>NW_025963780.1:15465648-16665648 GCF_023055435.1 Haliotis rufescens
TCACGGTATCTTCAACACGGGGTTTATGTGATAGTTTTCTTTAAGATCATAATATATTGTCATGGAACTCGTGCTGAACATTTCATTACAATTGCGCACAAATTGGTGGTAAGCCGTTTTAAAGTTGATGAAATTTACTTAGGTATTGCATTAGTTACACTAGGACGCTCTTGACACTCTCACAAACACGAAACTGACAACCGGTCATCATGACAAGCACATGGAGGACACATGGTCCAGGACGCAGGGCACGGGGCAAAGGTGCACGGTACAATGGACACATGACACAGGGCAAAGGTGCACGATACAAAGGACACAGGACAAAGGTGCACGGTACAAAGGACACAGGACAAAGGTGCACGGTACAAAAGACACAGGACAAAGGTGCACGGTACAAAGGACACAGGACAAAGGTGCACGGTACAAAGGACACAGGGCAAAGGTGCACGGGACATAGGACACAGGACATAGGACACGGGCCATACGGGCCGAATCTCCACAGAGAATACAGGCAGCGGATTCTTTAATTAGTTGTCTGACATAAATGTATATGTCTGACATAAATGTATATGTCTGACATAAATGGATATGTCTGACATAAATGAAGGACCATGTCCTCGTAGCGCCGTCAGATTCTTGCTATGAAAAACCTGCGCTTCTCAAACATTAGGATGGATCATGCGTTTCTAGCTCATCCATCACCATAGCTGACTGACAGACTTCCTACAGAGTCGGGGTTAAGTTGCACGATGCTGAACTGCATATTGACTGACATCCAAACCACAGTTGTGACATCTGGTTATTACAACGCCAGTAGTAGAGTATGTCAGTTATATACTCGGCATGCATGTATACCGCGGGCCTGGTGGTGACAGATGGAGCGAGGGGGGGGGGGGGGGGGGGGGGGGGAGGGCACCTGACACATCGTCATGTTATCTAACAACATACTCGAACACAGGTATTGTTACAATGGCAGCAGTAATACTTTACTACTACGGCTAAAGCTACTACTATTGCTGCTACTGCTGTTGCTACTGCTAGTAATATTACTACTACTTCTGCTACTGTTACTGCTGCTACTACTACTGCTACTAGTATTAGTAATACTTTTGCTTCACCACAGGGGCAGGATACGCTCACCTTTTGGCGAACACCTGGTATCATCACTTTTTGATAGTGATTCATAAACACATGTTCATGACATAGTCGGAATCGTACTGTCGACTATCCTTTAAGTTGAGATTTCTATTGGATATGGAAAGGGCTTTGTCGCTTTATTATTATTAGTAGTAGTATCATCATCATCATCATCATTATTAGTATTAGTATTAGTAGTATTATACTGCTGATACTGCTATGCTGCTACCACCACTACTACTACTATAACTGCTACTACTACTACTACTACTACTACAATCACCACTACTATCACTGCTACTACCACTACAGACGCTACTCTAACTACTACTGCTACTCCTACTAATACAAATATTACTACTATTATTACTGCTACGGCTACTGGTACTATCATTGCTGCTTCTGCTACTACTATACCTACATCTACTGTAACCACTACTACTGCTGCGGCTTTTGCTTCTGATACTATATCAACTACTACTGCTCATGTTTTCAATCACTGGATTGTCTGGTCCAGGCTTGATTATTTACAGCCCGCCGTCATATAGCTTGAAAATTGTTGAGTGCGGCGTTAAACAACAAACAAACAAACAAACTACTGCCGTTGCTGCTACTTCTACTACTACTACTCCCACTACTGCCACTACTACCGCTACTACTGCTTCTGCTACTACGAATACGGTTTTTGCGGCTTCTACTACCGCTACTGCTGCTACTGCTACTGCTACTGCTACTGCTACTGCTACTAATACTGCCACTGCTGCTACTACTACTGCTGCTGCTGCTTCTACTGCTACTACTACTCCTCCTCCTCCTCCTCCTACTACTACTACTACTGCTACTTCTACCGCTTCTACTAGATCTACTACTACTACTACTTCTATTAATGCTGCTGCTGTTGTTACTACTGCAGCTACTGTTACTACTAATGCTACCCCTTATACTAATACTAGCTGGGAGTATTGTCGTTTGTGTTGTGATTTTAGCAAAAGTAGACATTGTCGCATTTGCACAGGTAAAATATCTCCTTAACAGTCAGAAATACAAACTGTTATTTTGGAAATATAGTTCAGCCTTTTGTCATACTGACCGTGATTATCACATGTTGTTTGTAATGCACCAGGGGAGGACGGTCAGCTTATCTGTTTAAAAAACAAAGTTACTTAGTACTCCCACATAGACACAATTTCTAGAGCAAAATACTTTGTTCCTCCCACTGTGATGAGCTAGAAGCGCCAACACCCTTATCACTCAATCACTAGAAACTAATCAATTTAGAAATAATTCGTACCACAGTAAAGTAACGAATATGAAAAGACATTACTAGTCACATCTGAGCACTGGGTTATTTGATCAGAAGATTTACATGGAGCTCTCTCACCATACACCGTTGTCCTGTCCATAGTGGGATTCACAACAATTGGAGTTGTGATGCTTTATCTAATATTGAACACACGTGATTTGTTACACTGGCACAGTTAGCACTGTCACTTTTCACCAATAACAGAAATCCACACCAGCAACAATAGACCCCCCCCCCCTCCTGCTCTGTACAGGAGCAATCAGACGTGTGCAGTTCTATTGGGCTCTGGATTGAAAATTAATGGGGATGTTTACACAGTTGCAGTGACTGTACGGAATTATTGATGTTAGTGGTTGTCATTGGTTATCAGTAAATTCCCGTTTCCATGACAACGTGGTGTCCTGCTAAAGACATATCTGATTGACAATGATGCACCAAGAGTGCTATTTAGTCGTTAGGGTGACATGTGAAAATAGTGGCGTTGCTACGCTATAGTATAATATACCGGCACGTCAGCACAGCTAAGTGAGGTGTGATCATTCTCCGTCATTGCGGCAACCACACTACACGTAACTTTGTGATCCTTTTGGACTTAGCAAAATGGTAAGTATCAAACGTTTTCTTATCATGTGTGAATGCTTAATGGTTTCCGCAAACTTTCTGCACACATAAAGCATATTGTAAGGCGTATTTGAGAGGAAAATAGTTCCAATGATTCGTATTATTGGGGAATGCGATCGAATTTAAGAACTTCGAAATACAAGGAAATAAAATAACGAATACTTATCTTTTTTAATCAGCATGGATTCTATAAGATAACAATTATTTTAATTAACGTTTATAGTCGCGTATGCTTCATGGCGCACTAGGACAGCTGTCATAGCAGCTGATAGCTCTTCCTGGTCGCTGTGTCACGAGGCCTCCGCCGTGTGGAATCTATTGAAGCAGGATGTTTCATTCCCGTCTTCATACAATGTGTACCGGCAGTAGATGAATATATACAGTACCTGTACCTTATCTGGCTTTGATGAATATATACAGTACCTGTACCTTATCTGACTTTGATGAATATATACAGTACCTGTACCTTATCTGACTTTGATGAATATATACAGTACCTGTACCTTATCTGACTTTGATGAATATATACAGTACCTGTACCTTATCTGACTTTGATGAATAAACAATGACTGAGCGAATCAAGTTCCTGGTGACGACGGCAGATGGCGACCATCTTGATCCTTCCCTGGGACTCTGGCGTTTAAGTGAAACATTTGAGACAAGCCTGAAATACATTTGACGGATATGTGTCGCCCGTATCATAGTATATGCTGGCTAGTCACATAATATTGGACATGAAGATGAATGAATGTTGCTGCACTGTACAACCAGCTGGTAGAAACAGTGCTTCTAAAACCTTTCTTTGCCCGTGTTGATCGCTGTGTTGCAGTTGGTTCAAAACGTGGGGGTTCATGCAGTGTAAGATCTTAAGATTTGGATATGTTTAGTATGACAGCAGAGTAGGATGTAGCAGTACTGAGATCAATGTTACTCCATACTATCCCGGGGTGATTGTTTGTTTGTTTGTTTGTTTGTTGTTTAACGACAGCAATATTCCAGCTATATGACGGCAGGATGTATGTAATCGAGTCAGGACCAGACAATCCAGTGATTGATATCATGAGCATCGATCCACACAATTGGGATCGATGACATGCATCATGCATCAACCAAGACAGCGAGCCTGACCACCCGATCCCGTTAGTCGCCTCTTACGACAAGCATAGTCGCCTTTTACGGCAAACACGGGCTGCTGAAGACTTATTCTCCCCTTGTTTGTTTCTCTGTAACATGTTGATAAATGCAACAAAACAGTAAAATTATTTTTAAAAAACATAGTATGGATGTTACCAATGTAATAAAGACGATGATCATCTTCATCATCTTGTCCTACATGTTAATTTATATAGGCGTGTCTTTATTGTGGCTGCTACTGTATTGTCATTGAACGAGACCTTGAAAGAGGGTGCTTCAGAAGATGTTGCTAACACACAGTGAATGGACGTGACTTTGGGAATGGTTGCAAACACTCCGTAAATAGGCGTGGCTTCAGAAGTGGTTGCTAACACGTATTAGTGAATAGGCGTAGCTTTAGTAGTGAGTGCTAACACACGCCAGTGTATGTGCTTGGCTTTAGAAGCGGTTGCTGACACACCACAGTGAATAGACATGAATTATGACGCGGTTGCAAACATACATTGAATAGGTGTGGTTTTGGAAGTGGTTGCTCACACACAGTGAATAGGTGTGGCTTTAGAAGCGGTTGCTAACATACATTGAATAGGCGTGGCTTTGGAAGTGTTTGTTAACAAACAGTGAATAGGCGTGGCTTCAGAAGCATTTGCTTACACACAGTGAATAGGCGTGGCTTCAGAAGAAGTTGCTAACAAACAGTGAATGGGCGTGGCTTTAGAAGCAGTTACTTCCACACAGTGACTAGGCGTGGATTTAGAAGAAATTGCTTACACACAGTGAATAGCGGTGGCTTTAGAAGTTGTTGCTAACACACAGTGAATAGGCTTGGCTTTAGAAGTGGTTGTTAACAAACAGTGAATAGGCGTGGCTTCAGAAGCATTTGCTTACACACAGTGAATAGGCGTGGCTTTAGAAGTAGTTGCTAACACACAGTAAATAGGCATGGCTTCAGAAGAAGTTGCTAACAAACAGTGAATAGGCGTGGCTTTAGAAGCAGTTACTTCCACACAGTGAATAGGCGTGGATTTAGAAGCAATTGCTTACACACAGTCAATAGCGGTGGCTTTAGAAGTTGTTGCTAACACACAGTGAATAGGCTTGGCTTTAGAAGTGGTTGTTAACAAACAGTGAATAGGCGTGGCTTCAGAAGCATTTGCTTACACACAGTGAATAGGCGTGGCTGCAGAAGTAGTTGCTAACACACAGTAAATAGGCGCGGCTGCAGAAGTAGTTGCTAACACACAGTGAATAGGCGTGGCTTTAGAAGTAGTTGCTAACACACAGTGAATAGGCGTGGCTTTAGAAGTAGTTGCTAACACCCAGTGAATAGGCGTGGCTTAAGAAGTATTTGCGAACACACAGTGAATAGGCGTGGCTTTAGAAGTAGTTGCTAACAAACAGTGAATAGGCGTGGTTTCAGAAGCAGTTACTTCCATACAGTGAATAGGCGTGGATTTAGAAGCAATTGCTTACACACAGTGAATAGCGGTGGCTTTAGAAATGGTTTCTTACACACAGTAAATAGGCGTGGCTTTAGAAGTGGTTCTTACACACAGTAAACAGGCGTGGCTTTAGAAGTGGTTGCTTACACACAGTAAATATGCGTGGCTTTATAAGTGGTTTCTTTCACACAGTGACTAGGCACGGCTTTAGAAGTGGTTGCTACCACAGTGAATGATCGTGGTTTTGGAAGTGGTGGTAAAAAGACTGAATTTTAGTGGTTTTAGAAGAGGTATAATAGGCATTCATTAACATCGATTAAAACATAGCTGTATTATCAGCAAAAATATGTTGAATAGTAAGACGACCGGCAACCCCAGGGAGGTTGAGATCGAAGTAAATGTCGATAGTAGCAGCTGTGATAGCAACATAAATACATGGAATTTGTACGTATACAAATGAAGTGATTAATCCACAGTAACTAAATCCACTTGCATCGTGTAGATGAAACACACACAAGCAGTATCTCTGCGTTCATGACCATCACCTGACAATAGTCTCTGAAGGTTTCTGTTTGCATGGCCGCTGCATCAACACTCCCCACACCCTGGAATAATGATAACATCATCACTTCCTAATATGGAAGCCTATATGAAGGTAATTGGGAAATACTGACAGTGATATTTACGATATATCGATCATCCGCCTTTGAGGGGCGTCGGAGAGAGAGTTTAACATCGATGCGTGATCTGTGATGCTTGAACAAGATCTAGGCTGATTGTCAGTATTATGTTAAATAATCACTTGGTTCTGTGGTATCAGTTTTTGCTTCTATATCGCTTCCTCTGCCCATTAAGCATTCCTTTGTGTGGAATATGACTGGAAGTGGAATATTAAACACATACGTGTGACAACTTGAAACAATTTATTGGGTGCAAACTGCCCTAAATCACAAGCAATGATCTGTGAGCGTGATCGGTTCATCGATGCTTTCAACAGTACATAAGTTCTATCACATTTTTTTTTAATAAATGGGAAAGTCAAAAGTGACTAGTATGGTGCTGATAGACCAAGGGTCGTACTCGGAGTGAAACGGGATTCGAACTCAGCTATGAGACGTAACAGTTAACACTGGGCCAGAATACACGACATCAGTAAATGTGATCCATACCTTATCGTAGGAACGATATCTACATACATGGGTCAACTGTTTGTTAGTAACTACTTCTAATCAATAAACAAATAAAACAAACACTAACGATGATTGTCTGTTCATGTAACTGTTTAATGAATTTCAATTTCATGTTCGGGATATTAAAGGTTTTTGTACAAATGCATGTACGGCAAGATACAAACATTTCTAAAATCATAACGGCACATGGTTTTGGAATTGGTAAATATTGACGACTGCTAGCTGTTGAGCTATTCAGGAATATCGATCAGTATTCACCGTGGATAATGCAACATTCACAATGGACGGTGTATCATCTACTACCAGATAAACGTGACAGAATATAAAACCAGAAAAAATAGGGCTTTATATAATGTCATATTGCAAATTTGTTTCAAGCCAAACATTTATATGACAACACTTTATCAGCAATCTTGCACGAATTCGCCATTAGTCGGTATAGATTCGGTAATCGTCAAATGTCAACTACACTTGACATTCAAACTGTTTTAGTACGAAAATCGGGAATGAAAAACACTAATACTGTGGATTTATACTCATAGTTTAGGCATAAATACAAACAACAGCAGTACTGTTTTCCAATAACTTCTCCAAAACAGTTCATAGTTCCACGCATCTTTCTATCATGACATTTAATCTTATCTTCAGAGGGAATGTATCTCCATCCACGTCGGCCAGGCCGGAGTCCAGATGGGCAATGCATGCTGGGAGTTGTATTGTCTGGAGCACGGCATCCAGCCTGATGGTCAGATGCCCTCAGACAAGACGATTGGTTACGGAGACGACTCCTTCAACACTTTCTTCAGCGAGACTGGAGCAGGGAAACACGTCCCAAGGGCCGTCTTCGTCGACCTCGAACCTACTGTGATTGGTGGGTGGCGCACTTAATTGGATAAGATTTATTGGTATTTTATACTTGTTTTAACGAATTCCAAAAAAAATAATATGTCAGTATTTACCATTTCTAATTACGAAGCAATTACAATATATTGAAACTAGAGGTCATTGTTCCCACTTCTATTCTTATGTTGTTCCCACAGATGAGGTCCGTACCGGCACCTACCGTCAGTTGTTCCATCCAAACCAGCTGATAACCGGTAAGGAGGACGCCGCCAACAACTACGCCCGTGGTCACTACACCATCGGCAAAGAGATGATTGACCTTGTCCTGGAGAAGATCCAGAAGCTGGCCGAACAGTGTAAAGGCCTTCAGGGCTTCCTCGTCTTCCACAGCTTTGGCGGTGGAACTGGATCTGGCTTCAACTCTCTGTTAATGGAGCGTCTCAGTGTCGACTACGGCAAGAAGTCAAAGTTAGAGTTTGCGATCTATCCAGCTCCCCAGATCTCCACCGCCGTCGTGGAGCCCTACAACTCTATCCTGACAACCCACACTACCCTAGAGCACACTGACGTTGCCTTTATGGTTGATAATGAGGCTATCTATGACTTGTGCCGCAAGAATTTGGATATATCACGTCCAACGTACACAAATCTCAACCGACTAATTGGTCAGATCGTCAGCTCCATCACTGCCTCTCTCCGATTTGATGGATCTTTGAATGTTGATCTGACCGAGTTCCAGACCAACTTGGTGCCCTACCCACGTATCCACTTCCCTCTGGCTACCTATGCACCTGTCCTCTCGGCTGAGAAAGCTTACCATGAACAAATGACCGTCGCTGAAATCACCAATGCATGTTTCGAACCCTCCAATCAGATGGTGAAATGTGATCCCCGTCACGGAAAGTACATGGCATGTTGCATGTTATATCGTGGTGATGTTGTTCCCAAAGACGTTAACACTGCAATTAGCGTTCTTAAGACCAAAAGAAGCATCCAGTTCGTCGACTGGTGTCCCACTGGGTTCAAGGTCGGCATCAACTACCAACCACCAACCATTGTACCCGGTGGTGATCTGGCCAAGGTCCAGAGAGCCGTCTGCATGCTGGCAAATACAACAGCGATAGCTGAAACCTGGGCTCGTCTTGACCACAAGTTCGATCTGATGTACGCCAAGCGTGCCTTCGTTCATTGGTACGTAGGTGAGGGTATGGAGGAGGGAGAGTTCTCCGAGGCCCGTGAAGACTTGGCTGCTCTGGAGAAGGACTATGAAGAGGTCGGAGTAGGGAGTCTCGACGAGGACGAGGACGAGGAAAATCTGGAGTATTGAGGGCATGGTGAATCTGGGGTACTGAGAACACGGGAATCTGGGGTACTGAGAACAAGGGGAATCTGGGGTACTGAGGACAAGGGGAACCTGGGGTACTGAGGACAAGGGGAATCTGGAGTATTGAGAACACGGGGAATCTGGGGTACTGAGGACAAGGGGAATCTGGGGTAATGAGGACAAAGGGAATCTCGGGTACTGGGGACAAGGGGAATCTGGGGTACTGGGGACAAGGGGAATCTGGGGTACTGAGAACAAGGGGAATCTGGGGTACTGGGGACAAGGGGAATATGGGGTACTGGGGACAAGCGGAAATTACAGTAATGAGGACGCGGGGAATCTGGGGTACAGGGGACACGGGAATTTGGGGTACTGAGGACACGGGAATCTAGGGTACGGAGGACGAGGGGAATCTGGGGTAATGAGGACAAGGGGAATCTGGGGTACTGAGAACACGATGAATCTGGGGTACTGAGAACAAGGGGAATCTGGGGTAATGGGGACAAGGGGAATCTGGGGTACTGGGGACAAGGGGAAATTAGGGTAATGAGGACAAGGGGAATATGGGGTACTGGGGACACGGGGAATCTGGGGAACTGGGGACAAGGGGAATCTGGGGTACTGAGAACACGGGAATTTGGGATACTGGGGACAAGGGGAATATGGGGTACTGGGGACAAGGGGAATCTCGGGTACTGGGGACAAGGGGAAATTAGGGTAATGAGGACACGGGGAATCTGGGGTAATGAGGACAAGGGGAATCTGGGGTACTGGGGACAAGGGGAATATGGGGTACTGGGGACAAGGGGAAATTACAGTAATGAGGACGCGGGGAATCTGGGGTACAGGGGACACGGGAAATTGGGGTACTGAGGACACGGGAATCTAGGGTACGGAGGACGAGGGGAATCTGGGGTAATGAGGACAAGGGGAAATTAGGGTAATGAGGACAAGGGGAATCTGGGCTACTGAGGACAAGGGGAATCTGGGGTACTGGGGACAAGGGGAATCTGGGGTACTGGGGACAAGGGGAATCTGGGGTACTGAGAACAAGGGGAATCTGGGGTACTGGGGACAAGGGGAATATGGGGTACTGGGGACAAGGGGAAATTACAGCAATGAGGACGCGGGGAATCTGGGGTACAGGGGACACGGGAATTTGGGGTACTGAAGACACGGGAATCTAGGGTACGGAGGACGAGGGGAATCTGGGGTACTGAGAACACGGGGAATCTGGGGTACTGAGGACAAGGGGAATCTGGGGTACTGGGGACAAGGGGAAATTAGGGTAATGAGGACAAGGGGAATATGGGGTACTGGGGACAAGGGGAATCTGGGGTACTGGGGACAAGGGGAATCTGGGGTACTGAGAACACGGGGAATCTGGGGTACTGGGGACAAGGGGAATCTGGGGTGCTAGGGACAAGGGGAAATTAGGGTAATGAGGACAAGGGAAATATGAGGTACTGGGGACAAGGGGAATCTGGGGTACTGGGGACACGGGGAATCTGGGGAACTGGGGACAAGGGGAATCTGGGGTACTGAGAACACGGGAATTTGGGATACTGGGGACAAGGGGAATCTGGGGTACTGGGGACAAGGGGAATCTCGGGTACTGGGGACAAGGGGAAATTAGGGTAATGAGGACACGGGGAATCTGGGGTAATGAGGACAAGGGGAATCTGGGGTACTGGGGACAAGGGGAAATTACAGTAATGAGGACGCGGGGAATCTGGGGTACTGGGGACACGGGAATCTAGGGTACAGAGGACGAGGGGAATCTGGGGTAATGAGGACAAGGGGAAATTAGGGTAATGAGGACAAGGGGAATATGGGGTACTGGGGACAAGGGGAATCTGGGGTAATGAGGACAAGGGGAATATGGGGTACTGGGGACAAGGGGAATCTTGGGTACTGGGGACAAGGGGAAATTAGGGTAATGAGGACAAGGGGAATCTGGGGTACTGGGGACAAAGGGAATCTGCGGTAATGAGGACAAGGGGAATCTGGGGTACTGGGGACAAAGGGAATCTGCGGTAATGAGGACAAGGGGAATCTGGGGTACTGGGGACAAGGGGAATATGGGGTACTGGGGACAAGGGGAAATTACAGTAATGAGGACGCGGGGAATCTGGGGTACAGGGGACACGGGAATTTGGGGTACTGAGGACACGGGAATCTAGGGTACGGAGGACGAGGGGAATCTGGGGTACTGAGAACACGGGGAATCTGGGGTACTGAGGACAAGGGGAATCTGGGGTACTGGGGACAAGGGGAAATTAGGGTAATGAGGACAAGGGGAATATGGGGTACTGGGGACAAGGGGAATCTGGGGTACTGGGGACAAGGGGAATCTGGGGTACTGAGAACACGGGGAATCTGGGGTACTGGGGACAAGGGGAATCTGGGGTGCTAGGGACAAGGGGAAATTAGGGTAATGAGGACAAGGGAAATATGAGGTACTGGGGACAAGGGGAATCTGGGGTACTGGGGACACGGGGAATCTGGGGAACTGGGGACAAGGGGAATCTGGGGTACTGAGAACACGGGAATTTGGGATACTGGGGACAAGGGGAATCTGGGGTACTGGGGACAAGGGGAATCTCGGGTACTGGGGACAAGGGGAAATTAGGGTAATGAGGACACGGGGAATCTGGGGTAATGAGGACAAGGGGAATCTGGGGTACTGGGGACAAGGGGAAATTACAGTAATGAGGACGCGGGGAATCTGGGGTACTGGGGACACGGGAATCTAGGGTACAGAGGACGAGGGGAATCTGGGGTAATGAGGACAAGGGGAAATTAGGGTAATGAGGACAAGGGGAATATGGGGTACTGGGGACAAGGGGAATCTGGGGTAATGAGGACAAGGGGAATATGGGGTACTGGGGACAAGGGGAATCTTGGGTACTGGGGACAAGGGGAAATTAGGGTAATGAGGACAAGGGGAATCTGGGGTACTGGGGACAAAGGGAATCTGCGGTAATGAGGACAAGGGGAATCTGGGGTACTGGGGACAAGGGGAATATGGGGTACTGGGGACAAGGGGAAATTACAGTAATGAGGACGCGGGGAATCTGGGGTACAGGGGACACGGGAATTTGGGGTACTGAGGACACGGGAATCTAGGGTACAGAGGACGAGGGGAATCTGGGGTAATGAGGACAAGGGGAAATTAGGGTAATGAGGACAAGGGGAATATGGGGTACTGGGGACAAGGGGAATCTGGGGTAATGAGGACAAGGGGAATATGGGGTACTGGGGACAAGGGGAATCTTGGGTACTGGGGACAAGGGGAAATTAGGGTAATGAGGACAAGGGGAATCTGGGGTACTGGGGACAAAGGGAATCTGCGGTAATGAGGACAAGGGGAATATGGGGTACTGGGGACAAGGGGAATCTGGGGTACTGGGGACAAGGGGAATCTGTGGTACTGAGAACACGGGAATCTGGGGTACTGGGGACAAGGGGAATCTGGGGTACTGAGGACAAGGGGAATCTGGGGTACTGAGAACACGGGGAATCTGGGGTACTGAGGACAAGGGGAATCTGGGGTACTGGGGACAAGGGGAATATGGGGTACTGGGGACAAGGGGAAATTAGAGTCATGAGGACAAGGGGAATCTGGGGTACAGGGGACACGGGAATTTGGGGTACTGAGGACACGGGAATCTAGGGTACTGAGAACGAGGGGAATCTGGGGTAATGGGGACAAGGGGAATCTGGGGTACTGAGAACACGGGGAATCTGGGGTACTGAGGAGAAGGGGAATCTGGGGTACTGGGGACAAGGGGAATCTGGGGTACTGGGGACAAGAGGAATCTGGGGTAATGAGGACAAGAGGAATCTGGGGTACTGGGGACAAGGGGAAATTAGGGTAATGTGGACAAGGGGAATCTGGGGTACTGGGGACAAGGGGAATCTGGGGAACTGGGGACAAGGGGAATCTCGGGTACTGAGAACACGGGGATTTGGGGTACTGGGGACAAGGGGAATCTGGGGTACTGAGGACAAGGGGAATCTGGGGTACTGAGAACACGGGGAATTTGGGGTACTGAGGACAAGGGGAATCTTGGGTACTGGGGACAATGGGAATCTGGGGTACTGGGGACAAGGGGAAATTTGAGTAATGAGAACACGGGGAATCTGGGGTACAGGAGACACGGGAACTGGGGTACTGAGGACACGGGAATCTAGGGTACGGAGGACGAGGGGACTTTGGGGTACTGGGGACACGACAAATCTGGGGTACTGGGGACATACTGATCTTGAGAACATGGGGTATGTGGGGTACTAAGGACATGGGAATCTGGGATACTGAGGACAAGGGGAATCTGGGGTACTAGGGGCGTGGGAATTTAGGGTACTGCGGACATACTGATCATGAGGACATGGGGAATCTGGGGTACTGGGGACATGGGAATTCTGGGGTACGTGGGACATGGAAATTCTGGGGTACTGAGGACATGTGGAATCTGGGGTACGGGGGACATGGGGAATCTGGGGTACGGTGGACATGGGAATTCTGGGTTACTGAGGACATACTAATTTAGAGGACAAGGGGCATCTGGTAACGAATGAAGGGAATCTGGTTTTTTAGAAGTGTATTACCTTTGCTAATTTTATGCACTTTAGATACATTTCTACCAGCAAATGTTGAACAGTTTCTTTTCTTTGTCTCATTCTTTACCATTCCATTCAAACCATGTTGACAATCCCTGATGCGGGTGAAATAAACAACCATTACTCTGTTCCTTGGATTTCATTGTTATTCGTTGTATCATCTTGATGTATGAAGGATTGCATTGGGTCTAAACAAGGAACAACACTCTTCTCAAATGAGGTCCGCAGTTTGTTGTGCAGAGTTGCGTCTCTGAGCCGTGCCACAAACCAAGATTCGTTGGTTCGAATCCCACATTCGAAGTGTAAACATAGTAAACATCTAAGGCCTATTATCACTTCGGGCGTATAGCCCACTGGTCCAAGAAGCTGTAAATGCAGAGTTGCTTCCCCAGTCCTGCCAGGATACGCTGTTCGTGGGTTCAAATACCAGGCTGACTCGATGATGACCCTTGGTCTGTCAGCATTTCACCAAAATGGCAAACCACTAAGACTGGCACCACTTCAGGTTTTCTAACCACTTTTAACTTCTGTTTATGATGTCACTGAAATACTGTTTAAAAGCAGCGTTAAACCAAGCTCCCCCACGCCTTTCAAATGCTTACATCCCCACGTCCGTCCAGGTAGCGTTTGTTTGTGGGACAATCTAAACAGTGAAATATGCTGTGATATTCCTCTTATTGGTCCTTGTTGATCCACTAGAACTGCAAAAATATCAAGTTTGGGGAAAAATAGTCATGAAAGTTATCAAACATGTTCACCGGTAGCATATTATCCTCTTAATATCAAGTAAGAGAAAATGACATGTTTAAAAGATTAATATGAGAATGTCCATTTTAACTGATATCTTTTCGTGAATTTTGATATTGCATCTCTAACGTTACAGCGGTAAAAGGCGATGCACATTGATGCTAAATGTGTCACTAAATGGCTATCATGGAATAATGTCTTAGTGAGTGAGTGAGTGAGACGGTCTTCGGCTTCCCTGAAAAACACAAGTTGGTCACGAATGCATTGAAACATTAGTTTTTAGAGTATTATCATGCATCACTCATAATAATATAACTTTGCAGGTCACGGGACATTCTGTTTGACAAGAGAAGATACATATCAACTAAGTTTATCGGTGTTTTGTGAAAAAGTACTGATTTCCAAGCATCACCACTCACCATAATATTATGTTCCTATCCAATGTGGCAGTGACCGTATTAGGCAACATTTCCCTTTTCGGCCTCAGTCGCTTCTGTGCGATACTTCCTCCCCGTCGTCCGGCGAGTAGGTGTGACATACCACAGGTACGTGCGATCGTGAGTCATCTACTCAAATATACCTACCTGTATCCAGGCGTCAACCCTTCCCGCGGCTCCCCCCAGGCCTCGTGTGTTCTCTTCCAAGTACAAACATGGAAATCAGGTTTAAGAAGACGGGAACACCAACTTGATGAGATTAAGATGCATGGAATCGTTAAAGCTAAAGTGTCACGTGCTAAGCCGTATCGAACGTTTCCAGATTATCTGTTTGATATTTTAAATCTATTAGGATTTTAATATTGCGTTTTGTTGTGACCTCGGTTTTGATTATTATTATTATTTTTTTCTGTTTGTTTGTCTATTGTTGTCGTTAAGATATTTTTGTGTGGGTCTTTGGGGGATGGGGATGGAGGCGTGGCGCCGACATGGTGTGTTGGACGTTCTGTTTTAGACGAAGACCTTTTCAAGTTAGAAGATTTGACTTCTCCCTTTTTTGCTTTTAAGGAGGTATCAACGTAAAACCGGTGTGCAAGCTGCTTTTTACTTATATATCTCCACAAACGCAAAAGTATATTGTTGTCAATTCTTATTGTTATATTGTTACCGTTACGTGTTTATTACTGTCAATTGAGATCGGATAAATAGATCGTGATACGACTCAGCATGCAATCATTGCAAGTAAGTCAATCTGTGAACAGGCATGTCGGAGAAGGCTTCCCCTGACTGAGTCAGTTGTTGGCAGAACACTAGTTTATAATGTTATACTCACTATTCTATATTCATTATCGTCTGTGGAACGGAATCAGGGTAGAATCCCTGACACACAAAACCAAAGCATTAGCAGATGATTAATATTAATGTATAATTCAATACTATGTTAATCGTAATTGGTTTGTAATAGATATGTCGTAGAATATGAATTTCTAAACGTGAAATAAGCATCGTATTATATCTGATAACATGATGACAGTGACGTGTTTTTTAGTACGGACACGGAAATGTCAAAGAGAGCGCGTGTCTTTAGTTAACGGAAGTGCAGTACAGTAGTTCCGCAGCAAATGCGCTCTGCAATTTCATTGGTTATAACTGATGACATATTTAGGCCCCATATCATTGACTGAGGCAAGGCAAACGTTGCCGTTACAGTTACATCAGGTGAAACATGGCGTATACGGAAGTAGACACTGTCAGAGTCATTTGTTTTAGAGCCTTGTTTGATTGCACGTCCTACACTCACACCCCTTGGGATTCAGACTGCAACCTCGCTATCTCATGACTACTGTCAGATCAACCAGTATCGGTTGGGTGGTCTGGACATGGCTGGTTGTGCGCATGGCGTGTGTCGTTGTTCATGCTATCAGTCACAGGTTTGCCCGGTGTCCACTGTTTCCCGGACGTCATCATATAGAATATTGCAGGGTGCTACATCCATCAACGCACTCATCAATATACATGTACAGTCTCCTTTGGCGACAGACGATGCTTGGTTAACAACTCATCCCGGACAGAGGGGCGGTCGGGTAGCCTAGTGGTTAAAGCGTTCGCTCGTCACGCCGATTCCCGACATGGGTACAATGTGTGAAGCCCATTTCTGGTGTGCCCCGCAGTGATATTGCTGGAATATTGCTAAAAGCGGCGTAAAACCATACTCACTCACTCACTTACTCATCCCGGACAGAATAGTTTGTTGAAGGCGACTGAGGTGTGTTTTGGCTGAGCACAATGGCTGCAGTTTCAGCAATGGCTGAGAATATATATTGCACGGAACCGATCTGTAATGTCGAGTGCAGCGCATATAAATGACTGCAGTAATCACTGGAATGTTGGACCCAACTGGCAAACGACCTCTTACTCGGTAACACGACCATTACACTCACAGTGATCCCCGTCAGTGTCTGGTCAGTACATTTATTGTTCAATGGTACTTGACAATGGTAGGCGGGGCAGAACAGTGTACAGGAAATGTAATGGCTAACATTGATGAATGAATTGGCAGATGAAGGTCTGCCTGACCTTCAGCTTGATCATGTTCGAAGCTCTCTTTACCCCCTCTTGAACTCCGCTCCCCACCTCTTAAAGGTGACAAAGAAACCACTAAATTTGGCAGCCTATCCGCATGGATGGCTGTTGAAGGAGCCCTTTCAGTTGGTGATACGTGAAGAAAGCGCCGTAGCCAATTTTACCTGTTTTCACCATCAGAGAACAGTCACTTGCTGCCTGCAGAAACTCTGCTGCCTGGCTGTGTATGTGGTTCTAATGCGGCCTGTAAGCTTGGATAGTATTGTACATAATACATGCAAACTGTCCAGGATGTGCTATACGTCGACACGCTCAGTACCTTTCAGACACCTCTCGTCGGTACATATGGCAAGACGTGACAACGTTGATCGAATCCACCATACCTTCACAGGCCTCAAAGTTTAATTTTTTACCAAATAGACATATGGCTACAAGTATTTTTTTCCAGGTAGCCAGTGGTCAAATCTAGAAATCAAGTCAATAATGTAGGTAGCCAAAGGCATTTGAAATGATCTAGTCATAGCATTTGTCTTGGAATTGTATATAAGTGGAAACTACTTGAGTTTTGTTATTTGTGACTCAAACAATGATGCAATTTATGTTACCAGATTATATAGGTATATCCTTGCTTATCCAATAAACTATCAACTAAAATAAAAAACTTATTACATCAATATTTATGCATTTCGGTTGATTGTTGACTTTAGGAGGAATTATTTGCGAGTACAATTAGTAGCAGACATGTTTATTTTAGTGTCTACATAATTATGTGTAGCAATAGAATTTAGTCGCCACAAGATATATTTCAAGGTAGTCATTTGGCTACCTCTGAATTTTAGACAGTAGACAAATTGAAATTTAGGTCGCATTTGCGACCATTTTAGTCGCAACTTTGAGGCCTGCAGCCTTCAGGCAGCTTGTAAAGTAATCGGAAAAAAACACACTTTCATTTGCAAGTTACATGCAAATCATAAATATTATTCTATGTTTAATTAAAAAAGCTGTAATAATATATTCTATATACATGTTTTCATTCAACCTCAGAAAAGACCTCCTTGAATCGTTTGAAATTGAATTCCAATTTAAGTTTCGTCTCGTAAGCATACTCAGTTTTTTAAAAACATTTCGACTTATGAGAAGCGTGACTTGTATCTAGACCAGGTTGTGGGTGGAATGGGGTTTAACTTCGCGTTCAATATTATTTCACTTATACATCGACGTGCATGCACACGCGCGCGCGCCCTTGTGTGATTTAGTCTGGATTTTATAGAGCTAGCCCGTTGAGACACCATGCCACAGTATAGCATGACTACCCCACTCAGATACAGTATACTGACTCCGAGCCGCCCAGACCTTGTTTTTAGCTCCTCAATGCCGTTCTCCAGGCAGGGTAAGAAGATCTTTTAACGTATTTTGGTATAACGCGGTCGGGGATCGAACCCACGACCTCTCCGAACAGACGCTCTATCCACTAGACCACGGAGGCGGTCTGTATCAAGACAAGGGCACAGTCCACGGACGCAACATGATTATATGGTATGCATGCATATTGATTGTGCATCATCCGTTCAAAAAAATTCTATACATTTTGATACCCGATGTTTAACATTAGTAAAAAACATGTCCTGGAAAGTGATAAAATCGATATTCTGAAAGAACTGAATCGTAAACACTCCTTCACAGTTATTATCATTGATTCATTAGACGGGGAAAATGTTACATCGTAAACACTCCTTTACAGTTATTATCATTGATTCATTAGACGGGGAAAATGTTACATCGTAAACACTCCTTTACAGTTATTATCATTGATTCATTAGACGGGGAAAATGTTACATCGTAAACACTCCTTTACAGTTATTATCATTGATTCATTAAAGGGGGAAAATGTTACATCGTAAGCAAAAACGGCGATTAATATTTATTATCTATTGAATATGAATAAGGAGACAGGTAGAGATAGTTAGACTGGATTTAACTTTCGATAAATTAAGCAGAGCTACGCAGAGAATTGTTGGACCTTACGCCGCTTTATCTATTTCCCAGCAATCGTTGCACATCAACCCAAGTAGGGAATCGAACCCGGGTCTTGTTGCGAACGCCTTACTGACTGAACTTCAAAGTCCAACGAGAATTTTTTTCACGAGAACATTTTTCAAACAGCTGGCATTATTTGCATTTTCATTTTTACAGTTTAAAATTGGAGAATCACAGCAGTCGTTCGGAAAACCTTCTTCGACCGTGTCAACACGGCTGTGTCTTTAACGACGGTAGGTGTGCCGCCGGGAACTAGCAGTATAAATACCGAGGCATCTCTCCCGCCACCACCAGATCAACCTCGCTCTCACCACAGATCCATTACTGTCTACGTGAGTCGCCTGGATTGCTCGTCCTCATAAACAACGTTAACTCCTTCTCAACATCCCAACCTACTCTAATCCAACATGGTAAGTACTGTTCATTCATATTTAACATTTACAACAATATTTTGCAAGCAGCATCCCATAATGTGTCAGTTTTATCGTCTGCTTCTTAATCCTGTCGTCTGCTTGATCCTGTTTATTATGGTCTAGGCAATGGGATATTGATTCTTTTGACACTGGATTGAAGACAGTACGTTAGTTTTATGGATATTATTTTAATGATAATAGATAATAAAATAGTTTAGTCCATGCAAATACTCGTTAGCACTTACATGAGCTATGTTAATGCCGAATGTCATTTGTTTGCGTTGAGTTGAAGTTATTGGGTTATGTAGCATAAATTGATTTTGGAACTTGCAGAAATAGATTATTCCGGCTGAGATGCAAATAACTACTGTAAATATGTGTCTGGCTAGAGATCTCTACTGTGAGATTAACATTAAATGTCGACTGAACATTAATCCTGTACATATGCATGAATCATCAGCGCCGTGTGGCCGAACTGAGGCCACGGAGGTCACACGTCACATCTATATGGCTCAAATGAGATTTCTGCCATTGTGTGACCATCATAACAGATTACAGATACCATATACTTGCAAATTGTACCATTAAAAACACCAGTAACAATTCATGTAGCTATCAAGATCACTGTCGACCCATGCTATCCACAAAATTAACAAACTCATTTCTATTGTGATGGCCGAGGCATCTGCTGTGTAGCTACGTACCTCGTTATGGAATGTTAACTATCTCTGTCTGTCCTCGGCATTGGGTTGAATAGAGAAACCTGTATATATGTAGGTGTCTGATTAGGTGACTCATAATGTATGACAACAGATGATGTGATGCTGCAGAACAATATATATATATATATATATATATATATATATATATATATATATATATATATATATATATATATATATATACACACACACACACACACACGGGACTAACATGAGTTAGTAAATATGTGCCCTGTTCAGGTGGATAAGGGGTACTTGAAATAAAATATTTCGTGTTTTTATATTTTTTCTTGGAAGTTTATTCTGTACGTTCACGTTTCTTGTTTCAACTTCCACATCGTATATTTGATATTGCCTTTGGAAGTATTCACGTTTCAGCAGATGTGACAGTTATGCATACTGAGGTGTTTTCTTAAACCGCAACTGCCGAGCCCCTGTTTGATGTTTGCTGACCACATTCCTCACATGCTACAGTCCTCCCGGCGTTGTCCAGCCGTGACGGCGGCAGATGTAGCTCATCACGTGACATTATTACATGGTGTGCTGACAATCACCCGATAGGGAGACATTCTGAAACAACCGCGTTGTAGAACCTTATATGACCGGAACAAATTCCGCATACAAAGGACACTGTCGTGGTTTGGAGTTAGGACCGTCAAAGATCTCGAGGGCTTGCCCGCAAATAATGTTGATGCTCAAAGACGAACACTTTTCACAATATTTCAGGCATTTTAAGATCGTGATACTGGTGTGATTATGATGTTCCTTTCTTCGTGTAGTTAAATATGCAGGTCGCCTTATTTAATTGAAAAAACTATTTTAAATGAGTAACATGTTTTAACTTAATAATAGCATACCTATAATGTATAGTCTATATAGTCTGTAGACATTAGTCTGACTGACGCCATGACTAACTACGTCGCCCTTTAACCATTTACAAACATATCTCGTTAATATCACCCATTCCTTGCAGCGCGACATCTGTCCTCATCGACAACATTGTTTCCAACCGTCAGCTATTCCGGAACTAACCCATAGCGTGGCATTGTTATAAATTTCAAATAATTGCAATTCTAACGTGTTCACGGTGTAGCTGTCCCGGGCTAACGTCCATCCATGCGTAACCAATTTGTTTTCCGCAGCCAGGCAGGATGGACAGGTTTCAGAATATTCTATACAGCGTCATATATTGAGGATGTACTTAGTCATGAGCGTGTCACGCATCCCTGAACATTCGGTGCGCGGAACCCAAACTATGCCAACAACGCACGTGTAAAACCCAGGGCCTTGAAGCAGTCAGGCTTCGTTGCATGAAATGGGAACGACTATATTTATTATTGTTCTGCGGCTCTGTATTCCTAGAAAAGGCAGCCTACTTACAGATCAGTTCGAGAGAGCAGTATTGTCAGTTTCAGTGTCAGCTTAGTTATTCTATTAGAACGTGAAGTCGTTTCGTTGGTTAAACTAGGATTGAGGGATCATGGACATTCAAATTATGGCCAGGTTGTTTGAGTGTAGTTCTGAAAAAAACTTTCGTCAACATGAAGTAAATAGTGTTGTGACATGACGGTGCGGTTAGTGTTTCCACACGACCTACAGACAGGCTGAAAGGTCAACCATGTGTAATTACACAGCTGACATTTCAAGGCTGCACATCTCCGTGGGCTTATTGCCAAATTTAGACGCAACAGTGTTACCTTACCATGTACCGTATTTGCACCTCATACCGTACAAATGTTACACCACTCCTCGCGAACTGCAGCCAGTCAGTAAGGTCAGGTTAAGGGAGGGGTTACTGCACACAGCCACCTGTGCGAGTCTCATCCGTCACACTTTCGCAAACCGTCCTGTGATCTAATTTTAGTTAAACTTGGCAAGTTATCTCATCTCTCATAGTCAAAATGTACTTGGCGGGAATAAAACCATCGGACAAAACATTTGATAAAAGGATGTGGTCACTTAGGTTGTAATGATGGTCTTAGCTTGTGTATACTCTCAAAAGCACTAGTAATTAGTAACTGTGATATTTACATAGAATAATGATTATAATGATAAAGACTATATATGTAGCTGTAGAAAGCATATACGTTCCATATTCATCAAAACAAGGAAAATATAACATTGATATAATTTAAGTCTTCAAGGGAAAAAGTTGAGGTTTTTGCTTCTAAAGACATCGCATGTATGTACGCGCGCGCGCGCGCGCGCGCGCGCGTGTATACGTGCGTGCGTGCGTGCGTGCGTGCATGTGTCTGCTTTTACGAGTATGCCGGTGTTATAGTCCACTAAGATACCCTGCCACACTGTAACATGGAGGCCTCACTCAGACACAGTGTACTGTCTCAGAGCCGGTCTGTTGTATACCTGGCCGAGCGCCAGGCAGGGTAACAGCAAGTACCATCTCTTAATCTCTTTTGTTGTGACGCGACCAGGGGATCGAACTACCGACCATCAACTCTCCGGGCAGACACTCTACTCACTAGATCGCAGAAATAACAGTGATAAGAAATACGATACCGTAATAATGTGTTTAGCAGACTTTGGTAAATATTCGCGACAATCACGCAATATCGGATACATCCCGTGTGGAACAAATGTCCCAGTGACTGAGTGAGTGAGTATGGTTTTCCGCCGCTTTTAGTAACATTCCAGCAATATCACGGCCGAGGGACACACGAAATGACACACTGTACCAATGTTGGGAATCGAACCAGGGTCATCGGCGTGACGAGAAAATCCTTTAACCACTAGACTAACCCACTGCCCCTGCCTTTGGCAGAATCACACATTTACTGTGCCATCGCCCACCCATTACTCTCAGCCAAAGGGGAAGTCTGAGTCACCACGATCATAACGGACATGTCGCTCGGTGCTTCGCTATCAACGGGCAACTTCGCAGATCGATGATACTATTATTGTCAGAACATAATGCAACAGATCAGACAAAGCAGGTATTCCATTGTGCTTCACAAAATTAATGTAGTTTATCTACCCTGTCGCTTAATCAAAGGCTGGTATGATGTGTTTGCGCTCAATTGTTTTCAGAGACTAAGTACAATGGGATGGGACTCAACCCCCAAAAGTACTAGAAAGTACCCGTATCTTCACTTTACTAAAAACGTTTTATCCCAAATATAACACATATAAATATGTTACTTTTGACCAATTTCTAAATGGCATTGTGTGTTCATATTTTATTCTAGGAATGGATTCTGGTTTTTTGGTTGTTGTTCAACTGAAAGTTTCTTGTTTACAGAGGGAATGTATCTCAATCCACGTCGGCCAGGCCGGAGTCCAGATGGGCAATGCATGCTGGGAGTTGTATTGTCTGGAGCACGGCATCCAGCCTGATGGTCAGATGCCCTCAGATAAGACCATCGGGGGTGGGGACGACTCCTTCAACACTTTCTTCAGCGAGACTGGAGCAGGGAAACACGTCCCAAGGGCCGTCTTTGTTGACCTCGAACCCACCGTTGTCGGTAAGTTAGAAGGAAGAGAAATGGTTATTTTTGTGTCACATGCACAAGCGGTCATGGTGAAAAGAATATGGCATCATAAAAGTTCAAAATAAAAGCTTGTTAATAAATAAATAAACATATAAACAATAATGATAATGATAATGAATTAACTTTTATAGTTTAGTATTCTATTGAACATATACATGAAATGTAAACATTTAGCTAAAATATGTTAGTGATTCCTCTTGCATAATAAAATTCAATTTAACTAAACCACCTAAACTTGAAAAATCTTGATTAACAGCAAAAACATCTTGATCAAAACGTAAATCATCATTACATTCGATTAAGACATAACATTCATCTTCAACATCAGCGTGTGTGTGGGGAGGGGGGGGGGTGTCTTTAGAATATAATACACTATTTACATATTCTTTCCGACAAAGGGTTAGGGTAATAGGGTGTTGGGGGCTTGGTGTATCGGCCGGTTTCAATATGCAATGGTAGATTACCGCATCTATAATCCTGAACTTAATATTCTTGACATATAATTCACATCAGGAAAACCTTTATAAGTTCGTTAGATTTGTGGTGGTGAAAGTAACACCACGTGAACGCCAGGCCAGAATAAGTCTACAGTGCTTGTTATAAGAGCCGACTACAGTAAGGATCGGATTGTTACAACTTGTGACAATTGGTTTACCGTGTGTCTTTCTGACCGGGTCGTTGCTCATTCTATCACTGTATTATCCGGGTCAGGTCCTCGTCACGTAGTTGAACGTTTGCTGAAAATTGCATGCAGTCGTACCCCGACCTATTGGAACATGGCACATAATATCAACCACTTGTTTGTCTGGCCCAGACTGGGTTATTTACAGGCCATCTGGAAAAGTGTTGACGGTGGCTTAAAACAACAATATTTGATTGACGCTACAAACGATGTCCCTATCCAAAGATCGTCAGAAAGTGAAAAGTAAATTATTAGGCACTCATCTTAATCATATACAATTTATATCACAGATGAGGTCCGTTCCGGCACCTACCGCCAGCTGTTCCACCCCGAGCAGCTGATCACCGGCAAGGAGGACGCCGCCAACAACTACGCCCGTGGCCACTACACAGTGGGCAAGGAGCTGATTGATTCAGTTCTGGACAGAATGAGGAAGCTAGCTGACCAGTGCACTGGACTCCAGGGCTTCCTCATTTTCCACAGCTTCGGTGGCGGCACTGGCTCCGGCTTCAGTTCACTGCTAATGGAGCGTCTGAGTGTTGATTACGGAAAGAAGTCCAAACTGGAATTTTCTATCTATCCAGCTCCCCAGATCTCTACTGCTGTCGTGGAGCCCTACAACTCCATCCTGACCACTCACACCACTCTAGAGCACTCCGACTGCGCCTTCATGGTCGACAACGAGGCCATCTACGACATCTGCCGCCGCAACCTTGACATTGAACGTCCAACGTACACCAACCTGAACCGACTCATTGGTCAGATCGTCAGCTCCATCACTGCCTCGCTCCGATTTGACGGTGCCCTGAACGTGGATCTGACGGAGTTCCAGACCAACTTGGTGCCCTACCCACGTATCCACTTCCCTCTGGCTACCTACGCACCAGTTATCTCCGCCGAGAAAGCCTACCACGAACAACTTACTGTCTCTGAAATTACCAACGCTTGTTTCGAGCCCGCGAACCAGATGGTGAAATGCGACCCCCGTCACGGCAAATACATGGCCTGTTGTCTGCTTTTCCGAGGTGATGTCGTCCCGAAGGACGTCAACGCTGCCATTGCAACCATCAAGACCAAGAGAACCATCCAGTTCGTCGACTGGTGTCCCACTGGGTTCAAGGTCGGCATCAACTACCAACCACCAACTGTTGTCCCCGGTGGTGACCTGGCCAAGGTACAGAGAGCCGTCTGCATGTTGAGCAACACCACAGCTATCGCCGAGGCCTGGGCTCGTCTTGACCACAAGTTCGACCTGATGTACGCCAAGCGTGCCTTCGTCCACTGGTACGTGGGTGAGGGTATGGAGGAGGGAGAGTTCTCTGAGGCCCGTGAGGACTTGGCCGCTCTGGAGAAGGACTACGAGGAGGTTGGAGTCGACTCCAAAGATGCAGAGGAGGATGAGGGTGACGAGTACTAATCCTGCAGTCCCGTGACACATATGTCCTTCAGTTACCACAAGCCTTTCCAACCCTCTCTGGGCTTGTCTTCAAAAACATTCTGCCAGCTAGTTTCCACTAACCAGCATATTGTGAATCATTCCGACATAAACAGAGATCGTTAACAACTCGGATGTTTGTTGTTTTTACCAAAACAGGTATTTCGATTTGACAACACATAAGGCGTGCTTGTTGTTTTAATACCACATGCGTACGTGGTAAGAGTAAGATTGTACACCAGTGCAGATCTACATATGTAAATACTTGTCGTAAGAGGCGACTAAAGGGATCGGGTGGTCAGGCTCGCTGACTTGGTGGATGTATGTCATGGTATCCCAAATGCATGGATCGATGCTCACGATGTAAATCACTGGATTGTCTGGTCCAGACTCGATTATTTACAGACCGCCGTCATATAGCTGAAATGTTGCTGAGTGCGGCGTTTAACAACAAACAAACAAAATATGGAAATACTTCATGCATTGACACGTGCAAGTTAAAAAGGAAACGCTCAAGACCTTATGCAAATGTTTCTGAAACGTCATAAAATCCACGACTAAAACGTAAATACATGCGGCGATTGAATAATGTGAGTGAGTATGGTTTACGCCGCTTTTAGCAATATTCCAGCAATATCACGGCGGGGGACACCAGAAATGGGCTTCACACATTGTACCCATGTCGGGAATCGAACCCGGGTCTTCGGCGTGACGAGCGAACGCTTTAACCACTAGGCTACCCGACCGCCCCGAATAATGTGAGGGGAGGTCAGGTGAAGTGGGGTTTAACGTCGCGTCCAAGAGTATTGCACTTACAAAGCTAGGTGCATGCACGTGTGTGTGTGTGTGTGTGGATGCTTGTACTAGTCCGCACTGTTGCCGATTTATAGTGCTAGCTCACTGAGATACCATGCCGCAGTTCAACATGAATACCCCACTCAGACACAGTATACTGACTCCGAGCCCCTTAGTGCCGAGCGCCAGACAGGGTAACAACAAGTACCATCTTTTAACGTCTTTTGGTATGACGCGGCCGGGGATCGAACCCGCTCTCCGGGCGGACGCTCTACCATTAGACCACGGAGGCGGTCGAATAATGTAAGTCAATCCGCTGTTAGCTATGTTGTCTGTATTCTTTACAATAATAATGTGATGGCCATCACGAAGAATATATAAATATTAATGTGTTTTTATTATAAAATGTGTAAGTTATGACAGCTTGTAAAAATTAGAAATAGTTCCTAAATATTTCCCTGTTGTATTTTTTATGGTTATATGAATTATAATTATATCATAATTATCCTGTAAACTGTAATTAGTTTTGCAGGTATATTTCAGTATATTTTTGCCAACCTCGTTTTCACGTAATTCAATGTTTTGAATCCCCTTTGGTAAGAAATCTATGAGATGATCATAGCATGCTGTTATAGAGCTTCATAGCACACTATTATCTCGTAAATATGTCCATGTCATCATGTTGCGCATATTGTTTAGGATATGTCAGTACCTCATAAGCATCGATGTCAACAACGTGTGTGTCAAAACGATCTTGTTTACTTTTTTCAAGAGTTTTGCATTGACCGTAACTTTTGAAGAAATCATCGTTCTAAGCACACAGTTACGCAAATTTCCATCAGATACAGATTAATTATACCTTTGTTCTTCTACAAACAGATCACAATCCCTTTGCAGCTCGATATTTATCCATATTTGTGGGAATTTGTGATCAGGGCTGAGCTACGTGTTTCGCCGACCGACGCCCGCCATTTTAACTTTGTGACAGCTAGTTTGGGTTGCTATGGAGTTACTGAATTTGGCTAAAGCTTAGCATTTTGCATTATAAAGTTTATTTAATCTAATGAACTATGTCCAGGGGAACCCAGAATCGTATTTGATGATATGTCAAGACGTGTATTAAAGTTACTGTTAATTCCGACATTAGGAATCTATGTATTCATGCGCAGTATTTAGCGTCACTATTTATGAACACGTTTCTCATAAATGTGACATCCAGTGCTTCTGTCAATTAAACGTCTTATGTATCAGATAAATTCCAATTGCCTCCTGACATTTGTAATCTTCCTCTTTGAATTGTCCATCGTAATTACCAGTCGATGTTGCTTGTTGTTATTACGTCCTCTCGGCAGGCAGCAAGGACGTACCTTCGACGTAGCAGGACGTAATTGTTTATCTTGTGATATTGGAAGGCAATTAGTGAATCAATTAGACTTAATTAATTGATTGGTATAAATACTCATTTTTATACCAAATTACCTCCTGAGATGGTTTGCCTTCCTCTTTATTTAAGTGATTTTACATTGTGAATTTAGATCCCTCAAAGGAATCTGACTTTGGCAGTCCAAAGGTCAGTTTCAATCAAAGGGCAGATAATTCAGCCCAAAAGTTCCCCTTGTCCTTACGTAATCATTTCTATAAATAGACAGCATATTTTAACACAGACACAAATTGCTATCTTAGTAACTGTAAAGGTATTCAGATAAAGAAGTCATCTATATATATATATATATATATATATACTCTTAAAAAAAAGAAACTTGCAATAGATGTAAAACCACTTTTTGCCAAATATCTAAAATAATTACATTAAATGAGAACCAAATAAGTCAAACAGAAAGATGATGTTTCTATAATTCGCGAAAACACATGCAAAGCACATAAACGTAGCGTTTGGGGATCAATTTTACAGCTTCATCCAAACGGAACCGCCTGTAAAAAACGTGCAACACAGGATCCTGCATTTAGGCATGCAGGCACCCCTGCTGAATGGGTATAAACAGTCCTTATAACGGCAGTAGAGGCGGTGACAGAATGCCAAGACTGAATGCAGCTCAACGAAACAACGCAATTGGGAGATTACAAGCTGGTGCAACTTAGCAAGAAGTCGCCAGACACTTTGGCGTATCCAGACAGACAATCTCCGCACTGTGGACCCGATACAACAACACCAACAGAGTTGACGACAGACCAAGGTCAGGAAGACCAAGGGTGACAACCCAAGCACAAGATCGATACATCCGGCTGCGACACCTCCGAGACCGCACTACCACCGCCACGTCTACAACCACACAGATCCCTGGGGTACGCAGAATATCAGATCAAACGGTATGCAACAGACTGAGGGAGGCTGGACTTTTTGCACGAAGACCTGTTCGACGTCATGTATTGACCCCACGTCATCTTGCGGACCGTCTGCTTTGGTGCCAACAGAGGGTTAGATGGGCACGTGCAAGGTGGAGAAATGTACTTTTTACTGACGAGTCCCGTTTCCTACTCACACGTGCTGATGGGCTAACACGTGTCTACAGACGTCGGGGTGAACGTAACGCCCCCAACTGTGTGCAGCAGGTTGTCCCATTTGGCGGCGGGAGTGTCATGGTATGGGCCGGAATTCATCACGCTGGTAGGACGCCTCTCGTGCATGTGGCAGGTCCATTGACAGGTGTGCGTTACAGAGACTTGATCCTACAGCCTTACGTTCTTCCTCACGTCAACGTTCATGGCGGACAGTTCCAGCAGGACAACGTTTGTCAATTGCACGTGTTTGTCAGGACTTCTTACAGCACAACAACATCCAGACATTACCTTGGCCAGCCCGGTCACCAGATTTGTCCCCGATTGAGCATCTGTGGGACGAGTTGGATCGACGCGTTCGCAGAAGGAATCCACCGCCCCAAACACTTCCGGCGCTTCTTGATGCACTCCAGCATGAATGGCAACACATCCAACAGCGTGTTATTGACAACTTGATTGCATCTATGGGTTGTCGGTGTCAAGCGGTGATTGATGCACGTGGTGGGCACAACCGATACTGACATTTTCTGTACCCCTGTGACATTAACTGTATCGTGTACGTGTCTGTCTAGGAGACACGATTAATGTTTTGAACATTGTGTACATTGATCTTAAAACAGTGTTTGAATTATGGTTTCTGTGTCCTATTTTGAAACAATCGCATTATATTACATTTTGAAAGTCAGTGTCAAGTTTCTTTTTTTTTAAGAGTATATATATCAGTTAACTACCATCATAGTTACAGGCAATAATTATTTTGCCCTGACACTGGTCCTTACAAATAAACCTTCAAACTCAGAGGGATCTACTTATTTGGAAGCATTGTGTTGTCCATATAAGGTATTGTTATACCCACATAAATAAAAACTAATTATTCATCGAAAAGAAGTGTTTTGACACAGTTACATCCAGACGTCAAGGTTTATCAGAAGTTCGGGTCCGGGCCGCTACAATAATAATAGCCCGATTGTAAAGCGCATAATTCCATACGCAATGCAATGTATGCCCGATTGAAATTGGGTTTAACGTCGCGGCCAAGATTATTGCACTTATATAGCGACGCGCGCGCGCGCGTGTGTGTTTGTTACCATGCCGCGGTTTAACATGAATACCCCACTCAGACACACTATACTGACTCCGAGCCGACCAGTCCTTGTTTTAAGCCCTTAATGCCGAGCGCCAGGCCGGTTAACAACAAGTATTTTAACAATCTTTTAACGTCTTTTGGTACGACGAGGACGGGGATCGAACCCCTGACCTTCCGCTCTCCGGGCGGACGCTCTACCACTAGACCACAGAGGCGGTCTTATGCTCGGAGAGCTGTATGATTATAAAGTTAGTGGTGTTACCAACGCCTTGAACATTACTTCAGTTATATTAGGGCATGTCAGCTAGGGTTTGGAAGAACGCAGCAGAGGGTAGGGGCGGAAGGAAAAAAAACAGTGGAAAGGAGTTAGGGAAAAGTAGGGGAGGGAGGCAACATGGGAATGAGGGAGACAGAGGGAGGGAGCAGTGGGCTTGAGAAAATATCAATGGGAAGGAGAGGAGCGAAAGGGGGATAAAAGAACAATACAGAATACGCAACGAATAGTAGGATGGGAGAGGACAGTCAGCAGGAAAATAGGGAATTGTAGGCAACAGTGAACATTATTAATAGTAGGTTGGAGGAAGAGAACAGTCGTGACGAGGGTGGGAGAAATAGCGAAAAGTAAGAACACGAAAGGAATAATCAAGATGTATTGATATGTATTGTTTGTTGTTTAACGCCGCACTTAGCAATATTCCAGCTAAATGACGGCGGTCTGTAAATAATTGAGTCTAGACAAGACAATCCAGTGATTGATGTCATGAACATCGATCCACGCAACTGTGAAACAATGACATGCATCAACCAAGTCAGCGAGCCTGACCACCCGATCCTGTTAGTCGCCTCTCACGACAAGCATAGTCGCTTTTTACGGCAGGCATGGGTTGCTGAAGACCTATTCTACCCCGGATCTTCACGGGTACAGTAGAGGTGGTAACAGTAGGAGGATGGAGGACACAGGCTGATGAGAGGGGTCAGCAGGAATGAGGGAGGGAACATAAGGCCTGAAATGGTGATGGGTGGAACAGTCAGGATAAAAGAGAAAAAGTAGGGATCTGGAGGGTAAAAGTAGGGATCTGGAGGGTAAAAGTAGGGATCTGGAGGGTAAAAGTAGGGACGAGGGAGGGAACAATTGAAACAGAAGATTCAGAAAGATGTGGATAGAGGAAAGTGACAGAGGAAGGTGGCAAGGATATCTGAAAATGACGAGGAAGAAAAACAATTGCTCTTCGCTAAAACTATGAAGATACTGTTGCAAGTCATTGGTAATCCATGGAGTAACGGTGCAGGTACCAAGTTAGTCCCTATCATAACAAAGTGCGAGTTAATGTAAATCAGACAACTTCCATAACCTTTTAACATGCAGTTTGATATATTCTGTATGTCTTTTACAAATTGTATTCTGAGAGGCTATGTGTCGGACGAGATCCTAGCCATCATGATTTGAAGCAAGCTACATCATGTGTGTCCAGTGTTTTAAAATGATTATCTTCTTTGAGATCCCTGGTTAAAATCGGTCCCCGGCAACGTATGTTTAGACTAGTTAGAGGCGGCGATATGGATGGGGTGGTCAAGCTCGGTGACTTGATTGATTGCGTGCCATCGTACCGGACGGCCTGTATCGTTGATCAAAATATTGATCACTAGATTGTCCGGCCCATACTCGATTTTTTTGGAAGGTCGCCTTTACATTGCTGTGATATGTGTAGCTGACTGCGGCGTTAAACAACAAACAAGCAAACTTTGTAATGAATACTTTGTTTTGCAATGAGTACAAAATATACACAAACCTAGACATTAATACATCCAAGAACAGCTTTCTCTGGCTGTCTCTAAGCCCGATTTCATTAGATATATGTTACAAGTACGATGGTTGTTAAGATTGTATGAATAGTGCTCGACAAATGACTACTAGAAATAACTAACATAGTTGAACCTCTTGCTTGGTTACTTGACTGTCAGTATGTATTGAGGATATCAAATATTTCTGAGCTAATGTATCAGAAAATAGCAACATAGCTTTGATTCCATTTGTGTATTCACACTGTTACAGCTAAATATAATCAGAAAGAAAGCCAACAGCTGATACAGTTTGAGGTATTTTCAGACATGCAATGACAAATGTGTATTTGTATGAGAATATCTTTTAATGGCATGTGAACAATGACACAAGATTATGACACGTCACATATTCACATATAATATGTACATGTTTTTTTAGCCACACTGACCACGCAATTAAACTTTATTAGACGAAAGACAACATAACTTCAGTCTGCAAAGAGATATTTTATTAAACAATAGCGTAAGCATAACTTAGAAACATAGAAGCATTTCAATTACATCCTAAATAAACGGCCTGCAACCTCCTCTTACAGCCGCCAATTTCAAAATTAATTACAAAAATTACAGTGGGTAGGGTAGTATATGAGAATACAAAGTAGGACAGTAAAGAGTAGGGTAGTATATGAGAATACAAAGTAGTGTAGAGAATGAGAGAGTAAACACAGAAAGAAACACAGTGTAGGAAAGAGTAGGACAGTGGAGAGTGGAATAGAGTCGGACAGTACAGAGTAAGGTAGAGTAGGACAGTACAGAGTAGGGTAGTATATGACAATACAAAGTAGGGTAGAGAATGAGAGAGTAAACACACAGAAATAAACACAGTGTAGGAAAGAGTAGGACAGTGGAGAGTGGAATAGAGTCGGACAGTACAGAGTAAGGTAGAGTAGGACAGTACAGAGTAGGGGAGTATATGACAATACAAAGTAGGGTAGAGAATGAGAGAGTAAACACACAGAAAGAAACACAGTGTAGGAAAGAGTAGGACAGTGGAGAGTGGAATAGAGTCGGACAGTACAGAGTAAGGTAGAGTAGGACAGTACAGAGTAGGGGAGTATATGACAATACAAAGTAGGGTAGAGAATGAGAGAGTAAACACACAGAAAGAAACACAGTGTAGGAAAGACTAGGACAGTGGAGAGTGGAATAGAGTCGGACAGTACAGAGTAAGGTAGAGTAGGACAGTACAGAGTAGGGTAGTATATGACAATACAAAGTAGGGTAGAGAATGAGAGAGTAAACACACAGAAAGAAACACAGTGTAGGAAAGAAGAGGACAGTGGAGAGTGGAATAGAGTAGGACAGTACAGAGTAAGGTAGAGTAGGACAGTACAGAGTAAGGTAGAGTAGGACAGTACAGAGTAAGGTAGAGTAGGACAGTACAGAGTAGGGTAGTATATGACAATACAAAGTAGGGTAGAGAATGAGAGAGTAAACACACAGAAAGAAACACAGTGTAGGAAAGAGTAGGACAGTGGAGAGTGGAATAGAGTAGGACAGTACAGTGTAGGAAAGAGTAGGACAGTACAGAGTAAGGTAGAGTAGGACAGTACAGAGTAGGGTAGAGTAGGGCAGTACAGGGTAGAGTAGAGTAGGACAGTACAGAGTAAGGTAGAGTAGGACAGTACAGAGTAAGGTAGAGTAGGACAGTACAGAGTAGAGTAGAGTAGGACAGTACAGAGTAAGGTAGAGTAGGACAGTACAGAGTAAGGTAGTATATGACAATACAAAGTAGGGTAGAGAATGAGAGAGTAAACACACAGAAAGAAACACAGTGTAGGAAAGAGTAGGACAGTGGAGAGTGGAATAGAGTAGGACAGTACAGTGTAGGAAAGAGTAGGACAGTGGAGAGTGGAATAGAGTCGGACAGTACAGAGTAAGGTAGAGTAGGACAGTACAGAGTAGAGTAGAGTAGGAGAGTACAGAGTAAGGTTTGAGTAGGACAGTACAGAGTAGAGTAGAGTAGGACAGTACAGAGTAAGGTAGAGTAGGACAGGACAGAGTAAGGTAGAGTAGGACAGTACAGAGTAGGGTAGAGTAGGACAGTACAGAGTAGGGTAGTATATGACAATACAAAGTAGGGTAGAGAATGAGAGAGTAAACACACAGAAAGAAACACAGTGTAGGACAGTGGAGAGTGGAATAGAGTCGGACAGTACAGAGTAAGGTAGAGTAGGACAGTACAGAGTAGGGTTGTATATGACAATACAAAGTAGGGTAGAGAATAAGAGAGTAAACACAGAGAAAGAAACACAGCGTAGGAAAGAGTAGGACAGTGGAGAGTTGAATAGAGTAGGACAGTACAGAGTAAGGTAGAGTAGGACAGTACAGAGTAAGGTAGAGTAGGACAGTACAGAGTAGGGTAGTATATGACAATACAAAGTAGGGTAGAGAATGAGAGAGTAAACACACAGAAAGAAACACAGTGTAGGAAAGAGTAGGACAGTGGAGAGTGGAACAGAGTCGGACAGTACAGAGTAAGGTAGAGTAGGACAGTACAGAGTAGGGTAGTATATGACAATACAATGTAGGGTAGAGAATGAGAGAGTAAACACACAGAAAGAAACACAGTGTAGGAAAGAGTAGGACAGTGGAGAGTGGAATAGAGTCGGACAGTACAGAGTAAGGTAGAGTAGGACAGTACAGAGTAGGGTAGTATATGACAATACAAAGTAGGGTAGAGAATGAGAGAGTAAACACACAGAAAGAAACACAGTGTAGGAAAGTGTAGGACAGTGGAGAGTGGAATGGAGTCGGACAGTACAGAGTAAGGTAGAGTAGGACAGTACAGAGTAGGGTAGTATATGACAATACAAAGTAGGGTAGAGAATGAGAGAGTAAACACACAGCAAGAAACACAGTGTAGGAAAGAGTAGGACAGTGGAGAGTGGAATAGAGTCGGACAGTACAGAGTAAGGTAGAGTAGGACAGTACAGAGTAGGGTAGTATATGACAATACAAAGTAGGGTAGAGAATGAGAGAGTAAACACACAGAAAGAAACACAGTGTAGGAAAGAGTAGGACAGTGGAGAGTGGAATAGAGAAGGACAGTACAGTGTAGGAAAGAGTAGGACAGTACAGAGTAAGGTAGAGTAGGACAGTACAGAGTAGGGTAGTATATGACAATACAAAGTAGGGTAGAGAATGAGAGAGTAAACACACACAAAGAAACACAGTGTAGGAAAGAGTAGGACAGTGGAGAGTGGAATAGAGTCGGACAGTACAGAGTAAGGTAGAGTAGGACAGTACAGAGTAGGGTTGTATATGACAATACAAAGTAGGGTAGAGAATAAGAGAGTAAACACAGAGAAAGAAACACAGCGTAGGAAAGAGTAGGACAGTGGAGAGTTGAATAGAGTAGGACAGTACAGAGTAAGGTAGAGTAGGACAGTACAGAGTAAGGTAGAGTAGGACAGTACAGAGTAGGGTAGTATATGACAATACAAAGTAGGGTAGAGAATGAGAGAGTAAACACACAGAAAGAAACACAGTGTAGGAAAGAGTAGGACAGTGGAGAGTGGAATAGAGTCGGACAGTACAGAGTAAGGTAGAGTAGGACAGTACAGAGTAGGGTAGTATATGACAATACAAAGTAGGGTAGAGAATGAGAGAGTAAACACACAGAAAGAAACACAGTGTAGGAAAGAGTAGGACAGTGGAGAGTGGAATAGAGTCGGACAGTACAGAGTAAGGTAGAGTAGGACAGTACAGAGTAGGGTAGTATATGACAATACAAAGTAGGGTAGAGAATGAGAGAGTAAACACACAGAAAGAAACACAGTGTAGGAAAGTGTAGGACAGTGGAGAGTGGAATGGAGTCGGACAGTACAGAGTAAGGTAGAGTAGGACAGTACAGAGTAGGGGAGTATATGACAATACAAAGTAGGGTAGAGAATGAGAGAGTAAACACACAGCAAGAAACACAGTGTAGGAAAGAGTAGGACAGTGGAGAGTGGAATAGAGTCGGACAGTACAGAGTAAGGTAGAGTAGGACAGTACAGAGTAGGGTAGTATATGACAATACAAAGTAGGGTAGAGAATGAGAGAGTAAACACACAGAAAGAAACACAGTGTAGGAAAGAGAAGGACAGTGGAGAGTGGAATAGAGAAGGACAGTACAGTGTAGGAAAGAGTAGGACAGTACAGAGTAAGGTAGAGTAGGACAGTACAGAGTAGGGTAGTATATGACAATACAAAGTAGGGTAGAGAATGAGAGAGTAAACACACACAAAGAAACACAGTGTAGGAAAGAGTAGGACAGTGGAGAGTGGAATAGAGTCGGACAGTACAGAGTAAGGTAGAGTAGGACAGTACAGAGTAGGGTAGTATATGACAATACAAAGTAGGGTAGAGAATGAGAGAGTAAACACACAGAAAGAAACACAATGTAGGAAAGAGTAGGACAGTGGAGAGTGGAATAGAGTAGGACAGTACAGTGTAGGAAAGAGTAGGACAGTACAGAGTAAGGTAGAGTAGGACAGTACAGAGTAGGGTAGAGTAGGACAGTACAGAGTAGGGTAGTATATGACAATACAAAGTAGGGTAGAGAATGAGAGAGTAAACACAGAGAAAGAAACACAGTGTAGGAAAGAGTAGGACAGTGGAGAGTGGAATAGAGTCGGACAGTACAGAGTAAGGTAGAGTAGGACAGTACAGAGTAGGGTAGTATATGACAATACAAAGTAGGGTAGAGAATGAGAGAGTAAACACACAGAAAGAAACACAGTGTAGGAAAGAGTAGGACAGTGGAGAGTGGAATAGAGTAGGACAGTACAGAGTAAGGCAGAGTAGGACAGTACAGAGTAGGGTAGTATATGACAATACAAAGTAGGGTAGAGAATGAGAGAGTAAACACACAGAAAGAAACACAGTGTAGGAAAGAGTAGGACAGTGGAGAGTGGAATAGAGAAGGACAGTACAGTGTAGGAAAGAGTAGGACAGTACAGAGTAAGGTAGAGTAGGACAGTACAGAGTAGGGTAGTATATGACAATACAAAGTAGGGTAGAGAATGAGAGAGTAAACACACAGAAAGAAACACAGTGTAGGAAAGAGTAGGACAGTGGAGAGTGGAATAGAGTCGGACAGTACAGAGTAAGGTAGAGTAGGACAGTACAGAGTAGGGTAGTATATGACAATACAAAGTAGGGTAGAGAATGAGAGAGTAAACACACAGAAAGAAACACAGTGTAGGAAAGAGTAGGACAGTGGAGAGTGGAATAGAGTCGGACAGTACAGAGTAAGGTAGAGTAGGACAGTACAGAGTAGGGTAGTATATGACAATACAAAGTAGGGTAGAGAATGAGAGAGTAAACACACAGAAAGAAACACAGTGTAGGAAAGAGTAGGACAGTGGAGAGTTGAATAGAGTAGGACAGTACAGAGTAAGGTAGAGTAGGACAGTACAGAGTAAGGTAGAGTAGGACAGTACAGAGTAGGGTAGTATATGACAATACAAAGTAGGGTAGAGAATGAGAGAGTAAACACACAGAAAGAAACACAGTGTAGGAAAGAGTAGGACAGTGGAGAGTGGAATAGAGTCGGACAGTACAGAGTAAGGTAGAGTAGGACAGTACAGAGTAGGGTAGTATATGACAATACAAAGTAGGGTAGAGAATGAGAGAGTAAACACACAGAAAGAAACACAGTGTAGGACAGTGGAGAGTGGAATAGAGTAGGACAGTACAGAGTAAGGTAGAGTAGGACAGTACAGAGTAGGATAGTATATGACAAAACAAAGTAGGGTAGAGAATGAGAGAGTAAACACAGAGAAAGAAACACAGTGTAGGAAAGAGTAGGACAGTGGAGAGTGGAATAGAGTAGGACAGTACAGAGTAAGGTAGAGTAGGACAGTACAGAGTAAGGTAGAGTAGGACAGTACAGAGTAGGGTAGTATATGACAATACAAAGTAGGGTAGAGAATGAGAGAGTAAACACACAGAAAGAAACACAGTGTAGGAAAGAGTAGGACAGTGGAGAGTGGAATAGAGTCGGACAGTACAGAGTAAGGTAGAGTAGGACAGTACAGAGTAGGGTAGTATATGACAATACAAAGTAGGGTAGAGAATGAGAGAGTAAACACACAGAAAGAAACACAGTGTAGGAAAGAGTAGGACAGTGGAGAGTGGAATAGAGTCGGACAGTACAGAGTAAGGTAGAGTAGGACAGTACAGAGTAGGGTAGTATATGACAATACAAAGTAGGGTAGAGAATGAGAGAGTAAACACACAGAAAGAAACACAGTGTAGGAAAGAGTAGGACAGTGGAGAGTGGAATAGAGTAGGACAGTACAGAGTAAGGTAGAGTAGGACAGTACAGAGTAGGGTAGAGTAGGACAGTACAGAGTAGGGTAGTATATGACAATACAAAGTAGGGTAGAGAATGAGAGAGTAAACACACAGAAAGAAACACAGTGTAGGAAAGAGTAGGACAGTGGAGAGTGGAATAGAGTCGGACAGTACAGAGTAAGGTAGAGTAGGACAGTACAGAGTGGGGTAGTATATGACAATACAAAGTAGGGTAGAGAATGAGAGAGTAAACACACAGAAAGAAACACAGTGTAGGAAAGAGTAGGACAGTGGAGAGTGGAATAGAGTAGGACAGTACAGTGTAGGAAAGAGTAGGACAGTACAGAGTAGGGTAGAGTAGGACAGTACAGAGTAGGGTAGAGTAGGGCAGTACAGAGTAGGGTAGAGTAGGACAGTAAATAGTAGGGTAGTATATGACAATACAAAGTAGGGTAGAGAATGAGAGAGTAAACACACAGAAAGAAACACAGTGTAGGAAAGAGTAGGACAGTGGAGAGTGGAATAGAGTCGGACAGTACAGAGTAAGGTAGAGTAGGACAGTACAGAGTAGGGTAGTATATGACAATACAAAGTAGGGTAGAGAATGAGAGAGTAAACACACAGAAAGAAACACAGTGTAGGAAAGTGTAGGACAGTGGAGAGTGGAATGGAGTCGGACAGTACAGAGTAAGGTAGAGTAGGACAGTACAGAGTAGGGTAGTATATGACAATACAAAGTAGGGTAGAGAATGAGAGAGTAAACACACAGCAAGAAACACAGTGTAGGAAAGAGTAGGACAGTGGAGAGTGGAATAGAGTCGGACAGTACAGAGTAAGGTAGAGTAGGACAGTACAGAGTAGGGTAGTATATGACAATACAAAGTAGGGTAGAGAATGAGAGAGTAAACACACAGAAAGAAACACAGTGTAGGAAAGAGAAGGACAGTGGAGAGTGGAATAGAGAAGGACAGTACAGTGTAGGAAAGAGTAGGACAGTACAGAGTAAGGTAGAGTAGGACAGTACAGAGTAGGGTAGTATATGACAATAGAAAGTAGGGTAGAGAATGAGAGAGTAAACACACACAAAGAAACACAGTGTAGGAAAGAGTAGGACAGTGGAGAGTGGAATAGAGTCGGACAGTACAGAGTAAGGTAGAGTAGGACAGTACAGAGTAGGGTAGTATATGACAATACAAAGTAGGGTAGAGAATGAGAGAGTAAACACACAGAAAGAAACACAATGTAGGAAAGAGTAGGACAGTGGAGAGTGGAATAGAGTAGGACAGTACAGTGTAGGAAAGAGTAGGACAGTACAGAGTAAGGTAGAGTAGGACAGTACAGAGTAGGGTAGAGTAGGACAGTACAGAGTAGGGTAGTATATGACAATACAAAGTAGGGTAGAGAATGAGAGAGTAAACACAGAGAAAGAAACACAGTGTAGGAAAGAGTAGGACAGTGGAGAGTGGAATAGAGTCGGACAGTACAGAGTAAGGTAGAGTAGGACAGTACAGAGTAGGGTAGTATATGACAATACAAAGTAGGGTAGAGAATGAGAGAGTAAACACACAGAAAGAAACACAGTGTAGGAAAGAGTAGGACAGTGGAGAGTGGAATAGAGTAGGACAGTACAGAGTAAGGCAGAGTAGGACAGTACAGAGTAGGGTAGTATATGACAATACAAAGTAGGGTAGAGAATGAGAGAGTAAACACACAGAAAGAAACACAGTGTAGGAAAGAGTAGGACAGTGGAGAGTGGAATAGAGAAGGACAGTACAGTGTAGGAAAGAGTAGGACAGTACAGAGTAAGGTAGAGTAGGACAGTACAGAGTAGGGTAGTATATGACAATACAAAGTAGGGTAGAGAATGAGAGAGTAAACACACAGAAAGAAACACAGTGTAGGAAAGAGTAGGACAGTGGAGAGTGGAATAGAGTCGGACAGTACAGAGTAAGGTAGAGTAGGACAGTACAGAGTAGGGTAGTATATGACAATACAAAGTAGGGTAGAGAATGAGAGAGTAAACACACAGAAAGAAACACAGTGTAGGAAAGAGTAGGACAGTGGAGAGTGGAATAGAGTCGGACAGTACAGAGTAAGGTAGAGTAGGACAGTACAGAGTAAGGTAGAGTAGGACAGTACAGAGTAGGGTAGTATATGACAATACAAAGTAGGGTAGAGAATGAGAGAGTAAACACACAGAAAGAAACACAGTGTAGGACAGTGGAGAGTGGAATAGAGTAGGACAGTACAGAGTAAGGTAGAGTAGGACAGTACAGAGTAGGGTAGTACATGACAATACAAAGTAGGGTAGAGAATGAGAGAGTAAACACACAGAAAGAAACACAGTGTAGGAAAGAGTAGGACAGTGGAGAGTGGAATAGAGTAGGACAGTACAGAGTAAGGTAGAGTAGGACAGTACAGAGTAAGGTAGAGTAGGACAGTACAGAGTAGGGTAGTATATGACAATACAAAGTAGGGTAGAGAATGAGAGAGTAAACACACAGAAAGAAACACAGTGTAGGAAAGAGTAGGACAGTGGAGAGTGGAATAGAGTCGGACAGTACAGAGTAAGGTAGAGTAGGACAGTACAGAGTAGGGTAGTATATGACAATACAAAGTAGGGTAGAGAATGAGAGAGTAAACACACAGAAAGAAACACAGTGTAGGAAAGAGTAGGACAGTGGAGAGTGGAATAGAGTCGGACAGTACAGAGTAAGGTAGAGTAGGACAGTATAGAGTAGGGTAGTATATGACAATACAAAGTAGGGTAGAGAATGAGAGAGTAAACACACAGAAAGAAACACAGTGTAGGAAAGAGTAGGACAGTGGAGAGTGGAATAGAGTAGGACAGTACAGTGTAGGAAAGAGTAGGACAGTACAGAGTAAGGGAGAGTCGGACAGTACAGAGTAAGGTAGAGTAGGACAATACAGAGTAAGGTAGAGTAGGACAGTACAGAGTAGGGTAGTATATGACAAAACAAAGTAGGGTAGAGAATGAGAGAGTAAACACACAGAAAGAAACACAGTGTAGGAAAGAGTAGGACAGTGGAGTGTGGAATAGAGTCGGACAGTACAGAGTAAGGTAGAGTAGGACAGTACAGTGTAGGGTAGTAGATGACAATACAAAGTAGGGTAGAGAATGAGAGAGTAAACACACAGAAAGAAACACAGTGTAGGAAAGAGTAGGACAGTGGAGAGTGGAATAGAGTAGGACAGTACAGTGTAGGAAAGAGTAGGACAGTACAGAGTAAGGTAGAGTAGGACAGTACAGAGTAAGGTAGAGTAGGACAGTACAGAGTAGGGTAGTATATGACAATACAAAGTAGGGTAGAGAATGAGAGAGTAAACACACAGAAAGAAACACAGTGTAGGAAAGAGTAGGACAGTGGAGAGTGGAATAGAGTAGGACAGTACAGTGTAGGAAAGAGTAGGACAGTACAGAGTAAGGTAGAGTAGGACAGTACAGAGTAGGGTAGAGTAGGGCAGTACAGGGTAGAGTAGAGTAGGACAGTACAGAGTAAGGTAGAGTAGGACAGTACAGAGTAAGGTAGAGTAGGACAGTACAGAGTAGAGTAGAGTAGGACAGTACAGAGTAAGGTAGAGTAGGACAGTACAGAGTAAGGTAGTATATGACAATACAAAGTAGGGTAGAGAATGAGAGAGTAAACACAGAGAAAGAAACACAGCGTAGGAAAGAGTAGGACAGTGGAGAGTTGAATAGAGTAGGACAGTACAGAGTAAGGTAGAGTAGGACAGTACAGAGTAAGGTAGAGTAGGACAGTACAGAGTAGGGTAGTATGTGACAATACAAAGTAGGGTAGAGAATGAGAGAGTAAACACACAGAAAGAAACACAGTGTAGGACAGTGGAGAGTGGAATAGAGTAGGACAGTACAGAGTAAGGTAGAGTAGGACAGTACAGAGTAGGGTAGTACATGACAATACAAAGTAGGGTAGAGAATGAGAGAGTAAACACACAGAAAGAAACACAGTGTAGGAAAGAGTAGGACAGTGGAGAGTGGAATAGAGTAGGACAGTACAGTGTAGGAAAGAGTAGGACAGTACAGAGTAAGGTAGAGTAGGACAGTACAGAGTAAGGTAGAGTAGGACAGTACAGAGTAGGGTAGTATATGACAATACAAAGTAGGGTAGAGAATGAGAGAGTAAACACACAGAAAGAAACACAGTGTAGGAAAGAGTAGGACAGTGGAGAGTGGAATAGAGTAGGACAGTACAGTGTAGGAAAGAGTAGGACAGTACAGAGTAAGGTAGAGTAGGACAGTACAGAGTAGGGTAGAGTAGGGCAGTACAGGGTAGAGTAGAGTAGGACAGTACAGAGTAAGGTAGAGTAGGACAGTACAGAGTAAGGTAGTATATGACAATACAAAGTAGGGTAGAGAATGAGAGAGTAAACACACAGAAAGAAACACAGTGTAGGAAAGAGTAGGACAGTGGAGAGTGGAATAGAGTCGGACAGTACAGAGTAAGGTAGAGTAGGACAGTACAGAGTAAGGTAGAGTAGGACAGTACAGAGTAGGGTAGAGTAGGACAGTACAATGTAGGGTAGTATATGACAATACAAAGTAGGGTAGAGAATGAGAGAGTAAACACACAGAAAGAAACACAGTGTAGGACAGTGGAGAGTGGAATAGAGTAGGACAGTACAGAGTAAGGTAGAGTAGGACAGTACAGAGTAGGATAGTATATGACAATACAAAGTAGGGTAGAGAATAAGAGAGTAAACACAGAGAAAGAAACACAGCGTAGGAAAGAGTAGGACAGTGGAGAGTTGAATAGAGTAGGACAGTACAGAGTAAGGTAGAGTAGGACAGTACAGAGTAAGGTAGAGTAGGACAGTACAGAGTAGGGTAGTATGTGACAATACAAAGTAGGGTAGAGAATGAGAGAGTAAACACACAGAAAGAAACACAGTGTAGGACAGTGGAGAGTGGAATAGAGTAGGACAGTACAGAGTAAGGTAGAGTAGGACAGTACAGAGTAGGGTAGTACATGACAATACAAAGTAGGGTAGAGAATGAGAGAGTAAACACACAGAAAGAAACACAGTGTAGGAAAGAGTAGGACAGTGGAGAGTGGAATAGAGTAGGACAGTACAGTGTAGGAAAGAGTAGGACAGTACAGAGTAAGGTAGAGTAGGACAGTACAGAGTAAGGTAGAGTAGGACAGTACAGAGTAGGGTAGTATATGACAATACAAAGTAGGGTAGAGAATGAGAGAGTAAACACACAGAAAGAAACACAGTGTAGGAAAGAGTAGGACAGTGGAGAGTGGAATAGAGTAGGACAGTACAGTGTAGGAAAGAGTAGGACAGTACAGAGTAAGGTAGAGTAGGACAGTACAGAGTAGGGTAGAGTAGGGCAGTACAGGGTAGAGTAGAGTAGGACAGTACAGAGTAAGGTAGAGTAGGACAGTACAGAGTAAGGTAGAGTAGGACAGTACAGAGTAGAGTAGAGTAGGACAGTACAGAGTAAGGTAGAGTAGGACAGTACAGAGTAAGGTAGTATATGACAATACAAAGTAGGGTAGAGAATGAGAGAGTAAACACACAGAAAGAAACACAGTGTAGGAAAGAGTAGGACAGTGGAGAGTGGAATAGAGTCGGACAGTACAGAGTAAGGTAGAGTAGGACAGTACAGAGTAAGGTAGAGTAGGACAGTACAGAGTAGGGTAGAGTAGGACAGTACAATGTAGGGTAGTATATGACAATACAAAGTAGGGTAGAGAATGAGAGAGTAAACACACAGAAAGAAACACAGTGTAGGACAGTGGAGAGTGGAATAGAGTAGGACAGTACAGAGTAAGGTAGAGTAGGACAGTACAGAGTAGGATAGTATATGACAATACAAAGTAGGGTAGAGAATAAGAGAGTAAACACAGAGAAAGAAACACAGCGTAGGAAAGAGTAGGACAGTGGAGAGTTGAATAGAGTAGGACAGTACAGAGTAAGGTAGAGTAGGACAGTACAGAGTAAGGTAGAGTAGGACAGTACAGAGTAGGGTAGTATGTGACAATACAAAGTAGGGTAGAGAATGAGAGAGTAAACACACAGAAAGAAACACAGTGTAGGACAGTGGAGAGTGGAATAGAGTAGGACAGTACAGAGTAAGGTAGAGTAGGACAGTACAGAGTAGGGTAGTACATGACAATACAAAGTAGGGTAGAGAATGAGAGAGTAAACACAGAGAAAGAAACACAGTGTAGGAAAGAGTAGGACAGTGGAGAGTGGAATAGAGTAGGACAGTACAGAGTAAGGTAGAGTAGGACAGTACAGAGTAAGGTAGAGTAGGACAGTACAGAGTAGGGTAGTATATGACAATACAAAGTAGAGTAGAGAATGAGAGAGTAAACACACAGAAAGAAACACAGTGTAGGAAAGAGTAGGACAGTGGAGAGTGGAATAGAGTCGGACAGTACAGAGTAAGGTAGAGTAGGACAGTACAGAGTAGGGTAGTATATGATAATACAAAGTAGGGTAGAGAATGAGAGAGTAAACACACAGAAAGAAACACAGTGTAGGAAAGAGTAGGACAGTGGAGAGTGGAATAGAGTCGGACAGTACAGAGTAAGGTAGAGTAGGACAGTACAGAGTAGGGTAGTATATGACAATACAAAGTAGGGTAGAGAATGAGAGAGTAAACACACAGAAAGAAACACAGTGTAGGAAAGAGTAGGACAGTGGAGAGTGGAATAGAGTAGGACAGTACAGAGTAAGGTAGAGTAGGACAGTACAGAGTAGGGTAGAGTAGGACAGTACAGAGTAGGGTAGTATATGACAATACAAAGTAGGGTAGAGAATGAGAGAGTAAACACACAGAAAGAAACACAGTGTAGGAAAGAGTAGGACAGTGGAGAGTGGAATAGAGTAGGACAGTACAGTGTAGGAAAGAGTAGGACAGTACAGAGTAAGGTAGAGTAGGACAGTACAGAGTAGGGTAGAGTAGGACAGTACAGAGTAGGGTAGTATATGACAATACAAAGGAGGGTAGAGAATGAGAGAGTAAACACACAGAAAGAAACACAGTGTAGGAAAGAGTAGGACAGTGGAGAGTGGAATAGAGTCGGACAGTACAGTGTAGGAAAGAGTAGGACAGTACAGAGTAAGGTAGAGTAGGACAGTACAGAGTAGGGTAGTATATGACAATACAAAGTAGGGTAGAGAATGAGAGAGTAAACACACAGAAAGAAACACAGTGTAGGAAAGAGTAGGACAGTGGAGAGTGGAATAGAGTCGGACAGTACAGAGTAAGGTAGAGTAGGACAGTACAGAGTAGGGTAGTATATGACAATACAAAGTAGGGTAGAGAATGAGAGAGTAAACACACAGAAAGAAACACAGTGTAGGAAAGAGTAGGACAGTGGAGAGTGGAATAGAGTAGGACAGTACAGAGTAAGGTAGAGTAGGACAGTACAGAGTAGGGTAGAGTAGGACAGTACAGAGTAGGGTAGTATATGACAATACAAAGTAGGGTAGAGAATGAGAGAGTAAACACACAGAAAAAAACACAGTGTAGGAAAGAGTAGGACAGTGGAGAGTGGAATAGAGTCGGACAGTACAGAGTAAGGTAGAGTCGGACAGTACAGAGTAAGGTAGAGTAGGACAGGACAGAGTAAGGTAGAGTAGGACAGTACAGAGTAGGGTAGTATATGACAACACAAAGTAGGGTAGAGAATGAGAGAGTAAACACACAGAAAGAAACACAGTGTAGGAAAGAGTAGGACAGTGGAGAGTGGAATAGAGTCGGACAGTACAGTGTAGGAAAGAGTAGGACAGGACAGAGTAAGGTAGAGTAGGACAGTACAGAGTAGGGTAGTATATGACAATACAAAGTAGGGTAGAGAATGAGAGAGTAAACACACAGAAAGAAACACAGTGTAGGAAAGAGTAGGACAGTGGAGAGTGGAATAGAGTCGGACAGTACAGAGTGAGGTAGAGTAGGACAGTACAGAGTAGGGTAGTATATGACAATACAAAGTAGGGTAGAGAATGAGAGAGTAAACACACAGAAAGAAACACAGTGTAGGAAAGAGTAGGACAGTGGAGAGTGGAATAGAGTAGGACAGTACAGTGTAGGAAAGAGTAGGACAGTACAGAGTAAGGTAGAGTAGGACAGTACAGAGTAGGGTAGAGTAGGACAGTACAGAGTAGGGTAGTATATGACAATACAAAGTAGGGTAGAGAATGAGAGAGTATACACACAGAAAGAAACACAGTGTAGGAAAGAGTAGGACAGTGGAGAGTGGAATAGAGTCGGCCAGTACAGAGTAAGGTAGAGTAGGACAGTACAGAGTAGGGTAGTATATGATAATACAAAGTAGGGTAGAGAATGAGAGAGTAAACACACAGAAAAAAACACAGTGTAGGAAAGAGTAGGACAGTGGAGAGTGGAATAGAGTCGGACAGTACAGAGTAAGGTAGAGTAGGACAGTACAGAGTAAGGTAGAGTAGGACAGGACAGAGTAAGGTAGAGTAGGACAGTACAGAGTAGGGTAGTATATGACAATACAAAGTAGGGTAGAGAATGAGAGAGTAAACACACAGAAAGAAACACAGTGTAGGAAAGAGTAGGACAGTGGAGAGTGGAATAGAGTAGGACAGTACAGAGTAAGGTAGAGTAGGACAGTACAGAGAAGGGTAGTATATGACAATACAAAGTAGGGTAGAGAATGAGAGAGTAAACACACAGAAAGAAACACAGTGTAGGAAAGAGTAGGACAGTGGAGAGTGGAATAGAGTAGGACAGTACAGTGTAGGAAAGAGTAGGACAGTACAGAGTAAGGTAGAGTAGGACAGTACAGAGTAGGGTAGAGTAGGACAGTACAGAGTAGGGTAGTATATGACAATACAAAGGAGGGTAGAGAATGATAGAGTAAACACACAGAAAGAAACACAGTGTAGGAAAGAGTAGGACAGTGGAGAGTGGAATAGAGTCGGACAGTACAGTGTAGGAAAGAGTAGGACAGTACAGAGGAAGGTAGAGTAGGACAGTACAGAGTAGGGTAGTATATGACAATACAAAGTAGGGTAGAGAATGAGAGAGTAAACACACAGAAAGAAACACAGTGTAGGAAAGAGTAGGACAGTGGAGAGTGGAATAGAGTCGGACAGTACAGAGTAAGGTAGAGTAGGACAGTACAGAGTAGGGTAGTATATGACAATACAAAGTAGGGTAGAGAATGAGAGAGTAAACACACAGAAAGAAACACAGTGTAGGAAAGAGTAGGACAGTGGAGAGTGGAATAGAGTAGGACAGTACAGAGTAAGGTAGAGTAGGACAGTACAGAGTAGGGTAGAGTAGGACAGTACAGAGTAGGGTAGTATATGACAATACAAAGTAGGGTAGAGAATGAGAGAGTAAACACACAGAAAAAAACACAGTGTAGGAAAGAGTAGGACAGTGGAGAGTGGAATAGAGTCGGACAGTACAGAGTAAGGTAGAGTCGGACAGTACAGAGTAAGGTAGAGTAGGACAGGACAGAGTAAGGTAGAGTAGGACAGTACAGAGTAGGGTAGTATATGACAACACAAAGTAGGGTAGAGAATGAGAGAGTAAACACACAGAAAGAAACACAGTGTAGGAAAGAGTAGGACAGTGGAGAGTGGAATAGAGTCGGACAGTACAGTGTAGGAAAGAGTAGGACAGGACAGAGTAAGGTAGAGTAGGACAGTACAGAGTAGGGTAGTATATGACAATACAAAGTAGGGTAGAGAATGAGAGAGTAAACACACAGAAAGAAACACAGTGTAGGAAAGAGTAGGACAGTGGAGAGTGGAATAGAGTCGGACAGTACAGAGTGAGGTAGAGTAGGACAGTACAGAGTAGGGTAGTATATGACAATACAAAGTAGGGTAGAGAATGAGAGAGTAAACACACAGAAAGAAACACAGTGTAGGAAAGAGTAGGACAGTGGAGAGTGGAATAGAGTAGGACAGTACAGTGTAGGAAAGAGTAGGACAGTACAGAGTAAGGTAGAGTAGGACAGTACAGAGTAGGGTAGAGTAGGACAGTACAGAGTAGGGTAGTATATGACAATACAAAGTAGGGTAGAGAATGAGAGAGTATACACACAGAAAGAAACACAGTGTAGGAAAGAGTAGGACAGTGGAGAGTGGAATAGAGTCGGACAGTACAGAGTAAGGTAGAGTAGGACAGTACAGAGTAGGGTAGTATATGATAATACAAAGTAGGGTAGAGAATGAGAGAGTAAACACACAGAAAGAAACACTGTGTAGGAAAGAGTAGGACAGTGGAGAGTGGAATAGAGTAGGACAGTACAGTGTAGGAAAGAGTAGGACAGTACAGAGTAGGGTAGAGTAGGACAGTACAGAGTAAGGTAGAGTAGGGCAGTACAGAGTAGGGTAGAGTAGGACAGTAAATAGTAGGGTAGTATATGACAATACAAAGTAGGGTAGAGAATGAGAGAGTAAACACACAGAAAGAAACACAGTGTAGGAAAGAGTAGGACAGTGGAGAGTGGAATAGAGTCGGACAGTACAGAGTAAGGTAGAGTAGGACAGTACAGAGTAGAGTAGAGTAGGACAGTACAGAGTAGGGTAGAGTAGTACAGTACAGAGTAGGGTAGAGTAGAACAGTACAGAGTAGGGTAGAGTAGGACAGTACAGAGGAGGGTAGAGTAGGACAGTAGGGAAGAGAGTAGGACAGTACAGAGTAGGGTAGAGTAGGGCAGTACAGAGTAGGGTAGAGTAGGACAGTACAGAGTAGGGTAGAGTAGAACAGTACAGGGAAGGGTATAGTGGAACAGTTCAGAGGGGTAGGGGATAGGGAGCTCTGAACTGGGCAAGCTGACAGGAAGCTGACTGGTGACAGACGCAGACAAACACATCATTTCCCTTTGCCCTTTGTCTGATACCAGGGGATGTCAGCAGGGGCATGGCTGGCAGGGGGATATCAGTCACAGATGACTGAACTCCAGGCTGCAGGAGTCTTGGCTGTGGGTAACCAGCAACCAGGGAGAAGTTAACAGGATTACCAGCTGGTATCCAGATAGTGTTGTTATCTACCAGACATCTGGTCCCATCTCCCATCCCCACTGTCGGCAACCCGGAGGGCAAGCGGGTCAGAGGCACTGTAATAAGTATTTGTACAAATGGAGAAATAGAAATACCAATATTATATTAAAATGTGAGAACAGCAATAACGCTACAAGAAGTAAATGAATCTAGTGGTCGCTAGCTAGATATCACCATTACCATAATATTTTCCGCAGAACCTACATTATCATAAGTGTGTGTTTAGCAGGTTGTTTAATTCTTGTAATGACATTCACTCTAAATATTTCATATCAAATGGTAATACAGTCACAGTCACTGTCTTCATAAGTCACATGTATGTGTCAAGTCGGAGATGTTCAATCAATAACCCTGCTTTTTACAGAAACGATAAAAATAATGATCCAGGTCAAATCTACTGCCCCAGGGTAGATTTAGTAGGCCTAGACGGCTATATACTAAATCTAACCCGACTCCCTTCATCAACAGAGCAATTTCCGATTGCTGCTATCTCAGCCTAGGGTAAATCCTGTTGTAAGCCTATTTCATGCAGTAATTTATAATTTATTTACAATAAAGAGTGCCATACTGATTACGACTTGTCTCAACTAGACCTAACGTACTAGGCCCTATTGCAGCTAGGCCAAGTGGCAGGGGAATTATTCCGTAATGTCTTGTAATGTAAATACCTATTCTTATATAGCAACATCACAAATTAAAACATGGTTATCAAATACCTCCTGTACTGGGATTCATGATTTTCTCCACCTCTGCAACTCGCACAAACTCTCAAAGTCGTAAACGATGCGCAACACTTGTCCAGGCCCCACTCCAGTGCAATCTGTCAAAATGGCGGACACACAGGAATATAAGGCAAGCGTTGTCATGACGCCACAAGTATCGGTAACACTGCGCATGTGAGCACTTTCGACATTTCTTGACGTCTGTCTGCCGACTACCTATGAAAGAGTTATTTAATGTTAACTATCACTTCGGAAGAAAAAAAGCCGTTCATGTGATGAAGGTTAATGTCGAGGTCATTTCTAAGGGACGGTACTCACAATAACAGCACATAATAAGAGTTACCCTCCCTGAATGTGATTTTACCACCGCTTCTATTACTATCCTCAGTATTATTTACTGAATTCGAAGCAGTACATAATTTATTAATTTGTATATCCCTGTACCCTACTTGGTGAGGACCGAGCAGTGCTGAGGGAGTGGGATCTTTCTACACCATTTACTACCTTCTGCAATGTTTCCCAGTGTATCTAGTAGTCACTCTTATACTATGATTTTAGTTGTGTGGTGCATTAGTAAATATACGCGGCTCTATGAAAAGTGGAGGCACGGGTGCCCCAGTCGTCTCCTTGGGCAGCCAGAAACCTATCATTGTTGGCTCGAATCCCGGTTCGCCCCGATTATGTTTGTAGGTTTCTCTACATCATTCCTGTGTTTGTGGGTTTCACCGAAGTGGTAAACGTCTGTGACCTGCTCACTTCGGGCTTTCCTCCCACGTTAAACCGACACACCGTGATATAACTGGAATACTGTCCAATTTGCGTTAAACCCAAGTCACCCACTCACTCACTAAATGGACAGTACTCATTCATGATTTCAGCAAACAACTTAAGAGCAGAGATCAATCGATCAAACCTAGTTCAATTCACAAGGATAACATTTATTTATTTTTAATCACAGAATCGCTTAACTAAGGATCTGTTTGTCGCCATGATAATATATCGCCACGTACATTGTGAGCTTTGTTTATTTCATTATTTGTGTAACTGTAACTATTACCATACTTTACACGATACAAACACATCTAAATCTACGTCAAAGAATAATATTCAGATGTAACACCTGCTTTCATCGACAAAGATAGTCACAACGCTTTGCATATTGAAATGTGTGTAAACACTGATGTGAAACAAATCTCATAAACCCATAAACTTCATAACGAACAGTCGGTGCTTGTATCGGCAGACACTAACCTTGATTTCAACGGAAGCACGAGGTGAGGTGAGGTGAAATGGGGTTAAACGTCGCGTCCAAGATTATTGCACTTATATAGCGACGTGCATGTACGTGTGTGTGTGTTTGTGTGGCTGCTTGTACTAGTCCGGACTGATGCCGATTTATAGTGCTAGCTCACTGAGATACCATGCCGCAGTTTAACATGAGCTCCGAGCCGACCAGTCCTTGTTTTAGCCCCTTAATGCCGAGCGCCAGACAGGGTAACAACAAGTACCATCTTTTAACGTCTTTTGGTATGACGCGGCCGGGGATCGAACCCCGGACCTTCCGCTCGCCGGGCATATTTTACTCCAACGGTTAATAAAAAATCAATCTATAACAAAATATTCTTTTCCAACTAAAAACACAGTTATTCGAGATACGGCTATAAGTCTCCTTTAAACCTCGGTGCGACACGCCTAACGTACACAGTCCCAGATCACCTCTTGTACAGTGCTGAAGCTGTTGTGTATCAAACAAGTAGAACACTGAGCAATGAGTGACAATGGTAGATATAATCATGGCAATTGGGTTGTAGGCATTCACTGTAGAAGTAGGCGGAGACTTCGCGTTCGTCAAACTGGAAAATTTCGAATTGATATTATATTTTTTCAAATCAAAGATTCTGAATTACTTCGACAGATTCAAATATATTTCAACCAATACTTTTGCCAACCGTCATAAACCTAACACGTGCCCTTCCACAGTTACCGGAAGCTAGAGAGAGATAACAAGTATATAATACCGTTAACTTACATGAAACTATAAACCTTAAAAAAACAAGATGGAAGCGCTCGTAAATCTCCAACCCTGTCCTACCATAACCCGCAATAACCCGCAAACAGATTACGAAATACAAACTGAAAGGAAACTTCTCTCAAAAGCAACTACGTCACTGTCAACAGAACGTACAGAGTGTTGCGTTCAAATGACACGAGTGTCTTAGCCAGGCACGTGTTTACAACTTCGGTGTCACTTAATTTAAAAACAACGTGCAACGTACCTAGTTACGATGCTGTTATATGAGTGGATCATATTAACCTGGTAGGTGCCATCCTTTGTATATTTATCGGGTTGGCACGATCATGTTTCTAGGATTTATAGCACCAAAGTAGTAAACGTGTAAGACCTGCATCCCCGCGGGCATTCACTCACTCACTCCGATCCTCGGTCGGTCCGTACGATAAACATGGGGCGTACATGGGATTTATTCTGCCCCGGAATCCCAACAGGAGTCACTTGAAGTGAACAAGAAGGTTCTATCGTATGAAGACACGAACAAAATAGCGGAGTTAAACCCAACTCGCCAACTCACATGCCAAGTGATATCTCAGGATGCAAAAGTTTCTTTCTCTTTGTTGACACATGTGAACAGCCAAATGTTTATGTTATTGTTTATTCAATTCTAAATTTGACCAGAAATTGATTATTGACAATATATATAACATTCACAATTATAAGTACTTTATTCTGCAAACCTACTCTCTGCAACATTTGCAAGCCCAGTCACAACTGTAACACATGATTGTGTACTTAATAAGTCACTTTGAAAATAAACAATATAAATTGAAAAATGGCACCGGTGAGACTGTTTCACGAGACACCTGATGTTATGATGGCTTGTGCAAAATATAGAATATATATATATAATTATGTTTAGATTACCAGTAGATTCGTTGAGACCGTCGTTGTTGATGAAAACGTGGTAATAGATACATGATTTAACAATATGATTGTAATGTAAAATAGTGTCAAATACAATAAGCATTAAGTTCAATTTCAATTCCCATTGAACTATCTCAAAGCTCAGAAACGGACGTACAAGAGGTCATCAGTACTCTTCCTCGTCTTCACCTTGTTCCTCCATCGAGTCGACTCCAACCTCCTCGTAGTCCTTCTCCAGAGCAGCCAAGTCTTCACGGGCCTCTGAGAACTCTCCCTCCTCCATACCCTCACCCACGTACCAGTGGACGAAGGCACGCTTGGCGTACATCAGGTCGAACTTGTGGTCAAGACGAGCCCAGGCCTCGGCGATGGCTGTTGTGTTTGCCAACATGCAGACGGCTCTCTGGACCTTGGCCAGGTCACCACCGGGGACAACAGTTGGTGGTTGGTAGTTGATGCCGACCTTGAACCCAGTGGGGCACCAGTCGACAAACTGGATGGTTCTCTTTGTTTTAATTGCTGCGACTGCAGCGTTGACGTCCTTCGGGACGACATCACCACGGTAGAGAAGACAACAGGCCATGTACTTTCCGTGACGGGGGTCACATTTAACCATCTGGTTGGCGGGTTCGAAGCAGGAAGTTGTTAATTCTCCAACTGTCAACTGCTCATGGTAGGCCTTCTCCGCAGAGATGACTGGGGCATAGTTAGCAAGAGGAAAGTGGATACGAGGGTAGGGCACCAAGTTGGTCTGGAACTCGGTCAGATCCACGTTCAGGGCTCCATCGAAACGAAGAGAAGCAGTGATGGAGCTGACGATTTGACCAATCAGGCGGTTCAGGTTGGTATAGGTTGGTCTGGCAATGTCAAGATTACGCTTGCAGATGTCGTAGATGGCCTCGTTGTCGACCATGAAAGAGACATCAGAGTGTTCCAGGGTGGTGTGGGTGGTCAGGATGGAGTTGTAGGGCTCCACCACGGCGGTAGACACCTGCGGGGCGGGATAGATCGAAAACTCCAGCTTCGACTTCTTTCCATAGTCTACACTCAGTCGTTCCAGAAGAAGGGAACAAAATCCAGATCCCGTGCCACCACCGAAGCTGTGGAAGATGAGGAAACCCTGAAGTCCACTACACTGGTCAGCTAATTTCCTCAGACGGTCAAGGACGAGGTCGACGATTTCCTTTCCGATGGTGTAGTGGCCACGGGCGTAGTTGTTGGCGGCGTCCTCCTTGCCGGTGATCAGCTGCTCGGGGTGGAACAGCTGGCGATAGGTACCAGTACGGATTTCATCTGTTTATAAAACAAATGACAAAAATGACGTTGGGGTGTATAAACTCTGAAGGGTGTGTCAAGCATGGTTATGTAAAAATAAACTGTTCTTCTAATGAATTACACGGGCACGGGTGGCCCAGTCGTCTATAGCGCCGCGATTCGCTGTGCAGAGTTGCGTCCCTTGAGCACGCCGAAACCTATGATTGTAGGTTCGAATCCCTGTTCGACCCGATTATGTTTCTAGGTTTGTCAGCACCATACCCATGCTCAAGGGTTTCACAGTAGTGGTACACGTCTGAGACCTGCATCGCTTCGGGCTTTCCTCACACATTAAGCTGACACGCCGCGATCTAACTTGAATAATGCGGCTCACTCACTCTTATGAATTACAGTTTTTCATGTTACATTGATCACTTAAACCTACCGACAACAGTAGGTTCGAGGTCGACGAAGACAGCCCTGGGGACGTGTTTCCCTGCTCCAGTCTCGCTGAAGAAAGTGTTGAAGGAGTCGTCTCCGTAACCAATCGTCTTGTCTGAGGGCATCTGACCATCAGGCTGGATGCCGTGCTCCAGACAATACAACTCCCAGCATGCATTGCCCATCTGACATCCGGCCTGGCCGACGTGGACGGAAAGACATTCCCTCTGCAACCAACAAATGATGCATTGATTTCAATAATTGCTACTTTTTAACTTCCTAAATCACAGACGTAAATGCTGATTGAAAAACAGCAACAAAGGTAGCATTATTCCACGTGGAGTACCTACAAAGTGAATCTTTATATGACTCAAATACCAACATGCCTATGAGACGCAACACTTGCAACTTGCAACATGTAAACTTGATAACGGGTGGCCCGTCTAAGGTGCCGCAATTCGCCGTGCAGAGTTGAAACCTATAGTTCGTGGGTTCGAATCTGAGTTCACCCCTGTTATGTTTCTAGGTTTGTCAGCACCATACCCGTGCTCTAGGGTTTCACCGAAGTGGTAAACGTCTGAGACCTGCACCACTTCGGGCTTTCCTCCCACATTAAGCTGACACGCCGTGATATAACTCGAATATTGTTAAAAGCGGCGTTAAACCAAACTAACTCACTCACTCACTCACTCATATTTAAAGTGCCTTAATTTCTACACACTGTATTTCGATGTATGCAAATGAATGCAGGTACTTTTAAGATACGTCGATGAATTATTATAAATTTGTATAAGGTATTGAATTCAGCTCTTTTTGTAAACTTCATGTAATCAGTGAATGAGATCGATGTACATTATGACAGACATGTTTAAAGTTTTTTTATACCGGTACAAGTATTTGCATCGTTTCTAATTTGATATTCATATACCATATGGATTATTACTGTGTGTGACTAATCAATACTTTCAATGTACTTCGACAAGTGCAGTGTTGAAATGAAAAGTAGTCATTGATTTAATGGCACCAGTTAGCCTGTGTTGTCTAGGTCAATGTAGAGACAGAGCATCCTTTCTCTGGTAGCCTTGGTGATGGTACTTCAGAGCATGTTTATTGGTTGCTATGGTAATCATACACAAACGGAACAATGTTATGCGCGCCGTCGTGAGGGAAGCTTGTCAAAAGTACAATTCAATGATGACATGGGATCTTTATCTTGAAAGACCTAAGTGACAAAAGTTTGTATTTCACTCTATAGAGCATTCTAAATTTTACATTCCTGCAAACGAACAGCTATGATGTTTACATGTACTTACATGTGATCATGGAAATATCTGTATTCTACACAGCTATATATATATAAAAAATGTAAGCAGGTTTCGAATATTCTTATAATAACATAATAACTCTGTATCTTCCAAAGAAGATAATGTATAAGAAATATAAAATATCTAAATTAATATGGAAACTTAGGACATAGATTGAAGTGTAATACTGCTAGCTAATACCGATACATATTGTAATACTGTAAATTTGAATTGACTTTATTATACGCCGAAGTGGGAGGGGATAGAGGAATGTCCGTCACGTTCATTTCCGAAGCAGAACTCAAAAAACATTTAATATTTCTTAACCAAACTTTGTACACGTATTCCTTAGGTGTTGAACTGTTGCCTTTTGTCACTTGGAGATTTTAAACATTTTTCATTTTTCTGGTATCCATTGAAACAAGTTGGACTTTTCTGGGTAGGGTTCTTTTCCGGGGTATAACTTGGAAACTATGACATATTTGGTCACGAAACTTGGTATGTGTATAGACAATGGGATGAATTGGAGTAATTTGCCAATCAGGGCATTTGATATTTTTCATTTTTCCGTTTTTCATGAAATATGTCAGACCTAGAGCATGTTTGGGTAATGTTTCATCTGGCTTGCTATTCAGAAACAATCTCGCATTTTTGTATGAATGTTTTCATATACACAGGTCAAAGAACCAAACAGTACCTTCTCCTTATATGGATATACTTCCTAGTCTTTTAATATCTCCCCCGTTAATGAATACATTAGCTGAATCTTTATCAAAACAATGCGGACTATTTAAATGGATACGAAAACACTCTTGGCGGGGATATAAGTATTTTATGCTTGTTGAATATTACTTTATAAATAAAAACAATTCTTAATAAATCAATGTAATGTCGATAATACGTTTTTTTCAATCTTATATGACATAAGTACTTACCATTATTCTGATGTGGTGAAAGTTGGAGAAGTTATATGGTTCACAAGCGCTCGTTAAGACCTTGATTCGGCGCGACACGAGAGCAAATGATAGGAAAGCTAGAACATCGGTGTTTTTAAAGAATTTTGTTCCGTCGTCAACATACAGCTGTTGTTGTGTGACTGTACCTAGTTACCAGACAATGGATTTTTATTTATTCAAACAAAACTACACACGTCCATCCCTGTGGTTAGACCAATAACGCCACTCTTGCTTCCAGCGTCATGTTGTTGTAGTATTGACTTCACTCGCTACAACAGCGATGGACAATCAGAAAACTTTCTGCGTGCAGTAAAGTGTGTATTGAAACCTTGGCGACACTGGTTCATTAAAATGCAGAAATGCAAATGGACCATTAGTATCGTTGTTGCCAAGTGCATAAATATGCATGTGAATTTTGTGAATTGCAAGCGGTGTTATTACCTTTGAATATATTTTCAGACACAAATTGCTATATTTGCATCTGAACGAACCTAGTGGCACCTTTATGATAATTTTGCCATATTTAATTCGTAATCGCAAATGAGTATTTGAGACAGTGCAAAGAGGTTACTTTTTCAAGAGAATCACTGTTTGGATATGAAAACATCCACTGTGCGGCTCCTCAGTGGTTGATCGGGACCTACACGGTATTTCCTTCTGTTGTGGGGACTCAAAGGAACCAATTTGAGATTCAAACATGGATAAGTGGTCACACGTTGGCATCAATGATGGGTTTGCGACAGACACATCGCTGCCCCTCACGACACATGGACACCGGCCGCACCAGGCCATCCACAACTCTGCCATCTGGAACCCTACTGTACCAAACTACATCATCTACCACATTGACGCCCCGCCACGTCAAATATATCAGCATCACAGCAAACATTATCACCTCACACGCCAAAACATCAAATCACTTCACCTAACACACCAACACCGCCAAACCCCATCAGCTAACACAAAACAACCTCAAATCCCATCGCCTCACACACCACCACGCCAAACCCCATCACCTCACACACCACAACAACAAGTCCCATCACCTAACACACCACCACGCCAAACTCCATCACCTCACACACCACAACAACAAGTCCCATCACCTAGCACACCACCACGCCAAACCCCATCACCTCACACACCACCACATCAAGACCCATCACCTAACACGCCACCACGCGAAACCCCATCACCTCACACACCAACACACCAAGTCCCATCACCTAACACACCACCACGCCAAACCCCATCACCTCAAACACCACAACACCAAGCCCCATCACCTAGCACACCACCACGCCAAACCCCATCACCTCACACACCACCACATCAAGCCCCATCACCTAACACGCCACCACGTGAAACCCCATCACCTCACACACCACCACACCAAGCACCATCACCTAACACGCCACCACGCCAAACCCCATCACCTCACACACCAACACACCAACACACCAAGCACCATCACCTAACACGCCACCACAACACCACGCGAAACTACATCACCTCACACACCACCACACAAAGCCCCATCACCTAACACGCCACCACGCCAAACCCCATCACCTATTACGCCACCACGCAGAACTCCATCACCTCACACACCACCACACCAAGGCCCATCACCTAACACGCCACCACATCCAACTCCATCACCTAACACGCCACCACATCCAACCCCATCAACTAACACGCCACCACATTCAACCCCATCACCTCACACGCCACCACACCAGGCACCATCAACTAACACGCCACCACATCCAACCCCATCACCTAACACGCCACCACATCCAACCCCATCAACTATCACGCCACCACATCCAACCCCTTCACCAAACACGCCACCACATCCAACCCCATCAACTATCACGCCACCACATCCAACCCCATCAACTATCACGCCACCACATCCAACCCCTACACCTAACACGCCACCACATCCAACCCCATCAACTAACACGCCACCACATCCAACTTCATCAACTAACACGCCACCACATCCAACCCCATCAACTAACACGCCACCACATCCAACCCCATCAACTATCACGCCACCACATCCAACCCCTTCACCTAACACGCCACCACATCCAACCCCATCAACTATCACGCCACCACATCCAACCCCTTCACCTAACACGCCACCACATCCAACCCCATCAACTATCACGCCACCACATCCAACCCCTTCACCTAACACGCCACCACATCCAACCCCATCAACTAACACGCCACCACATCCAACCCCACTAACTATCACGCCACCACATCCAACCCCATCACCTAACACGCCACCACATCCAACCCCATCAACTATCACGCCACCACATCCAACCCCATCAACTATCACGCCACCACATCCAACCCTTTCACCTAACACGCCACCACATCCAACCCCATCAACTAACACGCTAACACATCCAACCCCATCACCTAACACGCCACCACACCAAGCACCATCAACTAACACGCCACCACATCCAACCCCACCAACTGACACGCTACTACATCCAACCCCATCAACTAACACGCCACCACATCCAACCCCATCAACTAACACACCACTAGTCTTATTTTAATCATTCAATAAGAATTCACCTCTCCTTCTAACATAAGTTTTTACCTTTGCTCGAAGGAACGAACCCCGTTAACGTCTGAGTGACAGCGCGGTGTATATTCTCACATGAACTCGAATTATTAAGAAGTAATCAAACTCGTGTAAGGTCGTATTCCAAGATGACTTCCATTCATCAAACGATTGTTTCTGTAAAATATTTCAAATTCATTTTAGTTTGGAGTGAATCTGGTGATTGCAGATCATTCCCTACAGTGAGGCACCACGGTCACTGGGCAACTAAGTCACACATCGATTCAACTGTGTACTGTCTGGAGTCGGGGTGGAACTAGGGGGAATCAAAGTGTGCAATTTCTCCACTGTGGGACATGTACTGTCAAACGGGTGGGGTTGCAATGAGACCAGGGCGTGACAGGCCTATAACATAGCGAGCGGTATGACAGGGCCACAATTCTTGACCACGAACGGTTTGAGGGCGGTAGTGTCATGGTGTTGGGCGGTATCGCACATGACAGGCGAACAATTTATTGTGTTATTGTGAATGGACATTGACTGGCCAGCGATACATTGACGACATTAAGCGTCCTGTCGTTGTTCCATTCGCTGTGGACTGCAAGATCACAAGGCCACCCCACATCCGCGTGCCCAGGTCGTCACCAGGTTATCTCCGACAAGAAGGCATACCCGCTAAGTCCCCTGTCGTGTCCCAAATTAATCATTTGTTGGTGTTTTTGGATGGAGAGTGTACGCCAGAGACCCACCACCACCCAGTTTGAGGTAGCTCTCCAGGCGGAATAGCAGGCAATACCCAGGGCCACCACACGAACGTTAATCAACAATATGCCATCAAGGTATTGTGCATGTATCGCCCAACTTTGTGGACACAGATACTAGATGACTACAATCGGCATTGCTTCGGGCTTTCCTCCCACGTTAAGCTGAGACGCCGTGACATAACTTTATATGTATCGCCAAACATGGTGGACACACCTGATAGTGATCTACACGCCCAAAATTTATTTTACAGACATTTATCGTCATTACACCTTCACTATCATTGCATCAACTACCTTGTGTTTTGTCGGTAGTATATTTATTGTCCTTCGACAGTAGACTCAATGGAAAATCGGCTGTTGCATGTGAATAGCTCGTTCCACTTAGTCGACTCCATCCATGAATAGATGGACAATAGAAAGCCATAACAAAAACCACCATCTCGACCTCTGTAATGTTGATGGAAAGCAACACAAATGGTGGAAGTAGATGATAGTGGTACTTTATTCATTCCTATACAGTATATCAACACTCAGTCTGATATCCATTAAGTAACCAGGGTACGGAGAGACCATGTTCAAACTGGAAAGGCAGATTTGCTTGCAAAACCAAAAAGATACAGTAACCCGAGTATTTATTTTACCAAAAAACTTCAAGGATGGATAAGCAAAATATGACGACTTTTAACTGGCTCTTAATGCTTGAAATCACACGTGCCTGGACGGATGTTTTTCAAACATTACATTTAACTGGAAGGAAAACGGTCGTGCCGATAAAGGCCATGGTTCCGTGTCTAGTAGTCCTTCCCTTCTTGCTGTTCATCCTGGGTGGAATCAATACCGACCTCCTCGTAGTCCTTCTCCAGGGCTGCCAAGTCCTCACGGGCCTCGGAGAACTCTCCCTTCTCTATACTCTCACCCATATACCAGTGGACGAAGGCACGCTTGGCGTACATCAGGTCGAGACGAGCCCAGGCCTCGGCGATGGCAGTGGTGTTTGCCAACATGCAGGCGGCTCTCTGTACCTTGGCCAGGTCACCACCGGCGACAACAGTTGACGGTTGGTCGTTGATACCGACTTTGAAACCAGTGGGAGACCGGTCGACGAACTGGATGGTTCTCTTGGTCTTGATTGTGGCGATGGCAGCATTGATATCTTTTGGTACGACATCACCACGGTGACTTCAGCGACAGTCAGCTGCTCGTGGTAGGCCTTCTCCTCGGACATGACTGAGGCGTAGTTGGCCAGAGGGAAGTGGATATGTGGGTAGGGCACCAAAGTGGTCTGAAACTCCGTCAGATCAACGTTCAGGGTACCGTCAAATCGGAGAGAGGCAGTGATTGAGCTGACGATCTGACCAATCAGACGGTTCAGGTTGGTATAGGTTGGTCTTGCAATGTCAAGGTTACGTCTGCAGATATCGTAAATAGCCTCGTTGGCGACCATGAAGGCGACATCAGAGTGCTCCAGGGTGGTGTGGGTAGTCAAGAGGGAGTTGTAGGGCTCCACGACAGCAGTAGAGACCTGAGGAGCTGGATAGATAGCAAACTCTGGCTTGGATTTCTTGCTGTAGTTAACGCTGAGGCGCTCAAGAAGCAGTGAAGTGAAGCCGGAGCCAGTGCCACCACCTAAGCTGTGGAAAATGAGAAAGCCCTGGAGTCCAGTGCACTGGTCAGCTAGTTTCCTGATTCGGTCGTAAATAGCCTCGTTTGTGACCATGAAGGCAACATCTGAGGCATCAACTGCGTCGTGGGTAGTCAGTACTCTTCCTCATCTTCACCTTGTTCCTCCATCGAGTCGACTCCAACCTCCTCGCAGTCCTTCTCCAGAGCAGCCAAGTCCTCACGAGCCTCGGAGAACTCTCTCTCTCTCCTCCTTACCCTCACCCACGCTTGGCGTACATCAGGTCGAACTTGTGTTCCAGGTGGTCAGGATGGAGTTGTAGGGCTCCACGACGGCAGTAGAGACCTGAGGAGCTGGATAGATAGCAAACAAGCTTCGTTCTCTTGCCGTAGTCAACGCTGAGGCGCTCAAGAAGCAGTGAAGTGAAGCCGGGGCCAGTGCCACCACCTAATCTGTAGAAAATGAGAAACCCCTGCAGTCCAGTGCACTGGTCAGCTAGATTTCTGGCGCGGTCAAGGACGAGTTCAGTGAGCTCTTTGCCCACTGTGTAGTGGCCACGGGCGTAGTTGTTGGCGGCGTCCTCCTTGCCGGTGATCAGCTGCACGGGGTGGAACAACTGGTAGTAGGTGCCGGTACGGACCCCATCAGCTGATTTTTTTTATATCAATGTTTAAAAGTCACTTAAACATTATTTCTTAGTAGCGCCAATGGCACACTATTTGCGTCATAAAATTAACCAAAATGCCCTTTACACTTCTGAATTAAATTATAAATATCATATCAGAGAGTATTAAAGTAATGAAGGTATGACGTCATGCAATCAACAAAGTCTATACATCATCCACTAAACACGACACTTACCGACAACAGTGGGTTCGAGGTCGATGAAGACAGCCCTGGGGACGTGTTTCCCTGCTCCAGTCTCGCTGAAGAAAGTGTTGAAGGAGTCGTCCCTATCCCCAAGGGTCTTATCCGAGGGCATCTGACCATCATGTTGGATGCCGTGCTCCAGACAGTACAACTCCCAGCATGCATTGCCTATCTGACATCCGGCCTGGCCGACGTGGATAGAGATACATTCCCTCTGGAAACAATGAATAAGGTTGAAAAGAACACTATGCGTGAAAAGACCTCTGTAGACCACGTGTTCGATGTTGAATTGCGAGTCTATCACAAGATATTAAGAAGGTCAGTGCGCGAATCGAACGAGTAACGGCTCACGAAATAACGAATGTACAGTAATTCCATTCCGCAGCGAACTTGTGGATCACATGTCTGTCCACGTCACCAACGCACATGACGTGACGCCCCGTTTAATGTTTTGCACGTTTAACACAGACGACCGTTACGTTAGAGACCCGTCGACACCACGTTTCAACCCATCGACAAACTCGCCATTCGAGAGAGACAGGATGGCCTTCGTTGGAGCAGACATCTGCACACAGAATTGTGACAGTGATTTAGACAACCTTGTGTGTGAATGGATTCAAACGGATTTTTTAGTTCAGGACTGCTAACCTGAAATTGTAACATGAACGGTTATGTAAAACCACGTGGGCAGAAATTTGAGACATGTTTTCTTGGTCTAATGGCTCTATAGGTCGTATGAACTGCGCGTGTTTTGTGTTCTCCGCCTCTTGAACGTGTATCGGACTGTTTGACACCAGAGGGAAATGACGCATCCATGCATCTGACTTTGTGAAACTCTTTGACGGAACGATGAATACATGCTAATAAGCTTGTATTTACAATGGAAGCCTGGCACAGGAATGAATTGTCAGTTATACATCTTGCCTGTTTGTGTCATGGCCTTTACTAGGTAAGTATCTGTTACATACGGAAGCATTTTTGGGCCACCTGTATTTATATATATACTGAACCGCAAAAGAAACGTCAGTATTGATAGATATAGGAGAAACCTTATTTGTCCAAACACTGTAAACATACTTTGAGACATATTAAAAAGATGATCATCAAGGTTGAAATTAAAGTGTCAAATGTTCTTAAAGTGAAACACAACACAAGTCTCTGAGAAAAATGCCATCACAAGTCAGTATCTCGTGAGTCCGCCATGTGCATTGATGACTGCCGTGCAACGTCGATCCATGGAGTGAATGAGGCGGTTGATGAAGGTTACAGGCACTGGAGCCCACACTCTGAGGAACGCCTGACGCAGTTCAGATGCAATTGTCGGTCTTGGTCGGACATCATTCAGCCGTATGTGGTCCTTACGTGGACTTGAAACGCATGGGCTACTTGCCGGGCGGTTTGTCCAGGTTGCAATCGTCCAAGGGGTTGGTGTCGCTGATTTCTTGTCAATCTTGGCATGGGGTAGCAATTCAATAACGAATGAATGTTATCCGATCTGGGTGGATTTCTATAGGGCAAGAAATGGGGGAACGCATGTGCATTTCAATTTGCACGGAACTCACGTGCATCGGGTTACCATGGCCGTTGCCGTGATGCGTTTAGGCGATTGGTTTTATTGTCATCTGCCTGGTTTTTTTATCATCAAAATTTATTTTTTTTCGGACAAGGTAATGTTAAATTTTAGAAACTTTGACAAATATTTATTTATGTTACTTGGGGTGACATTTCTTTTGCGGTTCAGTATATATTATTTTTGGAAATTTAGATATACAAAGTTGAAATTTCAAGATGCATACGTTGAAATTTTAAGTTAAAATCTTGAAATATTTCTTTTATTATCTTGAAATTGCAACTTAGTATGTATCTTGAATTTTCAACTTAGTAGAAAAACATGGTCCTAAAAGCTTCCTTAGTGACACATGTATCAGGAGTGACTATATCGGTATCACCAATCACAATGCCTGTCGAGACGCAACGAATTCTATGAATTAATTGAATATACAGTTGGTTGGTAAGTAAATGATGTTTTTTTTACCTTTTACCTAGGCACATCGATATGTGTCTTGAAGAATAATTATCGATATTCATTTCAGTTGTTGCTTTCTAGATAATCCGATCTAAAGATAACGCTTGTTCGATCCCTGTTCGGTCAAACAAACAAGTAAACATCAGATACCGATGATAGATTCCATTCACATTATTTCACAACAAATGTTGCTGATGGCGGACAAACGACTTTTTGGTTGACTGATCATGAGTATGCCGATGTAAACGGGAAACAATGGCCGTCATGGTAACCTGCACGGAAGGCTGCAGACCACACGAGACCATAGACCTACGTTAATGGCAACGCTTTCAAAACGAATTCATCCGATTCAGGAATACATTCTACATTAATATTGAATAAAGGAGGCAATGAAGAGACAGACAGACACATATCGACATAATTTCATGATATAAATTGAGTAAAGCATAACCTTCAGCAATATTCCAGCTACATCACAAGGGTATAGATATGTGTTAACGTACACTCGCCCACAAAGTGAACGCTCAGTTTACAGTAGCCTGGGAACACATTACACATCACCCCTTTACATAGCTGTCCAACGACGTCAGATTTAAAGATTAAATTAAACACTCATGTTTACTGTCATCCAGAATGTCATTGACCTGGATATCTATTTGATAGCACATTTGGATATAACTATTAATCTCCATCGTGGTAAGTCGAATTATTTACCTGACTGAATTTAGAACTAGGTTCTGAACCGGTTCATCAAACCTTAATGCCAATAGAAGTTTCATGCCACAAGTACCTGCCAGCGAGCGTCTAAAGTTATACAATGTTGGTCCTGCTTCAGAACTATGTACCCAAAACACCAAGGCGTCCATATCAACAGCAGTGGCATAATATAGTGTTAATGATGTAACCAGATTAATAAACTCCCCCTGTTGTGCGTCAGACAGTATCTGACCTGTCAGAGAAGAACACGCTCGAACCTTTTGATGGATACTGGCTAGCGAATGAAACTTTGCCAACTCTCGCTATCAATATTTCGTCTCAAGCATTTCAATAATTTTAATACGACACTGGTGCATCGGGTATTTTATCTGCATACAGTCACTGAATCGGGAAGCCTCGCTTGGTTGATAATGCGGACTGAGTCGGTGTATTTGCCTGTATCTCACACACACAACACAAGAACATGTGTCACTAGCTTTCTAGCGCCATGTTGGCAGGACAGTGTACGTGGCTGTCTCTGGTTGTCGGTTACCTTTGATTGTCCCTTGTTCTCTCTGTTTTTCTTTGGTTTCCTCTTATTCCTCTTGGTTGTCTTCCATTATCTGTGATTATGTCCTCTTTCATTCTCCCTTGGTCACTTGTCCCACAACACAGCCAGCCCCATCACCGCACACACCCAACCCCATACTCCATCACCTCACACACCGTCACCCCATACTCCATCGCCGCACACACCGTCACCCCATACTCCATCGCCGCACACACCGTCACCCCATACTCCATCGCCGCACACACCCAACCCCATAATCCATCACCTCACACACCGTCACCCCATACTCCATCGCCGCACACACCCTCACCCCATACTCCATCACCTCACACACCCAACCCCATACTCCATCACCTCACACACCACCACACCATACTCCATCGCCGCACACACCGCCACACCCAACCCCATCACCGCACACACCCAACCCCATACTCCATCACCTCACACACCACCACACCATACTCCATCACCTCACACACCGTCACCCCATACTCCATCACCTCACACACCGTCACCCCATACTCCGTCACCTCACACACCACCACACCATACTCCATCACCTCACACACCGCCACCCCATACTCCATCACCTCACACACCGTCAACCCATACTCCGTCACCTCACACACCGCCACCCCATACTCCATCGCCGCACACACCGCCACACCCAACCCCATGACTTCACACACCACCACACCATACTCCATCACCTCACACACCGCCACCCCATACTCCATCACCTCACACACCGTCACCCCATACTCCGTCACCTCACACACCGTCACCCCATACTCCATCACCTCACACACCGTCACCCCATACTCCATCACCTCACACATCGTCACCCCATACTCCATCACCTCACACACCGTCACCCCATACTACATCGCCGCACACACCGTCACCCTATACTCCATCGCCGCACACACCGCCACACCCAACCCCATGACTTCACACACCACCACACCATACTCCATCACCTCACACACCGTCAACCCATACTCCATCACCTCACACACCGCCACACCCAACCCAATCACTTCACACACCACCACACCATACTCCAACACTTCACACACCGCAACCCCAAACTCCATCATCTCACACACCACCACACCCAACCCCATCACTTCACACACCACCACCCCATACTCCATCGCCGCACACACCACCACACCCCAACACTTCACACACCGCAACCCTATACTCCATCACTTCACACACCACCACACACAACCCCAACACTTCACACACCGCAACCCCATACTCCATCACCTCACACACCGCCACCCAATACTCTATCACCGCACACACCGCCACCCCATACTCCATCACCTCACACACCGCCACCCAATACTCCGTCACCTCACATACCGCCACCCCATACTCCATCACCTCACACACCGCCACCCCATACTCCATCACCTCACACACCGCCACCCCATACTCCGTCACCTCACACACCGCCACCCCATACTCCATCACCTCACACACCGCCACCCCATACTCCATCACCTCACACACCGCCACCACCAAACACCATTACAGCACACACCGCAACCCCATACTCCATCATCTCACACACCGCCACCCCATACTCCGTCACCTCACACACCGCCACCCCATACTCCATCACCTCACACACCGCCACCCCATACTCCAACACCCCATACTCCATCACCTCACACACCGCCACCCCATACTCCATCACCCCATACTCCATCACCTCACACACCGCCACCCCATACTCCATCACCTCACACACCGCCACCCCATACTCCATCATCTCACACACCGCCACCCCATACTCCATCATCTCACACACCGCCACCCCATACTCCATCACCTCACACACCGCCACCCCATACTCCATCACCCCATACTCCATCACCTCACACACCGCCACCCCATACTCCATCACCCCATACTCCATCACCTCACACACCGCCACCCCATACTCCATCACTTCACACACCACCACCCCATACTCCATCGCCGCACACACCACCACACCCCAACACTTCACACACCGCAACCCTATACTCCATCACTTCACACACCACCACACACAACCCCAACACTTCACACACCGTAACCCCATACTCTATCACCGCACACACCGCCACCCCATACTCCATCACCTCACACACCGCCACCCCATACTCCGTCACCTCACACACCGCCACCCCATACTCCATCACCTCACACACCGCCACCCCATACTCCATCACCTCACATACCGCCACCCCATACTCCATCACCTCACACACCGCCACCCTATACTCCATCACCTCACACACCGCCACCCCATACTCCGTCACCTCACACACCGCCACCCCATACTCCATCACCTCACACACCGCCACCCCATACTCCATCACCTCACACACCGCCACCACCAAACACCATTACAGCACACACCGCAACCCCATACTCCATCATCTCACACACCGCCACCCAATACTCCGTCACCTCACACACCGCCACCCCATACTCCATCACCTCACACACCGCCACCCCATACTCCATCACCCCATACTCCATCACCTCACACACCGCCACCCCATACTCCATCACCCCATACTCCATCACCTCACACACCGCCACCCCATACTCCGTCATCTCACACACCGCCACCCCATACTCCATCATCTCACACACCGCCACCCCATACTCCATCACCCCATACTCCATCACCTCACACACCGCCACCCCTTACTCCATCACCCCATACTCCATCACCTTACACACCGCCACCCCATACTCCATCATCTCACACACCGCCACCCCATACTCCATCACCCGATACTCCATCACCTCACACACCGCCACCCCATACTCCATCATCTCACACACCGCCACCCCATACTCCATCATCTCACACACCGCCACTCCATACTCCATCACCCCATACTCCATCACCTCACACACCGCCTCCCCATACTCCATCACCTCTCACACCGCCACCCCATACTCCATCACCTCACACACCGCCACCCCATACTCCATCACCTCACACACCGCCACCCCATACTCCATCACCTCACACACCGCCTCCCCATACTCCATCACCTCACACACCGCCACCCCATACTCCATCACCTCACACACCGCCACCCCATACTCCATCACCTCACACACCGCCACCCCATACTCCATCATCTCACACACCGCCACCCCATACTCCATCATCTCACACACCGCCACCCCATACTCCATCACCTCACACACCGTCACCCCATACTCCATCACCTCACACACCGCCTCCCCATACTCCATCATCTCACACACCGCCACCCCATACTCCATCATCTCACACACCGCCACTCCATACTCCATCACCCAATACTCCATCACCTCACACACCGCCTCCCCATACTCCATCACCTCTCACACCGCCACCCCATACTCCATCACCTCACACACCGCCACCCCATACTCCATCACCTCACACACCGCCACCCCATACTCCATCACCTCACACACCGCCTCCCCATACTCCATCACCTCACACACCGCCACCCCATACTCCATCACCTCAAACACCGCCACCCCATACTCCATCACCTCACACACCGCCACCCCATACTCCATCACCTCACACACCGTCACCCCATACTCCATCACCTCACACACCGCCTCCCCATACTCCATCACCTCTCACACCGCCACCCCATACTCCATCACCTCACACACCGCCACCCCATACTCCATCACCTCACACACCGCCACCCCATACTCCATCACCTCACACACCGCCACCACCAAACACCATTACATCACACACCGCCACCACCAAACACCATTACATCACACAACACCCACACATATCCCAATCCCGTTCACTTTTTGTGAATAAAATATGTTTAAACCAAACACAACACACAACCCCCTTACACATAACCACACCAAACCCTTTATTTCACACGTCACCACACCGCCACATGAAACCGCATTCCCTCACGAACCGCCACACCAAACCCAATCACCTAACACGCCACAAAACTTTTTTAATGATTCAATAACAATTCAACTCTCTGTCTTATATGAGTTGGTTCCTCTGTTCGAAGGCATGAACCCCGTTCACCTCTGACTGACAGCGCGGTGTATATTCTCAAATCAACTAAGTGCACATCACAGTATCCCTATAACTTGTCGATGTCCAGACGAATTAGGAATCCCTTTATATTCACCCAGGATACTAAGAAATAATCAAACTCGTGTAAAGTCGGATATTTAAATGACTTTCATTCATCAGAATTCTGGAAAATATTTCAAATTCATTTTAGTGTTCGAAATGATTGAGTGAATCTGGAGATGGCAGATCATTCCCTACAGTGAGACACCACGGTCACTGGGCAACTAAGTCACACATCGATTCAGCTGTGTACTGTCTGGAGTCGGGGTGGAACGACTGTCGCTGTAGATGTAGCCTTTGCCACGCTGGAAATGTGCACTGTTTGTGACAATCGATCTCGTACAAATCGTTTGTGCTTAAATCGAAAACCGACGTTCCGAGTTTCGAAATAACTGTATGTATACTGAAGGAATCAAATAAAGGAACACGATGAACAGACATGAACACTCCTTCCCTTATCTGTCTCTATCAGTGCATATATAATTATTTCACGTTTAGTATTAGCCTTTCGAGCAGCCGTGCCTATTCATTCAATGACGAAGTTCTCCCTTCAACGTACCAGGATCTGGTGATCATCGGTCCCAATAATGTCGATAATCATCCCTGGATTATCAGCACCTTACCCGATAGGTTTTATAAACGTAACACTTCGGTGTGTTCTTCGAATTATGGTTACACGTCATTGAAATACTGTTCATCGCCGGGTTGAGACGCCGTGACATAATTAAATATGTATCGCCAAACATGGTGGACACGCCAGATAGTGATCTACACGCCCTAAATTTATTTTACAGACATTTATCGCCATTACACCTTCACTATCACTTCATCAGTTCCCTTGTGTTTTGTCGGTAGTATATTTAATTGTACTTCGACAGTAGACTCAAACGAAAATCAAAAGCTCGTTCCACTAAGTCGACTCCATCAATGAATAAATGAATAATAGAAAAGCTAGACACATACCACCATCTCGGCCTCTGTTATGCTGATGGAAAGCAAAACAAATGGAATAAGTAGATGATAGTGATACTTTATTCATTTCTATACAGTATATCAACACTGGTATCCATTAAGTAACAAGGGTACGGAGAGACCATATTCAAACGGCAAAACCAAAAAGATACAGTAATCGGAGTATTCATTTAACTAAAAACATCGATGCCATGGTTCCGCGTCTAGTATTCCTCTCCTTCTTCCTGTTCATCCTGCACGGAATCAATACCGACCTCTTCGTAGTCCTTCTCCAGGGCTGCCAAGTCTTCACGGGCCTCGGAGAACTCTCCCTCCTCCATACCCTCACCCACGTACCAGTGGACGAAGGCACGCTTGGCGTACATCAGGTCGAACTTGTGGTCAAGGCGAGCCCAGGCCTCGGCGATAGCTGTTGTATTTGCCAACATGCAGGCGGCTCTCTGGACCTTGGCCAGGTCTCCACCGGGGACAACAGTTGGTGGTTGGTAGTTGATGCCGATCTTGAAACCAGTGGGACACCAGTCGACGAACTGGATGGTTCTCTTGGTCTTGATTGTGGCGATGGCAGCATTGATATCTTTTGGTACGACATCACCACGGTACAGCAGACAACAGGCCATGTATTTACCGTGTCGGGGGTCGCATTTCACCATCTGGTTGGCGGGCTCGAAACAAGCGTTGGTAATTTCCGCGACAGAGAGTTGTTCGTGGTAGGCTTTCTCGGCGGAGATAACTGGTGCATAGGTAGCCAGAGGGAAGTGGATACGTGGGTAGGGCACCAAGTTGGTCTGAAACTCGGTCAGATCAACGTTCAGGGCACCGTCAAATCGGAGAGAGGCAGTGATGGAGCTGACGATTTGACCAATCAGACGGTTTAGGTTGGTGTACGTTGGACGCTCAATGTCAAGGTTACGTCTGCAGATATCGTAAATAGCCTCGTTGTCGACCATGAAGGCGACATCAGAGTGCTCCAGGGTGGTGTGGGTAGTCAAGATGGAGTTGTAGGGCTCCACGACAGCAGTAGAGACCTGAGGAGCTGGATAGATAGCAAACTCTAGCTTGGATTTCTTGCCGTAGTCAACGCTGAGGCGCTCAAGAAGCAGTGAAGTGAAGCCGGAGCCAGTGCCACCACCGAAGCTGTGGAAAATGAGAAAGCCCTGGAGTCCAGTGCACTGGTCAGCTAGTTTCCTGATTCGGTCAAGGACAAGGTCAATGAGCTCCTTGCCAACTGTGTAGTGACCACGGGCGTAGTTGTTGGCGGCGTCCTCCTTGCCGGTGATCAGTTGCTCGGGGTGGAACAGCTGGCGGTAGGTGCCGGTACGGACCTCATCTTTTATAACAAAAGAAACGATTCTTTTAAAGCGAATGTTTAAAAGTCATTGAATAATTAATTTCGTGTAGCGTCAGTGACACACTGTTTGCGTCCTTAGATTCACCACGATGACGTTTACACTTCTGTATTAATTTATAGATATCATATCAGAGAGTAATAAAGTAGTAAAGGTATGACGTCATACAATGAACAAAGTCTACACATCATCCACTAAACACGGCACTTACCGACAACTGTAGGTTCAAGGTCGACGAAGACGGCCCTGGGGACGTGTTTCCCTGCTCCAGTCTCGCTGAAGAAGGTGTTGAAAGAGTCGTCCCCACCCCCGAGGGTCTTGTCTGAGGGCATCTGACCATCAGGCTGGATGCCGTGCTCCAGACAATACAACTCCCAGCATGCATTGCCCATCTGACATCCGGCCTGGCCGACGTGGATAGAGATACATTCCCTCTGGAAAATGAATAAGGTTGAAAATAACACCATGCATGAAAAGACCTCTGTTAACCATGTGTCATTTGTTGACTTGCAAGTGTATCACAAGATATTAAGAAGGGCTGTGCGAGAATCGAACGAGTAACGCCTCACGAAATAACGAATGTACAGTAATTCCATTCCACTCACATGTCTGTCCACGTCACCAACGCATATGACGTGACGCCCCGTTTAATGTTTTGCACGTGCAACACAGACGACCCGTCGACTCAGTGTTTCAATCCATCGCCAGAAATTAGAGACATTTTTCTTGGCCTGATGCGCTGCTGTTCCATAGGTCGTAATGTGTACTTTCGTATGAACTGCGCGTGTCGTGTGTTAACCTTTTAAACTGGTCTAGGAGGCCTTTTACTCGGGCACATCGCTCTGTGTCTCAAAGAATAAGTATCGTTATCATCCGTAGGGTTAGAAATAACCAAGTTCATAACATTCTTATGTGCACTCGTGCAAATATCACTTCTCGCGCACCAGTGTATTATTTCCGTCATCCGGGTGGCTTTTTTGAATCTTATTATGACGTAAAGTCGGAATAACGTCACTCCAGAAATGATGTCATAGCTGAAGATTGTTGACGTCATTAGGCTAATTGTGATTTTCAAGGACAGCGGTGGTGATCAGTGTATTTTTCTAAAGGGGAGCTTAGAAGGATTAAGAAATAATGGATAATAAAGAAATCATTAGACTTACGTGTGTATCATTCTGATTTTACGAACCTCGTGTAAGAATTCATGTATTAATCTCGCTCTCGCTCGGGAAATACAAGACTTCAGGCACTCGTGACAAAAAGCAGAATGACAGTTATAGATATATTCCTTTCAGTCATTGTTGCGTTATTAATTATCCGATCTTAGGTTATGGCTTGTTCGATCTGACAAACTAGTAAACAACATAGATCGATGTCGCTATTAGTAGACGATGGGCTCCATGACTTCACACTACTTGTAGGTATAGTTTTATTTATATTAATTGACATGATATAAGTCATTGCATAAGCCTGCAAACACTCTCCGCAACACCCCATCACGTGACCAAAACTGAGACGCTCTGCTAAACAAACCACTCATGTTGTTAATTGTCATCAAGAATGTGATTCCGAACTTCTGTTGCCCTCGATACCTATTTGATGGCACTTTTGGATATAACAATAAATATCTGCCGTGGTAAGTCGATTTATTTACATGATTGAATTTAGAACTAGGTTCTAGAACCGGTTTATCAACCTTAATGCCAATAGAAGTTCCATGCCACAAGTACCTGCCAGCGAGCGTCTAAAGTTATACAATGTTGGTCCTGCGTCAGAACTATGTACCCAAAACACCAAGGCGTCCATATCAACAGCAGTCGCATCACACAGTGCTAACGATGTAACTACAATATTATACTCACCATGTTGAGCTTAGAACAGTATGTGACCTGCCAAAGACGAACTCGCTCGAACCTTTTCGATGGAGACTGGCGAGACGAATGAAACTTTGCCAACAGTGGTGATCAATTATATTGGACACGTTGCCAAGACAGTCGCGCGACGGCTGTCGCTATCAACATTTTGTCTCCAGCATTTTCATTATTTAAAACACTGGTGCATCGGGCATTGTGTCTACATACAGCCCCTGAACCGTGAAGTCTCGCTTGGTTGATAATGCCGGCTAGTTTGCCTGTATCTCTTTGTTAAGGTGAATTAAGTTGTGTGAGAAGATGGGTGTAAACAATGCAGGTGGAGTGCTAGGGATCGATGTCGTGAATATATTGGTTGCTTTATATACTGTTGTCCTTGTTGCGTCGTTGTAGGTGATACCACGGACAAATGGGTGTGTGGTTGACTGAGCATGCCGTTGTCAATATAAACAATGGTTGTCATGGTAGCAGAACGGATGTCGCCACAAAGCAGTTCACAAAGTTGACAATTTGCACACACACACACGCACACAGAAACATACGCACGCATGCACGAACGCACACACACATAAGTATAAGTGTGATTAGTTTTCTAGCTGTCCACATCATGTTGACTTTATGTATGGATGTTGATAAGGTCAAAACAACATCATCATCAGTGTGTATGTCTGGACATTGTATCGTTTAAATAGTCTGAATGGTAATTATTTAAGAATTTAAATATTTGGACTCTAACTTACTTATTATTTAGTATTTAGGTATTTTACGCTATAATATCAAAACTCAAAACAATCTTTTATCTTAGAAAGTAGACACAAGACATAAGCCTTCACCTCAGACAGAATTTCTGCCAAGGAGGAGCAAAATCCGAACCCGTTTGTCTCATTACTGTTGTGGTATGTCTAATGCAAGTGTTGGAATTCCAGGCCGCCTTTAGAATCACGAATAGACTTCGTGGTAAACCAAATTCACAATGCATGTATTTCCTGTTCAATTATATGTCTCAACCATAACAGAAATTAATATCAGATCGCGAGGCGAAAGGAGAATTAAGTGTAATGCGTCATTGAATTGTTCCGTTTACAATGTTGAGGACCCATGAAGATCCCGGTTAGAAAAGGTCTTCAGCAACATGTTGTCCTTACATGTACATATATATGCTCTCTGCCTCATGGCATCCATTCACCTGATGAAGGAGTAAGCATATACACCGAAACGTTGTGTCCCTCATAATAAAGAAGTTGACATCCATATATTCTCTTCCTTATTAGCATGTGATTCCTTCAAAATCTGAGTCCAATATTGTTATAACTGACGGCGTGTGTGTACATGTGGGGAGATATCATGATAGAAAGTGCTTATGCATGCTATGTATTAGGAAAATTCACTATGATGTATCAATACTGTTATTGAATAAAAAATTGAAGAAAGTGGAGGCGCCGTATAATATTTGTCCGGCTATAGATGGTTTTTTTTATTTGTAGTGTATGCAATTGGTTTAGAAAGATGGAGTTGACAGCGGTTGACCGAAGTTGCCTATACCTACCGAGCTGACTTAGGTCACTCAAATTTTAATAATCGATTTTCGTGCAGGAGATGTCCGTGCGGGTGTCAATTTTCCCTTCTGATTGAAAACCTAGGCTGCCAGTGTGACAACCGTTTATATCAAGTCCGTGTTATATCGATATCCTTCAGTGTGTTTTTGTTAAATTCTTTTCCAGCTGTTTTACTTTTAGATTACATCTTCGTAGAGAGCATGACAGACATGTAGTAAATGCGATTTAGAAAGAACAAAATTACAGGAATTGATCACTATTATTATCTTATAAAGGAATTAAGGCACCGCAATTTGCTGTAAAGAGTTGCGTCCCTTGGGCACACCTGAAACCTATGATCGTGGGTTCAAATCCCCACGCCCCGATTATGTTTCTAGGTTTGTCAGCACCATACCCGTGACCTGCATTGGGCTTTGCTCCCACATCAAGCTGACACGCCGTCATAAAACTGGAACACTGTTCAAAGCGGCGATGAATCCAACTCAATCACTCGCTTTGTTGTGATCAGCGGACACTTTAACGGCTTTCTTTAACTTATAACTTATATGTAGCAAAAGAAACAAGCACACGCGTATATTTCACGCGTGGTTCATGAATATATGAATACTCAGAGGAAAACACATGAACACATGAAGGTAAACAGGCCAAGCAAATCTAGGCATCTGCAGTATGCCGATACGTCATGATGGTAGTGAAATACTGTTCAAAGCGGCCTTAAAAACAACTTAGGGAGTATACATGTGATTTCTAAAGGGGGTTAGTGAAGGGGGGTGGGGGTGTAAATGAATAGTTTCATTTATACAAATCGATCCATATCCAATCGATCACACAGAGTAGCCGGTGAACCTCAGGGATCTGTATTGGGTCCTTTGCTTTTTCTTATGATATAAATGCCATTGTTGATAATATGTAATTACATAGTCAGCTTGTCAGTGTGTTTTTTATGTTTATTTGGAGTCTCCACTTCTCTTCCTCTTTACTTGTCCTACTTATCATCACATTAGAAGCACAGTGTACTACTACATAAAAGGTCTTGATCTGAAAACAGCATTGTATGGTAACAACAATTTAACAAGAGATGTCAACCACAACATACTAATGCCTGACCATTTTATAGAAAATAGTGGTTTGTACATTGAGTATAAATATATATAAAGTTTATATGCCTGTTCTTATTATATAAGATGTATTGTTACTTGGCCTTACTGTTTGATGTTAACGTAAATGTAAATATGTAACAGGAAGCGGTATTTACATAAGCCAGCTAGGCCTGTTTACCCATCCCTTTCAAGATAAGTTGACTAAAATGTTTAAACTGAATAGTCTGTTCAGAAAATATTTCCAAAATGAATAGTTAGCAGTGGTGAAAAAAATGAATAATTTGTTATGTGGACAATGCATGTTTGTGTTAATGGTGAAAATAACTAGATTGTTTGATCGTGCTCTGTAAATACAAAGTTTGTTGGATTTTAGCTGGGGAAAAATAGATTGTTCTAAATAAAATTACCTCCCACCCTCCCACCTACAAATCAAATCGATGCTCACTCATTCACTCACTGATGGACCGTCGTCACTTTTGGCTTTCCTTCCACATCATGCTGAAACGTCGTGATATAACTGGCGCTAAATAACTATCAGATATTTTGTTGAATGTATCGGCGGCCAACATTACGGAAGAGATCCAAAGCATTGAAGATTAGGTTTAGGATACCAGCGTTTCACAAATGTATCACAACGTCCTGTGAATAATGGAGTTTGGATCAGACAAACCAGTCGTTATTCTAAGTAGAATGGTTCTTGGTTGTCAGCACCATAACCATGCTCGATGGTTTCACCAAACTGATAGATGTCTACAGTCGCATCGCTTCGGGCTTTCCTCCCGCGTAAGCTGAGACGCCGTGACATAACTGTATATGTATCGCCAAACATGGTGGACACACCTGATAGTGATCTACACGCCCAAAATTTATTTTACAGACATTTATCGTCATTGAACCTTCACTACTATTTCATCAGTTCCCTTGTGTTTTGTCGGTAGTATATTTAATTGTACTCCGACAAACGAAAATCAAAAGCTTGTTCCACTGAGTCGACTCCATCAATGAATAAATGAACAATAGAAAAGCCATGACACATACCCCCATCTCGACCTCTGTAATGTTGATGGAAAGCAAAACAAATGGTAGAAGTAGATGATAGTGATACTTTATTCATTTCTATACAGTATATCAACACTGGTATCCATTAAGTAACAATGGTCCCGAGAGACCATATTTACACAAGAAAGACAGATTTGCGCGTAAATTCGACTGGATATGGAAAACCGAGTATAGATCTATGAGAGAAAGGCTTTCCTCAAACATTAAACTGACACGCCGTGATATAACTGGAATACTGCTCAAAACGGCGTTAAGCCTAACTCACTCACTAATTGATAAAAATACAACATCGAGGATGGATAAGCAAAGAACGCGATTGGATTGCATATAAGAGAAGCTGATAAGTAAAGCTAGAGATCACATATGCCTGGACGGATGTTATTTTTTCAAAGAATATCCATATAGTTAATAAGGAAGGAAAACGCTGTGGCTGTAATGACCAAGGTGTCCGTGTCTAGTATTCCTCTCCTTCTTCCTGTTCATCCTGCACGGAATCAATACCGACCTCCTCGTAGTCCTTCTCCAGGGCTGCCAAGTCTTCACGGGCCTCGGAGAACTCTCCCTCCTCCATACCCTCACCCACGTACCAGTGGACGAAGGCACGCTTGGCGTACATCAGGTCGAACTTGTGGTCAAGGCGAGCCCAGGCCTCGGCGATGGCTGTTGTATTTGCCAACATGCAGGCGGCTCTCTGGACCTTGGCCAGGTCACCACCGGGGACAACAGTTGGTGGTTGGTAGTTGATGCCGATCTTGAAACCAGTGGGACACCAGTCGACGAACTGGATGGTTCTCTTGGTCTTGATTGTGGCGATGGCAGCATTGATATCTTTTGGTACGACATCACCACGGTACAGCAGACAACAGGCCATGTATTTACCGTGTCGGGGGTCGCATTTCACCATCTGGTTGGCGGGCTCGAAACAAGCGTTGGTAATTTCCGCGACAGAGAGTTGTTCGTGGTAGGCTTTCTCGGCGGAGATAACTGGTGCATAGGTAGCCAGAGGGAAGTGGATACGTGGGTAGGGCACCAAGTTGGTCTGAAACTCGGTCAGATCAACGTTCAGGGCACCGTCAAATCGGAGAGAGGCAGTGATGGAGCTGACGATTTGACCAATCAGACGGTTTAGGTTGGTGTACGTTGGACGCTCAATGTCAAGGTTACGTCTGCAGATATCGTAAATAGCCTCGTTGTCGACCATGAAGGCGACATCAGAGTGCTCCAGGGTGGTGTGGGTGGTCAGGATGGAGTTGTAGGGCTCCACGACAGCAGTAGAAACCTGAGGAGCTGGATAGATAGCAAACTCTAGCTTGGATTTCTTGCCGTAATCGACGCTAAGACGCTCAAGAAGCAGTGAAGTGAAGCCGGAGCCAGTGCCACCACCGAAGCTGTGGAAAATGAGAAAGCCCTGGAGTCCAGTGCACTGGTCAGCTAGTTTCCTGATTCGGTCAAGGACAAGGTCAATGAGCTCCTTGCCAACTGTGTAGTGACCACGGGCGTAGTTGTTGGCGGCGTCCTCCTTGCCGGTGATCAGTTGCTCGGGGTGGAACAGCTGGCGGTAGGTGCCGGTACGGACCTCATCTTTTATAACAAAAGAAACGATTCTTTTAAAGCGAATGTTTAAAAGTCATTGAATAATTAATTTCGTGTAGCGTCAGTGACACACTGTTTGCGTCCTTAGATTCACCACGATGACGTTTACACTTCTGTATTAATTTATAGATATCATATCAGAGAGTAATAAAGTAGTAAAGGTATGACGTCATACAATGAACAAAGTCTACACATCATCCACTAAACACGGCACTTACCGACAACTGTAGGTTCAAGGTCGACGAAGACGGCCCTGGGGACGTGTTTCCCTGCTCCAGTCTCGCTGAAGAAGGTGTTGAAAGAGTCGTCCCCACCCCCGAGGGTCTTGTCTGAGGGCATCTGACCATCAGGCTGGATGCCGTGCTCCAGACAATACAACTCCCAGCATGCATTGCCCATCTGACATCCGGCCTGGCCGACGTGGATGGAGATACATTCCCTCTGGAACAATGAATAAGGTTGAAATTAACCCTATGCGTGAAAAGACCTCTATGGATCAAGTACCCGTGAATATCCGGGTTAGAAGAGGTCTTCAGTAACCAATGCTTGCCGTAAGAGGCGACTATGCATGTCGTTAGAGGCGACTAACGGGATCGGGTGGTCAGGCTCGCTGACTTGGTTGATGCATGTCATCCCAGTTGCGTAGATCGATGCTCATGATGTCAATCACTGGATTGTCTTGTCCAGACTCGATTATTTACAACTTCAATCCTTATATTGATAGATTCATAAATCATAAAACAATCCATTAAACATCAAACTTTAATTATTGAAAGCGAACTATATCAACGCGGAGAGTCGAGACGTCATCCGTCCCAAACTTTCAATTTGGAGTGACATCCCTTGGTTTTACAAACGGCAGAAAATGGCGGCTACCGCAATGTCATTCGTTTGAAATGCAAGTTGCACCCAGTAAAATGAGCGTTGGAAAGAAATACAGACCCGGCACATGCTGAAAACTGATACATATTAACGTTCTGTGAACTTTTGGTGTGTGTTTGAGTCATACTACGGCTGCCCATTACCGCTTGAGGCGGCGCGGTTGGATTTCCCGAGGTACGATAGTGTGTAGCTTGGTGATTTCTTTTGATAAGTCGAGCATTCTCTGTTCTAGCTTCGAATGGACGGTTCATTTCGGTGACCCGACATGATCTGACGTCAAAGCCTGCATCATTCATAGCCTATATCGATGTAGCTCTCAGTTTTCCCTAATTATTTTTAATGTTATTTTTAGACATTGAGGAATTCCCCTAAAGTAGTAAAGGATGTCTCCGCGCGATTGACAACGTAATCACGTGACATACTGACGTTCATCGGGAAATGAACGACAGTCAGCTTGGTAGTGTTCACCTAGGCGAGGTCACCCGCTTCTGTTAATATTCCAGAAATGACGCCATAGCTGAAGATTGTTGACGTCACTATTAGGCCAATTATGGTTTTCTAGGACAGCGGCGGTGATCAGTGCATTTTTCTAAAGGGGAGCTCAGAAGGATTAAGAAATAATGGATAATAAAGAAATTATTAGACTTACGTGTGTATCATTCTGATTTTACGAACCTCGCGTAAGAATTCATGTATTAATCTCGCTCTCGCTCGGGAAATACAAGACTTCAGACACTCGTGACAAACAGCAGAATGACATTATATATTCATTTCAGTCATTGTTGCCTTATTAATAATCCGATCTAAGGTTATGGCTTAGATCTGACAAACTAGTAAACAACATATATCGATGTCGCTATTAGTAGACGATAGGCTCCATGACTTAACACTACTTGTAGGTATAGTTTTATTTATATTAATTGACATGATATAAGTCATTGCATAAGCCTGCAAACACTCTCCGCAACACCCCATCACGTGACCAAAACTGGGACGCTCTGCTAAACAAACCACTCATGTTGTTAATTGTCATCAAGAATGTGATTCCGAACTTCTGTCGCCCTCGATACCTATTTGATGGCACTTTTGGATATAACAATAAATATCTGCCGTGGTAAGTCGAATTATTTACATGATTGAATTTAGAACTAGGTTCTAGAACCGGTTTATCAACCTTAATGCCAATAGAAGTTCCATGCCACAAGTACCTGCCAGCGAGCGTCTAAAGTTATACAATGTTGGTCCTGCGTCAGAACTATGTACCCAAAACACCAAGGCGTCCATATCAACAGCAGTCGCATCACACAGTGCTAACGATGTAACTACAATATTATACTCACCATGTTGAGCTTAGAACAGTATGTGACCTGCCAAAGACGAACTCGCTCGAACCTTTTCGATGGAGACTGGCGAGACGAATGAAACTTTGCCAACAGTGGTGATCAATTATATTGGACACGTTTGGCAAGACAGTCGCGCGACGGCTGTCGCTATCAACATTTTGTCTCCAGCATTTTCATTATTTAAAACACTGGTGCATCGGGCATTGTGTCTACATACAGCCCCTGAACCGTGAAGTCTCGCTTGGTTGATAATGCCGGCTAGTTTGCCTGTATCTCTTTGTTAAGGTGAATTAAGTAGTGTGAGAAGATGGGTGTAAACAATGCAGGTGGAGTGCTAGGGATCGATGTCGTGAATATATTGGTTGCTTTATATACTGTTGTCCTTGTTGCGTCGTTGTAGGTGATACCACGGACAAATGGGTGTGTGGTTGACTGAGCATGCCGTTGTCAATATAAACAATGGTTGTCATGGTAGCAGAACGGATGTCGCCACAAAGCAGTTCACAAAGTTGACAATTTGCACACACACACACGCACACAGAAACATACGCACGCATGCACGAACGCACACACACATAAGTATAAGTGTGATTAGTTTTCTAGCTGTCCACATCATGTTGACTTTATGTATGGATGTTGATAAGGTCAAAACAACATCATCATCAGTGTGTATGTCTGGACATTGTATCGTTTAAATAGTCTGAATGGTAATTATTTAAGAATTTAAATATTTGGACTCTAACTTACTTATTATTTAGTATTTAGGTATTTTACGCTATAATATCAAAACTCAAAACAATCTTTTATCTTAGAAAGTAGACACAAGACATAAGCCTTCACCTCAGACAGAATTTCTGCCAAGGAGGAGCAAAATCCGAACCCGTTTGTCTCATTACTGTTGTGGTATGTCTAATGCAAGTGTTGGAATTCCAGGCCGCCTTTAGAATCACGAATAGACTTCGTGGTAAACCAAATTCACAATGCATGTATTTCCTGTTCAATTATATGTCTCAACCATAACAGAAATTAATATCAGATCGCGAGGCGAAAGGAGAATTAAGTGTAATGCGTCATTGAATTGTTCCGTTTACAATGTTGAGGACCCATGAAGATCCCGGTTAGAAAAGGTCTTCAGCAACATGTTGTCCTTACATGTACATATATATGCTCTCTGCCTCATGGCATCCATTCACCTGATGAAGGAGTAAGCATATACACCGAAACGTTGTGTCCCTCATAATAAAGAAGTTGACATCCATATATTCTCTTCCTTATTAGCATGTGATTCCTTCAAAATCTGAGTCCAATATTGTTATAACTGACGGCGTGTGTGTACATGTGGGGAGATATCATGATAGAAAGTGCTTATGCATGCTATGTATTAGGAAAATTCACTATGATGTATCAATACTGTTATTGAATAAAAAATTGAAGAAAGTGGAGGCGCCGTATAATATTTGTCCGGCTATAGATGGTTTTTTTTATTTGTAGTGTATGCAATTGGTTTAGAAAGATGGAGTTGACAGCGGTTGACCGAAGTTGCCTATACCTACCGAGCTGACTTAGGTCACTCAAATTTTAATAATCGATTTTCGTGCAGGAGATGTCCGTGCGGGTGTCAATTTTCCCTTCTGATTGAAAACCTAGGCTGCCAGTGTGACAACCGTTTATATCAAGTCCGTGTTATATCGATATCCTTCAGTGTGTTTTTGTTAAATTCTTTTCCAGCTGTTTTACTTTTAGATTACATCTTCGTAGAGAGCATGACAGACATGTAGTAAATGCGATTTAGAAAGAACAAAAATACAGGAATTGATCACTATTATTATCTTATAAAGGAATTAAGGCGCCGCAATTTGCTGTAAAGAGTTGCGTCCCTTGGGCACACCTGAAACCTATGATCGTGGGTTCAAATCCCCACGCCCCGATTATGTTTCTAGGTTTGTCAGCACCATACCCGTGACCTGCATTGGGCTTTGCTCCCACATCAAGCTGACACGCCGTCATAAAACTGGAACACTGTTCAAAGCGGCGATGAATCCAACTCCATCACTCGCTTTGTTGTGATCAGCGGACACTTTAACGGCTTTCTTTAACTTATAACTTATATGTAGCAAAAGAAACAAGCACACGCGTATATATCACGCGTGGTTCATGAATATATGAATACTCAGAGGAAAACACATGAACACATGAAGGTAAACAGGCCAAGCAAATCTAGGCATCTGCAGTATGCCGATACGTCATGATGGTAGTGAAATACTGTTCAAAGCGGCCTTAAAAACAACTTAGGGAGTATACATGTGATTTCTAAAGGGGGTTAGTGAAGGGGGGTGGGGGTGTAAATGAATAGTTTCATTTATACAAATCGATCCATATCCAATCGATCACACAGAGTAGCCGGTGAACCTCAGGGATCTGTATTGGGTCCTTTGCTTTTTCTTATGATATAAATGCCATTGTTGATAATATGTAATTACATAGTCAGCTTGTCAGTGTGTTTTTTATGTTTATTTGGAGTCTCCACTTCTCTTCCTCTTTACTTGTCCTACTTATCATCACATTAGAAGCACAGTGTACTACTACATAAAAGGTCTTGATCTGAAAACAGCATTGTATGGTAACAACAATTTAACAAGAGATGTCAACCACAACATACTAATGTCTGACCATTTTATAGAAAATAGTGGTTTGTACATTGAAGTATATAAAGTTTATATGCCTGTTCTTATTATATAAGATGTATTGTTACTTGGCCTTACTGTTTGATGTTAACGTAAATGTAAATATGTAACAGGAAGCGGTATTTACATAAGCCAGCTAGGCCTGTTTACCCATCCCTTTCAAGATAAGTTGACTATATATATATATATATATAAATATATACAGGTAGGCCTGTTTACCCATCCCTTTCAAGATAAGTTGACTAAAATGTTTAAACTGAATAGTCTGTTCAGAAAATATTTCCAAAATGAATAGTTAGCAGTGGTGAAAAAAATGAATAATTTGTTATGTGGACAATGCATGTTTGTGTTAATGGTGAAAATAACTAGATTGTTTGATCGTGCTCTGTAAATACAAAGTTTGTTGGATTTTAGCTGGGGAAAAATAGATTGTTCTAAATAAAATTACCTCCCACCCTCCCACCTACAAATCAAATCGATGCTCACTCATTCACTCACTGATGGACCGTCGTCACTTTTGGCTTTCCTTCCACATCATGCTGAAACGTCGTGATATAACTGGCGCTAAATAACTATCAGATATTTTGTTGAATGTATCGGCGGCCAACATTACGGAAGAGATCCAAAGCATTGAAGATTAGGTTTAGGATACCAGCGTTTCACAAATGTATCACAACGTCCTGTGAATAATGGAGTTTGGATCAGACAGACCAGTCGTTATTCTAAGTAGAATGGTTCTTGGTTGTCAGCACCATAACCATGCTCGATGGTTTCACCAAACCGATAGATGTCTACAGTCGCATCGCTTCGGGCTTTCCTCCCGCGTGAAGCTGAGACGCCGTGACATAACTGTATATGTATCGCCAAACATGGTGGACACACCTGATAGTGATCTACACGCCCAAAATTTATTTTACAGACATTTATCGTCATTGAACCTTCACTACTATTTCATCAGTTCCCTTGTGTTTTGTCGGTAGTATATTTAATTGTACTTCGACAGTAGACTCAAACGAAAATCAAAAGCTCGTTCCACTAAGTCGACTCCATCAATGAATAAATGAATAATAGAAAAGCTAGACACATACCACCATCTCGGCCTCTGTTATGCTGATGGAAAGCAAAACAAATGGAATAAGTAGATGATAGTGATACTTTATTCATTTCTATACAGTATATCAACACTGGTATCCATTAAGTAACAAGGGTACGGAGAGACCATATTCAAACGGCAAAACCAAAAAGATACAGTAATCGGAGTATTCATTTAACTAAAAACATCGATGCCATGGTTCCGCGTCTAGTATTCCTCTCCTTCTTCCTGTTCATCCTGCACGGAATCAATACCGACCTCTTCGTAGTCCTTCTCCAGGGCTGCCAAGTCTTCACGGGCCTCGGAGAACTCTCCCTCCTCCATACCCTCACCCACGTACCAGTGGACGAAGGCACGCTTGGCGTACATCAGGTCGAACTTGTGGTCAAGGCGAGCCCAGGCCTCGGCGATAGCTGTTGTATTTGCCAACATGCAGGCGGCTCTCTGGACCTTGGCCAGGTCTCCACCGGGGACAACAGTTGGTGGTTGGTAGTTGATGCCGATCTTGAAACCAGTGGGACACCAGTCGACGAACTGGATGGTTCTCTTGGTCTTGATTGTGGCGATGGCAGCATTGATATCTTTTGGTACGACATCACCACGGTACAGCAGACAACAGGCCATGTATTTACCGTGTCGGGGGTCGCATTTCACCATCTGGTTGGCGGGCTCGAAACAAGCGTTGGTAATTTCCGCGACAGAGAGTTGTTCGTGGTAGGCTTTCTCGGCGGAGATAACTGGTGCATAGGTAGCCAGAGGGAAGTGGATACGTGGGTAGGGCACCAAGTTGGTCTGAAACTCGGTCAGATCAACGTTCAGGGCACCGTCAAATCGGAGAGAGGCAGTGATGGAGCTGACGATTTGACCAATCAGACGGTTTAGGTTGGTGTACGTTGGACGCTCAATGTCAAGGTTACGTCTGCAGATATCGTAAATAGCCTCGTTGTCGACCATGAAGGCGACATCAGAGTGCTCCAGGGTGGTGTGGGTAGTCAAGATGGAGTTGTAGGGCTCCACGACAGCAGTAGAGACCTGAGGAGCTGGATAGATAGCAAACTCTAGCTTGGATTTCTTGCCGTAGTCAACGCTGAGGCGCTCAAGAAGCAGTGAAGTGAAGCCGGAGCCAGTGCCACCACCGAAGCTGTGGAAAATGAGAAAGCCCTGGAGTCCAGTGCACTGGTCAGCTAGTTTCCTGATTCGGTCAAGGACAAGGTCAATGAGCTCCTTGCCAACTGTGTAGTGACCACGGGCGTAGTTGTTGGCGGCGTCCTCCTTGCCGGTGATCAGTTGCTCGGGGTGGAACAGCTGGCGGTAGGTGCCGGTACGGACCTCATCTTTTATAACAAAAGAAACGATTCTTTTAAAGCGAATGTTTAAAAGTCATTGAATAATTAATTTCGTGTAGCGTCAATGACACACTGTTTGCGTCCTTAGATTCACCACGATGACGTTTACACTTCTGTATTAATTTATAGATATCATATCAGAGAGTAATAAAGTAGTAAAGGTATGACGTCATACAATGAACAAAGTCTACACATCATCCACTAAACACGGCACTTACCGACAACTGTAGGTTCAAGGTCGACGAAGACGGCCCTGGGGACGTGTTTCCCTGCTCCAGTCTCGCTGAAGAAGGTGTTGAAAGAGTCGTCCCCACCCCCGAGGGTCTTGTCTGAGGGCATCTGACCATCAGGCTGGATGCCGTGCTCCAGACAATACAACTCCCAGCATGCATTGCCCATCTGACATCCGGCCTGGCCGACGTGGATGGAGATACATTCCCTCTGGAACAATGAATAAGGTTGAAATTAACCCTATGCGTGAAAAGACCTCTATGGATCAAGTACCCGTGAATATCCGGGTTAGAAGAGGTCTTCAGTAACCAATGCTTGCCGTAAGAGGCGACTATGCATGTCGTTAGAGGCGACTAACGGGATCGGGTGGTCAGGCTCGCTGACTTGGTTGATGCATGTCATCCCAGTTGCGTAGATCGATGCTCATGATGTCAATCACTGGATTGTCTTGTCCAGACTCGATTATTTACAGACTGCCGTCATATAGTTGGAATATTGCTGAGTGCGGCGTTAAACAACAAACAAACTGTAGACCATGTGTCAGTTGTTGAATTGTGAGTGTATCACGAGATATTAAGAGGGGCTGTGCGCGAATCGAACGAGTTACGGCTCACGAAATAACGAATGTACAGTCATTCCATTCCGCAGCGAACTTGTTCATCACATGTCTGTCCACGTCACCAACGCATATGACGTGACACCCCGTTTAATGTTTTGCACGTGCGACACAGACGACCGTTACGTTAGAGACCCGTCGACACCACGTTTCAATCCATTCAATCTCGGCAGTCAATGGAGACAAGATGGGCTTCGTTTGCGCAGATTTAGACAACCTTGTGTGTGAATGCATTTAAAGGGATATTTTTTTAATTGAAATGGAAACATGAAAGGTTACGTTTGCGATCTAAGCCACATAGTAAGAAAGTAGAGACAACTTTTTGCTGTGTCCATAGGTCGTAATGTGTACTTTCGTATGAACTGCGAGTGTCGTGTGTTAACCTTGACTCTAAACGGGTCTAGGAGGCCTTTTACTCGGGCACATCGCTCTGTGTCTCAAAGAATAAGTATCGTTATTATCCGTAGGGTTAGAAATAACCGAGTTCATAACATTCTTATGTGCACTAGTGCAAATATCACTGCTCGCGCACCAGTGTATTATTTCCGTCATCAGGACGACTTTATTGAATCTTATTATGACGTAAAGTCGGAATAACGTCACGTAAGGATTGAAGTTGCATTTTTTGACGTTCATCAGCTGATGAACGTCAACAAATACAACTTCAATCCTTATATTGATAGATTCATAAATCATAAAACAATCCATTAAACATCAAACTTTAATTATTGAAAGCGAACTATATCAACGCGGAGAGTCGAGACGTCATCCGTCCCAAACTTTCAATTTGGAGTGACATCCCTTGGTTTTACAAACGGCAGAAAATGGCGGCTACCGCAATGTCATTCGCTTGAAATGCAAGTTGCACCCAGTAAAATGAGCGTTGGAAAGAAATACAGACCCGGCACATGCTGAAAATGGATACATATTAACGTTCTGTGAACTTTTGGTGTGTGTTTGAGTCATACTACGGCTGCCCATTACCGCTTGAGGCGGCGCGGTTGGATTTCCCGAGGTACGATAGTGTGTAGCTTGGTGATTTCTTTTGATAAGTCGAGCATTCTCTGTTCTAGCTTCGAATGGACGGTTCATTTCGGTGACCCGACATGATCTGACGTCAAAGCCTGCATCATTCATAGCCTATATCGATGTAGCTCTCAGTTTTCCCTAATTATTTTTAATGTTATTTTTAGACATTGAGGAATTCCCCTATAGTAGTTAAGGATGTCTCCGCGCGATTGACAACGTAATCACGTGACATACTGACGTTCATCGGGAAATGAACGACAGTCAGCTTGGTAGTGTTCATCTAGGCGAGGTCACCTGCTACTGTTAAAATTCCAGAAATGACGTCATAGCTGAAGATTGTTGACGTCATTAGGCCAATTATGGGTTTCTAGGACAGCGGCGGTGATTAGTGCATTTTTCTAAAGGGGAGCTCAGAAGGATTAAGAAATAATGGATAATAAAGAGATTATTAGACTTACGTGTGTATCATTCTGATTTTACGAACCTCGCGTAAGAATTCATGTATTAATCTCGCTCTCGCTCGGGAAATACAAGACTTCAGACACTCGTGACAAACAGCAGAATGACATTATATATTCATTTCAGTCATTGTTGCCTTATTGATAATCCGATCTAAGGTTATGGCTTAGATCTGACAAACTAGTAAACAACATATATCGATGTCGCTATTAGTAGACGAAAGCCTCCATGACTTCACACTATTTCACTCATCCTTTCCTAACAAATGTCACTGATGCCGTCACGGACAAATGGCTATATGGTTGACTTAGTTCTTCCTTCAATACTGCAGCGTATACTTAATATATACTTGTAGGTGTAGTTATATTCATATTAATTGCATGAACCTGCAAACACTCTCCACAACACCCCTTCACGTGACCAAAACTGAGACGCTCTGCATTTAATGACTAAACAAACCACTCATGTTGTTAACTGTCATCAAGAATGTGATTCCGAACATTTTCTCTTCTGTTGCCCTCGATACCTATTTGATGGCACATTTGGATATTGCAATAAATCTCTGCCGTGGTAAGTCGAATTATTTACATGATTGAATTTAGAACTAGGTTCTAGAACCGGTTTATCAACCTTAATGCCAATAGAAGTTCCATGCCACAAGTACCTGCCAGCGAGCGTCTAAAGTTATACAATGTTGGTCCTGCGTCAGAACTATGTACCCAAAACACCAAGGCGTCCATATCAACAGCAGTCGCATCACACAGTGCTAACGATGTAACTACAATATTATACTCACCATGTTGAGCTTAGAACAGTATGTGACCTGCCAAAGACGAACTCGCTCGAACCTTTTCGATGGAGACTGGCGAGACGAATGAAACTTTGCCAACAGTGGTGATCAATTATATTGGACACGTTGCCAAGACAGTCGCGCGACGGCTGTCGCTATCAACATTTTGTCTCCAGCATTTTCATTATTTAAAACACTGGTGCATCGGGCATTGTGTCTACATACAGCCCCTGAACCGTGAAGTCTCGATTGGTTGATAATGCCGGCTGGGTCAATTTGTAAGCCTGTATCTCTTTGTTAAGGTGAATTAAGTAGTGTGAGAAGATGGGTGTAGACAAGGCAGGTCGTGTGGTAGGGATCGATGTCGTGAATATATTGGTTGCTCTATATACTGTTGTCCTTGTTGCGTCGTGTGTCGGGTTACAGAGAGATGCATATCCCTACGGTGTCCTGAAGTGCAAATTGACAGTTGGTGCCAATTGGGTTGGATAACGGGTTTCAGTTTCTTCAGGACCAGGAAGGTGGCGGTTGACTTGGGACTGATAAGCATTAACCAGCACTTATGATACCACAGACAAATGGTTCTGTGGTTGACTGATCATGCAGTTGTCAATATAAACAATGGTTGTCATGATAGCTGAACGGATGTCGCCACAATGCAGTACATGAAAGTTGAATATTTGTACACATACGCACGCACGCACGCACGCACGCACACACACACACACACACACACGTATAAGTGTGATTAGTTTTCTAGTTTTCTATTCCCTCTGGAAACAAAGAATGAATGAGATGCTATGAGCAATGATCCACGTTGAATTCCATGAGCAATGATGCACGTTGGATGCTATGAGCCATGATCCACGTTGGATTCTATGAGCAATGATCACGTTGGATTCTGTGAGCAATGATCCACGTTGGATGCTATAAGCAATGATCCACGTTGGATGCTATGAGCAATGATCCACGTTGGATTCTATGAGCAATGATCACGTTGGATTCTGTGAGCAATGATCCACGTTGGATGCTATAAGCAATGATCCACGTTGGATGCTATGAGCCATGATCCACGTTGAATTTCATGAGCAATGATCACGTTGGATTCTATAAGCAATGATCCACGTTGGATGCTATAAGCAATGATCCACGTTGGATGCTATGAGCAATGATCCACGTTGGATTCTATGAGCAATGATCACGTTGGATTCTGTGAGCAATGATCCACGTTGGATGCTATAAGCAATGATCCACGTTGGATGCTATGAGCAATGATCCACGTTGGATTCTATGAGCAATGATCACGTTGGATGCTATGAGCAATGATCCACGTTGAATTCCATGAGCAATGATCACGTTGGATTCTATAAGCAATGATCCACGTTGGATGCTATAAGCAATGATCCACGTTGGATGCTATGAGCAATGATCCATGTTGGATTCTATGAGCAATGATCACGTTGGATTCTGTGAGCAATGATCCACGTTGGATGCTATAAGCAATGATCCACGTTGGATGCTATGAGCAATGATCCACGTTGGATTCTATGAGCAATGATCACGTTGGATTCTGTGAGCAATGATCCACGTTGGATGCTATAAGCAATGATCCACGTTGGATGCTATGAGCAATGATCCACGTTGGATTCTATGAGCAATGATCACGTTGGATGCTATGAGCAATGATCCACGTTGGATGCTATGAACAATGATCCACGTTGGATGCTATGAGCAATGATCCACGTTGGATTCTATGAGCAATGATCACGTTGGATTCTATGAGCAATGATCACGTTGGATTCTATGAGCAATGATCCACGTTGGATGCTATGAGCAATGATCCACGTTGGATGCTATGAGCAATGATCCACGCTGGATGCTATAAGCAATGATCCACGTTGGATGCTATAAGCAATGATCCACGTTGGATGCTACGAGCAATGATCCACGTTGGATGCTATGAGCAATGATCCACGTTGGATGCTATGAGCAATGATCCACGTTGGATGCTATGAGCAATGATCCACGTTGGATGCTATGAGCAATGATCCACGCTGGATGCTACGAGCAATGATCCACGTTGGATGCTATGAGCAATGATCCACGTTGGATGCTATGAGCAATGATCCACGCTGGATGCTATAAGCAATGATCCACGTTGGATGCTATAAGCAATGATCCACGTTGGATGCTATGAACAATGATCCACGTTGGATGCTATGAGCAATGATCCACGCTGGATGCTATAAGCAATGATCCACGTTGGATGCTATAAGCAATGATCACGTTGGATGCTATGAACAATGATCCACGTTGGATGCTATGAGCAATGATCCACGCTGGATGCTATAAGCAATGATCCACGTTGGATGCTATGAACAATGATCCACGTTGGATGCTATAAGCAATGATCCACGTTGGATGCTATAAGCAATGATCCACGCTGGATGCTATAAGCAATGATCCACGTTGGATGCTATGAACAATGATCCACGTTGGATGCTATGAGCAATGATCACGTTGGATGCTATGAGCAATGATCCACGTTGGATGCTATGAGCAATGATCCACGTTGGATTCTATGAGCAATGATCCACGCTGGATGCTATAAGCAATGATCCACGTTGGATGCTATGAACAATGATCCACGTTGGATTCTATGAGCAATGATCACGTTGGATGCTATGAGCAATGATCCACGTTGGATGCTATGAACAATGATCCACGTTGGATGCTATGAGCAATGATCCACGTTGGATTCTATGAGCAATGATCACGTTGGATTCTATGAGCAATGATCACGTTGGATTCTATGAGCAATGATCCACGTTGGATGCTATGAGCAATGATCCACGTTGAATTCCATGAGCAATGATCCACGTTGGATGCTACGAGCAATGATCCACGTTGGATTCTGTGAGCAATGATCCACGTTGGATGCTATAAGCAATGATCCACGCTGGATGCTACGAGCAATGATCCACGCTGGATGCTATAAGCAATGATCCACGTTGGATGCTATGAGCAATGATCCACGTTGGATGCTATAAGCAATGATCCACGTTGGATGCTATGAGCAATGATCCACGGTGGATGCTATGAGCAATGATCCACGCTGGATGCTATGAGCAATGATCCACGTTGGATGCTATAAGCAATGATCCACGTTGGATGCTATGAGCAATGATCCACGTTGGATGCTATGAGCAATGATCCACGCTGGATGCTATGAGCAATGATCCACGTTGGATGCTATGAGCAATGATCCACGTTGGATGCTATAAGCAATGATCCACGTTGGATGCTATGAACAATGATCCACGTTGGATGCTATAAGCAATGATCCACGCTGGATGCTATAAGCAATGATCCACGTTGGATGCTATGAACAATGATCCACGTTGGATGCTATGAGTGAGATGCTATGAGCAATGATCCACGTTGGATGCTATGAGCAATGATCCACGCTGGATGCTATAAGCAATGATCCACGTTGGATGCTATGAACAATGATCCACGTTGGATTCTATGAGCAATGATCACGTTGGATGCTATGAGCAATGATCCACGTTGGATGCTATGAACAATGATCCACGTTGGATGCTATGAGCAATGATCCACGTTGGATTCTATGAGCAATGATCACGTTGGATGCTATGAGCAATGATCACGTTGGATTCTATGAGCAATGATCCACGTTGGATGCTATGAGCAATGATCCACGTTGGATTCTGTGAGCAATGATCACGTTGGATGCTATGAGCAATGATCACGTTGGATGCTACGAGCAATGATCAACGTTGGATGCTATAAGCAATGATCCACGTTGGATGCTATGAACAATGATCCACGCTGGATGCTATGAGCAATGATCCACGTTGGATGCTATGAACAATGATCCACGTTGGATGCTATGAGTGAGATGCTATGAGCAATGATCCACGTTGGATGCTATAAGCAATGATCCACGCTGGATGCTATAAGCAATGATCCACGTTGGATGCTATGAACAATGATCCACGTTGGATGCTATGAACAATGATCCACGTTGGATTCTATGAGCAATGATCACGTTGGATGCTATGAACAATGATCCACGTTGGATTCTATGAGCAATGATCCACGTTGGATGCTATGAGCAATGATCCACGTTGGATGCTATGAGCAATGATCCACGTTGGATGCTATAAGCAATGATCCACGTTGGATGCTATGAGCAATGATCCACGTTGGATGCTATGAGCAATGATCCTCGTTGGATGCTATGAGCAATGATCCACGTTGGATGCTATAAGCAATGATCCACGTTGGATGCTATGAGCAATGATCCACGTTGGATGCTATGAGCAATGATCACGTTGGATTCTATGAGCAATGATCCACGTTGGATGCTATGAGCAATGATCCACGTTGGATGCTATGAGCAATGATCACGTTGGATGCTATAAGCAATGATCAACGTTGGATGCTATGAGCAATGATCCACGTTGGATGCTATGAGCAATGATCCACGTTGGATTCTATGAGCAATGATCCACGTTGGATGCTATGAGCAATGATCCACGTTGGATTCTATGAGCAATGATCCACGTTGGATGCTATGAGCAATGATCAACGTTGGATGCTATGAGTGAGATGCTATGAGCAATGATCCACGTTGGATTCTATGAGCAATGATCCACGTTGGATGCTACGAGCAATGATGCACGTTGGATGCTACGAGCAATGATCCACGTTGGATTCTGTGAGCAATGATCCACGTTTGATTCTATGAGCAATGATGCACGTTGGAAGCTACGAGCAATGATCCACGTTTGATTCTATGAGCAATGATCCACGTTGGATGCTATAAGCAATGATCACGTTGGATGCTATAAGCAATGGTGCACGTTGGATTCTATGAGCAATGATTCACGTTAGATGCTTTGAGCAATGGTCCTCGCAGGATGCTATGAGCAATTGTCCTCGCAGGATGCAATAAGCAATTGTCCTCGCAGGATGCTATAAGCAATGGTCCTCGCAGGATGCTAAAAGCAATGGTCCTCGCAGGATGCTAAAAGCAATGGTCCTCGCAGGATGCTAAAAGCAATGGTCCTCGCAGGATGCTATAAGCAATGGTCCTCGCAGGATGCTAAAAGCAATGGTCCTCGCAGGATGCTAAACGCAATGGTCCTCGCAGGATGCTAAAAGCAATGCGCCAGGTAACACATTGTAACCACCTGATCTTCACTTGAGTCTGTTCTCACATTCTGTTTTGTTTCTGAACAACAGAATGTCACAGGGATTAACTGTGAGTAGGCGTTTAATCACAGCTGAAAATATACTTCTAAAACAAGATGCCTGATGGGCCGACATTGTATTTGCGAGACAATATATTGAGAGTGAATGGCTGTATCTACTCAAGTAATCTGGAACAGAAAACAAATCTGACTGCTGGTCGGCATCTTATTAAAAATCAGAACATGTCACTATCTTTCTTGAACACAACTTGGTTGAACTATGATTAGCATTATTTCACAAACACCTGGTGTCACCACTATTTGATAGTGATTGATAAACAAATGCTTATGATATATTCTGAATCTTACAATGGACCATATTTCTTGTTATGGCAATGGTGTTGGCTCTTTTATTTACTTGATATGCGTATCGAGACATTTTCATTTCTGTGAATTGAAGCGGACTATATATCAGATATTTTACTTTACTATCAGCGACATCCCCTAGGCATCTAAAATATTAGGTCTCCAAATATGTAAATGTTCTGCGGGTTCTTGTAAATTGTGAAGTGTTTGTTTTCAATATATAAACGACTCGATGGTCAGTTGGAAAGACATGTCACTGTGTGGCTGCATTCAATGTACACCGGTTAATATTCCCTTCCCCTCCCCTACGACATCGATCTGGGATTTTAAACGACAATTATCGATATTCATTTCAGTTAGATTGTTATCATCCAAGCTTTCGTGTGCTCCCTGGTTCGATCTGACAGATCAGTACACAACAATTATTGACACCGCTATTAGTAGACGATAGCTTCCATCATTTCACACTAATCAATTCCGTGTAAACATCAATGGTTGACTTAGTATGCAGATGTAAACAGGAAACAATGGTTGTCAAGGTAACCTGCGCGGAAGACTGCAGATCGCAATGTGCATCCATGACACACGGCGGGACTATGGACCTACGTTAATGCTTTCCAAGCATTCGGGAATAAATTCCACATTAATATTGAATAAAGGATGTATTGAGGAGGCTGAACAAATATCGATATCTCTTCAAGACAGAAATAGTTAAGCGTAAAGCATTTCAAAATCAATTGGTTGGTCCTTAGTCAGAATGATGTACCCAAAACACCAAGGCGTCCATATCAACAGCAGTGGCATCGCACAGTGCTAACGATGTAACTAGAATATTATACTCACCATGTTGTGCTTAGAACGGTATGTGACCTGCCAAAGACGAACTCGCTCGAACCTTTTCGATGGAGACTGGCGAGACGATGAAACTTTGACAACAGTGGTGATCAGTTACATTGGACACGTTACCAAGACAGTCGCTATCAACATTTTGTCTCAAACATTTTAATAAATTATGAACTCTTTGACATCGGGCATTGTGTCTACATACAGCCACTGAATCGAGAAGTCATGCTTGGTTGATAATGCCGCCTGGGTCAATTTGTCTGTGATTGTCTGTATCTCTCGCTCGCGTTGAAAAGCATTAACCAGCACTAATGATACCACAGACGAATGGTTGAGTGGTTTACTGAGCGTGTTGTCAATATAAACAATGGTTGACATGGTAGCTGAACAGATGTCGACGCAGCGCAATGCATGCATGTTGAATATTTGTAAAGACACACATATATATGTCATTGTTTTCTTAGTGATGTCCACATCATGTAGGGATGCGTTGCCTTGGTTCAATACATATCTTTCTGGTTCATTTAGGCTTTCCTTGGTTCACTATTGTCTCCCTGGTTCATATTGGGTTTCCTTGGTTCACAATTGTTCTCTCTGGTTCACAATGGGTTTCCTTGGTTCACTATTTTTCTCTCTGGTTATTTAAAGGGTTTCCTTGGTTCACATTGGGTTTTCTTGGTTTACTATTGTCTCTCTAGTTCACATTGGGTTTCCTTGGTTCACTATTGTCTCTCTGGTTCACATTGGGTTTCCCTGGTCCACTTTTTTTCTTTCTGGTTCACATTGGGTTTCTTCGGTTCACTATTGTTCTCACTGGTTCACAATGGGTTTGCTTGGTCCACTATTGTTCAAATTTGGTTTTCTTGGTCCACTATTGATCACATTGGGTTTCCTTTGGCCACTATTGTTCACATTTGGTTTCCTTGGTCCACCATTGTTCTATCAGGTTCAAATTTGGTTTCCTTGGTCCACTATTGTTCATATTGGGTTTCCTTGGTCCACTATTGTTCTCCCTGGTTCGAATTTGGTTTCCTTGGTCCACTATTGTTCACACCGGGTTTCCTTGGTCCACTATTTTTCTCTCTGGTTCAAATTTGGTTTCCTTGGTCCACTATTGTTCACATTGCGTTCCCTTGGTCCACTATCGTTCACAATTGGTTTCTTTGGTCCACTATTGTTCTCTCTGGTTCACATTGGGTTTCCTTGGTCCACTATTGTTCTCTCTGGTTCAGATTTGGTTTATTTGGTCCATTATTATTCACACTGGGTTTCCTTGGTCCACTATTGTTCACATTGGGTTTCCTTGGTCCAGTATTGTTCACATTGGATTTCCTTGGTCCACTATTGTTCTCTCTGGTTCAGATTTGGTTTCTATGGTCCACTATTGTTCACATTGGGTTTCCTTGGTTCACTATTGTTCACATTGGGTTTCCTTGGTCCACTATTGTTCACACTGGGTTTCCTTGGTCCACTATTGTTCTCTCTGGTTCACATTGGGTTTCCTTGGTTCACTATTGTCTTTCTGGTTCACAATGGGTTAACTTGGTCCACTATTGTTGTTTCTGGTTCACATTGGGTTTCCTTGGTCCACTATTGTTCTCTCTGGTTCACAATGGGTTTCCTTGGTTCACTATTTTTCTCTCTGGTTATTTAAAGGGTTTCCTTGGTTCACATTAGGTTTTCTTGGTTTACTATTGTTCTCTATGGTTCACATTTGGTTTCCTTGGTTCACTATTGTTCTCTCTGGTTCACATTGGGTTTCCTTGGTTCACTATTGTTCTCTCTGGTTCAAATTGGGTTTCCTCGGTTCACTATTGTCCCTTATGGTTCAAATTGGGTTCCTCGGTTCACTATTGTTCTCTATGGTTCACATTTGGTTTCCTTGGTTCATTATTTTTTTCTCAGGTTCACATTGGGTTTCCTTGGTTCACTATTGTTCTTTCTGGTTCACATTGGGTTTCCCTGGTCCACTTTTGTTCTTTCCGGTTCACATTGGGTTTCTTCGGTTCACTATTGTTCTCTCTGGTTTCCACTGGGTTTCCTTGGTTCACTATTGTTCTCACTGGTTCACAATGGGTTTGCTTGGTCCACTATTGTTCAAATTTGGTTTTCTTGGTCCACTATTGTTCACATTGGGTTTCCTTTGGCCACTATTGTTCACATTTGGTTTCCTTGGTCCACCATTGTTCTATCAGGTTCAAATTTGGTTTCCTTGGTCCACTATTGTTCATATTGGGTTTCCTTGGTCCACTATTGTTCTCCCTGGTTCGAATTTGGTTTCTTTGGTCCACTATTGTTCACACCGGGTTTCCTTGGTCCACTATTTTTCTCTCAGGTTTAAATTTGGTTTCCTTGGTCCACTATTGTTCACATTGTGTTTCCTTGGTCCGCTATCGTTCACAATTGGTTTCTTTGGTCCACTATTGTTCTCTCTGGTTCACATTGGGTTTCCTTGGTCCACTACTGTTCTCTCTGGTTCAGATTTGGTTTATTTGGTCCATTATTATTCACATTGGGTTTCCTTGGTCCAGTATTGTTCACATTGGGTTTCCTTGGTCCACTATTATTCTCTCTGGTTCAGATTTGGTTTCTATGGTTCACTATTGTTCACATTGGGTTTCCTTGGTCCACTATTGTTCACACCGGGTTTCCTTGGTCCACTATTGTTCTCTCTGGTTCACATTGGGTTTCCTTGGTCCACTATTGTTCTCTCGGGTTCACATTGGGTTTCCTTGGTTCACTATTGTCTTTCTGGTTCACAATGGGTTAACTTGGTCCACTATTGTTGTTTCTGGTTCACATTGGGTTTCCTTGGTCCACTATTGTTCTCTCTGGTTCACAATGGGTTTCCTTGGTTCACTATTTTTCTCTCTGGTTATTTAAAGGGTTTCCTTGGTTCACTTTAGGTTTTCTTGGTTTACTATTGTTCTCTATGGTTCACATTGGGTTTCCTTGATTCACTTTTGTTCTCTCTGGTTCACATTGGGTTTCCTTGGTTCACTATTGTTCTCTCTGGTTCAAATTGGGTTTCCTCGGTTCACTATTGTTCCTTATGGTTCAAATTGGGTTCCTCGGTTCACTATTGTTCTCTATGGTTCACATTTGGTTTCCTTGGTTCATTATTTTTTTCTCAGGTTCACATTGGGTTTCCTTGGTCCACTATTGTTCTCTCTGGTTCACATTGGGTTTCCTTGGTCCACTATTGTTCTCTCTGGTTCAGATTTGGTTTATTTGGTCCATTATTATTCACATTGGGTTTCCTTGGTCCACTATTGTTCACATTTGGTTTCCTTGGTCCACTATTGTTCACATTGGGTTTCCTTGGTCCACAATTGTTCTCTCTGGTTAAAATACCACATAGTAACCACCCGACCCTCATTAGCCGGCCTTTAAAGGGCTATTCTGCTCCAGAATCCCCATGGGGAGACGGGATCGCGGGGTCGGTATGTAAAGTATTATTACAACTAACTCGCCTGAAGGTACAACGTGTGCATATCGATACATAAACTCATAATTATGAATTAGTTATCTCTTCGCTTTGCACACTTCCGGGTGGTACCGACTACCTGGCGTGGCTACTTCCGATAATTGCATGATATAGACAGGGAAATAGGAACTAACGCCCGGAACGATTTTCACCTTATTGATTTTGATTATTTACATGCAATCAAAACAACGTATCTGCACAGCTGGGCTTAAATGGGGAACAGATGCCCTGTCGGCCGTTTAAGTGAGTGAGGTTGTGTTTTAACGCCGCTTTGAACAGTATTTCGGTTACAGGGTGTCCGCCGAATGTGTCATCAACTCCGAAGCTAATATTGTTGTCGACCAGCAAATACATGTAAGTGTTGGTTTTACTACTTGGTATACATCGACATTTTCACAGAAAAATACGGAATAAAACATAATCTTGGGGAATTAATTGTCTGTTCAGTCATTAATAAAATGTACAAGTGGGTCAATCATTATTCAATAGAGAAGTGGAAATAACCGTTTAAATTATCAATCCCTAACATTTTGTTATTTAATTTGTTCTATGTTTCCCATACCTGACAAAACATTTAAGGAATCACTTTCAGAAAGACAGGTCTTAGTTTGGACAACCTAAAAACCAAATAATTAATACCAATTCTAATGTCTACAACGGTCAAATAATTTTGTTCGGGTTTAAATAGTGTACACGACTGTTGATACTAGTGCCTATATGCAGCAACCTAACAAAGTCTAGATTTCTCACATTAACAAAACCAACCATAAACACTATACTTAAGGTCGTTAAATTTCATAAATACAATGACTGTGCCCCTGAAATAGATATGACAGTTTACATGATCTGTGCACATGAAAATGGATTTCCAGAACCCCGAATTTGCTCTGAGACTCGACTCATGTGGATCGCGTGGCTTCAGTTTGTGACCTGGTTTAATGTGTAGCATCGTACCCTGAAGGCATGGGTCGTTTGTTCTTGTTCTTATCCCGCCACTTATTCGCCTGACGGTTGCAGAGTTGAACTAGTGTTTCAGGTTCACTACAGATAATCGTCTAAAAGCTGCCATCGGCGTTAAACACTTACTCAATCAGTAATGTTTGTTGTTTAACGGCGCGCTCTGCAATATTCCAGCTATATGACGACGGTCTGTAAATAATCGAGTCTGGACTAGACAATCTAGTGACTGGCCTCATGAGCATCGATCTACACATTTGGGATACGATGACATGCATCAACCAAGTCTGACCACCCGATCCCATTGGTCACCTCTTACGGCAAGCATGGGTTGCTAAAGACCAATTCTAACCCGGGTCTTCACGGGTCCTCTCAGCAATGTGTCTCGTTGATGATGTGACTTAAATATGCTGATTGAAACCAATAAGGGAGCAATGAATAATATTGGGAAAAGAGCTTCACTGTCAGTACATTTGAAATATCGCGCATACAAATTCAGCACATGTCAGATTACATCATATACAGTATATCATGTCCATCACATTCATGGGTCCCAGAAGACAAGTCTCCAACTGTGAGAACTGATCATATCCTCGGCGGTGACGTTCTGCACCTTAGGGTGAGATATTTTATGAGTGGTTGTGCATCTGCTGTATAGTGAAGGAAGTGGTAGTAAAATCAACAGGTCTATCTATAATCTCATGTTCGTTTATCGTGTGGTGAGTCAGTTGGGTTTAACGCGGCTTGTTTCAGTCTCTTCTTCACGTGACATATATATCAGCCAGATAATGCAAACTCAGTATCCTAACTGAACCTACTAAAGATATCCAGTTGTAGTGCCCGATTAGACCCAGTTACTGTTAAGTCACACGCAGTGGTGTTATTGAATGGACACTGATGGAGAGATGCGCACACATCTCTAAGGATGTATCTAATATCAGAGAAGTGTGGCATTGTAAGGGTGAACACGTGAATACACGTGCATATAGCACATATTGCGCAGTTTTTATGTTTTAATTAGTATAGAAATCAGTGTGTTCCTTTGACTTAGTGACTGTTGGACGTTATGACAAGCCACGATGCGACTCTAACCAAAGGAGGGAAAGTAGGAAAATAGACAAACATATCTAACACGGAGAGTGAACTCCCAAGGTTTACGAAATTAAATGGTAGGAAAAAGAGACATCCATGCCTTTAACTCATGGATTGATTCATGAACTAACTACATGTACACACTGAAAGCTGTATCGTCCTTCTGTACATTGTTGTGGGTCTATAACCTGCATTCCGGTATTGAAGACAGTCAAACTGTTTTTGTATTTTTCACATATTTTTATAGAAAGTATTTTGAATTTATTTTGTATCTATATATATTTTATGTAAATGCTGAATACCCGTGCTCGGAGTTGAACCGGAGCACTGAAGCCATGCTTGAACATAACACAGATACGACGGAGATACTACATAGCTCATCGGTAATGATATGTTCCCTATGGACCTGACCGTGTCCTCAGCTGTATATGAGTCGTGTACTGTGTTTGTTATACAGCTACTGCTGAGTGGGAGTGGATGTCGACAGCATGCAAGCGAGTGAATGTTCTGACTCACTAAATCACGGTAAGTCATGTTGGCAGACTGTTTTCGAGGTAGTATTTCAACATCTGTACAGCTTTGTTTGTTGCAAGCCCATTCTCCTGTCTCTACTGTTGAAATTTATACTCAGATTTGTACATCTCCACAAAGCAAAGATAACTATTTTGGGCGTATCAAAAGCACATGTTTAGCACAAAGGGATTTTGATTAAACTAGACAAGTACGGTACCAAATGAAAAAGTAATTGCTGTCAACGAGTCTTTGTTAGGGGAGTATTATCGAAAAATACAAACTCACAAATGTTATTATCTTTCAACTTCACACAGGAGTAACATTCATTTGCATGACTGCTGTGTTCTATGAACTCTTATACTGTGTGATTTTATTTCAGTAAATGAAGCCACACGTACACACATCTCACTGCTCCTGCGTGAGGGCCCTGTGGGACTGGGTGATTAAATAGAATTCACTCGAAGCTACCAAATATACCCATCTATCTAGATGGTATAGGGTAAATACAGAAAGTGAGAGAGTGCGGTTTTAACGCCGCATTGAATAGTATTCAAATAATATCACGGCGTGTCAGCTTGATGTGGGAGGAAAGCTTGACGTGATGTTGGTCTTAGATGTCTACCACTGTTGTGAAACCTATGAGCCAGTGTCATCTGCCATTTGAACCCACGCCCATGGCGTTCTGGCACTCCTAAGGGACGCAACTCTGCACGGCGTATTGCAACGACTTCACGTCTTTGTCAATGATTGCTGCACATGCCAAGAAGAGGCTTCACTACGATGGACAACGTGTTCCCAATCCTCTTCAATATGGAATGTAATATGTTTTGTTTGTTGTTTAACGCCGCACTCGGCAATGTACAGCTATGTGACGGCGGTCTGTCACACGTATTAATCAACGTATATTTGGCTGAAGCCGGAATCCATGCAGGGCTACGCGTTTCCTTGGTGATGGAACAACTGTAGGTGTAGTGTTCACAAGGCAATGACCAAATACAGCGTTATCATACACGACCGAAGTATGCAAACTCCCAACACGAATACCCCATACCCTAAACGCATGCACTGTTTACTCACGTAAAGAAATCTGTTCATATTCATAGATTTGTCATGCGAACGGATTTGCTCATATGAATATACTTTCACCCGCATCAAAGTTTGTACCAAACAATGCTCAATATATCAGTTTGTCACGTGAACACTTAGCAGCAACACTCACGTAAGTATTTGTGTTCGACCTTTAAGGATATCGCATTTACCACTCCCATGTCTGTGCAAATGAACCTTTGACCCGGGACATCCTGATAGCATATCACAAACTGAATTAACTACACGCCTGTCCATCTGAACATGACATCACTGTCATCCTGGTCACTGTTAAGATCATCCCATCACATTGAATACCTGCCTTTCTCACAGATATTAGTTTCATTGGTTTGTTCAACTGCATGGACAGCACGGTTGTTTTTTACTTTTCCTTGGCACACCAACCTTTCCATCTTGAGATCCAGGAAAACTTGCCCGACTATCAAGTGACAGAGTACGTTCTGGTCTTGCTTTTACTAATGAGCATATTTACTCCTTGGACTTCAAGACAACTGAGTCACCTCTGTTAACTGCGGGCAATGAACATCACAACAATAACAATAAACAAGATTTCAGAAAGGTTTGCAGCAGAGCAGTATTGAGAAACAACATGTCAGAAAGGTTTCCATCTGTCTTGTATTGAGAAGTATGTCATGAAACAACAAGTCAGTAAGGTTTCCAGTTGTCCTGTATTTGAACAAACCAATGAAACTAATATCTGTGAGAAAGGCAGGTATTCAATGTGATGGGATGATCTTAACAGTGACCAGGATGACAGTGATGTCATGTTCAGATGGACAGGCGTGTAGTTAATTCAGTTTCTGCAATGATGTTTCATGAAACTTAGAACTGCTCAATACTAGTCCGCTGTATTTCTTGCTGCAAGGGTGTTAAATAAAATACCATGAAACAACATGTCAGTGAGTTTTCCAGTTGTCCTGTATTGAGAAGTATGTCATGAAACAACATATCAGTGAGGTTTCCAGTTGTCCTGTATTGAGAAGTATGTCATGAAACAACGTGTCAGTGAGGTTTCCAGTTGTCCTGTATTGAGAAGTATGTCATGAAACAACATATCAGTGAGGTTTCCAGTTGTCCTGTATTGAGAAGTATGTCATGAAACAACGTGTCAGTGAGGTTTCCAGTTGTCCTGTATTGAGAAGTATGTCATGAAACAACAAGTCAGTGAGGTTTCCAGTTGTCCTGTATTGAGAAGTATGTCAAGAAACAACATATCAGTGAGGTTTCCAGTTGTCCTGTATTCAGAAGTATGTCATGAAACAATGAGTCAGTGAGGTTTCCAGTTGTCCTGTATTGAGAAGTATGTCATGAAACAACAAGTCAGTGAGGTTTCCAGTTGTCCTGTATTGAGAAGTATGTCAAGAAACAACATATCAGTGAGGTTTCCAGTTGTCCTGTATTCAGAAGTATGTCATGAAACAATGAGTCAGTGAGGTTTCCAGTTGTCCTGTATTGAGAAGTATGTCATGAAACAACATGTCAGTAAGGTTTCCAGTTGTCCTGTATTGAGAAGTATGTCATGAAACAACATGTCAGTGAGGTTTCCAGTTGTCCTGTATTGAGAAGTATGTCATGAAACAACAAGTCAGTGAGGTTTCCAGTTGTCCTGTATTGAGAAGTATGTCATGAAACAACATATCAGTGAGGTTTCCAGTTGTCCTGTATTGAGAAGTATGTCATGAAACAACATGTCAGTAAGGTTTTCAGTTGTCCTGTATTGAGAAGTGTGTCATGAAACAACAAGTCAGTGAGGTCTCCAGTTGCCCGGTATTGGGAAGTATGTCATGAAACAACGTGTCAGTGAGGTCTCCAGTTGCCCTGTATTGGGAAGTATGTCATGAAACAACGTGTCAGTGAGGTTTCCAATTGTCCTGTATTGAGAAGTGTGTCATGAAACAACATGTCAGTAAGGTTTTCAGTTGTCCTGTATTGAGAAGTATGTCATGAAACAACGTGTCAATGAGGTTTCAAGTTGTCCTGTATTGGGAAGTATGTCATGAAACAACGTGTCAGTGAGGTCTCCAGTTGCCCTGTATTAGGAAGTATGTCATGAAACAACGTGTCAGTGAGGTTTCCAGTTGTCCTGTATTGAGAAGTGTGTCATGAAACAACATGTCAGTAAGGTTTTCAGTTGTCCTGTATTGAGAAGTATGTCATGAAACAACGTGTCAGTGAGGTTTCCAGTTGTCCTGTATTGGGAAGTATGTCATGAAACAACGTGTCAGTGAGGTCTCCAGTTGCCCTGTATCAGGAAGTATGTCATGAAACAACGTGTCAGTGAGGTTTCCAGTTTTCCTGTATTGAGAAGTGTGTCATGAAACAACATGTCAGTAAGGTTTCCAGTTGCCCTGTATTGGGAAGTATGTCATGAAACAACGTGTCAGTGAGGTCTCCAGTTGCCCTGTATTGGGAAGTATGTCATGAAACAACGTGTCAGTGAGGTTTCCAGTTGTCCTGTATTGAGAAGTGTGTCATGAAACAACATGTCAGTAAGGTTTTCAGTTGTCCAGTGTTGGATGGTATTTTATTTAACACCCTTGCAGCAAGAAATACAGCGGACTAGTATTGAGCAGTACTAAGTTTCATGAAACATCATTGCAGAAACTGAATTAACTACACGCCTGTCCATCTGAACATGACATCACTGTCATCCTGGTCACTGTTAAGATCATCCCATCACATTGAATACCTGCCTTTCTCACAGATATTAGTTTCATTGGTTTGTTCAACTGCATGGGCAGCACGGTTGACAGCACAACATGTCAGTGAGGTTTCCAGTTGTCCTGTATTGAGAAGTATGTCATGAAACAACAAGTCAGTGAGGTTTCCAGTTGTCCTGTATTGAGAAGTATGTCAAGAAACAACATATCAGTGAGGTTTCCAGTTGTGCTGTATTGAGAAGTATGTCATGAAACAATGAGTCAGTGAGGTTTCCAGTTGTCCTGTATTGAGAAGTATGTCATGAAACAACAAGTCAGTGAGGTTTCCAGTTGTCCTGTATTGAGAAGTATGGCATAAAACAACATATCAGTGAGGTTTCCAGTTGTCCTGTATCGAGAAGTATGTCATGAAACAACATGTCAGTGAGGTTTCCAGTTGTCCTGTATTCAGAAGTATGTCATGAAACAATGAGTCAGTGAGGTTTCCAGTTGTCCTGTATTGAGAAGTATGTCATGAAACAACATGTCAGTGAGGTTTCCAGTTGTCCTGTATTGAGAAGTATGTCGTGAAGCAACAAGTCAGTGAGGTTTCCAGTTGTCCTGTATTGAGAAGTATGTCATGAAACAACATATCAGTGAGGTTTCCAGTTGTCCTGTATTGAGAAGTATGTCATGAAACAACATGTCAGTAAGGTTTCCAGTTGTCCTGTATTGAGAAGTATGTCATGAAACAACATGTCAGTGAGGTTTCCAGTTGTCCTGTATCGAGAAGTATGTCATGAAACAACATGTCAGTAAGGTTTCCAGTTGTCCTGTATCGAGAAGTATGTCATGAAACAACATGTCAGTGAGGTTTCCAGTTGTCCTGTATTGAGAAGTATGTCATGAAACAACAAGTCAGTGAGGTTTCCAGTTGTCCTGTATTGAGAAGTATGTCAAGAAACAACATATCAGTGAGGTTTCCAGTTGTCCTGTATTCAGAAGTATGTCATGAAACAATGAGTCAGTGAGGTTTCCAGTTGTCCTGTATTGAGAAGTATGTCATGAAACAACAAGTCATGGAGGTTTCCAGTTGTCCTGTATTGAGAAGTATGGCATAAAACAACATATCAGTGAGGTTTCCAGTTGTCCTGTATCGAGAAGTATGTCATGAAACAACATGTCAGTGAGGTTTCCAGTTGTCCTGTATTCAGAAGTATGTCATGAAACAATGAGTCAGTGAGGTTTCCAGTTGTCCTGTATTGAGAAGTATGTCATGAAACAACATGTCAGTGAGGTTTCCAGTTGTCCTGTATTGAGAAGTGTGTCATGAAACAACATGTCAGTAAGGTTTTCAGTTGTCCAGTGTTGGATGGTATTTTATTTAACACCCTTGCAGCAAGAAATACAGCGGACTAGTATTGAGCAGTACTAAGTTTCATGAAACATCATTGCAGAAACTGAATTAACTACACGCCTGTCCATCTGAACATGACATCACTGTCATCCTGGTCACTGTTAAGATCATCCCATCACATTGAATACCTGCCTTTCTTTCTCACAGATATTAGTTTCATTGGTTTGTTCAACTGCATGGGCAGCACGGTTGACAGCACAACATGTCAGTGAGGTTTCCAGTTGTCCTGTATTGAGAAGTATGTCATGAAACAACAAGTCAGTGAGGTTTCCAGTTGTCCTGTATTGAGAAGTATGTCATGAAACAATATGTCAGTAAGGTTTCCAGTTGTCCTGTATCGAGAAGTATGTCATGAAACAACATATCAGTGAGGTTTCCAGTTGTCCTGTATCGAGAAGTATGTCATGAAACAACATGTCAGTAAGGTTTCCAGTTGTCCTGTATCGAGAAGTATGTCATGAAACAACATGTCAGTGAGGTTTCCAGTTGTCCTGTATTGAGAAGTATGTCATGAAACAACAAGTCAGTGAGGTTTCCAGTTTTCCTGTATTGAGAAGTATGTCATGAAACAACATATCAGTGAGGTTTCCGGTTGTCCTGTATTGAGAAGTGTGTCATGAAACAACATGTCAGTAAGGTTTCCAGTTGCCCTGTATTGGGAAGTATGTCATGAAACAACGTGTCAGTGAGGTCTCCAGTTGCCCTGTATTGGGAAGTGTGTCATGAAACAACATGTCAGTAAGGTTTCCAGTTGTCCTGTATTGAGAAGTATGTCATGAAACAATGAGTCAGAAAGGTTTTCAGTTGTCCAGTGTTGGATGGTATTTTATTTAACACCCTTGCAGCAAGAAATACAGCGGACTAGTATTGAGCAGTACTAAGTTTCATGAAACATCATTGCAGAAAAGCATGACAGTATTTCATGAAACATTGACTGAAGGCATACCGAACCTAGCAGTATTTCATACCTAGTACTGTAAAAACACAAGCCTTGTGGCAAAGTTGCGAATTTAAGACATGCAGCTAAATACAGTGAAGGCGAAGAGTTACACTATCTCCGCCCGGCAAGCGTTAAGCTGCATGTACGCATGCGGCAAACTAACAATTGACTAGCAGCATGATTGGACACTAGGATGATTACATCTAAAGGGGCGTGGTTAAGTGTCTAGATGATAACATCAGAAACATATCGAGGGCTTGCGTGTTTTACCGTTATACGGGATACACATTATTATTGATTGTGGGTCATTTGCGTGGCAACTGACGCCACAACAACACCTCTAATCTCACTAGCAGTATCCGAGGAATCAAGGGCCCTTAGTCAACGTAAACCAAGCTTTGTGTACTTGGTGGTTCTGGCAATATTTACAGGGTATTAAGACACATATATTCGGGGTCAACCCACTGTATGCAAGGAATTTACAATCCACTCCGTAAGTACTCTAATCTCCCTCCTACCAACAGCAGGTACCTAATGGCGCGACACCCTCCATACTGTGTGTCTGACAAACCACAGACCACTATGGGACGAACACCCTGGTTTCTATACAAGACGCCGGACCTCCTAAAAATGCTGAACCATCCAAAAAGCGTCCAGGGCGTCCAGGAGAAACTAGACCTCTAATTATAGTTGCCGGACCTCCAAATGACGCCGGACCTTAAATGTACGCCAAAACCCCAAAAGACGCCAGACCTTCATGAAACACCTGACCTTCAACAGACACCAAACTTCCAATACACGCTGGACGTCAACAGACGCCGGACCCCCAAATGAACTTTGAACATTCAGTAGGCACCGGACCTTCAAATAAATGTCATAGCCCCAGTGCGTCGACGCCGAACAAGCGTTAGACCTCCAATAGCCACCCGACCTCCATTTAGCCTCGTCCCCAAATAGACGCCGGACCACAATAGACGCCAGATCTTCAATAGCCGCCCTCCAATAGCTGTCGGACCCCCATTGAAGCCGATCTGTCAAAAATGAAAGTAAATGTCATCTAACGTTTACTCAGAAAACATTATGTGAACTTTAGGCAAGAATTAGACATTCCATGGTGTTTCCATTTATGCTGAGTTTTTTTATGCATATGAATCGGAATTTCTCCTTGAATTGGCAAAACAAAGGAATATGGCCAAGAAGTATACGGTCAGCTTCAGGTATATGGGATCTGATAACGTCCCATAATGGCCGAATAGCCAATTCACAGTGAAGCCACCTCATCTGTTTCATATCTAGATCTGTGTATAAAGATTCAGAGTGGCAAAACCTATCCACAGGTGTGTATGACAAGAAGGATGACTTCAACTTTCCAACAGTCAAATTTCCCTTTATGCCGAGCAATATTTCAACGGCTTACGCCTTTGGTGTCTACATTTCACAAGTTATTAGGTACAATCGAGCTTGCTCTTTCTTCGAAGATTTCCACGAAGAGCGTCATGCGAGTTTTGCTCAAAAGTTGTTTCGGCAGGGTTACAGCATTCGCGGTCTTAGCAAAAACTTTCATTTCTACATGGTAGACATTTGAGGACATGTCCATATTTTTCACATAAGTAACAAAAATGTCCGATGCAATTCCCTATACCATATTTTCCTGTGTTTCTGCAGGTGAACAATTGACCTTTGCCTTTGCATGTGTTTGTGATTGGTGCCACCGGTGGGGCAGGCTACTCTCACCCTGGTATCGTCACTATTTGATAGTAATTCATAAACACGTACTTGTGACTTTATTGTGATTTCTTACGATTTCAGAAAGGAGTTGTCGCTTTTATTTCAATACACCGGGTCTTAATAAACGCCGAGTCATATAAATATGAGAGCAAATATGGTTCATCTCCACAACTGTTATGTTACACGTTACTGGTATACTCGTCCCAGGTCAGAGAGATTACCACTAAGGCGGTGTGTAAGGACTGATAAACCATGCATCGTTATTTATTATGCAATGAGAGAATATCTGACATGGAAGCTTTTCCATGTCAATACGAGCCTCAATAATGCCATATACCCATACGGTTGTTGCTGGATGATACTGACTGTGCGTGGGATGTTGCCATTGACTACGGCTGTTAACAACACGACGCGTCAAAAGGTCAGCCGTGTTCTGAAGAATATGGTGGACGACAGAACCGGTACTTGATGCCAATCACAATGTGTGACTCGGTACTTTGAATGCTAATTTAACCTCTCCATACAGATCATGACGCGCCAATAATACCTATAACACTTGATATCAAGTGTCAGTTAAACGTTCACGTGAATTCTTAGGGTGTCTCAATACTAACTGGTCTTGTCTATATTTTGTTTCCCCTTACATACCAAACACACTTTGTGTTACTTACTTCATACCAATTAAGTTCAAATCAGCATCAGCATTCATGATGTGTTAAGTTTAGTCACATGGTGGGTTTGTTCGTGCCTTTTGTTATGGCTGTCATTATTGATCGTGGACTTTTATAATGCCATGCTAAACACAAAACGTCGTTTTCTCTCAGATACCTGCACGGGTTACACATATTTCATACACTTTGTTAAAGTCGGGTGTCTTCCTTGTCTGAAGAACTAAGCTGTATTGAAGACTCGGACACAGGGGTCATCATCTACAGAACAAGTTGTATTGAAGACTTGGACACAGAGGTCGTCATCTACAGAACAAAGTTGTTTTGAAGACTTGGACACAGAGGTCATCATCTACAGAACAAGCTGCATTGAAGACTTGGACACAAAGGTCATCATCTAAAGAACAAAGTTGTATTGAAGACTCGGACACAGAGGTCATCATCTACAGAACACAGCTGTATTGAAGACTTGGACACAGAGGTCAGCATCTACAGAACACAGCTGTATTGAAGACTTGGACACAGAGGTCATTATCTAAGGAACAAAGTTGTATTGAAGACTTGGACACAGAGGTCATCATCTACAGAACAAGTTGTATTGAAGACTTGGACACAGAGTCATCATCTACAGAACAAGCTGTATTGAAGACTCGGACAAAGAGGTCATCATCTACAGAACACAGCTGTATTGAAGACTTGGACACAGAGGTCATCATCTACAGAACACAGCTGTATTGAAGACTCGGCCACAGAGGGCATCATCTACAGAACACAGCTGTATTGAAGACTCGGACACAGAGGTCATCATCTACACAACAAGCTGCATTGAAGACTTGGACACAGAGGTCATCATCTACAGAACACAGCTGTATTAAAGACTTGGGCACAGAGGTCATCATCTACAGAACACAGCTGTATTAAAGACTCGGACACAGAGGTCATCATCTACAGAACAAAGTTGTATTAAAGACTCGGACACAGAGGTCATAATCTACAGAACACAGCTGTGTTGAAGACTCGGACACAGAGGTCATCATCTACAGAACAAAGTTGTTTTGAAGACTTGGACACAGAGGGCATCATCTACACAACACAGCTGTATTGAAGACTTGGACACAGAGGGCATCATCTACAGAACAAGTTGTATTGAAGACTTGGACACAGAGGTCATCATCTACAGAACAAGCTGTATTGAAGACTCGGACACAGAGGTCATCATCTACAGAACACAGCTGTATTGAAGACTTGGACACAGAGGTCTTCATCTACAGAACACAGCTGTATTGAAGACTCGGACACAGAGGGCATCATCTACAGAACAAAGTTGTTTTGAAGACTTGGACACAGAGGGCATCATCTACAGAACACAGCTGTTTTGAAGACTTGGACACAGAGGTCATCATCTACAGAACACAGCTGTATTGAAGACTCGGACACAGAGGGCATCATCTACAGAACACAGCTGTATTGAAGACTCGGGCACAGAGGGCATCATCTACAGAACACAGCTGTATTGAAGACTTGGACACAGAGGTCATCATCTACAGAGCAAAGTTGTATTGAAGACTTGGACACAATTGCATCATCTACAGAACAATCTGTATTGAAGACATGGACACAGAGGTCATCATCTACAGAACACAGCTGTATTGAAGACTTGGACACAGAAGTCATCATCTACAGAACACAGCTGTATTGAAGACTTGGACACAGAGGGCACCATCTACAGAACACAGCTGTATTGGAGACTCGGACACAGGGCATCATCTACAGAACAAAGCTTTCTCTCTCTCTCTCTCTCTCTCCTCTCTCTCTCTCTCTCTCTCTCTCTCGTTGTTAAAAGGAGAAAAAAACCATTTACAATGCAGTAACGTAAGGAAGTAGTGCGTATTATCAGCATCAATTCACAGTCGTGTTTGCACCGAAGAGACAGCGCCCTAATGGGTGAACCCTCCAGTTGAAATCCCCGCCGCAGGTATAGGTCATGTCGGTCAAGGACAAAGGTGTTAATTGAAATGGAATCCATTTTGTTTTATCTCGTCCTACATTTGTAATTACAAATCCTTACATATAGAAGACGCTTGTATTGTAGTATCGGCGTCCCCACAACCACGTACGCTGTCGGGGGGATTAAGTAAATCAGATGCAATTATAAGCTGAACAGAATTTATGTCCCTTCCTTAGGCTGCGCCTTAGGAGGTGAATGCATGCATATTAACATACAGATAGACTTGTTTCTGTTTGAACATTTTCGAAACATTTATACAATTAGTTTATTGTGACTTTGAAGGTGTAAAATATATACAGAAATGAATTAGAAAGAAAAAAACTGTTAACATATCTGATGTCACAAAGTGGCAAGTTGGGTTGCCGGAAGAAGTTAGTCAAGATGCCTAGTCATGAAAAAAATATATGTTTTATATAAGTTAAACCGAAACGGAATGTTTTGAGAGCAGTGTCTTTAAACAACCCAATTCGTATTTTGGTATTTTCTAAACGTATAGTATAAGAATCTAACCTGCTGGATCCTACCACTGTCGGGAGAGTCAATACTGGCGGTAATTAGTTAGTGCTGGGTCAACCAGGGGATAGCTGCCCATGTAACGTGTAAATAAATCATTGCATTATTGACGGAGATTATCCATGTAGCGTACCTGTCAAGTAACGGATTTTGTGTCCATAGACACGCTGACAGGGTTGTATTACTCAAGGCCATTTACTGAACATGCACGTGTCTTTGTTAATTACTTGTATCTGTCTAGGTTATTTCTTGACAACGCCATTAGCAACAAGTTGCGTGATAGTGACTCAGTACGTTTACGCATATTTAACAGTTTCAGTGCGTTTCTTGGTAGTAATTAAAACACAGCACTGTGAACAAGAAAATCAATATCCTTAATAGGTAGTTCGTGTAAGTTACAAACTTTAAAAAAGAAGCGAATTAACTATCGCACAAATCTATTTTTAGGACCACATGTTGTTCCTTGGACAACGCCAGTGTTGGGATTCAGCTGGAAGAGTGGTCAGGATAACAGGTGCTTTGTAACAGTCTTTACAATACTGAGGGATGTGACAGTCCCACATCGAATGGAAGATTAACATGCGCGTATGAAAGTATCTACCACAACGTGAGCACCTGGTGTCTCACCACATCATGACAACCACCCAAACACGCTGTGTCCAGTAATGGTAAGGCTGTAACTGGTCATGGCGGCGTGTCACAAGGTTTTGACTGCAACAACAGTAAATCTTCTACATCCCCATAGGGGAGTTCAAATAAATACATAAATATACAATGTCATGGTCTCAAGCTTTCGGCCTCCCAGCCTTCGTGAGACTCCCACTGTTGGTCTCCCACTACATTATTCAAGATCCTTTTTCAGTGCAGGCTGTTTTCTCAATATTCCCGTCTTAATGTTGGAGAGTGTGTACTACTACTGTGTATACCTATGTTAAAACAGTTTTGATGTCATATCGCTAGGATTGAATAACCAGATGAAAATCCTGACGCTATCGCCGTTGATAAATCTGAACGAGAATAACCAGTGGTTGACAGTATGAGCAACGATACAGGTCGTCGAGGTATGATGTAGCCTCGGTTCAAACTATCATGGTGACCTGTTTCGTTTAATGTCGCCTAAGGGAATCCTGTCCTTTCATGACAGAGAGGTGACCTCTGTTAACTTTTGCTATATGGATAGGGTCCTGTGTTATACGGTAACCCCTGTTGTCTTGAGTTATTCGGAAACTTCTGTTGTCTTGTGTTATACGGTAGCCCATGTTGTCCTGTATTATACGGTAGCCCCTGTTGTCCTGTATTATACGGTAGCCCCTGTTGTCCTGTATTATACGGTAGCCCCTGTTGTCCTGTATTATACGGTAGCCCCTGTTGTCCTGTATTATACGGTACCCCATGTTGCCCTGTGTTATACGGTAGCCCCTGTTGTCCTGTATTATACGGTAGCCCCTGTTGTCCTGTGTTATACGGTAGCCCAAGTTGCCTGGTGTTATACGGTAGCCCCTGTTGTCCTGTGTTATACGGTAGCCCCTGTTGTCCTGTATTATACGGTAGCCCCTGTTGTCCTGTGTTATACGGTAGCCCCTGTTGTCCTGTATTATACGGTAGCCCCTGTTGTCCTGTGTTATACGGTAGCCCATGTTGTCCTGTGTTATACGGTAGCCCCTGTTGTCCTGTGTTATACGGTAGCCCATGTTGCCTGGTGTTATACGGTAGCCCCTGTTGTCCTGTGTTATACGGTAGCCCCTGTTGTCCTGTGTTATACGGTAACCCCTGCTGTCCTGTATTATACGGTAGCCCCTGCTGTCCTGTGTTATGCGGTAACCCCTGTTGTCCTGTGTTCATCTTCCGAAGGCAAGTGAGTTAACTGACTATAAAAGTCCAGTTTCCACCCTTGCCGAACTAGGCTGGAATTCCTGGGCTCGACCGTAGCGTCACCAGTGGCTATTGCGAGTTATGTCCTTTCTTTGCCTCTCCTACTGACCAATCAGATTCAACCTCTCGCATTTGCTTCAAACAAAACGGTGGCGCCCAGTGATAAAACGAGTCTTACATCGCGAAGTGCATCAAATCACGTGAGCACCTTGATTAAAAACATGAAAAGATTTAGAAAATATCTGTTGACAACGAGTTAGCGGTGCACATGCTTTGCAAATGCTGCAGTCGACCGATATCTGCATGACACTTTACGAACCGGATTTCGATTTCGGTGCGCGATTTTGATAGGACTATGCATAGACTCGTTAGTCCAGCCAAAATGTAACTCCATAATACCAGCCTAGTTCGGCAAGGGTGGAAACTGGACTTTTATAGTCAGTTAACTCACTTGCCTTGGGAAGATGGCCTGTGTTATACGGTAGCCCCTGTTGTCCTGTGTTATACGGTAGCCCCTGTTGTCCTGTGTTATACGGTAGCCCCTGTTGTCCTGTGTTATACGGTAGCCCCTGTTGTCCTGTGTGGTACGGAAGCCTGCCTCATGTGAAACGGTACCCTCTTGTACCTTACCTTGTTTTATAACCTTCAGATTCCGTTATACCACTCGCGTAGGCTTGCTTCTTTTATTACTGACCCAAGATAGCACGCATGCAATCTCAAGCACAAGGTGAGCAGGCAATGACTATTTGAGCTTCCGTCATTAATAATAAACCAAAGAGGGGTTATCAGATGAGATCAGGTGAAGAGATTTAATCTATACTGTGATTAATTGACTTCAACGCCACAGCTCAGAAAATGTCTTGAATGACACAATATGAAGATGTGCGCAGTTCTTACGACCGCAGCTAAACAACACAGCTTCCTGCTAACTTGAACTAGTTCATGTCCTTTGCACAAACACATACATTGGTATACATCACCTGGCCTGGCGGTCCTGTTAGCATCAGCTGCCTCTGTCATACAAGTGCAGTCCCTGTCTGAAACTGCTTTGATATATTTAAGACATGTTGCTAAATAAATAATGTTGGTAGCTTAATAAGTTATGATATTCTCACACAACAGCGCCTGTAGAGTCCAGTGTATTGCGAACCCTCGTTAATGTGGAACGTACCGTTCAAAGTGAAAGCGTCCAGTGTACAGCGAACCCTGGAATTCTGGTAATTTTTATCGAAACAAATAAATTGTCACTGAAAATTCTTGAAAAATATGATTATGCTTCAGACTGTTGATATAAAAGAATTTGCTGCCACAAAATACATAGTAGCAAGGTGCTCATATTTGTAAATCAAAACATTCTACATTTGTCAGAATACGCTAATTTAAAAGCGTATATTTACGTTTCTTTTGTGAATTAGAAATTGCCAAATGTCCTTCAAATATCAGTTCCAAACCGGGACAAATATGTATATAGGTGATTGTCAACACAGAGCCTGATTCCGTTCACGCGTCATCTTCCGACAACAAAACAAACGCAGACACCTTCGTCTGTTAATAACTCCATGGACAATACCACGTTCGTCAGTTGTATGAGAATATGAGACTCCTCTGAATATTTCAATACTGCACCAACGCAATGTACATGCTGGTATGTTGTGATAAAAGTATATTAGATAATCAGCACCCCGTGTCATCTCATGTTTGACAAAAAATACAATCAAAATCCATTCAGGCAACCCCGTAATGGAATATACACTCAGGTACATTAATTCGTTTGTAAGGTTATAGAACCGTGGAGGGATATTGGACCGTAGAGAGTAGGAAAACTCACATCAACAAATATTATTCTGGAATATTCTCAATTCCGACAAAACATCACAGAGAAAGCCCCATTAAATACGTTATATACACCTTGACAGACGATGACCTGCGACCAATCAATGAAAAACGCAGGTTTACTAGGTCCCGAACGTAGCGAGATTGCGTGCAACAGGTAGAAAACATGATCCAATATCCCGAGCAACGCGTGTCACGTGATCACCGGTATTGCCGGTTGTCCCTCGATACGTAGTGTAAACAAAGCCGTGGATAAAAGCGCGCCCCACCTAGCCCCGGATCACAAGCGCCTCTCCGTCCAGCCACTTCAAGGTCTCTGTGAGAGTAAAGCTCTTTGTTAACTGTCCTCTACCTTCCTCGCTAACTCGCAACAACAAAAATGGTAAGTAGACAATTATATTTTTGGGTTTTTTTTACATAAAAAAATACATCCTTAATTTATCCCATTGGAAAGTTAATTCGCTAATAGGTTAAATACGGCAGAATCTAGAAGCCCTTATCGATAGATATATCGGAATGACTTTTTGGAAGTAAATTAATTTAATCAATCTTTCTAATGCAGTGGTCTTTCTTGGGTCATAACCTGACAATAACGTACGAAAATGTCTTTAACGTTGATGACACAATGTCAGTGATCTTCCTCAGTGTGATTTCCGGTTAAATTTCAAAATGCCTTCACTAACCAAGGAAAATGTACATCAAAAGTTATATAAATGTATTTTAAGTCTCACGTTGTCACAAACCACCATCTGCCACGTTGCTCTGAGAAGTGCAATTCAAGTAGCTCGTGACGCTATTTCCCGCCCAGTTGCCTTTGTGTGAGCCTGCTTGAACAAACACCGTTAGCTTACCAGTTCCCTCTTTCAACATCTGAGTCAGATTGTTGGCTTCAGGTACGCTGGGTGGATATTGTCGTCGGTCATACATGTTTTATACATAACACTCACCATACACCCGCTATAACAATATTGGTTCACAATTAATCGTGGCCGTTGGGAGTATCACATTACTGTCGCTATTGCAGTACCTGTACACGATATGTCCATAGTTGGTCGAGATTGACGTCATATTCCAGTGTTTTAGCATTACAAAGTTCTTAGAAAGACGTTTAATAATCTGAATTAAAAAAGCTTCAAATCGGTTTGAGGCGGTTTTCTTGAATCCATTCACACAGGCTTTAAACCTGAAATAGGTCAGCCACACAATGCAAGTTGACCCGCAGCCTCCCGTCAGGTGCATTGTGCAGGGGTGTTCTCAAATGTTGTGAAAACATTAAAAGGGTTAATTGAAACATGTCAGGACGTGAGACATCAATGTTATTGATATGTCAACAAGCATCTCTTTACTCAAAGACCCATAGGAAAAAACAGTTGATTATTAAAACAAGGTAGTGTATACAGAAATGTATTACAATTATCATGACATGGTCCCCGCAGGTCGGCCAAAACAAGATTTCGTTTCCATGCCTAAAGCCCCACATCACTACGGCTTCAGGGGTCGCCTGAGGGACGAGGAAATGAAAACCACTTCTTTCACAACAAAGGGAATTTTAGCCGGTCGCACAATATCTAATGAGATCCAAGGTTGATCTAAGTACAGCCTCGCCGACCAAGGGCTAATTATATACGCCGGCATAATGGAAAGTTATACTAATTTCATTCCGAACTGGGAGGCCTTAGGTCGTTTGATCGTGAATAATTGAATAGAAGCTTAATTACAGAGCACCTTGACACGAACGACCTGCCCAGCTGATTTTGTTCTGGGCGATGTGTTACGTACTAAGAGTGATTAAGTCACATGCTTTTCTATTTAAGGGAGTGCCTATTTGATATTCTGAGAGTGCTAGGATTCCCCCAAAAGTCTTGAAATGAATAATTATGCTGCAGTCTGTTGAAAAATAAGAATATGCCGTTTAAAATAATCAGGCTCAATTTTTTTAAAGAATATCAGGTTTTGTAGCTGAATCTGATTAAATATTTAATCTCGATACAAATTACCAGCTTCCCCCAACCCCCAACCACCCACCCCCCAAAAAAATAATATAATAAAATTAAATTAAAATAAATAAATAAAATTTATTTATTTTTAAATGATCGGCCCCAAATATTAAAACTATTCAGTAATTGAGTGCTTTCGATCATTGTACGTTGAAATGGATATTATTTCAAAATTTTGTAATTATTCGTGTTTTTAATTGGACAGATTATTTTAATTAATCTGAATCATGGTCGGTAGTCAGTATGTTTTAATTTTAATTATTAATTATTTTGTTTACAGAGGGAATGCATCTCAGTCCACGTCGGCCAGGCCGGAGTCCAGATGGGCAATGCATGCTGGGAGTTGTATTGTCTGGAGCACGGCATCCAGCCTGATGGTCAGATGCCCTCAGACAAGACCATCGGGGGTGGGGATGACTCCTTCAACACTTTCTTCAGCGAGACTGGAGCGGGGAAACACGTCCCCAGGGCCGTCTTCGTCGACCTCGAACCCACTGTTGTCGGTATGGAATTTTTCAAAATACAAAAAAACCAAAAACACAAGTGATGCGTAATTTTAAGGGTTGATCAGCAAAACGTTCATTGTATATTTATCAGTTAGTGTGTTTCAGTATTCATTTTCCTTTTGTGCAAAGGTCATCCGATACCAGACTCATATCTCATCTCATGGCTCTCCCAACTTATCTTCTGCAGATGAGGTCCGTACCGGCACCTACCGCCAGCTATTCCACCCCGAGCAGCTGATCACCGGCAAGGAGGACGCCGCCAACAACTACGCCCGTGGCCACTACACCATCGGCAAAGAGATCGTGGACCTCGTCCTTGACCGCATCAGGAAGCTAGCTGACCAGTGCACTGGACTCCAGGGCTTCCTCATCTTCCACAGCTTCGGTGGCGGCACTGGCTCCGGCTTCACCTCACTGTTGATGGAGCGTCTTAGCGTCGATTACGGCAAGAAATCCAAGCTTGAGTTTGCCGTTTATCCCGCTCCTCAGGTCTCTACTGCCGTCGTGGAGCCCTACAACTCCATCCTGACCACCCACACCACCCTGGAACACTCCGACTGCGCCTTCATGGTCGACAACGAGGCTATCTACGACATCTGCCGCCGCAACCTTGACATTGAGCGTCCAACGTACACCAACCTGAACCGACTCATTGGTCAGATCGTCAGCTCCATCACTGCCTCGCTCCGATTTGACGGTGCCCTGAACGTTGATCTGACGGAGTTCCAGACCAACTTGGTGCCCTACCCACGTATCCACTTCCCTCTGGCTACCTATGCACCAGTTATCTCCGCCGAGAAAGCCTACCATGAACAGCTCTCTGTGTCCGAGATCACTAACGCCACATTTGAGCCCGCTAACCAGATGGTAAAGTGTGACCCCCGTCACGGAAAGTACATGGCCTGCTGCATGCTGTACCGTGGTGACGTCGTCCCGAAGGACGTCAACGCTGCCATTGCAACCATCAAGACCAAGAGAACCATCCAGTTCGTCGACTGGTGTCCCACTGGTTTCAAGGTCGGCATCAACTACCAACCACCAACTGTTGTCCCCGGTGGTGACCTAGCCAAGGTCCAAAGAGCTGTCTGCATGTTGAGCAACACCACAGCTATCGCCGAGGCCTGGGCTCGTCTTGACCACAAGTTCGACCTGATGTATGCCAAGCGTGCCTTCGTCCACTGGTACGTGGGTGAGGGTATGGAGGAGGGAGAGTTCTCCGAGGCCCGTGAGGACTTGGCTGCTCTGGAGAAGGACTATGAAGAGGTTGGAGTCGACTCAGTTGAGGGCGAGGGCGAGGAGGAAGGAGAGGAATATTAAACAGGCTGTCACACAGCCTCCATAAACAATGCAACGATGAGCTGAATAAACAAATAAAAAAAATTTTTTTGCATTCTTGTGTGTAACACATATATTTACTCATCAACACATACAAAATTGCAATAACTTCGCAGTCGGCTTCCAGTGTTCATCCAAAGTATACATACCACCCATATAATTAATCAAAGGTTAAATATCAAGGTCTTTTAACGGGATTACATGAGATTGACGTAAACGCTAACCTTTAGTTAAAAATTAATTGCCAGATAATATATTTGTGTCGGCCGACATCAGACAGGCCATATCCAACACAATGAACTTAATCGGTTCTCTATACATCATTAAATTCTAGTACAAAGATCGTATAGGAGAAGTGTGGCGGTTGGCTCTTAACACTGCCAGATCAATGTGCTTCGCGAAAATGATAAACCATTATACTTCCTTTCGATCTATATCTATATTACAACGAGGGGACACGGGTGGCCCAGTCGTCTAAGGCCCCACGATTCGCTGTGCAGAGTTGCGTCCCTTGGGCACGCCAGAAACATGATAGTGGGTTCGAATCCTGGTTCGCCCCGATTATGTTTCTAGGTTTGTCAGACTATACCCGTGCTCGTGGGTTTCACCGAAGTGGTAAACGTCTGAGACCTGCATCACTTGGGACTTTCCTCCCACATTAAGCTGACACGCCGTGATTTAACTGGAATACTGTTAAAAGCGGCGTTAAACCCAACTCACTCACTATATTGCAACGAAAAGATGACACGCTGTCTTTGTGTTCCTCCAACTGACAGGAACAGATTGGTCATTTCAAATGTTGCATTGATACAGGAAACATGACGCGTTAAGATAAACAGACTTACTATTAATTTCTCTCACCGAACCATGAGCTGGTTATACTCCATCAATTTGCCTAAATCTAGTTGTGTAAACCTCCGAGATGGTAACACAGCAAGAATTATAATGCTTTCCTCGAGGGGGATTCACGGGAAAGTTTTCATTTTAAAATATGTTTAGTATATTGTACGCAATCAACTCTCCATGGGTGTGCCGAAAAAATATAAACCGTGGATTTGCTCAGTTAATTTGAGGGGCAGCAAGGAAATCTGAACAGGTATATTCTTCTTAAATTCTGACAGGGATTTTGATATATCCATTAACACACTTTTGTCCTTTTACGACGCGCAGAGTCGCGCAAGTAATCGATCCAACTAAAACCAGATCTTTGACTCCGATACGACATTTCTCTTAGCTCAGAAAGGTGTCGTATCGTAGTCAAAGATCTGATTATAACGAGATTGACAACTTATGGAAATGTGTGCTGGGCTTCGTTGCAATAGCGGATACTGTTGCTATGACAACAAATGCAAGCTATCAATGACATTCAGCCGAATTCAGACTTTCACTATCAGAAGTATACACCACATTTTCCTTTTGAAGCGCTGGTAAAATACATAATCAGTTGCCACTATGAGGCCAAAAATCTTTCCTCATTCAGATAATTGTACAGCCAGCCGTGTGGGTTACAATATACACCACAACTTGATAGAATGAATATTCGGGTGTTCACTCAGTCCTGGCTTCCTGTGGTATATAACTCATGGATATATACATTCAAAACGTCAACGCTAGAGTGTCACTCTCGCATATCTGCTGGAACAGATTCTATACGCCGTAGGTGATGACACCGAGTGTTCGCTTATAAGGTAAGCATGTCTCGCCCTACCAGTAGCACCAGACACTCACAGTTTTCATAAAAAAGTAAATGGCAGTGAATAAGATTTGTTTGCTTGTTGTTTAACGTCGCACTCAGCTGGAATATTCCGCGTGTGACTTTAAAACGACAATGAAACGTTATATACATTGGCAGTAATGTGTCCGGTCTCCACGGCCAGATATCGGGGTCTCAGGTATGTACCTAGGCAGATATAAAATTAGCAACAGACAAGCTCTTGATTTACTGACATCAGTTGTCTCGTCCAGAGTGGATCTTCCTGGAGAAATTGGAGATGTCAATTGCCTCGAGCGAGAGTCCATTTTCCGAGTCTGACTATATCATGTGTTTTCTATCAAATAGTGGTGACACCAGGTGTTTGTGAAATGATGCTAACCATAGTTCAACCAACTTGTTGATCATTGCTCAAAGACTCCAGCATGGACCATTGCTCACAGCATCCTGCGTGGATTATTGCTCACAACATCCTGCATGAACTATTGCTCACAGCATCCTGCATGGATTATTGCTCACAGCATCCTGCATGGATTATTGCTCACAGCATCCTGCATGAACTATTGCTCACAGCATCCTTCATGGATTATTGCTCACAGCATCCTGCATGAACTATTGCTCACAGCATCCTTCATGGATTATTGCTCATAGCATCCTTCATGGATTATTGCTCACAGCATCCTTCATGGATTATTGCTCACAGCATCCTGCATGAACTATTGCTCATAGTATCCTGCATGAACAATTGCTGTTAGCATCCTGCATGTATTATTGCTCATAGCATTCTGCATTGATCATTGCTCACATCATTCTGCATGGATTATTGCTCATAGCATCCAGCATGGATCATTGCTCATAGTATCCTGCATGAACAATTGCTGTTAGCAGCCTGCATGTATTATTGCTCATAGCATTCTGCATGGATTATTGCTCATAGCATCCAGCATGGATCATTGCTCATAGTATCCTGCATGGATTATTGCTCATAGCATCCAGCATGGACCATTGCTCATAGCATCCAGCATGGGCCATTTCTCATAGCATCCTGCAAGGATAATTGTTCATAGCATCCTGCATGGATCATTGCTCATAGCATCCTGCATGGATCATTGCTCATAGCATCCTGCATGGACCATTGCTCATAGCATCCTGCAAGGATAATTGCTCATAGCATCCTGCAAGGATAATTGCTCATAGCATCCTGCATGGACCATTGTTCACAACATCCTGCATGGATCATTGGTCATACCATCCTGCATGGATCATTGCTTATAGCATCCTACATGGATCATTGCTCATAGCATCCTGCATGGATCATTCCTCATAGTACCTTGCATGGATTATTGCTCATAGCATCCTGCATGGATTATTGCTCATAGCATTCTGCATGGATCATTGCTCACAGTAGTCTGCATGGATTATTGCTCACAACATCCTGCATGGATCATTGCTCATAGCATCCTGCATGGATCATTGCTCATAGCATCCTGCATGGATCATTGCTCATAGCATCCTGCATGGATTATTGCTCACAACATCCTGCATGGATCATTGCTCATAGCATCCTGCATGGATTATTGCTCACAACATCCAGCATGAACCATTGTTCATAGCACCCTGCATGGATCATTGCTCATAGCATCCTGCATGGATTATTGCTCACAACATCCTGCATGGATCATTGCTCATAGCATCCTGCATGGATTATTGCTCACAACATCCTGCATGGATCATTGATCATAGCATCCTGCATGGATCATTGCTCACAGCATCCTGCATGGATTATTGCTCACAACATCCTGCAAGGATCATTGCTCACAACATCCTGCATGGATCATTGCTCATAGCATCCTGCATGGATCATTGCTCACAGCATCCTGCATGGATTATTGCTCATAGCATCCTGCATGGATCATTGCTCATAGCATCCTGCATGGATTATTGCTCACAACATCCTGCATGGATCATTGCTCATAGCATCAAAAATGGATCATTGCTCTTAGCATCAAAAATGGATCATTGCTCATAGCATCCAACGTAGATCATTGCTCATAGCATCCAAGTAGTTTATCAGTCATGGCCACCAGTATGGATCATCGGTCATAGCATTGCTCACAACATCCGGCGTGGATCATCAGTCATAGCTTCTGGTGTGGATCAATGCTCATAGTATCTAGCGTGGATTTCAATGTAAAAGATGTCATCATTGGAGTACAGTATTGATTCCCGTGAGGAGGTAACCTTTAGTCCAAGTACCAAACCTCTCATCCCTCTTTATCAATGATAAAATGTCTGTATTGGCCTTGATGAACTGCATCCTACCAGACATGTTCTGAAAGACTATTTATTGAATAATGTTTCCTTCAAGAGAAGTCACATTATCGATAATCCCAAAACCTCCAAGAAGTAGGGGTTGATGGCCCTTCTGACCCTGTACATCACGACTAACCTCCACATAGTGACAAAAGTCAATATGAATGTTATACACTGGACAGAATGCCGACATACATTATATAGCTAACCCAATGATTCATTACAGTAAGTGTAAACATAGTGCAACACAGTAACCACCTAATACCACGAATATGACAGGATTTATTTGCATTCACCTCACACTAAAATCATATCTTGTCACAAAATACACTGATTCTTGTATATGACCAAAAAACATTATCCGCGTTATTTACTACGGAGCCGTGTAGGTTGACATGTGACGATGAGATATCGATAGAAACCATCCACGTTGTCTTGTCTCCAGGCTTCTTGTGCAGTCCTTTGGTTGTGATGTGTTCCACATTGGGAACAAGTCAGGAACGTGTGGTCTACACAAACACTATGCAAACTTCATAACCAACCCTGATAAATAACAGCGGCAAACCCTTTTCCATGATCATAAGCAATCTCTACTAAAAGCAGGGTACATGGTACGATTTCGACTACATCATAGGCTTGTTTTTTAATCACTATCAAATGGTGATGATACCAGATGGTCGCGGAAAGGTGAGAGTATCCTACCCCGCCGATGGCACCGTCATAAAAACATACCAGGGCAAGTCAATTGTTAACCTGCTAAATACACGGAAACATATGGTACAAAGCAAACTAAGGAATTGCATCGGACATAGTGTTTGTCACCAATGCGGCAAATTTGGAAAATGGATAAAACACTTTATCAGCTGTATACCGACCATTACGTGTAAGCCTCCAATTTGATGTTGTGAAAAACATAAGGAATTCCAAGCATGATAACACGGAGACGAACCTGGCATTGTCATTTAGAATATATGTATAAATAGTATGCTGTTATAGAAACCTACGTATGTCTACCCTGTCCAATCAGAAGGTGGAGCTGTATACCTACAAATGCTACAGTAACCCCAGGTATATTCATACTGGTATAACATCTGTAAGTGGCACTATAGAAATTGTAGTATAATGACGGAAGACAGAGTTTCGATGGTACACATAATCAACACACAGCAGTTTTGTAATCTAGAAACTACTTGGCAGTCTGTTCCTGATGGCTGCACGAGCAAGACACGAGTTGTATAACTGATGCGTCGTTCTTGATGTTCTTCAAAGTGAGGAAATATGAAAAGTCAAGGCCAGAGAATAATCAGTCTCGATGATAATATCTGCCAAAACAGATTCGATTGGGTTTAAAAGACAAAACAGTGGATATAATTCCATGAATGGATCGCTGAAAATGAGCGACGTGTAAACGAAGAGGGTAAGCATTTCCACGTTACCGGCAGCACCCGCCAAATAACAACATTTGCATACAAAAGCTTGTGTTTGTGGCCTACCGCCGAACAGCAGGCCCCTGTCACGCCATGGCGACATGCAGTCAGTGGTTTCGGTTCCTCAAAAATATTAGTTTTATATGGTCTCTGATGTCATTTGTTCATTTGAAATAAAACAAAACGTCATGTCAATGCCCACTCACTTCATGTGCAAGTGTCTAATGTAAACCAAAGCACACACGTCCATACAAGCCTCGCGCTAATAGCTATGTAGAAAGGTTAAACTTTAACTCAGCCAATCTTTTTATAAAACAATCTCATCAAAATCAGATCTTAGTTCTCGCTACTGCTAAACAAAGATCCGAGGACACCCTATTACAGGTCACGTCAGAACGACCTTTCAGATCAGGAAAGTAACAGTAGGAATTTGTTTTCTGATCATGCAACCCTGAAAAGGTTAAGGCGGTGCATTCAATTGGATAAACATCTGAACGGAAGAGACTTTGCATAGCCTCATGGGAAGTGTTGCTGTACAATCTCTGCCATTTATTATACATTCCAAAATGTGTTTTTGTTTATTTTTCAAATTTGCAATCGAAACATTTGTCCAACTAAATCTAAACGTAGTCTTGAATGTCACCAGTTTGAAACTAGTGCCGTATAGCTCGAGAAAGATGCTTTTCTTACAAGAATGTGACATCATCGTTCTGTAACGTTAAGACCTCACGCACATCCTTGACATTATCCGTTATGTTCGGCCTGAAGAGGCTGGTTTGAGCCCTCATTTGTCGTCGTAAAAACAGTTATGTATGGAGACTTTTGGGTTGAAGGATTTGGAGAAACTTGGTCTGTCATCATTGAACTGGGAAGAAAACAGGACCCAAGACTTGTTGTGATCACTACAAGCAGTTCTCGCTGTCGCTAAACGAACATCTGAGGACATCCAATGACGGGTCACGTCAGAACGACCTTTCGCGGCTTTGACCGACCAGCTAAACAGAAAGTAAGACTATCCAAGCGGAAAAAAAGAAATGCTGTAGTGTTCATTCTAAATCCTGGAGACCTTACTATTTGTTGTAAGTCGATGGGCAAACAAGTCATACTCAAAACATAAGTATTTTTAAATTCTAAAACCTCTGCACAAACATGTAAACAGATACTTCAGATTACATGGATTTCAGGCGTAAACTTCCGAAAGCATATATCCTCGAGACTTTGCTTCTATATTTTGATATAATCAATATGTATCAGGTGTTTTATCTTTAAACTTGGATGATGCGCCATGATGCATATGTTTAATATGAAGTGTTAATAAAGTGCTGCTTATAACAATTTTTTAAATGTATTTCATATGTTTGAGGATATCCTTATTGTTTAAAATTTCAAATTCTTTTATGGAGTACGGGTGGCCCAGTCGTCTAAGGCACTGCAATTTTCCATCGTGCCAGAATTTGGGATATCTAGAACAAAACCCCACTCTCACTGGGGTATACAAAACAGAACCCTATCCTCACTGGGATATCCAGAACAGAACCCCATTTTCACTGGATATCCAGAACAGAATCCCACTTTCACTGGGATATCCAAAACAGAACCCTATCCTCACTGGGATATCCAGAACAGAACCCCACTCACACTGGGATATGGAGAATAGAACCCCACTCACACTGGGATATCCAGAATAGAACCCCACTTTCACTGGGATATCCAGAACAGAACCCGACTCACACTGGATATCAAGAACAGAACCCCACTGTCACTGGGATATCAAGAATAGAACCCCACTCACACTGGGATATCTAGAACAGAACCCCACTCACACTTGGATATCCAGAACAGAACCCAACCCTCACTGGGATATCAAGAATAGAACCCCACTTTCACTGGGATATCTAGAACACAACCCGACTCACACTGGGATATCCAGAACAGAACCCATCTCACACTGGGATATCCAGAACAGAACCCCACTCACTGGGATATCCAGAACAGAACCCAACCCTCACTGGGATATCCAGAACAGAACCCGATTTTCACTGGATATCCAGAACAGAACCCCACTTTCACCGGGATATCCAGAACAGAACCCCACTCTCACTGGGATATCAAGAACAGAACCTCACTCTCACCGAGATATCCACTGAATTCCTTTTAAAACAACACTAAACAAAAGTTAGTAAACAATTTATTTACATCAAAATATGACAAGTTATGACATTTGTATCTTCATCCAGAACCAAAGCCTGAACACAGTATGTTAGTACACCCCATGGATATACTTGTATCATAGGCATTTGCAGTGATGCCTGGTCAACCACTACTCCACTGTGATAGAGAGTCTGATTCTCCTTATATGTCAAGTGTGTATGTCTATAGAATGACATATTTGACTACCCCTATCAAGCATGGAGTAGTATATTATATGTGTTAGAATACCTTTCATGGTAGTTATTCATAAAACTTAACTTAGGATATTTTATTATTCATATAGATGGTCTAATATAATACAAAATGTCATGTATAAACTCCATGTATACATCCCTATCTGTAATGCAAGAGGCCACATTCAAATCAGCAGCAGAATAATTTTCATATAAATAAATAATAATGGACATTTATTTTTATTTCCACCAACTGTGTGTGGCAAAGCTGGGATACAACCATGAAACATAACATTAAAAATGTGTGGCATTAATACATACAGTAATGACCAAAATGTTTTAAAAAACCACTTAGTTACATAAACCAAAACATTAAAAAAATTATCTCTATTGACAAAAATGTTCAGTCTATATGCCATGTAAGCTATGACTCAAATTGGGATGTCGAAGTATCAATGTTAACTAGCCTTAATCCCAATAATCCAACTGCAAACATTACCCTACAATATCATTGTCTGCACCACATGACTACCTCTGCATTCCATAAATCCAGGCAGCACCCTTGGCAGCACTCTACATGGTAATCTCCTATATGGGTGGTCCACACAACCTAGTCATGTTGTTCCTGGTCAGCTTACCCAGACTTGTTCTTGCCTTCCGAGGAACATCTCAGTCCCTGGCAGGTCGTGTGTACATTTGTCAGCTACTTATAGATGTGATGTTCATGTAAATACAACTAAATGTGTGTATATTGTAGTCTCTTGTTCTACCTGGCTAAGCTACCCACTTAAGTCAGACCATGGTCTTGTGTCAACAAGGTGGTTACACTCTTCAACTTGTCCTCAGTGTTGGAAATGCTGGCAAACAGCTTTTCGAGCTTCATTTATACGAATCATAGGTCTATGAAAATAGCATACATCAAATAATGCAAACCTACCTATATCTAGTCTCTTCTAACTGGACCCGTGTAGATCCAAAGTAGAATAGATCTTCAGCGACCCATGCTTGCCGTAAAAGGCGACTATGCTTGTCGTAAAAGGCGACTAACGGGATCGGGTGGTCAGACTCCCTGACTTGGTTGATGCATGTCATCGATTCCAATTGCGTGGATCGATGCTCATAATATTAATCACTGGATTGTCTGGTCCAGACTCGATTATTTACAGACTGCCGTCATATAGCTGCAATATTGCTGAGTGCGGCGTTAAACAACAAACCAACCAACCAACCAACTCTTCTAACTGACACTGTGATTAGCCTTAAAAGGTAAAATTATGCTAAACTTAGAAAATATTCCTGTTGTTATAATGTATGAAACAGCCTTAGTAATTGCCTAACACCTGTCCCGAGGTAATGACATCACACCGGCCTGTGCACTGACTACATTATTATGATGATAACTGTCACATGCGACTATTTCCAGTCTTTTTCAGACTTCCTTCATTGGACTTAGAATAAATCTGATTTTTCGAGCATTTCTGACAGTAGTTTAGTGTTGAGACCTGCTTAATGAGTATCTCTCTGTCAGTAGCTGGATTCATGTTCATATGGACGGATGATAAATTTCAAGAACGTTCAAAGACAACCCTCCAATGCTTAGATTCATGAATTATTGAAATGATACCATTTGACATCATTCCGTCAAGCTCCAAATGAGAGAAAACCAATTAAACAGTTAGTTGTCATATATCTATGGTATCACTTTTCATCATTTGACCAATGTGTGAATACTTAATTGTGTAATTACCAGTACAAGCACAGTCAATGGATTTCATAGACTTCTCAAACTCTCTTATTATCATCAGCACCCCACCACACACACTTTCTTCCTGGACACTATTTCTTGTATAAAGCATGTATTTTGTGTTTGTTGAATAACTTAGCTTCGGGGCAGACCATTAAACATTCTTTGTAGGGAGGCCTGGGTTATTTGTGAGAGATGAAACTTTGTTGGTCACTGCTTCAAAACAAACAAATCTTTGTAGAAGTTCAACAAATAAACATTTTTTCACAACACATATTTTTCAGAATATTAAGAATTCATATTTTTTAGTAAAACCTGATACAAAACTCCCCAAACACCCCAACCAAAATATCCTTCCATCTAACATGCAACTCAGTCAGTATCGACCTTACCTGTGAAGCACGGTTGTTAAAATGACAGTAACAAAGAATAGAACTACTACACACACCTACACACACCTACACACACATACACACACATACACACGAGTTTGGCATCACACATGTAAGCACAGCCATTAATTGTAAAGTCATTTCATCTATGTTTCTAAGATAAACCTGTTTTTATGTTGTACACATTTTACAAATAAATATGGCACAAATAATTGTCACTAAGTTCAATTTACGTATATAAAATAAAACAAATTAATGGACAAAAAAAGCCTGATGACATGCTATAAGGTTTAGTTATAGATTTTTTTACTAAGAAAAACAAGCATTCTCTTCTTCAAACAGCATTTCGCAATGTGAGGAGATTCGTGTCCTTCAAATCCACAAATTCTTCCCAAAATTCTTGAGCTGTGACATTGACAAGAAGACTTGCTTCAACCTCGGGTGACAAGAATGCTATACTTTCTTCTACATTCATCACTCTCTCCTGCTCATTGCCACACCTGAAAATACACCAAACAACGCATCTGACCAGCACTCTTGGAATGGGTTAGTATTCATATAAAATGTTCTTAACTTGCCCTTGAACCGTATAGAAAATAAAGTAAAACATTTCAACAAAGTTTACTGATAAAACTGTTTTTGTGTGCTAAGTTGGCAAGTATTGTCAGCTCACTTTCAATCTATACAAGCAGGGACAAAGAAGAATGAGCATATTTTTCGGCCAACTGGAAATGTCAAATTTGAAAATCACCGAAAACAGTAAAATACTGGTATGAAAAGTTTCTGAAATATTCCAAAGGTTGACTTCTGACATGTTCAAGTACATGTACAAGGCTAAAATGAGAGAAAAGGGTGAATATTTTACCATATGTTTGCACTTTCTTTATTAAAGTTTAATCAAAATGCAGCTTAGATCAAATAATTGCTCCTATTCAAATAATTGTTTTAAAAATCCTGAAAACCACTAAAGTCACCCTTTTGCACACATTTGGGCTATCTGTAAACTTAGTACCACATAACAACATGTATGTGTTGACATGAACTAAGTCTACTATGACTAAAACTTTCAATGACAATTTTCACAATGACTTCTAAACATCTGTAAAATATGCAGATACTGCGAGGCCAAAAGGGCCCTTATTTCACCGTGTCCCTTCATTGGTGGATCTGTTCATGACTGACCTGTTGACTGCCAGGAGTTTGAGAGCCCGCGCTTCCAGATAGGGTGAGACATCACACAGGGACTCCACCTCCCCAGGTGCTGGGGCAAACAGCATCACACCCACCCTGCAACATGTAAAGAAAGCCATGTACACAGCGTGGACTCTCATCTCAACATGGTTTAACTCTGCAGACAGGAATTAACAACAACCTTTACAAAGAACTTTTATTTACATGAATGTTTACCATTAAAGATCTTTGTATCTGTTCATAGCCTCTTTTCATAATGCATCCTATGTTATATAATCATGGCCTTTTTGATAGTGCTTCTCATCTCATCTGAAGGTGACTCTCATGACATTGCTTCTAATCTTATCTGACGGTGACCCTCTTGCCATTGCTTCTCATCTTATCTGACGGTGACCCTCTTGCCATTTTTCTCATCTTATCTGACAGTGACCCTCTTGACATTGCTTCTCATCTTATCTGATGGTGACCCTCTTGACATTGCTTCTCATCTTATCTGACGGTGACCCTCTTGCCATTTTTCTCATCTTATCTGACGGTGACCCTCTTGCCATTGCATCTAATCTTATCTGAAAGTGACCCTCTTGCCATTGCATCTAATCTTATCTGAAAGTGACCCTCTTGCCATTGCATCTAATCTTATCTGACTGTGACCCTCTTGCCACTTTTCTCATCTTATCTGACGGTGACCCTCTTTTTTTTTCTCATCTTATCTGACGGTGACCCTCTTGCCATTTTTCTCATCTTATCTGACGGTGACCCTCTTGACATTGCTTCTAATCTTATCTGACGGTGACCCTCTTGCCACTTTTCTCATCTTATCTGACGGTGACCCTCTTGCCATTTTTCTCATCTTATCTGACAGTGACCCTCTTGACATTGCTTCTCATCTTATCTGATGGTGACCCTCTTGACATTGCTTCTCATCTTATCTGACGGTGACCCTCTTGCCATTTTTCTCATCTTATCTGACGGTGACCCTCTTGCCATTGCATCTAATCTTATCTGAAAGTGACCCTCTTGCCATTGCATCTAATCTTATCTGAAAGTGACCCTCTTGCCATTGCATCTAATCTTATCTGAAAGTGACCCTCTTGCCATTGCTTCTAATCTTATCTGAAAGTGACCCTCTGGCCATTGCTTCTAATCTTATCTGACAGTGACCCTCTTGCCATTGCTTCTAATCTTATCTGACGGTGACCCTCTTGCCATTGCTTCTAATCTTATATGACGGTGACCCTCTTGCCATTGCTTCTAATCTTATCTGACGGTGACCCTCTTGCCATTGCTTCTAATCTTATCTGACGGTGACCCTCTTGCCATTGCTTCTCATCTTATCTGACAGTGACCCTCTTGACATTTTTCTCATCTTATCTGATGGTGACCCTCTTGCCATTTTTCTCATCTTATCTGACAGTGACCCTCTTGCCATTGCTTCTAATCTTATCTGATGGTGACCCTCTTGCCACTTTTGTCATGTTATCTGATGGTGACCCTCTTGCCATTGCTTCTCATCTTATCTGACAGTGACACTCTTGCCATTTTTCTCATCTTATCTGATGGTGACCCTCTTGCCATTGCTTCTCATCTTATCTGACAGTGAACCTCTTGACATTTTTCTCATCTTATCTGATGGTGACCCTCTTGCCATTGCTTCTCATCTTATCTGACAGTGACCCTCTTGCCATTGCTTCTCATCATATCTGACAGTGACCCTCTTGACATTTTTCTCATCTTATCTGATGGTGACCCTCTTGCCATTGCTTCTAATCTTATCTGATGGTGATCCTCTTGACATTGCTTCTAATCTTATCTGACAGTGACCCTCTTGCCATTGCTTCTCATCTTATCTGACCGTGACCCTCTTGCCATTGCTTCTAATCTTATCTGAAAGTGACCCTCTTGCCATTGCTTCTAATCTTATCTGATGGTGACCCTCTTGCCATTGCTTCTAATCTTATCTGACGGTGACCCTCTTGCTATTTTTCTCATCTTATCTGACTGTGACCCTCTTGCCATTTTTCTCATCTTATCTGACGGTGACCCTCTTGACATTGATTCTCATCTTATCTGACAGTGACCCTCTTGACATTGCTTCTAATCTTGTCTGACGGTGACCCTCTTGCCATTTTTCGCATCTTATCTGACGGTGACCCTCTTGCCATTTTTCTCATCTTATCTGACGGTGACCCTCTTGACATTGCTTCTCATCTTATCTGATGGTGACCCTCTTGACATTGCTTCTCATCTTATCTGACGGTGACCCTCTTGCCATTTTTCTCATCTTATCTGAAGGTGACCCTCTTGCCATTGCTTCAAATCCTATCTGAAAGTGACCCTCTTGCCATTGCTTCTAATCTTATCTGAAAGTGACCCTCTTGCCATTGCTTCTAATCTTATCTGACAGTGACCCTCTTGCCATTGCTTCTTATCTTTTCTGACGGTGACCCTCTAAACATTGCTTCTAATCTTATCTGACGGTGACCCTCTTGACATTGCTTCTAATCTTATCTGACTGTGACCCTCTTGCCACTTTTCTGATTTTATCTGACGGTGACCCTCTTTTTTTTCCTCATCTTATCTGACGGTGACCCTCTTGCCATTTTTCTCATCTTATCTGACGGTGACCCTCTTGCCATTGCTTCTAATCTTATCTGACAGTGACCCTCTTGCCACTTTTCTCATCTTATCTGACAGTGACCCTCTTGACATTGCTTCTCATCTTATCTGATGGTGACCCTCTTGCCATTTTTCTCATCTTATCTGACGGTGACCCTCTAGCCATTGCATCTAATCTTATCTGAAAGTGACCCTCTTGCCATTGCTTCTAATCTATCTGAAAGTGACCCTCTGGCCATTGCTTCTAATCTTATCTGACAGTGACCCTCTTGCCATTGTTTCTAATCTTATCTGACGGTGACCCTCTAAACATTGCTTCTAATCTTATCTGACGGTGACCCTCTTGCCATTGCTTCTAATCTTATCTGATGGTGACCCTCTTGCCATTGCTTCTAATCTTATCTGACGGTGACCCTCTTGCCATTGCTTCTAATCTTATCTGACTGTGACCCTCTTGCAATTGCTTCTCATCTTATCTCACTGTGACCCTCTTGCCATTTTTCTCATCTTATCTGATGGTGACCCTCTTGCCATTTTTCTCATCTTATCTGACAGTGACCCTCTTGCCATTGCTTCTAATCTTATCTGACGGTGACCCTCTTGCCATTGCTTCTAATCTTATCTGACGGTGACCCTCTTGCCATTGCTTCTAATCTTATCTGATGCTGACCCTCTTGCCATTGCTTCTAATCTTATCTGATGGTGACCCTCTTGCCACTTTTGTCATCTTATCTGATGGTGACTCTCTTGCCATTGCTTCTCATCTTATCTGACAGTGAACCTCTTGCCATTTTTCTCATCTTATCTGATGGTGACCCTCTTGCCATTGCTTCTCATCTTATCTGAAAGTGACCCTCTTGCCATTGCTTCTCATCTTATCTGACAGTGACCCTCTTGACATTTTTCTCATCTTATCTGACGGTGACCCTCTTGACATTGCTTCTCATCTTATCTGATGGTGATCCTCTTGCCATTGCTTCTAATCTTATCTGACAGTGACCCTTTTGACATTGCTTCTCATCTTATCTGACCGTGACCCTATTGCCATTGCTTCTAATCTTATCTGACGGTGACCCTCTTGCCATTGCTTGTAATCTTATCTGACGGTGACCCTCTTGCCATTGCTTCTAATCTTATCTGATGGTGACCCTCTTGCCATTGCTTCTAATCTTATCTGACGGTGACCCTCTTGCCATTGCTTCTAATCTTATCTGACTGTGACCCTCTTGCAATTGCTTCTAATCTTATCTCACTGTGACCCTCTTGACATTTTTCTCATCTTATCTGATGGTGACCCTCTTGCCATTTTTCTCATCTTATCTGACAGTGACCCTCTTGCCATTGCTTCTAATCTTATCTGACGGTGACCCTCTTGCCATTGCTTCTAATCTTATCTGTTGGTGACCCTCTTTCCATTGCTTCTAATCGTATCTGACGGTGACCCTCTTGCCATTGCTTCTAATCTTATCTGACGGTGACCCTCTTGCCACTTTTGTCATCTTATCTGATGGTGACTCTCTTGCCATTGCTTCTAATCTTATCTGACAGTGAACCTCTTGCCATTTTTCTCATCTTATCTGATGGTGACCCTCTTGCCATTGCTTCTCATCTTATCTGACCGTGACCCTCTTGCCATTGCTTCTCATCTTATCTGACAGTGACCCTCTTGACATTTTTCTCATCTTATCTGACGGTGACCCTCTTGACATTGCTTCTCATCTTATCTGATGGTGATCCTCTTGCCATTGCTTCTAATCTTATCTGACAGTGACCCTCTTGACATTGCATCTCATCTTATCTGACGGTGACCCTATTGCCATTGCTTCTAATCTTATCTGAAAGTGACCCTCTTGCCATTGCTTCTAATCTTATCTGATGGTGACCCTCTTGCCATTGCTTCTAATCTTATCTGACGGTGACCCTCTTGCCATTTTTCTCATCTTATCTGACGGTGACCCTCTTGCCATTGCTTCTCATCTTATCTGACGGTGACCCTCTTGCCATTTTTCTCATCTTATCTGACAATGACCCTCTTGACATTGCTTCTCATCTCATCTGATGGTGAACTTCTTGACATTATCAAATGAGGCCTTTGTGAAATTGATACTGCATGTCAAGCTAGGATCCTACCTGATCATGGCCTTCCTGGCTGTGGGCCTGTGTTGTGGGTCGTCCAGCACCAACTGTTTGAGTACATCACACAGGCCTTGGGAAAAGCCCACAGGCAAGTCAGGGATAGCAGAATCAAAATAGTGGGGCTTGTTCACTGAGGACTGTGGGAAGTCATCTCTGTCCCCCAGAGGGCGCAGCAAGCTGTAGAACATGCGACTCACAGCAAAACCATCCGTTTTGGCGTATACTTCTTGCAGGGAGGTCTGAAACAGTACAAGGATCGGCACTCACAGAATTATACCATAGGAGTGAGTTTGTTGAATGTCTAAAAAAGCAGAGACTTACCAATGGCTTTCATCAACTTGGAAATGCAGGATATTTGGGAATGTAGCATTCATTTGGGAATGCAGACAATTTAGGAATGTAGCATTCATTTGGGGATTTTTAGAAGGCATTTATTCTTTAGAATTCAAAGGTTCTTTATAGTTTGATTACAATAATGCAAAACCTAGTTTAAAAAGGACATTATTAATAACTTTAAAGCTAACATGCAAGCAAGAATGACCAAAGTATTTTAATTTTGGGAAAATTTAATGACATTTGGCATGGGCCTCTTACCAAATATCTGCCTCTGAGAACATGTTCAAAAGTCCCTGAATCATGGGAATAGTTTTCCCTCTGACATGGAGATGTAAAACACTGCATACATCAAACTCATACCTATATGCCCTACTTAATTAAACTGGAATAGAAAAAAGGTTGATGATATTGAAAATTATGAGATTAAGAGTTTGTTGCACAATCACTACACCAGAAATACTGAACAGAACTTTTATTCACAAAAACCTATACGGTAGAAAAAGTTAAACTTTCAAAATTCAGTTTATAACACCATGGACCTGTATTTGATGCATTTCAATCCATATTAAGTAAAAGATATAAGAAAATCTATTTATTCGATATTCACATGCCTCGTCTAGGATGAGCTTCAGCTGCCGAGGCACAGTCAAACAACTGACATTTAGCGCTAAGACTTCAGCGAAATGAGTCATTACAGCTGTTTATTTCATGAAATGAAATGAAATGTAATATTCTTCCTCCTACACATGCTGCTGACCCCCTTAAGCAATGTCTCAAAATAACACACTGGGTAAAATGTGAAGGCTTACATTGAGTTTCAGATTTAAAAAAAACACTATATTTCTTTTTTGGTTACTTTTCTTTCCCAATGGAAATGTACACAAGGAAAGTAAACCGTGTTCAGCTAACATAAAGAGAACATGGTCCATTTTGAGGACACAGATAATGGATCACTCAGTAACATCACATAGTTCATATCATCCCAGTTATAATTAACATTCAGTTATCACTAAACTCAAATGATCACATTGCCTTTCAACGTGAGTACATTCCGAAGGCATGAAGACAGTTCAGACTCAAACGTTTTAAGGTAATCCATCCAAAAAACTTACAGCATTTTGAGCCAATCTACGTCCTCTTTTCTACATCAACATATTTAATAAAAAATTGCCCTGTATTGTAAGACATCATGTCAGTGTTCACTGAAGCAGGCAGGGTCTTGACCAGCATCTCACTGCCCTGTCTTATAAGACATCATGTCAATGTTCACTGAAGCAGGCGGGGTTCAGCATGTCACTGCCCTATCTTGTAGGACATCATGTCAATGTTCACTGAAGCAGGCAGGGTCTTGACCAGCAAATCACTGCCCTGTCTTGTAAGACATCATGTCAATGTTCACTGAAGCAGGCAGGGTCTTGACCAGCATCTCACTGCCCTGTCTTGTAAGACATCATTTCAGTGTTCACTGAAGCAGGCAGGGTCTTGACCAGCATGTCAATGCCCTGTCTTGTAAGACATCATGTCAATGTTCACTGATAAAGGCAGGGTCTTGACCAGCATGCCCCTGCCCTGTCTTGTAAGACATCATGTCAATGCTCACTGATAAAGGCAGGGTCTTGACCAGCATGCCCCTGCCCTGTCTTGTAAGATATCATGTCAGTGTTCACTGAAGTAGGCAGGGTCTTGACCAGCATGTCAATGCCCTGTCTTGTAAGACATCATGTCAATGTTCACTGAAGCAGGCAGGGTCTTGACCAGCATCTCACTGCCCTGTCTTGTAAGACATCATGTCAATGTTCACTGAAGCAGGCAGGGACCAGCATGCCCCTGCCCTGTCTTGTAAGACATCATGTCAGTGTTCACTGATAAAGGCAGGGTCTTGACCAGCATGCCCCTGCCCTGTCTTGTAAGACATCATTTCAGTGTTCACTGACAAAGGCAGGGTCTTGACCAGCATGTCACTGCCCTGTCTTGTAAGACATCATGTCAGTGTTCACTGAAGCAGGCAGGGTCCAGCATCTCACTGCCCTGTCTTGTAAGATATCATGTCAGTGTTCACTTAAGCAGGCAGGGACCAGCATGCCCCTGCCCTGTCTTGTGAGACATCATGTCAGTGTTCACTGATAAAGGCAGGGTCCAGCATCTCACTACCCTGTCTTGTAAGACAGCATGTCAGTGTTTACTGAAGCAGGCAGGGTCTTGACAAGCATCTCACTGCCCTGTCTTGTAAGAAGTCATGTCAGCGTTCACTGAAGCAGGCAGGGTCAAGCATGTCACTACCCTGTCTTGTAAGACATCATGTCAGTATTCACTGAAGCAGGCAGGGTCTTGACCAGCATCTCACTGCCCTGTCTTGTAAGACATCATGTCAGTGTTCACTGAAGCAGGCAGGGTCTTGACCAGCATCTCACTGCCCTGTCTTGTAAGACATCATGTCAATGTTCACTGATAAAGGCAGGGTCTTGACCAGCATGTCACTGCCCTGTCTTGTAAGACATCATGTCAATGTTCACTGAAGCAGGCAGGGTCTTGACCAGCATGTCACTGCCCTGTCTTGTAAGACATCATGTCAATGTTCACTGAAGTAGGCAGGGTCTTGACCAGCATGTCACTGCCCTGTCTTGTAAGACATCATGTCAATGTTCACTGATAAAGGCAGGGTCTTGACCAGCATGTCACTGCCCTGTCTTGTAAGACATCATGTCAATGTTATCTGAAGCAGGCAGGGTCTTGACCAGCATCTCACTGCCCTGTCTTGTAAGACATCATGTCAATGTTCACTGATAAAGGCAGGGTCTTGACCAGCATGTCACTGCCCTGTCTTGTAAGACATCATGTCAGTGTTCACTGAAGTAGGCAGGGTCCAGCATCTCACTGCCCTCTCTTGTAAGACTTCATGTCAGTGTTCACTGAAGCAGGCAGGGTCTTGACCAGCATGTCACTGCCCTGTCTTGTAAGATATCATGTCAGTGTTCACTTAAGCAGGCAGGGACCAGCATGCCCCTGCCCTGTCTTGTAAGACATCATGTCAGTGTTCACTGATAAAGGCAGGATCTTGACCAGCATACCCCTGCCCTGTCTTGTAAGACATCGTGTCAGTGTTCACTGAAGCAGGCAGGGTCCAGCATCTCACTACCCTGTCTTGTAAGACAGCATGTCAGTGTTCACTGAAGCAGGCAGGGTCTTGACAAGCATCTCACTGCCCTGTCTTGTAAGAAGTCATGTCAGCGTTCACTGAAGCAGGCAGGGTCAAGCATGTCACTACCCTGTCTTGTAAGACATCATGTCAGTGTTCACTGAAGCAGGCAGGGTCTTGACCAGCATCTCACTGCCCTGTCTTGTAAGACATCATGTCAGTGTTCACTGAAGCAGGCAGGGTCTTGACCAGCATGTCACTGCCCTGTCTTGTAAGACATCATGTCAATGTTCACTGAAGCAGGCAGGCTCTTGACCAGCATGTCACTGCCCTGTCTTGTAAGACATCATGTCAATGTTCACTGAAGCAGGCAGGGTCTTGACCAGCATGTCACTGCCCTGTCTTGTAAGACATCATGTCAATGTTCACTGATAAAGGCAGGGTCTTGACCAGCATGTCACTGCCCTGTCTTGTAAGACATCATGTCAATGTTCACTGAAGCAGGCAGGGTCTTGACCAGCATGTCACTGCCCTGTCTTGTAAGACATCATGTCAATGTTCACTGATAAAGGCAGGGTCTTGACCAGCATCTCACTGCCCTGTCTTGTAAGACATCATGTCAATGTTCACTGATAAAGGCAGGGTCTTGGCCAGCATGTCACTGGCCTGTCTTGTAAGACATCATGTCAATGTTCACTGATAAAGGCAGGGTCTTGACCAGGATGCCCCTGCCCTGTCTTGTAAGACATCATGTCAGTGTTCACTGAAGTAGGCAGGGTCCAGCATCTCACTGCCCTCTCTTGTAAGACTTCATGTCAGTGTTCACTGAAGCAGGCAGGGTCTTGACCAGCATGTCATTGCCCTGTCTTGTAAGAAGTCATGTCAATGTTCACTGAAGCAGGCAGGGTCCAGCATGTCACTGCCCTCTCTTGTAAGACATCATGTCAATGTTCACTGAAGCAGGCAGGGTCTTGACCAGCATGTCACTGCCCTGTCTTGTAAGAAGTCATGTCAGTGTTCACTGAAGCAGGCAGGGTCCAGCATGTCACTTCCCTGTCTTGTAAGACATCATGTTAGTGTTCACTGAAGCAGGCAGGGTCCAGCATGTCACTACCCTGTCTTGTAAGACATCATGTCAATGTTCACTGAAGCAGGCAGGGTCCAGCATGTCACTGCCCTGTCTTGTAAGACATCATGTCAATGTTCACTGAAGCAGGCAGGGTCCAGCATCTCACTACCCTCTCTTGTAAGGCATCATGTCAGTGTTCACTGAGGCAGGCAGGGTCCAGCATGTCAATGCCCTGTCTTGTAAGACATCATGTCAATGTTCACTAATCAGGCAGGGTCCAGCATCTCACTACCCTCTCTTGTAAGACATCATGTCCGTGTTCACTGAAGCAGGCAGGGTCCAGCATCCCCCTACCCTCTCTTGTAAGACATCATGTCAGTGTTCACTGATAAAGGCAGGGTCCAGCATGTCACTACCCTGTCTTGTAAGACATCATGTCAATGTTCACTGAAGCAGGCAGGGTCCAGCATGTCACTGCCCTGTCTTGTAAGACATCATGTCAGTGTTCACTGATGCAGGCAGGGTCAAGCATCTCACTGCCCTGTCTTGTAAGACATCATGTCAATGTTCACTGAAGCAGGCAGGGTCAAGCATCACACTGCCCTGTCTTGTAAGACATCATGTCAGTATTCACTGATAAAGGCAGGGTCCAGCATGTCACTGGCCTGTCTTGTAAGACATCATTTCAATGTTCACTGAAGCAGGCAGGGTCCAGCATGTCACTGCCCTGTCTTGTAAGACATCATGTCAGTGTTCACTGACGCAGGCAGGGTCAAGCATCTCGCTGCCCTGTCTTGTAAGACATCATGTCAATGTTCACTGAAGCAGGCAGGGTCAAGCATCACACTGCCCTGTCTTGTAAGACATCATGTCAGTGTTCACTGAAGCAGGCAGGGTCCAGCATGTCACTGTCCTGTCTTGTAAGACATCATGTCAGTGTTCACTGATAAAGGCAGGGTCCAGCATGTCACTGCCCTCTCTTGTAAGACATCATGTCAGTGTTCACTGAAGCAGGAAGAATATTGAGTTTCTTACATGGGCACTTCCTGAATTATGCAAAGAATGACATCTCAGAATCTAGATGACTACATTATTTCACAGTTGGGAGTGTTGGTATCTATAATGGAGTGAGCGTGTGAGTTTTATTGTGGTTTTAGTGTGACAAGCTATCTGAAGTTGGTTTTGTAAATATGAAGACTCAATATATAATAAATATTCTATTCATGTCATGACACCAAATGCCATGTTTTTCCATCTTGGGACCCGAAATGAAAAAATGTTACTTATCAACAAGTGACTTTGTAACCAATTAGATTAGGGCATACACTTTCAATGTTTACCAAACTAGATTAATAGATTGTTAAATGTTTTCCTGACTTACAAGATGAGGCAAGGATTCTGGTCCATTGTGATGAAAGCGTGTCAGTTCAGGAGCCCAGGCATTTGAGTTTCCAGCACAAGCTTGGGTCTTGTCCACAAACACCTGCTTCAGGCCCTGCGCTGTATACAAAGACCGTGCAAATCCAAAATCAGCCAGCACAGGCCGTAAACACTTGTCTAAGAACACATTGTCTCCTTTGATGTCTCTGTGCACGATATGGTTACACTGCAGGAAGTCAATCACAGACAGCATCTGGTATAGCAGGAGGAGGAGGAAAACGTTTGGCAAACCGTAGCACGGCTCTGGACATATGGTCCGCTGGTTCACCATGAAAGACAGGAGGGTCTGGGGGTAGCTTTCTAAAACTAGGAAAGAGGTCCGTGTTGCCATTTCCAGTGGGACATCCAGGTTGGAGGGAACAAGAAGGTCTTGATACCTCCGGAACTGGTCGGTGGAGCCTTGATAATAATGCATAACACTGACAATATTCCGATGTTTGGAGAGTAGTAGAGGTACATGGTACTCAGGTCCGAAGTTCCGGATTAAATACCCGTCTAGACTGCAGCCCTGATCGTGGTTTGTGAAGTCTAGATTTATAAGGTTTACCATCATCTGAAAAGGATAAAAGAATGGTGAGATGTTGTTTTTAGGATATTTTTGATGAGGAGAAAAGCCAAAGGATGCTGTTTACATTTGGTTGGCCAATCAAAGGGGATCCTTTCACATTGTGGAGGAATCACAGAAACATTTACATATAAAAATTATGAATCATCATTCCAACAGCACCATGCATGCAGAGCTTAGAGAAGGAAATGGAATCCTTTGGAAACACACTTAATCTTAACTGATTTTGAAGTCAACATTTAGTTCACAGAATAGACAGAAGCACAACCTTAACAAAGACAAGAATCCAGCCTTAAATAACACCCTCATTGTTGGACACCAAGCTTGGCAATCACATCGAGAGGGGAACTTAAGCCAGGTCAGCAGCAAGAGATGGGTCATTATTACTAGGCAAGCCTACCACCCAAAACATCTATGGAATACTTCTGTTTTATGACTTGGAAATTAACCTCACAATCAGTTATCAAGTTATTAACGTTCAAGGGATGTCCAAATTGATTTTTTCCAGTTACATGTACCTATAATGCAGAAGCTCACATCATATGACAGGGGAAATACAATTCAAATTAACCTTGTCAACCATAACTTTGATTTGTTGCACATTTCTTGATTTGTTATGGGAACAGTTCAGAATGAGCCTGTGAGTTGGGTTTAACGCCGTTTTGAACAGTATTCCAGTTACATCACGGTGTGTTAGCATCCATATGGGAAGAAAGCCCGAAATGATGCAGGTCTTAGACGTTTACCACTTTGCTTAAACCAATGAGCACAGGTATGGTGCTGACAAACCTAGAAACATAATCCTGGCAAACTGGGATTAAAAAACAAGATCATAGGTTTCTGGCTGGCATGTCGAGGGGACACAACAGCAAATTGCAGCACCCTGGACAACAGAGCCACCAGTTCCCCCACTTTATTTTTAATATAAAATGTATGCCCTTTAATATATGTTTTTCCTTGTGTGTCCAATGGTCCTTGTTTTCCTTGTTTATAGTTAACTACACCTATGCAAAACATTGTCTTTTCTGTCTTCATGGTTCTCAAGACAAATTACTTTTTACTAAATATTTTTGTACCAATATTTCTTGACTGTTAAAGGCTGTTGACCGACAAAGTTGAAGACACCAAAGATAATTACAGGCCAGTGTCAGGGCCAGCGGCTCATTCATTATGTTGAGGAAGTGTGCTGGGCCAGTCAGTGATATATGGTCACCTTGCTTCAGGGCTAGACATACACTGTGTACACATTAACCCCAATAAACCTAATGACAGTGTAGGACATTCTTCCTGAAGTCTGGTTGTAGATGTACTGTGATGTCACATGAACAAATTCTATATTAGGCCTATATTACAAATCTTGTGCTTGTCAATTTCTTTTTTAAAACCTCTTTATTTTCACAACCATTCTTAATAGTCATGAACTGTTACTTCTTCACTGAATGAACTAAAGATTCTAGGTCCCATTCCTCGATCCTAGTGCTACGACAAGTTTAAGGTTGACTTACGACGATCCTAAGTCTATGTTGAAGTATTGGAGTTACCATCAATTTTAGCGCTAAGATCACTTTGTGGAACGGGTCCCTGTCCTTTGTCTATGCAAAAGTGGCAAAGGACAGCAATTGAGGCAAGGGACAAAGTGTTTTCTATGGTCTTAATTAAAGGACCACATGATTCAATCTGATATCAGGAGGTCATCAACAAGAGGGTCTACACACAGTGGTCTACAGCACATCTGAGGCATCCTTATTGTCATGACAGGATGCGATGATTGCTGCTCCACCTGCAGATCTCCCTGACTACGATCAGCACCACTCCCATGCTCTTGTTTCACCCAGGTACTACATGTCTACAACCAGCATCGCTTGAGCCTTTCTTGAATTTCCAAATTGAAATAACATGCTTGGATAAAACTGTAAAACTGATCATTTACCCTCACACTCGTTTTCAAACATACAACAATGATTTTATAATTGATGCACAAACTTTCAAACTTACTTTGAGAATGAACATGGTGGCATTGCGTCTGATCTGAAAGACAAGCGAGCACGAGCCATTTCGGACACCATCCTTGACATGATTGAGTGGCCCGTCACCAATGATGTCATAGTCCATCCCAGGCACCCACTCCACATTGGAGTCCATCTTTGACACACTGGCAGGCGGTAACCACACAGTCTGCAGGTGTCCCCTGAGATTGTCCAGCATCGACCTGCTATTGCACATATCACTGTTATGGGTTTTCATGAATGTCAGCAAATGTTTATGGGTGAAGTCTCTCTGTGGATAGCCTCCTCCTGAGTTCCTGCCATTCTCCATCCTCATCATGTCCATGGAGGATGACATGCTCCGGGCAATCAACTTCTGCTGTTTCACAACCTCAAAGTTTTTTCTTCTTTCTGTAGCCAGCATTTCCCGTGTATTTTGTAAGTCTTTCGACTTCTGTTCTTGTTGCCATAGTAACTCCCTGTTCAGCTTCTCCATCTCTCTGACTTTGTTCTGCAACTGAACATTGCTCTGCTCCACCTTGAGAACCCTTTCACTGTATTTCACAAGCTCCAGCTGGAAACAAACGTTAGGGTTTATATTTAAGACACACAGGAGTAGACCATAGACATTCTTGTATTCTTAAATTTTGCCCTTTTTTGAATGACCGGATTATGTTTAATATTTCAACGTAAATAAAAGGAAATGGACACATTATTTCTCAGTTGCATTGGTGCCATCAGTCAAAATGTAATCACTTCCATTCAGAAAAGGGCAAAATTGTATGTAATAACAATTACATGACACACATAACACAATTACATGACACATATAACACAATTACATGTCACATACAAACAGGCCTTTCCTGACTCTATTTTGACTGATGGCACCAACACAATTGAGAAATAATGTGTCAATTTCCTTTTAATTCTGTGGAAATATTAAACATAATGTCACAATATATATGTAACATTCCTGAAAGTAACATAGCTTTTTTCTCTTTATAAGGTGTTTCAGTGACCTATGACTACAAATACTATGAATGTGATCATTATTATTTGAGAAAGTTTTTTTATAAAATATTTTCTTCATGTTTAAAGCAGTTGTGGCTTTTTACTTTTGTTGGTCAAATCCATGAACAGAAAAAAAGAACAGCCCAAAGATAAATTTCTGGATAAGCTCAACCGCAGCCACAGTTTTTAAAACACTGATCTCTTGAGCTGCACACAGATACTTGGATACACAATTACATGCCACACATAACAAACAGGCCTTTCCTGACTTTAGGACATCAGTTCATACAAGACACACGTTTCAGTACCATCCTGCCTCACCTGCAAGGATTCGGCAAAGTTTTCAAGCGCACATGTGTCATCATGGCTGCTTTTGCTTCTGGTGACTGCCATCTTGGGAGCAGCCGTTGGTGCCTCAGGGGTCTCATGGTAGTCATGGTGAGGTGTCTGTAGCAGACAGCTTCCATTGGTCTCTTTCCTCCATCTCCCATTAACAGCATCCAGTGGTTTTGTGTGGTTGGAGGCTTCAGTGTTTTCTTGGGCTTCCATAGACCTTTGGCCACTGTTTCCAATAGATGGCGGCACCTGACAAATGGGCTTCAGACTTCGGGGGGAGGTATGGGGGTTAGAGAAACTGTTTATAATCTTTGATGTTTCAGGTGCTGTGCTGTCTCTAATGTTTGGGATGAAGGAGAAATCTTTTGTCTTTGGCCATGACGTTGGTGCCATGGATTGATAAATGTCCATACAGTCCGAGTTAGGACCAGAGTTTGGCAGTGAACTGAATATCTGTTGACCTGCAACAAAGAATATGTGACTCTGGTTATGTAGAGGTTAGATCAGGCTGACATGGGATCCTTGGAGCCAATTCTACCTCAGACATCCAACCAGGAACTATGTTAGCTTACCAGCTTGGTTAACCTCTATGGTCATAAGGACAACAGACGGCCTTAATCAGACATTTCATAAAACCAAGTAAATTATGGCTCAAAGGAATTGGGAAATGTAGAAACCAACACCAAGCTCACTCCCACCCCCAAGCATACACAAACTATTAATTTGGATAGTACCATTCACAGTGAATTCCCATTAAGGTATGTCAAACTTAACAAATCTTGGGCTATATCCCTTAAATCAAGGGTGAAAATATTTGGAGGTATAATTGTCTGGAAGGCAGGGTTTCAGGGCTTAAGGGGTCCATATTAACAAGATTGAACTGTATATGAAATCACTGACTGGCCATGTACTGTTGCAGCTTGGAGGCAGCCAGGGTATGGCACCGACTCACAGCTTCCTGCAGTGGTGTTTTACACGACTCGTTCTGAACAAATGGATCAGCTGCTGCAGCGATGAATGCATCAACTATGTCCGCGAAGCCTCTATATGCCGCAAGATGAAGTGGAGTGTCTCCCCGGTTGTTTTGAAGATTCAGATTGGCTCCCCTGGTTGTGAAAAATTGAAGTTAATTAATTCATCATTGGAGTACAGTATTGATTCCCGTGAGGAGGTAACCTTTAGTCCAAGTACCAAACCTCTCATCCCTCTTTATCAATGATAAAAGGTCTTGTTTCCTTCAAGAGAAGTCACATTATCGATAATCCCAAAACCTCCAAGAAGTAGGGGTTGATGGCCCTTCTGACCCTGTACATCACGACTAACCTCCACATAGTGACAAAAGTCAATATGAATGTTATACATTGGACAGAATGCCGACATACATTCAATAGCTTATCCTATGATCCATTATGGTAAGTGTAAACATATTGCAACACAGTAACTAGTGAGTGAGTGAGTTGGGTTTAACGCCGCTTTTAACAGTATTCCAGTTATATCGCGGCGTGTCAGCTTAATGTGGGAGGAAAGCCCGAAGTGATGCAGGTCTCAGACGTTTACCACTTCAGTGAAACCCACGAGCACGGGTATGGTGCTGACAAACCTAGAAACATAATCGGGGCAAACCGGGATTCGAAACCCACAATCATAGGTTTCTGGCGTGCCCAAGGGACGCAACTCTGCACAGCGAATCGCGGCGCCTTAGACGACTGGGCCACCCGTGCCCCCCCAACACAGTAACTAACTGATATATTTTGATCACATATAACATGACTTGCTTTGTTATTTGCATTGACCTGACTATAATCTAACAGTAAATCATGCAGACCGTAACATGCACTCGTTTTTTTGCACTCGTAACATGCACTCGTCTCCAATCAAAATGTGGCAGGTTCTTATATAAACGATGCAAACTTTAAGGGAATTGTGTCTTGTTTGTAATTTGTGTGGCTATTTCTATTTAAAATGTGTAGATATTCCATGGTTTGGTTGTCTGATGGAGGGAGTATGGTGTTACACACTGTCAGCACACTTGCAGCAACATCATGGCATCACCCACTACCGGCTTGATACATGAATGCTGATGTGGAGGCTTCACTCTACTGTCCCCAGTTTTATTCATCCCCTCCAAAGATGACCATGACAGGTCCATGGAAGAGGGAGGTCATCAGATTCTGATCTGTCAATGACATCTCCATGGAAGAGGGAGGTCATCAGATTCTGATCTGTCAATAACATCTCCATCAAAGAGAGAGGTCATCAGATTCTGATCTGTCAATGACATCTCCATGGAAAAGGGAGGTCATCAGATTCTGATCTGTCAATGACATCTCCATGGAAGAGGGAGGTCATCAGATTCTGATCTGTCAATAACATCTCCATCAAAGAGAGAGGTCATCAGATTCTGATCTGTCAATGACATCTTCATGGAAAAGGGAGGTCATCAGATTCTGATCTGTCATGACATCTCCATGGAAGAGGGAGGTCATCAGATTCTGATCTGTCAATAACATCTCCATCAAAGAGAGAGGTCATCAGATTCTGATCTGTCAATGACATCTCCATGGAAGAGGGAAGTCATCAGATTCTGATCTGTCAATGACATCTCCATGGAAGAGGGAGGTCATCAGATTCTGATCTGTCAATGACATTTCCATGGAAGAAGGAGGTCATCAGATTCTGATCTGTCAATGACATCTCCATGGAAAAGGGAGGTCATCAGATTCTGATCTGTCAATAACATCTCCATGGAAGAGGGAGGTCATCAGATTCTGATCCGTCAATAACATCTCCATGGAAGAGGGAGGTCATCAGATTCTAATCTGTCAATCACATCTCCATGGAAGAGGGAGGTCATCAGATTCTGAACTGTCAATGACATCTCCATGGAAGAAGGAGGTCATCAGATTCTGATCTGTCAATAACATCTCCATCAAAGAGAGAGGTCATCAGATTCTGATCTGTCAATGACATCTCCATGGAAGAGGGAAGTGATCAGATTCTGATCTGTCAATGACATCTCCATGGAAGAGGGAGGTCATCAGATTCTGATCTGTCAATGACATTTCCATGGAAGAAGGAGGTCATCAGATTCTGATCTGTCAATGACATCTCCATGGAAAAGGGAGGTCATCAGATTCTGATCTGTCAATAACATCTCCATGGAAGAGGGAGGTCATCAGATTCTAATCTGTCAATGACATCTCCATGGAAGAGGGAGGTCATCAGATTCTGAACTGTCAATGACATCTCCATGGAAGAAGGAGGTCATCAGATTCTGATCTGTCAATAACATCTCCATGGAAGAGGGAGGTCATCAGATTCTGATCTGTCAATGACATCTCCATGGAAGAAGGAGGTCATCAGATTCTGATCTGTCAATAACATCTCCATGGAAGAAGGAGGTCATCAGATTCTGATCTGTCAATGACATCTCCATGGAAGAGGGAGGTCATCAGATTCTGATCTGTCAATGACATCTCCATGGAAGAAGGAGGTCATCAGATTCTGATCTGTCAATAACATCTCCATGGAAGAGGGAGGTCATCAGATTCTGATCTGTCAATAACATCTCCATGGAAGAGGGAGGTCATCAGATTCTAATCTGTCAATAACATCTCCATGGAAGAGGGAGGTCATCAGATTCTGAACTGTCAATGACATCTCCATGGAAGAGGGAGGTCATCAGATTCTGAACTGTCAATGACATCTCCATGGAAGAGGGAGGTCATCAGATTCTGATCTGTCAATGACATCTCCATAGAAAAAGGAGGTCATCAGATTCTGATCTGTCAATGACATCTCCATGGAAGAGGGAGGTCATCAGATTCTGATCTGTCATTAACATCTCCATGGAAGAGGGAGGTCATCAGATTCTGATTTGTCAATAACATCTCCATGGAATCATGATGAAAGAATTCCATGAACCTATGAAACAGTCATTGGCTCTGATGCCTGATTCAGTATACATGTTTACAAGGTGGCACCCTGTTACCCCTTAATTTACATTTGAATCATGTGAGTTGTTGTTCACACCGTTTTAGCATTAATCCTGCCATCTCACTGCAAGGGCCACACAGATTGTTTTTAACACATTGTACTCATGTTGGGAATCATACTCAGGTTTGGAACCTGACAAGCAAACTCTTTAATTGCTTGGCTACCCAAGAGCTTGCATGCCAGATTCCATGTTCAAGAATACAGCCATGTCATGAGACTGGTGACAGATGATCCAACTGACCAGGTGACGAGTATGTTCACACAGTTGAGATGACCTCGGTCGGCAGCAGCATGAAGGGCAGATGATCCCCACTTGACCCTGGCATCAATTCTACACCTAGATTTCAGCAGTGTTTCGCAGATCTTCCAATGGCCCCGACATGCCCCCCAGTAAAGCGCTGTAGCGTCGTCTTTGTCACAGGCCTCCGTGGACGATCCCAAGCTCAGCAGATTCTCCACATTGTCATGGTAACCATTTTTGGCAGCAGAGATGAGATCGGACATGATGACATCTTCGTTGTTTGTCAGGGAGTGTAGATGAGAAGCTCTCAAGGGATGATGTTTAATGGGTCCTCATTTCCTGGATTTTGTGCAGCCCCTACAACAACAAGAAGATATTCAGACAAGGAAACAAGAAGATATTCAGAGACAAGGAAACAAGAAGATATTCAGACAAAGAAACAAGAAGATATTCAGACAAGGAAACAAGAAGATATTCAGACAAGGAAAACAACAAGAAGATATTCAGACAAGGAAACAACAGGAAGCTATCAGACACTTGAATAGGGAAATATACACCAGACCCCTGTTCCAGAAAGTGATGTTACCCAGTATTATAAGTCCATGTCAAAGAGTGGGTGTTCTGACAGTCAAAGCGCTAACAGGACATGGGACAATTGCAGTGTTGAAGGGCAATACATTTTTTCAAAGATTGGTTCATGGAGCCACAACCGTAAGATAAAGTAGAAACAACGTGTGAAAGGAACCAAACATCTGCATACAAGGCATCAATCAATTAACATCCGAGAGTTTTGCTTCCCAGTGCATGGGACATTTACATTAATTTGGATTCACTTCACATTCACCTCTGTCAACCCATTTAATCTATCGTATAAACACAGTTATAATCCCTCGTGTATAACATTACCTGCTGGATTCCGTGTGCACGTGTATATGCTGGATTCCGTGTGCACGTGTATATGCTGGATTCCGTGTGCATGTGTATATGCTGGATTCCTACAATGACTATGTTCCCTTGTACATACATAGAGCTGCCCAAGTTGAACTTGGACTGTTCTCACACATAACGTATATACATGTTAATGTCAAAATAATAACGCCCTTGCAATTTATATAGCATCCACAATGCCACAACCTAAATGGTTATTCTCTTTATTACCTAAATTAAACATGTGGCCTGGGACAGACACAGAAACTCCATACATACCAATTTTGTGTTTCAAACAAATGTACACACAATAGCAACAATATGCCAAGTCAGCACATAGCGCTGCCCTTGAGCACCTCACATGGCTGGGCTTTAGCCAGCGTTAATGGGTATACAGTGACACGTTGTCTCAACTGTGAATGATCGCTGACAGTAAAGACACGATACAAAAGTGAAAAGACACACACAACTGTTGGTTGTTTTGAGATTGAGGTAGTTTAATGAAAGAAGAATAACTCAAATACTAGACACATTAGCATCACCACTACAGATTCATTTAAATCAACTTTTAAAAATAACTATTTGATTGAACAATGCTTCTATTATGAATGGGTGCCTCATAGCTTTTTTTGTATTCAACTTGGCTTGTCTTAAGAGGCGTCCAAGATGGCCTACAGGTGGCCTAAGTGTCTGTCTGGTATTAATAGTGACGTGATCATCTGATGTATTTGCCATTGTGAGTTGATGCTCGCATCATCAACCACTGGTTTGCCTGGATCACATAGCTCCATTGTTTCAGACTATTGTGTTCGACATATAATCCTCTAACTAGGATGTGATCATCATCACTTCATCACTCGGGTCATATATAGTTATATAGTTATATTAGTTATATAGTTAAATAGTTTAAGTTATAGGAAATATATTCATGACATTTATAATATTTCTTATTTCATTGTTTTGTTTAGCCTCTTGAGCAACAAGATATTTAGAAAAAGGAACGTCATGCCAGACAAACTTAAGGAGACCATATGACAGGGACATACAGGGGGTCATAGTGCTAAGATCACTTTGTGGACTGGTAACACTATACTGGATAATACACATGCATCTGCTTCTGTCACAGAAGGCTTAGATCTATTTATAAGGTGTCTGCAGTGGCCTAAATACAATGCATCTCTTCATATATTATTTGAAAGGTCAACAGTTTTTGTTTGTTTCACATATCGAGTCGAATCCTTTCATTTTTCTGATACATCCAAGATAAAGCAGCCAGGAAAAATAAATTATACTAAATCTAATTTAAGCTCATTTTCTTATAGTCTTTTGGCACATTTCAGTCAAATCTGTAAACATAAAATATTAAAAATTTGCATGGTGACACCTGCAATAGTACTGGGATTATACTATGTCATCATGGTGACAACTGCAATTAAGTACTGGGATTATACTTTGACATGGTGACAACTGCAATAGTCCTGGGATTATACTATGTCGTCATAGTGACAACTGCAATAGTACTGGGATTATACTTTGGCAACATGGTGACACCTGCAATAGTAATGTAATATATACTATGTCATCATGGTGACAACTGCAATAATACTGGGATTATACTTTGGCAACATGGTGATAACTGCAGTAGTACTGTGATATACTATGTCGTCATGGTGACAACTGCACTAGAACTGGGATTATACTCTGGGAACATGGTGACAACTGCAGTCTTACTGTGATATACTATGTCGGCATGGTGACAACTGCACTAGTACTGGGATTATACTTTGGCAACATGGTGACAACTGCAGTAGTACTGTGATATACTATGTCGGCATGGTGACAACTGCAGTAGTACTGGGATTATACTTTGGCATGGTGACAACTGCAATAGTATTGGGATATACTATGTCGGCATGGTGACAAATGCAATAGTACTGGCATATACTATGTCGGCATGGTGACAACTGCAATAGTACTGGGATATACTATGTCGGCATGGTGACAACTGCAATAGTACTGGGATATACTATGTCGGCATGGTGACAACTGCAATAGTACTGGGATATACTATGTCGGCATGGTGACAACCGCAATAGTACTGGGATATACTATGTCGGCATGGTGACAACTGCAATAGTACTGGGATATTACCTCACCCTTTTCAATTTGCATGAACACAAGTACTGCAACAAAGGTCCCATGATTATATAATTGATGATGTAAAACACATATATTGGTTATCTTTAGGAGAATTGTATATAACTGATATATTTCTTGAAATAAGGGAGTCTCAAGGTGAAACTATAATAGATGTTGGTAATTTATGAAAGCTTGTTATTCTTGAATAGAGAGAGAGCTTAACTTCACTGACAATGAACAGTCAATGTCTACAATGTTGATAAGTATATTTACCGATGTTTCAGTGTGCTGACTGTTACATGCACCTACATAATCAGTAACACTCACAAATCTCAAAACAAATAAACTTTTTAATGAAGGACATACATATGAAAACTAGTTTTTACTCCAAAGATATGCCCTAAAACTCACAACCCTACCAAGATTTTGTTCCCAAAGATGCACATTGTATGACATACCAACATTTCAGTGACGTGGACCTAAGTGAGGCCTATTAGCTGATTTGTCATGCACTAACAAACTATAAAATTATCATAATCACCAGGACTGTTTTCCCATTGTCGGCATCAAGGACATCCTTAATGTAATCTCCTTGATGTATCAGGACCCAAACAGCTCACCGATCCACTGTATGACTTATCATGTAGTGATTGACCATCAGACCCAGTTCCTGGTCAGTGTTACGTCTCCCAGATCTTTACCAGAATGGTCCAGATCAACACCTCTAGCAAACAGGATACACACATATCATACGATCAGTGCTGACAAAGGACTTGACAGTTGAGCTGTGGGAATCCCAACACATACTCAAGAACAGGTTTATACAATAATAATTTGGGGCTTCCCCTAAACATTAGACATTCACTCAGACAGTCATATGACCATGCTATGGATCACTCACAGATCTTCAACCAGGACGTAAACGTGTAAAAAATGTTTACAAACAGGATCAAAACAAGGTAAACGAATGAACGAGCTACATTTAACTGCTGAATTAAAGGATGGAGATTATCTCTTTATAATATCATTTACTGGCTAAAGTGTATTCACACTTGCTCAACATTTTTCCAACAATTTTTGCCAAGACAGCCTTTGTCATACTTAATAGACGTGTTACATATTTTCATAAGGGACTTCTACCATCATGTGTCCATGTCCAGGTTTAGACTTTGTAATTAGTGCCATGTGGGAACTGACACTGCCTCCGTATCATCAGTATTAATATTGACTTCCAGCTTGATACACATCATATAACATTGGAGCTGGCCGACAAACACAACAGAGGTTTTATTGTAATCAGGCCTATCACATGGCATATGCAGGGTATGACACTCCCAAAAATTTCAGCCAGACCACAGGACTGGCTAGCTGAAATACTTGCCAGCTCTGACCAAAACCTGCCTGCCCACTATAATCATATGTTTCTCAGGATAAGCTAACGGGGTTTCTTTTTGGTTACATTTTATCATTCATCTTTACATGTGAATTAATGATTATCATCGGGAAATATTTAGAATATTGTCACATATGAAATATAACCCGACCGTCGGGCAGGGGGATTTGAAAATCTGGCAGCCTGAGTTGAAATCAACCCGTATCGGACGGTCGGGCAGGCAGGTATTTCGAACACTGGCATATGATGCCTTACAGTATATCTAGGACTCATTGGAGCTGGCCGACAAACACAACAGAAGTTTTATTGTAATCAGGCCAATCACATGGCATATGATGCCTTACAATATATCTAGGACTCATTGGAGCTGGCCGACAAACACAACAGAAGTTTTATTGTAATCAGGCCTATCACATGGCATATGATGCCTTACAATATATCTAGGACTCAGATCAATGGCAGATTCTTATTGTTCTTATGACGTCATGTTTGCAGTGGGGTCTTATCCAGGAATGGACAATGAGTTCAGTTGTTATATGACCTCATGCTTGAGATGCCGTCAGGACTCCAAGCCTGTCAGTACTCCTAGCCTGTCAGGACTCCAAGCCTGTCAGTACTCCTAGCCTATCAGGACTCCTAGCCTGTCAGGACTCCCAGCCTGTCAGTACTCCCAGCCTGTCAGGACTCCTAGCCTGTCAGTACTCCTAGCCTGTCAGGACTCCCAGCCTGTCAGTACTCCCAGCCTGTCAGGACTCCCAGCCTGTCAGTACTCCTAGCCTCTCAGGACTCCTAGCCTGTCAGGACTCCTAGCCAGTTGGTCTGGGCACTGTACGTGAATTTTTCATTAATTAACTCCATCTTTCAAGATATACTGAACAAAAAAAATGACTAGGGGACTATGACTAATTTGGGGGATATTTTGAAGAGAAGACTGAGCATATATATGTTAGTCTTCCATTCATTCCCTGTGATGACGAAATGTATGTAAATATTTATGTATATCATATCGTGTATCGTATCATGACCATGCTACCGAGATATGTATCATGACAGTCCTATAGAAATCTAGTAAGTTGCTATGACATCTTAAAGAGATACTAACAGACCCCAGTAAACTGTTTAGACTGCCTAAAAGAAAACAGCAACTAGACACATACTGAACTTGACTCTTCAGATGATGGAGAACAAAGTCTACACAATATGACGTGTATAATTTGAACAATATATTTTTAATTGGAAATAAAAATGATGGAGGTACATAAAGAGATTTGCCAAGAAACAGTAGCTCTTTTTAAGCTTTACAGCTAACTTCAGCCAACCACAGATTGTATGGAAATATATGCGACAAGACCCTTTCCGTCAACATAAGAAATCTCTGCTATAAGCAGTCTCAGACCATATTGGACAAGTCAGTCAATCAGTCAGGCAAAGCAAGTCAATTGTTAACCTGACAAAATATGGGAACAAATGGTAGTCAAAATACACAGCTGCCTAATGGACATCATGTTGGTCACCAATGCATCAAAATAGGAAACGTTGCAACCCTTATGAAAACCATTTGAGCAAGAGTCATATGACACTCTTTGAAATCATCGTTAAAAAAGCATGCTCAATTGTTCCTCAAAAGTTGAAGCGGGTGGAATATTGCTTGACATGTACACAAAGGGAAAGTTGACTATTAAAAAGTGGAAATCACCCCTTTTGCCTCGTGGATAATTTGTTGCCATGCTGAACCTTTTTGCACAGATCTAATATGAAACAAACAAGGACGTTTCAATGGTCTCTAGTTCAGGTGGGTAAATCCATGGAAGGGAATTGGCTTTATGACCATTATTGAACAATATACGATCATTGATAGACACCGCAGATACTTTAAGTCTGACACTGATTTTCATGGCCACTCTACAGAGAAAATGAGGTTTGGGGGCATCAGAATCAGTGTTTCCTTTACCACCAAAAGAAATACAAACCATAGAAAAATATAGAGAAATATGTACTTTAAGATGAGGTGTTTCCAATGTCTAACTACAGCCTGGGACAATATCTGTATCATACATACAATAAACAAGAGAATATTGTTTTTGAAAATATATTTCCTGCAGAAATAGTTGGCATCCAAACATCAGTACCGATAGTTGGCACCCAAAGATCAATATTTGGCATCCAAAGATCAATAGTTGGCATCCAAACATCAATATTTGGCACCAAAACATCAATAGTTGGCATCCAAACATCAATATTTGGCACCCAAACATCAATAGTTGGCATCCAAACATCAATATTTGGCACCCAAACATCAATAGTTGGTACCAGCATCAATAGTTGGCATCCAAACATCAATATTTGGCACCTCAACATCAATAGTTGGCATCCAAACATCAAAAGTTGGCATCAAAACATCAATATTTGGCACCTCAACATCAATAGTTGGCATCAAAACATCAATAGTTGGCATCAAAACATCAATGGTCACCGCCTCCACACTGTTCCCCAAATAATTAGATAAATGCATGAAATGACACCCTATGGCATGAGTGGATGTATATAACCATGCCAGACTCATCATGTATGACAACTTATGATACCTAGATAATGATGGCAGGTCACATACTAGCTGTTTTATTGACTCCCCACAAGGGCGGGGCTTATTTAAATGCTAACTCAAGCCCTCATTCAGTCAAGACGTTTGAATAAATATCATGTGGTGACCCAACTTCAGATATGATTTTACAGGTAAAATTTACAAAACATAAACGGAAAATAACCTGACATGTCCATAAGGGGGTTGTGTAAGGTACACAAAATTACAGCCAGAACTTGAATTTGAAGATATAATTTTACGGAATTTCAAACATGAACATTTAAATATTTTCAGAAAACATTGGGGATCGAGTTTACTTTCAATCTTAAAAAGGAAATTAAAAGTGTTTCAAGTAATGTGAATCTGAAAATATCTCAACATAATAACAAACATCACAGTTGCTATTGCCTGTATATGTGTCACAGTGTGAACAAGTACACTCTGGTGAGGGGTTATTTACACAGGAGGCCTATGAATTAATGTGTTAAAAATACTATCAAGAATGTGTTATTTACATTGTGTAACGACTGGTGACAGCTTACCCCTTAATACTCCATTGAATCTTTACATCTTGATATCATACACATATCACACAGAAATCTCTGTCATGCTAAAACATGATGTGACTTTGATACCTATGTTTCAGAGATTACCTAGATGTTGAGGAGAAGATGAAGAAGGTAATCGTACTTCGGAACTCATTCAGGAAATGTTAGCTCAACAAACAGGAATTATAAGTAGTAGTAGTTTTCCATGCTATGGTTTCCTAGAACTTAGCAATTACTGAGAATCACAAGGACAGACTGGAGTACTGGCTGACTGAATGTACACCGTGACATATTCAACTCAATGATTGTCGCCTTTCAGTGAAAAGTCTACACATGTTATGGACTAAAGCAGCAGAAGACAATGTGACTTAATTACCTGTAGAGCACACACACACAGTACGTCCCTCACCAGCAGGCACTAACATTCCACAAGTCTCGATGTTAAACCAGGAAGTGAAATGCTAACTGCGTATTGAAAAGACCAGGATCTCGTAACACTATGAAAATAAACCCTTGCCATCTCACCGTGTACTTGATCAATATCACAAGGTAGGGTCATTTTCAGTGCTGTAGATGAATAGAGTTGACAAGGAGAATGTAATTATCAGGAATAACAAGCATGATCATGATGATGTGTATGTCTAAGCTTGTCTAAGCTTGTCATATGTGTAAGCTTGTTTAATAAACAATACACTAAGGACAATTGGATACACATTACAGTGCGTCATTTTCATATAAAAACAATAACAAGGGCCCAGATGGCCCAGTGGTCTAAGCTGCTGCAATTCGCTGTTACGTCCCTTGCCACAAAATTAAGATTGTGGGCTCAAATCCTGGTTCACCCCAATTATGTTTCTAAGTTTGTCAGCACCATACCCATGCTCGTGGGTTTCACCAAAATGATAAACGTTTGAGACCCGCATCACTTCTGACTTTCCCCTTGCATTAAGCTGACAGGTAGATGGAATACTGTTCAAAGCAGCGTTAAACCCAACTCGATCACTCACTCAAAATATAACTGTTTTTGTACAAAGTTGTCTTAAATGACAATACCAAACTTTGCTGCATTTCTTCTGCTGTACATTATGATCCAAAAGTTATATTTAATATGTTTGCTGATATTTAATTGCTAATTGAAATGCTGTGTGTCTTAAGTCACTGGAAACAGCTGCTAGTGAAACCGAGAATCATAAACTAAAATTCCACTCATCCAAGATAAGACGTTACACATCAAACAAATAGTTAATTAATTCCTCTATTACGACAGGTCACATATTGCTTTACAACAAAGGTAATCTGAAATAGAATCAACATTCTTTAAATTCTGACTTCACATGCTAATGTAGTGTGACTGTGTAATAAGGTCTGCTTGATATGAGAGGACAGAATCATCTCAGAGTAATATGCTTATTTCATTATATTGCAACCAATTTCATTATACAGTTTCTGAGATTTTTATTTCATTTTCCCCAACATTGTCACCAGTCATTCAGGCCCCAGTCCACATGGCCTGTCACACAATTGTAGTGCTATATACACTATTACCCTATCAGATCTGCTACTCTTTTGGTTTCTGGGAATGCCTTAACATTTTCAACAATTAAGAATATTTTTTCAATTTGATAAAATGTAACAATGTTTCAATTTAATACCACAAACAAATGCATGTCTCGTTATGGTCCAACATGTCTTCATAATGTTTTAGCTCTTGCAGGATTCCAGAGAAAAAGTTTCTCAAATATTTTCTTATGATTTTTTTAAAGTACTTTTAAAAGTAACTTTTTTGATCATGTAACTAGTTTGAACAAAACTGGATCCCAAATCTTATCATTAACTAAAACCCATTAAAATCTGTATTTTAATGCCATGAACAATCTCAGTATCATGTTGACCCTAGACATCCTCTTCTGATCCGGGTAAGCAAGCCAGCACAGCTTTCTAAAATAGATTCATTATGAACACAAGCCCTGGTTCCCACACACTCCAGCACCAGGTTACAACCTCCAGTCTTGTTTAACCCAGATGTTACTCAGATATATATGTATAACCAAACAGAAACAAACAGGATAAACAATTTATCTATTCACTCACTTTTTTAGGTCTCACATAAACTAATTGTTCACATATAAAGAGTGAGTGAGTGAGTGAGTGAGTGAGTGAGTGAGTGAGTGAGTATGGTTTTACACTGCTCTTTATTCCAGCAATATCATGGTGGGGGACACCAGAAATGGGCTTCACACATTGTACCCATGTTGGGAATCGAGTGAACAAGTGAACGCTGTAACCACTAAGCTACCCGACCGCCCCACATATTATATAGAAATATTTACTAGCAGTTTCACAGTCATATAGTTGTTGGGTGGTTTGAAAAACTAACAAGATTGTTTAAGAGCAGTCCCAGTTTTCTGACCTCAACAAATATGATCCAATTCTAGTTCTGGGCTTTGTTCAGAAAAATATATTGATTGTAGTTTGAATCATTTTTTTAGTTTTAACATAAAAATCTTTTGTTTTGTTTCATTTAACACAATTTTCAAATTTCATTGTAGTCCGAGCAAATTTCATGAATGTTCTACCCATATTTTGGGTCAATACGCCAAGATTATGGAGGCAGAATATTTTGGGGCCGGGTTAAAAATAAGAGAATTGCATAGATGGAGGTTTGGAAATAACCCCTGGCATTATCAAGTCTATTAGCTTCAATCCTGTCCACAAACAATTGCAAGTGCTTCACTTGGACCCCATCATCCCAACTACAGCTGATTAAGCCAGTGGTATGCCAAGCTATATTTGGCAGACCAAGACATAAAAAGCTTCAACAAGAATGATGTGAGTTTTTAATCCCAGTTCGTGCTCGGCCCATATTTATATACACTTATGAGGAACCCTTCTGCTTTGACGTCTACTGTCAGGGCAACAAGTGCTTTAATACATCTAAACAACAATTTATCACAGGTTCAGGGATCATCTCAAAAACTAATACATAGGTAAAATATCTCAAGGTTGTCATAGCCATATGTTTCTAACTTTTACAGAGGTAAAATATCTCAAGGTTGTCATAGCCAAATGTTTCTAACTTATACAGAGGTAAAATATCTCAAGGTTGTCATAGCCATATGTTTCTAACTTATACAGAGGTAAAATATCTCAAGGTTGTCATAGCCAAATGTTTCTAACTTATACAGAGGTAAAATATCTTAAGGTTGTCATAGCCATATGTTTCTAACTTATACAGAGGTAAAATATCTCAAGGTTATCATAGCCAAATGTTTCTAACTTATTCATAGGTAAAATATCTTAAGGTTGTCATAGCCATATGTTTCTAACTTATACAGAGGTAAAATATCTCAAGGTTGTCATAGCCATATGTTTCTAACTTATACAGAGGTAAAATATCTCAAGGTTGTCATAGCCATATGTTTCTAACTTAAGAAGAGGTAAAATATCGCAAGGCTGTCATAGCCACATGTTTCTAACTTCATCATAAGGTAAATGATACGTAATTGTTCTGTCAGAGGTAAAGTATTTCAATCACAGGTAAATTATCTTATCAATGATAAATGATATAATATTTCAATATTGTAGGTATAGAATCCCAAAGCTGAGATGATTCCAATGTGTAAATAATTTCTCCCAAACCCAACACAAACTCTACCATATATATTTTCAGCAGGCTTCTGAAAGTGTTCATGCTCCTCCAAGATGGCATCCGTGTTGGACATATTTACACTACTTTCCTAACTATGGTACTTCAGATCATGCCAGAATTCTCAGACATAGTCACCCAGTGGTCTGAAGCAATTAGTTATGCAGAGTTGTGTCCCTTCGTTGAGCCAGAATTTGCTGATGATGTGTGGTTTTGTAAGCACCATACCGCTGTTCAGTGGTTTCATCACACTGCAGCCCACAACCTGTGGATTACTTCGGGCTTTCTTCCACATCAAGCTGTCGTGCAGTGATATTAATTAAAATACTGTTCAAGGTGCCCAAACCCAACTTTATAAAAATTGTTCAAATGAACATATAATTTTAAGACAAACACTAACAATTTGTTTGCTTATATTTGTGGAAAAATAAGGCCAGTTCAAACATGTGCATGAATAAATGCATAAAATTCATATAACAATGCACAGTTTTACAGAAGTTAGAATATTGTTATCCTTGAAAATCTACCACTTGTAAAATAAGTTCAATATGTTGTCAACACGCATGTTGACGGGGGAATTAGCTGAGATTCAAGACAAGGAATAAGTTGAGTCCAAACATCTTTAGTCGGTAATAAAAAATACAAATACAACTTCTAATAGAAATAAGTCGAGCATTGATTCCAACTCTACTAACGGGACTGATGGATGTGATTACAGACAAGGTCATGGACGAAGGAAATAAATGTCATAATGTGAATTGCTGTGTTAGACAGTGGCACAATTGACCGCTGTTACGCATGGATTACATCATGTGAAATAGTGAGGATTCCATGACAATGGGTAACTCAACACTGTACAACAGGGAAGTAGTTCACAAGCTATCATTCTTTCAAGATAATTTGTAGTCCAAACAGTGCTGTCTGTGACAATATTCACAGCACTGATGCTACTTAGAATCTGTCTTTATATATCACATCAATTTACAGAAAACATTCCAACCACACAGTAAAAGTCTTTGATAGGCATGTAGATGTTGGAAGTACATGAACACAGGACACATTTTATGGATAGCAACTTGTTTATTCTTTGTACGACTTTTCAGAACTACTTCTTGCTTTCATCAGGTAAATGCAAAGTTAGTGCATAGTTAAAAGTTAATATATACATTTATAGATATTTAAATCCTAATGGTTACACAACACAAGCATGTCCTCACGTCCTCATTATATTGTCATCTTTGTACATTAATCCTATCGCATCGGCTTTGTCATGTTGTCATCTTTGTACATTAATCCCATCTCATCGGCCTTGTCATGTTGTCATCTTTGTACATTAATCCTATCTCATCAGCCTTGTCATTATGTTGTCATCTTTGTACATAAATCCCATCTCAACGGCCTTGTCATGTTGTCATCTTTGTACATTAATCCTATCTCAATGGACTTGTCATTATGTTGTCATCTTTGTACATTAATCCTATATCATCGGCCTTGTCATTCTATTGTCATCTTTGTACATTAATCCTATCTCATTGGCTTTGTCATGTTGTCATCTTTGTACATTAATCCTATCTTTTCGGCCTGGTCATGTTGTCATTTTTGTACATTAATTCTATCTCATCGGCCTTGTCATTATATTGTCATCTTTGTACATTAATCCTATCTCATCGGCCTTGTCATGTTGTCATCTTTGTACATTAATCCTATCTCATTGGCCCTGTCATTATATTGTCATCTTTGTACATTAATCCTATCTCATCGGCCTTGTCATTATATTGTCATCTTTGTACATTAATCCTATCTCATCGGCCTTGTCATGTTGTCATCTTTGTACATTAATCCTATCTCATCGGCCTTGTCATGTTGTCATCTTTGTACATTAATCCTATCTCATCAGCCTTGTCATGTTGTCATCTTTGTACATTAATCCTATCTCATCGGCCTTGTCATGTTGTCATCTTTGTACATTAATCCTATCTCATTGGCCCTGTCATTATATTGTCATCTTTGTACATTAATCCTATCTTATCGGCCTTGTCATTCTATTGTCATCTTTGTACATTAATCCTATCTCATCGGCCTTGTCATTCTATTGTCATCTTTGTACATTAATCCCATCTCATCGGCCTTGTCATGTTGTCATCTTTGTACATTAATCCTATCTCATCAGCCTTGTCATTATGTTGTCATCTTTGTACATTAATCCTATCTCATCGGCCTTGTCATGTTGTCATTTTTGTACATTAATCCTATCTCATCGGCCTTGTCATTATATTGTCATCTTTGTACATTAATCCTATCTTTTCGGCCTTGTCATTATATTGTCATCTTTGTACATTAATCCTATCTTATTGGTCTTGTCATAATATTGTCATCTTTGTACATTAATCCTATCTTTTCGGCCTTGTCATTATATTGTCATCTTTGTACATTAATCCTATCTTATTGGCCTTGTCATGTTGTCATCTTTGTACATTAATCCTATCTCATCGGCCTTGTCATGTTGTCATCTTTGTACATTAATCCTATCTCATCAGCCTTGTCATTATGTTGTCATCTTTGTACATTAATCCTATCTCATTGGCCTTGTCATGTTGTCATTTTTGTACATTAATCCTATCTCATCGGCCTTGTCATTATATTGTCATCTTTGTACATTAATCCTATCTTTTCGGCCTTGTCATTATATTGTCATCTTTGTACATTAATCCTATCTTTTTGGCCTTGTCATAATATTGTCATCTTTGTACATTAATCCTATCTTTTCGACCTTGTCATTATATTGTCATCTTTGTACATTAATCCTATCTTATTGGCCTTGTCATAATATTGTCATCTTTGTACATTAATCCTATCGCATAGGCCTTGTCATTATATTGTCATCTTTGTACATTAATCCTATCTCATCGGCCTTGTCATGTTGTCATCTTTGTACATTAATCCTATCTCATCAGCCTTGTCATTATGTTGTCATCTTTGTACATTAATCCTATCTCATTGGCCTTGTCATGTTGTCATTTTTGTACATTAATCCTATCTCATCGGCCTTGTCATTATATTGTCATCTTTGTACATTAATCCTATCTTATTGGCCTTGTCATTGTATTGTCATCTTTGTACATTAATCCTATCTCATCGGCCTTGTCATGTTGTCATCTTTGTACATTAATCCTATCTCATCGGCCTTGTCATGTTGTCATCTTTGTACATTCACCCAAAGACGTATATCTATATACGTCTTTCATTCACCCTACCTCATGTTGTGTAAACATATAATGATTATGATCATGCATAAAAATCATATTCATAATATGTATATGCACTACTGAGAATTCACCTGATGAAGGAGCAAGAAGTAGCTCTGAAATGTTGTGACAGAGAATAAAAGTTGCTATCCATAAAAAGTGTCAAAAAGGAAAACTAGTCTAATGGCACATTTTAACATGATTCATAGAATAAAAAGTATATCTGTTCGACACAAACAGCCTACATAACAAACTAATAACACAGAACATTCAAAAACAGGATTAGAAAGTAAATCTAACTAAGCAAGTTATAGCATGTCCTCAAGTTGAAGTTTTTACTTACTCTAAACACCAAGTAAGAGTCATATAGCACTATAACTTTGCAACTTCCTGATCAGTGTGACCGACCCATTTCAGTCCAACTGTGAGTTAGCCAGACTCAGCCAATAATAGCTTGTTTCACACCAGGAAGCTATGTGACCTAGTTAGGATATAGCTTATCACACAGTCAGACCATAAGTTCATTTGAGGCAGACAGGCTTACATTTCTTGCCACATTCAATACATATATGTTTTATATTATAAGAATAGTAACTAGATATATTACATGTCATAGTTACATACTGTCACAGATTAAAACAGATTCTACTTTTATTATGCAAGCATAGAATCGTTTACTGTTTAGGCCACACATTTTTTTCACTTGCTTTACGGATCTGACTGTAAATTGTTGAAATTTATAAAAAAATAATTCAGAAGTTGTTTTATTTTTATGCCCCCGATAAGCTGAAAGCCTATTTCTCCAAGCAAATACTTACAGAACAAGGACCCATTGAGGTTGACCACGGACGTACATACAATTATGTATATACATGTATATACGTCTTTGGGTTGACATATATTTAACATTGGAGTGAAAATAAAGTTAGTTGTTTTCCTGAAATTGACAGGATGCATAGCTGCACAACAGTATTCCCTTGATTTGTCAGGTTGTCATAACTAAAGAAACAGCAGTGCTGCAGACTCTCCTCCCACATTTAACCATTTTTATACCAGTCGACCAGCAGTTGAGGGGAGACAAAATTGAATTGCCACTTTTTTATCCACCTACTGACTAGAATTTTCCTGTAAGAAATCTGTAAGGCAAATTAAAAACAAAGTGTGGCCATATCTGTACGGCCTTAAACAATAAAACAAACATTTTGTCATCTTCACCATATTTACATATGGGTTTGATGTGTTGTATATACAAATAAAAAACATTCATAATGATAGTAATAATAATTGTAGACATTTTTCAGTTTCAATATTGTTTATTTGAATGTGACTGTCACAACAATTCACCCACAGGACCCTTGTTAAAGACTGTGCATTGTACATGGTTGGTTGTGTGTCATCATGTATCCAACAGTGTAGACTGCTGCTGTTTGCACATCAATCACTGGTTTGTCTGGGCCAAACAGGATTAGGTACAGACCATCATTACATTGTTGAACTATTGCAGCAATGTAAAACAACAAACAGATAAATAAAACCAACCATTTTTAAAGTGAGCACTGATATTGTTTTTATTGAACAACCTGGAACAACAAGGAATTACAAATTATCTGTGCCGAGTGAATTTATTTTGTCAGCTCGCAGGAATTTTTAACATTAATTCACAAGGGGCAGATAATTGGTAATTCTGAGTACCAAATAGGCTATTGTTTTTTTGCCCCTAGTTCTTTTTCTGTGAAAAAGTGGGTTTCCTGATTTCAAATGAATCATGAACAATCGATGACATATATTTTTTATCAACGTCCCACGTTGCTATGGGCCTCTTGCGAACCAATAAACCAATATAACAACTGATGGAATGCTCAGTGAGAATTACTTAAAAGAATTTCGCCTATGATCCATACACATAGCGATGTGCATGTGTGTGTGTGTGTGTGTGGGGGGGGGGGGGGGGGGGATGAAGGGTGTACTAGTCCTGACTACAGCTGTTTTTATAGTGCTAGAATGCTGAATACCCTACTCAGACACAGTATACTGACTTCGAGTCGACCAGTCTTTGTTTTTAGGCCCTTAATTCTGAGCGCCAGGCAGGGTAACATCAACTACAATCTTTTAATGTGTTTGGGTAGGACTCGGCTGTGGATGGAACACCTGACCTTCTGTTCTCCAGGCAGACACTCTACCACTAGACCACAGAAGCAGTCGTACAACAAATGAGGAGCTTGTGGAAACTGACTATCAACGATGTTTCGAAGCTACTTCTTGCTCCTTCATCAGATGAACATTCACCTGTGGAGAAGCAAGAAGTAGCTCTGAAACATTGTGACAAAGAATAAAAGAAGTTGCTATCCATAAAAAGTGTCATGTATTCATGTTCTTCTAAATTCTAAATGCCTATCAAAGACTATATTGACAAGGAATTAATGACTGTCATAGCCTATAAAAGAACCAAATAGGTTTTACTTCATTTTCAAAATATGAATTGACTACAATTTAGGTTTCAGGAAAAAAGCACCATAATGCTAATGATAAAATCTTAGTCTCTTCCTGATCCGGATTTAGAGATCATACCACGAATAGACTCAACTATTTACATTGCCTGACTTTCTGAAAGATAACTTCGCACAAAAATACCAATATTATTCCTGTTCCATTCTTGTGAGATGCTTCCTCGTCCAAGCGATATTATATGTTCTGTTTTCATCATCATCAAGGATCCTTATATAGCTCGGGAAAAGACAAATATAGAACCATTCCCTTCATCATTCTAATGTCTGTGAAAATAACATCAGAGACCACTTTGGCTGCAAACCTTTGTAAAACAGAAAAAAATAAGACTTATTATAGAATGCCTTGCATGCAGGAACTATGTTTTACTCTGGCTGTTATTCATGTTCAGTACAGAACAGAAAGTGTTATTTCTACTGCCACATCATCTACCACTAGTCTTGCGTTATTATGTGATAACTGAAACAGGCTGGAGTTTCCATGATCCACAGCAGTTCCTGCCACTTACAATACTGCTACATCATAGCTATTTATAGATAGGCTCTGAAGATATATTCATTTTGTTCCCAATCATGATTGTTACAGAAAACATACATTTCCTATTTCTATACATTTGGTTCTTCTTTCTATAACCAAATATTTTGCATGACAAGTTTTTATTTTCAGAATTATGTATATAGTATCAAAATATATTGTATTGTTTATGTGAAAATATATTGTCTCATGAGATGATTAAAATGTGAACCTGCAAAATCATAACCATCATTCACTGACAGTGTTTCATTTAGCTTTAAATATACTTCACAACACTCCCCCCCCCCCCCCCCCCCCCCCTCTCTCTCTCTCTCTTTATATTGGTTCATTTTCATCAGAAGTTATATTTTTCATGCTAAAATATGCTGTAATGGTTTGAGATACTTGTCATCTACAGAGGAAATAAATAACAAATCATTATTTTTCCATTGCTACAATAGCATTTTCCTTATTTGACGTAACCAGCAATCTGATTGCTTACAGATATTATCATTAAAGTAAAGACATTTCAACTTGAAGATGGTCAATATCAGAGCTTCAACAGTTCTATTTCGTAAAGGAAAACCAATCCAAGTACATGACAGTCATAACCATGCATTTCTGGGAGATATTGAGTGTTAAAGACAACTTCACTCCCTGCATGGGTATAAGCTAAAATTAAACAACTGAACTTTAGCTTTAAGTTATAGATAAAGATAGCTCACCTATTCCTTTAACAAAACTTCTTCCCTGTACTATATGCCCTGATTAGATAAGGTAGGGGAAGAAGTGGGCTGTTTCATACCAAAGATCTTAATCTCGTCGTCAGCATTATTTCTGTTTCCTCTTTCAAGCTATTGTACATCTCTGATGATGAATGAAAATAACCAGCCATTTCACCATCAACTTTGTCAAGAACACAAACATAGCTAGGCAGCAATTTTGATTTTGATAAAAGTTTAATCTAAAATGCTAAAAGTCTTTTGTAAGCACAAGGTTCATCTTCAACTCCATTGAACATCAGGTAATTTGAACTTGAAAAAGTGGTACAGTTCTGTTTTGCAGGCTTTAAAAATACATTTTCTATGAATAAATGTTAAGTTCTAAAATGAATAAATTGTTATGTAGCATTTATGAAAATATAAAAGTCTGTGTTGGAAATAACCAAGTTATTTCTCCTACATTTTCAAGTCATTTAGGAGTACGACAGGGTTGTATCTTAAGCCCGTTTCTGTTTTCGTTTTTCATCAATGAATTTGCAATGCAAATATATAATAATTGTTCCTATGGAATTCAACTACACCCAGAAGAAATACAATTGTTTTTACTTTTGTTTGCAGACGATATTGCACTATTTTCAAGTACTATTAAAGGTCTACAGTCACAAATTAATGAATTAGAAAAGTATTGTGATGAATGGAAATTGAATGGAAATAGAAATAAAACGAAAATTGTTGTATTTAAAAACAGCGGTAATTACATTTATAGAGAATGCTATCTCGTTGATATTACCATACCAAAATATAGAAAAGCATTGGCACGGTTTCGTTGCATGTCACATGATCTACATATTGAAACAGGCAGATATATAAATACCCCAAGAGAACAAAAAATTGTTACATGTGTAACTTAAATGAAATAGAAGACAAGTATCACTTCCTTATCAGATGTCCATTATATTTAGAACTAAGAAATACTTACTAAAATACTATTACAGTGAACCAAACATATGTAAATTTATAACTTTATTAAAATGTGAGAGAACAGAGGTTGTAAAGAATTTATCGATGTTTGTTTACCATGCTTTGCCCATAGAAATGAAATTGTTAACTGTAAATTAAATACTATCTATGCCAGAATAAAATGAGCATATTTATGGTTGTCATGATGTATATATGTGGGAGATAATTTATTTCAATTTGATGTTCTATTGTAATGATTAATTATGTTGAATTGTATTATGTACTAAAGGCCTGTGGCCTCTTGAGTACGAAATAAAGATTGATTCATTGATTGAATAAGAACATGATCACTGTTAATTTAGCCTTTGACGAATATTTAGAACGTACCCTTCTGTCTTAAATGCAGTACCTTGATAGACATGATAGATTTTGAAAATGTCACTACAATACATACTGAGACATTCGCAAGCTTACATCAAATAAAAACCATGATTTCATCCAGTCTTTTTTTCAAAATTGAGGAATAAGGAATTTCAGTTTTCACATTGTTCATACAAACTTAAAATATAAAGCCTTTTAAAGGCAATGATCGCCCGTTTTGAAGGCTGAAAGTCAGAGCCCAGTATGCTTTAAACACAGATGGATGGATGTATTGTCTGGATGGCTCCATCCACATGTCTGATCCTTGGCTACATGATGTCATACATTATTTGAGACACGAACAACTGAAATAATGATTACCGAATTTAAGGTATTTAATTCAAGTCATTAACATAATTATGTCTTATCCAATTTCAAGGCATATTCAGATATAAAACCTATGGTCAGACTGCCAAATTCAAGGACGACCGTAACCTTTGTGAACATTGACTGATTAAAGACTGACAAAGTGATGTTAAAGAAAAGAGATGCAAATGGTGACAAACCTCCATCATGGCCAATACAATCCTGTCATGTGTGGCACACAGGAATACAGGTCTGATGATAAACAAATTATGGTTTTACAGAAATAAAAATGATCTATTGTAGAGCTCCTTAAATAATCAGCTCCCATCTGATAACTCAATTAAAGTTAAATGAATAATCAACTTTTCCATTAGCCACACTCCCCAACTGATTCCAACAAACTACTGAAATGACATATAGCCTCAGCCTTAATGAAAAGTCTGCACTGAAATGGCAACTCACACAGACCAATTCAGTGGTGATCACATCTACATACAATAACTTATCAGGACATACTCTGAAGGGCAGTACCTTGTATAACCACACTCTGCAGTCATTACACCACTAGATTGGCTTGTAATGAAAACATAACTTCCTTACACAGTCATTTGCTAATTTGCTTTGCAAATCTCACAGTAGCACAAGCTTCAAGAGAAAATTGTGTAATCATTTTAAAGTATAGAATATAGTTTCTAGCAGACTAAAGTTTCTGGTATTTACCGTATTTTATATGAATGGTCCCTGCTATTTGACAAAAATTATCAATTGTACCTGTTATTTGAAGAAAACAGTCAACTGAACCCGCTATTTGAGGAAAACAATCAAGAGTACCTTGTATTGGAGGAAAACAATCAAGAGTACCTGCTATTTGAGGAAAACAATCAAGAGTACCTGCTATTTGAGGAAAACAATCAAGAGTACCTGCTATTTCAGAACAAGAATCATAAGTACCTGCAATTTCAGAACAAGAATCATAAGTACCTGCTATTTGAGGAAAACAATCAAGAGTACCTGCTATTTGAGGAAAACAATCAAGAGAACCTGCTATTTCAGAACAAGAATCATAAGTACCTGCTATTTGAGGAAAACAATCAATAGTACCTGCTATTTGAGGAAAACAATCAAGAGTACCTGCTATTTCAGAACAAGAATCATAAGTACCTGCTATTTTAGGAACACAATCAATAGTACCTGCTATTTGAGGAAAACAATAAAGAGTACCTGCTATTTCAGAACAAGAATCATAAGTACCTGCTATTTTAGGAACACAATCAATAGTACCTGCTATTTGAGGAAAACAATCAATAGTACCTGCTATTTCAGAACAATCATAAGTACCTGCTATTTGAGGAAAACAATTAATAGTACCTGCAATTTCAGAACAATCATGAACAAAATCATGAGTACCAACTATTTCATGAACACAATCATGAGTACCGACTATTTCATGAAAACAATCAGTTGTACCGACTATTTAACGAACACAATCATGAGTACCAACTATTTCATGAACACAATCATGAGTACCGACTATTTCATTAACACAATCAGTTGTACTGACTATTTCATGAACACAATCATGAGTACAGACTATTTCATGAACACAATCATGAGTACCAACTATTTCACGAACACATTCATGAGTACCCGTACTTATTCACTCCAGTGTACTCACACCATATACGTCTTGTACTATCTTTGGTGTGGTTAAATCTAAGCTAGTTGCAAAAATATATTTTTTTACATATTTTTGCGCTTATATAATGGCTATAATTTGACATGTCATGGCAATAATATCTAGGTCATGTGCACTGATGCACTCTCTAAACCATCTGGTGTTTGGTATTGAATAACATTCTTTATTCCATTTTAAAAAAAGAGTCTGGTTGCTGTTTTACAGTGAGATATGAACTTAAGAATCAAGGATGCCTTTAAAATTTCTGCATTTTTATCATGATTTCAAATGACAATGAAATCATTGTTGTCTGAGACATGTTCTCTATTAAGAACCAATCCTCATTTACATCAGTGTCATCCAATTGTCTGATAACATACACAGACTGAAACCCCATCTGAGACAAACTAGTCAGGACACAAATACAGAATAACTGTAGTACACTACTGAATGTGGATGTGATTCAGTTACGTTACCAACTATCTCCACTTTAGCTGGCTGGAACGATACACCCCAACGTTGTATTATCTCTCCTAGCAGCAATCCATTCATTACCTGAGAAGCAATAAGACCATTAACCCTATACAGTGCCACCTGGGGAAAATACGTAGCTGTGCAAAATGTAGACATTCCACATTCATGACACAATGTGTGGATGTGAGGACAATTATTACAGTCTTAACACAGTGTTGTGACAATTATTACAGTCTTGACACAATGTGAGGACAATTATGACAGTCTTGACACAGTGTTGTGACAATAATTACAGTCTTGACACAATGTGAGGACAATCATTACAGTCTTGACACAATTTGAGGACAATTATTACAGTCTTGACACAACGTTGGGACAATTACACATGTATTACAGTCATGAAACAATGTGAGGACAATTATGACAGTCTTGACACAGTGTTGGGACAATTATTACAGTCTTGACACAATGTTGTGATAATTATTACAGTCTTGACACAATGTTGTGATAATCATTACAGTCTTGACACAATTTGAGGACAATTATTACAGTCTTGACACAATGTTGGGACAATTATTACAGTCATGAAACAATGTGAGGACAATTATTATAATTTGGGCACAATGTTGTGACAATTAATACAGTCATGACACAATGCTACGACAATAATTACAGTCATGGCACAATGTGTTGACATATTAAAGTCATGACAATGTATAGATATGTCACACTCATGACACAATACTGGGACATGTCATGCTTATGTCATGCCACATGGGAAAAGCAAATTGCTGACACATGGAAATTCTTTAGCAGAACAGGTTCCAAATACCCTATACTCTTCATGAGACCTCACTAAGATCAGCGAAGGTGATGGAATATGTGACCTGGCTGACTGCAACCCTGCACATTCTCACATCCTGGCGTATGTTCAGTGGAATGTGAGGCCTTGAATACAACAAAACAATATTCTTTTCCCAATCCCTCCACATTCAATCACTGTCACCATCTTTCATTTTCATAATTAATCAGTTCATCTAAATCAAATCAGAATCTGTCAATGTTTCCCTCAAAAAGATATTATCTAGGTCATCAAGGGTCACATGTCGTATAACCTATATTTTACCAAACAATTCAGCTTGCTAAAAATAAATTAGGTTCCAATTTATGCAAGTTTTCTTGAAGCTAATCTCTCACAACCCATGGAAATAAAATGGCCTATAATGAGATTAATGCTGACCAGAATGAATGGCTTTGAATCTGACCTTAGTCTAGTCTACACACTCAAATACATCTACGTTTGTCAATGTTACTACCCAGTGTAATTGTTTCAGCTGTGGGAACTTTGACCAGTATCAATATTGACAGATTTGACATGCTCTCTGGACACATGACTTGGCTGTCATGTATCAGGAACAGTCCCTACATTAGATTAAGTTACACTCCAATATTTATTCCAATATACTATCTTCCTGAATTGTTCTAACTACCTTCCTGAATTGTTCTAACTATCTTCCTGAATTGTTCTAACTACCTTCCTGAATTGTTCTAACTAACTTCCTGAATTGTTCTAACTATCTTCCTGAATTGTTCTAACTAACTTCCTGAATTGTTCTAACTATCTTCCTGAATTGTTCTAACTATCTTCCTGAATTGTTCTAACTAACTTCCTGATTTCTTCTAACCTGCTAACTATCTTCTTGAAACCCAAAAATATTAAATTATGATGTGCCATTTGTAAATATTGACTGATCATGAACCGAGGTTCATTAACACATAGTATTAATTAGTATGAACTATGATTAGTACTCATATGGTTTTGGGCCTAGCTTGTATTAGACAAAAGGTTTTAGTTCATATAATAAATCACAGCTGTTGTTTCTCAAACTGATTTAGAGACTGGTAGAGACATTTTCATTTTTATTTTCACATAGCCTAATTTTTTAAATTTTATATTTTCACATAATTACTTGAAAATACACATCTACTGACTTCTGATGCCATCATTTTCAAAATTAAGAATTCTTTATTCCACCAATTTCCCCTTTGAGTCTGACTGATGATAAAAGTGATGAATGTTGACTATATTTATTAAGTAATGATAAACAACTTGTTCAAAGAGAAAAGGTTTTTACTTTGCATAAAGACAAAAAAGGTTATTAAACCCAACATGTACAACTAAATCTATTTTCTTTGTCTTCATATATCAAAGATGACAATTTATTTTCAGAGACATTTTTTGTTCCCACTTGAGTATCATTCTATTCAATGGATGGCTGACATGTAGACAAGCTCGCACCTCTGACATGTAGACAAGCTGGCACCTCTGACATGTAGACAAGCCGGCACCTCTGACATGTAGACAAGCCGGCATCTCTGACATGTAGACAAGCCGGCACCTCTGACATGTAGACAAGCCGGCACCTCTGACATGTGGACAAGCCGGCATCTCTGACATGTGGACAAGCAAGCACCTCTGTCATGTGGACAAGCCGGCACCTCTGACATGTGGACAAGCCGGCATCTCTGACATGTAGACAAGCCGGCACCTCTGACATGTGGACAAGCCGGCACCTCTGACATGTAGACAAGCCGGCACCTCTGACATGTAGACAAGCCGGCACCTCTGACATGTAGACAAGCCGGCACCTCTGACATGTAGACAAGCCGGCACCTCTGATATGTAGACAAGCCGGCACCTCTGCTCAAGGTGCAAAGTTCACTTAACAAGAAAATGTAAAAATATATAGGAACAATATTTAAGAGATATAGCAACAATAACACAGCTTCTTACTATGCTTTTTGTTGTTGTTATGACATAATGAATTGTGATTCAGCTTTTATCAATATTCCAGCAACATCACGGAAATAAACACGAATGGTCAACACACATTGAACCCATCTTGGGAATTGAACCTGGGCCTTTGGCATGTGATGAGTGAACGCTTTAACCATTAGCCCACATCAGCTGAAAAATAGCCATGAATGCTTCAATAGTGTTGATTCTAGACTATAAGAGTTTTCTTTCCCATGTGGGTCAAAAAGAACACATTTTGGCCTTTCACGTTTCTTTCCACATTTTCATAGGCTGGCTGAATGTAATAATGTTCTTAAACTATACGTGGAACAGAAAGTCTCTTCCAAAATAAAATGAAAATGAGCATGTGTTTTGAATGTAGCAGACAAACTGTAATCCAGGAAACACGCACACATTTACTGCTCTGAATGAACCTTAACCAACAATACATACTTGTGAGGACAGTGACAGACATTACTAATAATCCCTATCAGTTTACATGCTCGTTTTACAGGCCCACCTGTCATATTTCAGCCACTTAAAAACAACATAACTTTTTGTGTCTTGGAAGTAAACTTTAATATCAAACATTAAGGTTACCTTAAAGGGAAACAACACTCCTAGTTTGAAAGCATTGAAATATAAATCGGCTCTTTCTTCGCAGAATCAAATGTTGCTTAACTACATAGTATCCCTTATGAGAATTCAGGTGAAGGACAAGGTGATAACAACCTTGGTCAGTACAAATGTGAAATTTGAGATGAATTATTACTAGACATGGTGATTTACCATTGAAATTGTATTTTCTGTTCTGCTAGGCATTGTTTCATAAATATATATACCGAGAAATAAATATTACCGAGTGCAGAAGTAAATATTACTTTGTGTTTTTTTGTATACAAAGCCAAATATAGCAATCATCTGTAGGCACATTTTCTAGCAATCTACCAGTGATTTAGTTTTAAAAAAACCAATGATATAACTACAAGGAATTTTGATGCAATGATTGGATGAATTGTATCTGAAACAAATATTTTATCAGAAATAATATATTCCAATATCGTTTACTAAAAATATTTAAATGATAATAACCATAAGCGTAGCACTTTGGAACAACTTATTGCTTTTGACGGATATTTTTTTTATGTATGGAACAATTTGATCAGTCAACTTTGAGAGCTACAGCAAATGAATGAAAGTAAAATACAAATATCGTAATAACAAGTGAGAAAAGTTACATGTATGATATGAGGCAGTTACCTTGTTGGAAGAAATCCATTGTGTTAGATAACAATGAGCAATCAATCAACATATTACCAGCTAATCCTTTGAACAAAGTATGTTGTTGTTACATAGGCACTCCACGCCCAGATATGGGTGTATTTCTGTCTTCTTTTGTCAACCTACATAAACACTTACTTTTGACACATATCCACTGTGCAAGACAAGACAACAGTGATTAATCAATCAATGTATTATCCGCTATTCCTTTGATCGATGTTTTTTGTAAACTCAACTGACCATTTCTCTCTGCCTGTGTTGCCATGTGCATATTACATAAAATGTAACACATTCACCACATCAGACCTGGATTCCTGACCCAATCTTAGACTGGATAATTACCCCAGACACAGGAAGTACCACATGCCAACCACTGATTGCTGTGTATTCTTGACACTCTCAGAGACAGGTTATCGAAGATTTTGCAGTCTTTGTCAGGTAATCTTAGTGGTTCTACCTGTAATGAAGTCATTAACAAGAAACAAGTGAATCACGCCAAATACACAGGTGTAGGGTTTATACCATGAAACATGGATGACAAGAAAGGTGTAGTAATTGTTGTAATATATGCAATTTGCTTGAAAAATAAGGTTCGTTGCTGTTCTGAGTATATAAACTGAATTATATTTTTGCCAAAATAATACGTACACGTATTTGCTGTATGCTAAACAAGGATCAAAATCAGTCTGGCCTAAGAATGACTTCTTATTCTTAAAACAGACACAAAGTATAACTAGCTGTGTTTCCAAGATAGAACATGTAAATAAGAGACCGTGGTGTGGGTTGAATATAGTGCAGGTTGTTATTGTGAGGAGACCGATTACTCTTCCCATGTTACTGTAGAGAGCTGACAGCTCTAGGATTGGATAATGTGTAACTGCTTTCTGTGACAATGAGAAGGAAATGACAAGTGCTTGCCTCAATGTGAGAGCATTATGGAACAGGAAGTGCCACTCCATTTACAACCATTCCGTCTCCAATATGACAGCCATTACTACATTCACATATACACACATGCCATAGTTAGACCTACAAAACATTCACATCTACAACTTCAGCTTAGGACCTGCCAGCTATTTCATATTCTGGGGCCTGGGATTTTACACATAAAAATAAATGTCCTCCAAAGTACTTGAAAAATAGAATTATGCTTCACAGTGTTGAATAAAAACCAAATTGTCTGCCACAAAAATAACACTGATGCAATGTGTTTCTAGAAAAAAAATATTTTCGCTCATAGTTTTAATTAAAAAATATCTGGGTTTGCAGCTGTAGTTGAAAAAATCTGGTCTCAATACAAAATCTCAAAAACTCTTCTTCCTGATTTGAAGTGTCTTGTTTGAACAATACCTTGTTGTTTCCCCACATCAAACACTTTGAATATACATTCAGTCTCATGTTGAGATATAGAGATTACTACACGAGTGTCTGTTAGATACCATTGATCTTACAACGAGTTGTTTCAAAACGTATCGAACGAGCGAAAGCTACTAGTTTTAGTAGAAAAATAGCAGAATATACCAAGTAAATTGTTCACACAGGATGCATAATGAACCATCATGCCCAATTCTGTTCAAATACGATTGTCAAGACCGCAATTCTCTGTGTTGTTTAATGTGATAAATTCAACGTCGTTTTGATAATATCCAGCCAAATTGCCTTATGACAACTATTCTTCATTTAGATAGCAGCTAAAGATTAATGTAGAACAAGGAATCTGACAATTCATGGCTACAGATTAATGCAGGACAAGGAATTTGACAATTCATGGCTACAGATTAATGCAGAACAAGGCATCTGACAATTCATGGCTACAAATTAATGCAGAACAAGGCATCTGACAATTCATGGCTACAGATTAATGAAGAACAAGGAATCTGACAATTCATGGCTACAGATTAATGCAGAACAAGGAATCTGACAATTCATGGCTACAGATTAATGCAAAACAAGGAATCTGACAATTCATGGCTACAGATTAATGCAGAACAAGGAATCTGACATTTCAGGGCAACAGATTAATGCAGAACAAGGAATCTGACAATTCATGGCTACAGATTAATGCAGAAAAAGGCATCTGACAATTCATGGCTACAGATTAATGCAGAACAAGGAATCTGACAATTCATGGCTACAGATTAATGCAAAACAAGGAATCTGACAATTTTGAGGTCCTAAACAATACAACCGAGTCACAAACATTCCTGCTTCCTACAAAGGCTGTTACATTTTATAGGATATAAAAAATGCAGAAAAAACAAAGCTGAATATATCTTACCTTTCAGGGATAATCACAAGCCCTAAACACAAGCTTGTCAACTACCAGTGGTCACACATTCTACCACAAGAAACAATGATGAAGCAATGACACACTACATTTGCCAGTGTCATGCCGGGTCCATGTTCATGCAGGTTTCACACTATGCCTTATCATAGTCCCAGCAGCACAAGATGGATGGGCCTTGCATCATAAAGTCATCAAAAGTACAGAGCTGTTGCCTCAAGCTAGGAAATGTTCCTCTGTCTTAGAGAGCCTACTCAGTCTTCACTGTTTACCATATTGTCTCAGGTTATATCGGTCAGCAGGAATTTCACACAACACTAAAAAATTATTTTTTTTTATCAACTGCAGATTTTAAACATATTTATACTTTTACATATTGTGTATGGGGCGGTCAGGTAGCCCAGTGGTTAAAGCGGGTTCGATTCCTGACATGGGTACAATGTGTGAAGCCCATTTCTGGTGTCCCCCGCTGTGATATTGCTGGAATATTGCTCAAAACGGCGTAAAACTCACTCACTCACATATTGTGTATATATTCTCTTGTCATCATATAGTCATTCTGTCAAATTTATATGAAAAAAGACCATAATCCTATTTCTGTGAAACCCTGTTAGACCAGACACCTTGCTTTCTGAAAGATTATAATATGAATTAAGAAAGACTACATTCACACAAACTCTGTGAATCTGGACGATTCCACTGGGTACAGGTATTTTACTGTGTGCATTGACCATGTTTTACTAGAACCGTCATGTCATTTCAAACAGTCTTAGTTCTGCTGTATCACACTTGTAAGAATATAAACGTAACCAGTTTGGCAGTATATCAAGTCATATGCTTTTCAGTCCTTCCTTGGCATCAGTGATCACACCTGCAAGTCCAGACAGACGCCACCAACGCAACACAGTGTCTTTGTTCTTTGCGACTGCATCAAAGGCCGACACGAGCCAGCGCCCATGTATTGTTTTAGCAAAAGAACTCTACCCAGTGCTAATAAGCGGTGCTATTCTTTTGGAGACGCATTAATTTCACGATTTACAATATACGATGAGGTCTGTGGCAGACATGATATAAGCTACAGCTCCACACAGTCACCTATCTTGTAAGGTGTCAAATGTATCTGGCTTAAAAGAATCACTTTGTCCATAGTATAGAATTGGTGAACGATAGATTTGAATTACTCCTTCTATTTTGAACAGATTACACCAGAAAAGATGCAAACACATGCTCGCAGAAAGAGAACATTTCATTGTTTTAGTAGAAAAATAGCAGAATATACCAAGTAAATTGTTCACACAGGATGCATAATGAACCATGTCAAGACCGCAATTCTCCGTGTTGTTTAATGTGATAAATTCAACGTCGTTTTGATAATATCCAGTCAAATTGCCTTATGACAACTATTCTTCATTTAGATCGCATCTATGATGCTCACTGCACTGACTGCACTCATTGTTTTGTCTTGATTATCCTGAACATTGAAAGGAGGGACACTAAACATCAGCAACAATGTCATCCTGTTCAACGAATTACACTAAGGGCGTAACATAATTTGTCCAATCGCTTAAATGATAAATGGTGTAAAGCGTTAAATATACACATTTTAGGAGTATACCTATTTCAGTCAGTGTAGATATTTCCTGAGAATGAATTGAGTTCTTACTTCAACATACTTGAATATTCCAGGTTTACAGCATGGTGACTGGATGTTTCAGGTATATAATGTGGGATCCCATCCCAGGTTTACAGCATGGTGACTGGATGTTTCATGTTTGTAATGTGGGGATCCCATCCCAGGTTTACAGCATGGTGACTGGATGTTTCAGGTATATAATGTGGGATCCCATCCCAGGTTTACAGCATGGTGACTGGATGTTTCAGATTTGTAATGTGGGATCCTATCCCAGGTTTACAGCATGGTGACTGGATGTTTCAGGTATATAATGTGGGATCCCATCCCAGGTTTACAGCATGGTGACTGGATGTTTCAGGTATATAATGTGGGGATCCCATCCCAGGTTTACAGCATGGTGACTGGATGTTTCAGGTATATAATGTGGGGATCCCATCCCAGGTTTACAGCATGGTGACTGGATGTTTCATGTTTGTAATTTTGGGATCCCATCCCAGGTTTACAGCATGGTGACTGGATGTTTCAGGTATATAATGTGGGATCCCATCCCAGGTTTACAGCATGGTGACTGGATGTTTCATGTTTGTTTACAGCATGGTGACTGGATGTTTCATGTTTGTAATGTGGGGATCCCATCCCAGGTTTACAGCATGGTGACTGGATGTTTCAGGTATGTAATGTGGGGTTCCCATCCCAGGTTTACAGCATGGTGACTGGATGTTTTAGGTATATAATGTGGGATCCCATCCCAGGTTTACAGCATGGTGACTGGATGTTTCAGGTATATATTGTTGGGTTCCCATCCCAGGTTTACAGCATGGTGAATGGATGTTTATTAAAATACTTCTTGGACCATGGATGGTCAACTTTATTTACACCCCAAAATAATTAAAATATATCAACATGATCAAAATGCCTCCTCTTATGTTTCTGCCTAATTTTGATTAAACTGCTGTTTCATCTGTGGTATAAACCTGAATGGCATTGAGTGGTTATGTTCTTACTGTAAGCATCTATCATGTTGCTATGACAATCAAAGAACAACAGAACAGTTTTGGTATACAGTTGGCAATGTTGTCACACATATAGTTGAAACACACCTCGCATTTGAGAGGAGCCATATTCCCAAAATAGCATCCTGCATCAGAGTTTATGAAAAGACTGAATTATTCATAATTGTGCCTTAATCAGCAACATTTTGAAAAATTATAAAGTTTAAAAATGAAAAGTCTAACTCAAAGCCAAATTACATCAAATAAGGTCCTTAAAATAATCTATTATAAACAACCTTTTACAGTCAGTAACATTGTTAAACAACAAACACACAAAACTGAAAACATATTTATCCCTTTCATTAACATTTGTTTTCTATCCAATTGCAGGTGAAAACATGTACAGGTTTATGTGGATTTCTACGGTAATCATCACATGACAAGTTAAGCAATGTATTTCCGCCAACACTTCCGTGTGTTAGGTTAGTCTACTATTGGCCACACAGTTTTTATTGTCTTGGTTTATGGATGTGTCTCATATATATTTCTTCTGTCATGGACAAAATTGATATTATTTCTGCTGAAATAAAAAGTGAGTGCAAGAAAATTATGAGATTATTAATGTATAGTATAGTTTGAATGTACCCTCTGTTTAACTTATTTCAACACACACGCACATGGATGAAAGCATGGACACACACACACACTGACACACACACAGACACACAGACATGCACACACACACACACACACACATGGATGAAAGCATGGACACGCACACAGACACGCACAGACGCATGCACGCACGCATGCACGCACACTGACACACACACACACACACACGCGCACACATGGATGAAAGCATGGACACACACAGACATGCTCACACACACACACACACACACACACACACACACACACAGGCATGGATGAAAGCATGCACACACACAGACACGCACATACACACACTGATGCACACACGCATGCACGCACGCACATACACACACTGACGCAAGCACACACGCACGCACTCACACTGACACTAACACACACACACACACACGCTCGCACATGGATGAAAGCATGGACACACACAGACATGCTCACACACAGACATGCTCTCTCTCTCTCACACACACACACACACACACACACACACACACACACACACACACACACACACACACACACACACACACATGGATGAAAGCATGGACACACACACACACACACACACATGCACACGCACACGCACACACACACAAAAATCCCTAGTATTTGGTACTTCATGCATGACACCCCACAAAGATTCCTGGCAGTATTTGGTCCCTAGCACAGGAACCTCATACATGTCTCCCCACAAAATTACTTTCATCTTGAATGAATATTTCTGGCCAGGGTTACACAAGGCACAAAGGACAGACATTGATTATGTGTCTTTAAGATAAAATATATCAGCATGAGCCTTGACGAGGGTTCTTCCGGCGTTTACTGATGAATGCTTATAAATTCTATCTTTTTAAAAAGCACCGGGGACATCCCACGTTTCATCCAGTATAACTTTCATTATTATGTAGTCTTGAGACTGTATACAATGCATTTCATAAATAATTATCGAATAAGTCTAAATATTTTTGGGTTGAATTTTCAGTTGTATCTTTGTTTTTTAATTCAATCAGAATGTCAGAATGTTGAGATCTGACTGGTTCACATGATCTTGATAAAATACTATGTATTGCGCCTGGGAGGAAAATAAATTTCTGAGCCTGAAAATATATACCTTATATCCTGCTATGAAGAAGATAGGTTGCACATTGATTTCGGAGCAGGAGAATAAATCCCTTATACCCGGCTACGAAGATAAAAGCTGCACATTGCTAGAATCAATGAAAGTCATGGCACAAATTAACCTCAGTTCAATGGAACAACTGTTTTCTATCAATTTTCAGTTTGTTTTAATTCTTTTACAATGACAGATTGAAACATGTCGGCAAGGTAAATTTGTTGTAGCAGTATCACTTGGGGTACATGTGGTTTTAAGCATCCCTTCTGATTGGTCAAACAAATTTCTGAACTTAAAAAACTAAAGTTGCTTCACCTTACTTCTTCCTCCAGCCGCAGTGTCTGTGCAGCTGTGTGATGAGGATGATCGATGAACTTGGCTTATACTACAAGCACCTTGCTAACAGCGTTTCAGGTATCTCAACATTGTGACCTTAACCCTTCAAACACTCATGTTCTTTCAGTCCACAGAGGTGTAATGGACTGGATCTGAATACATGAATTCAAAATGATCTGCTCTGCCAGTCACCTATTCAAAATATTTCTTTACTTTTGACAAACTTATCAGGTTTGTAAGTACATCTACCTGAATGCATGAATGCCATTTTGCTTGCATCACATACATCCAATATTTGAGGTGCTACATTTGGCATATACCGTCCTTCTTGTTGTTGTTTTTACTTTGTACTACCTTGACAGATACACACTTGAATATTAAAACAAAACAGAATATTACCTGATATAACAAGATAAAAACACAGGTGGTCCCCTGCAGGCTACACAAGAGACATGTACATAGACATTCCAAACAATGTGTCCAGTTCTGAAACAACATTTTCTTTAAAAGGTCACCGAGTGCGACCACTTTAATGTCATGTGTTTCCACAATGGACAAGGTATACCAGACTTCCTCTGCCTCTATTGTACTGTTCTGTGTTTATTCCCTCTTCCTCTGTTCTACTGGTCTGTGTTTATTCCCTCTTTCTCTGTCCTACTGGTCTGTGTTTATTCCCTCTTCCGCTGTTCTACTGGTCTGTGTTTATTCCCTCTTTCTCTGTTCTACTGGTCTGTGTTTATTCCCTCTTTCTCTGTCCTACTGTTCTCTGTTTATTCCCTCTTTCTCTGTTCTACTGATCTCTGTAAAATCCCTCTTCCTCTATTGTACTGTTCTGTGTTTATTCCCTCTTCCTCTGTTCTACTGTTCTTTGTATAAATCCCTCTTCCTCTGTTCTACTGTTCTTTGTATAAATCCCTCTTTCACTATTGTACTGTTCTGTTTTTATTCCCTCTTGCTCTGTTCTACTGTTCTGTGTTTATTCCCTCTTTCTATGTTCTACTGATCTCTGTAAAATCCCTCTTTCTCTATTGTACTGGTCTGTGTTTATTCCCTCTTCCTCTGTTCTACTGTTCTTTGTATAAATTCCTCTTTCTCTGTTCTACTGTTCTGTGTTTATTCCCTCTTTCTCTGTTCTTCTGATCTCTGTAAAATCCCTCTTCCTCTATTGTACTGTTCTGTGTTTATTCCCTCTTCCTCTGTTCTACTGTTCTTTGTATAAATCCCTCTTTCTCTGTTCTACTGTTCTGTTTTTATTCCCTCTTTCTCTGTTTCTACTGTTCTATGTATAATCCCTCTTCCGCTGTTCTAGTGTTCTGTTTTTATTCCCTCTTTCTCTGTTCTAGTGTCCTTTGTATAAATCCCTCTTCCTCTATTGTGCTGCTCTCTGTGTAAACCCCTCTTCCTCTGATATACTGTTTTCTGTATAATCCCTCTGTCTCTGATCTACTTCTCTCTGTATAATCCCTCTGTCTCTGATCTACTTCTCTCTGTATAATCCATCTGTCTCTGATCTACTTCTCTCTGTATAATCCCTCTGTCTCTGATCTACTTCTCTCTGTATAATCCCTCTTCCCTTGATCTACTGCTCTCTGTATAATCCCTCTTCCTCTATTGTACTGTTCTGTGTTTATTCCCTCTTCCTCTGTTCTAATGTTTTCTGCATATTCACTCTACGTCTATTCTATTCTACTGATTATTCCATGTGCCTCTTTTCTACTATTCTGTTTATTCCCTTTTCCTCTTTTCTGTTTATCGTATTTGCCAATACTCTACCTGTGTCCGACTATTCTCGGTTTATTCCCTATTCCTCTAATCTCTTGTTCTCTGTAAATGTTCCAACTTCCTCTATTCTCTCTGAATTGTTCTCTGAATATTCCCTTGTCCTATATATATCCATGGTGACTGCTAATATAGCTAGTATAGTCTGAACGTACAGTAATCTCCTTTCATTTACGCCTCCGTTCTCTGCATATTATCATAAATGAATCCAACACAGGAATGAAGAAAATTATGTCCAAAAGGCTGCATGTTCTTTCATTTCAGTGAGATATATTTACATGGAGTTATCTGTCATGTTGATCCGATTATAGCTTCCTCTTTAACAAACAAATGATAAATTGACATCACAACAGTAAATATATAAGGTCACCTACCTGTTGTTAATGCCGACGTATGTTGATTTATCAGTAGTTGTGTAGTTTTGATTTAACTTTTTTTCCCGGTTCTACATTTCGCAGCAATGATCATATTCGTTTGAATCGCATCGTCGTACAGCGAAACGAAAGTGAATGCTGGCCTCCCCTGCCAGTGACAAGTACGACAGAGATCAGCATCATGAATAACCTTGTGTCACTGTCATTCTCCAATGGTAAGAAATACTTGCGTCTAAAACGCGGAAGAACGTCAGCACTAGCTTGGCCTATTTGTAGATCTCTAGATTCAACATTCTGTCATCAGCTGTTCAACAAACGTGATATCAGTACGACAGCTTATCAGGGCCATAAATATGAAGGCGCTTGCATTGCCATGCGGACTTCTGTCAGCTTGTGGGGCCACGAGGGTCTCAGTCGTTTAGGGCGTGACAATGCCCTGTGCAGACCTTTGTTCCTTGGGTGTGTGAGCAGTTTGTGATCGTGGATTCGAATCCCAGATTGGCCTTGATTATATTTTAAGGTTTGTTAACACCACACCCGTGTTCGTTGGTTTCACCTAAGTGGTAAATGTCTGCATCACTTCGGGCTTAAAATTCTCCCCGATGCCATGGTGACACGCCATGACCATACTGAAATATTGTTCAAAGAGGCGTAAAACAAACTCAGTCACTCGCGTTTACTCTATAGTGTTCAGCGCCCATACACCCACACGTCCATTCTTCAATAAGGAACATATCAAGGGGACACAGTCGTAATCAGCAGACTGAGCCGTCCAAGGCTGTCACTAGCGACGTGGGAGTTGTAACATTCATTGTGGATCCTGAAGTCTAACCCAAAACCATTCTCTAAACAAAGAACAAAGTGCCACTTTTACCTTGAAAGTGTCCTATGTTGTGTTATTGATGAAGAGTTCATTGATCATTTAGTGTGGACGTACTCTTTCTGGGGCAGGGGCACGGGTGACCCAGTCGTCTAAGGCCCTGTGCAGAGTTGCGACCCTTGGGCACGTCAGAAACCTATGATCGTGGGTTCGAATCCCGGTTCGCTCCGATTGTGTTTGTCAGCACCATACCCGTGCTCGTTGGTTTCACTCACCAAAGTGGTAAACGTTTGAGACCTGCATCACTTCGGGCTTTCCTAACACATTAAGCTGACACGCCGCGATATAACTGGAATACTGTTAAAAGCGGCGTTAAACCCAACTCACTCACTCACTGTCCGGGACGGGGCGTTCGTTTGTCACGCCGAAGACCCATGTTCGATTCCCGATATGGGTACAATATTTGAAGCCCAGTTCCGGTGTCCCCCGCCGTGATATTCCTGGAATACTCTTTCCGGGGCAGTGATGGTAAACTCTGTGCAGAGTTGTGCTCCTTATCCGTGTCAGTATCCGCTGATCGTGGATTGGAATCTCAGATTCTTCACAATATAATATTATCTTTAGCCAACACTGCCACTTGCATTACTTTGGTATGTGTGTTGTTTTACGCCGCACTCAGCAATATTCCAGCTGTATGACGGCGGTCTGTAATTAATTTTTTCAATGGAATTACGGTTCTGCCATGGTTGTAACTTTGAGAGAAACATATAGAGCCTATTCATTAATATTTTCTTTTTTACAATATGTTTCCCACAAGTCTGTCAACTGTACGTCTATACAGCCGTTAGGAGAACTTAAATAACTAATAACATGATGCAAGTAGCAGAAAATACACACATGGGTTCCGAGGATGGAATAAAATCGTGAAAACAGACTTTGTCTAACCTTTAGTAGAGGAAATTGACTTCCACATGTATGCATGTCATCCTCTGAGAATGCCAGCTCCCTGCCGTCCCAGTTTTCTGTTTCAGCCACACAATGTAGGTCGTTGTGGTATGAATGCTGACAAGACGATCTTACAACCACGACATTTACAATCGTCGATAACTGATTACTACCTATGGGGTATTTCTTATCAGTTCACCCGTGTGCGACCTTTTCTAAGCTGGACAGGAGAATTCTGGTGGTAAAAACATACACGCAATACACAAGTGTTGATCTCGCAGTCTATCTCTGATCTGGCAGTTATTTCTAGAGTTTGTGACAGAAACGAAACATCAATTTCAACAATAATCGAGTGTGTTGTGTTTATCGCCAATTTGAACAGACAGTCAGTGTTATGGACATATGGCGGCGAGTGTTAAATGTGTGAGACAAAGGCCGAAAATAACACACATCGTTTCACTTTTCGAAAAAGACAACGAGGACAGTTGTGATAACAAATCAAGTTTCCTACTCTGGACGAATTCGAACAAACCATTATCAGACCCTGACGCAGCCAAGGGACATAACTCTAGTTACGTGATTATTTGATACTCACGCACCTAAGGGCCGTATCTCTGTATTCAGTTGAAGTTCGACAAAAGAGGACTGTGGTCGAGTGAGCGTCTGTGTTACTTGAGCCTTTGTCGCGAGTTTGATTTATGACGAATGCAGGTTTCCGTAACATCTTAACCAGGAAGTGATCGAGGCCAAACGAGGCTTGTGTGATTGGCTGCTCTGTGATACCGACAAGGCTGTTCACGAACAAGAGTTCACGTGCTTTACATAAGGTTCTCAAACGCGGGTTATCCACATTTTCAGAAGCTATATGACACGGATTCGTGGAACAAAACAGCTAGTCGTTCCGAATTGAAAAGTGAATTATTGAGACGAACGTAGTGTACCGATGAGCTGCGGCCGCTGAACCGACTGGTTACGGCATGTAGATTGTTATACAGCAAGGCCGCTGTTATGGACCACGGGACCATGTACCTACACGGCCCTGTGTATGAACTTACCCAACTGTTTCAAGCAGACGATAGAGGTTGTGTTCTTATACTCCATGCATATATCATGGCTCAACTAATCGGCATTCCTGTTTGAATCGGGGATTTCGCTGCTATAAAGTAACTTAATTAATATTACGACACATTATACCCCAACCCAATTTAATCCCTATAACACAATAAAAACGTTTGTCGTTTCGTTAAATCAAGGACCTGTTATCTAGGTCCGTGGATAAATCTAACATTTGAAACCTCCCAGGGATGCGTACAGTTACAAAGCAAATTTAACCATGTCAAATCTAAGTTAACATAACTCCCAATTGACACCACCTTGCGTTGTTCAGCTCCTTCTGCCGGCTACAGAATGATGAATGTTCACATCACATTTACTTCGTATCAGTAACACCTTATGAAACTCAATCTGTAGATTCAAATGATAAATGAATCTAAATACGGTTAGATCCGTTTCAAGCAATTCACAACGAGTGCAATGACAGTCACAGCAAGTTTCACCCAAAGATGTTATCAGTAGGGGGTATTGAATTTTTATAAGATTCTTGTATACATGAATATGACACGCAAAAATGCATTCGAGAGCTGTACATTCGCATGCAGCGCGTGGTTAACCTCATGTTTAACGTACGATACACATCGTAGGACCATTATGACCCAGAGTCAGCCAAATCGGACATTTTACCCACCCGATACTCACTTGTTGGATCCTGCGACAAGCGTTTGGTTCTGGGTAGAACATTCTACACCGGAATCACTTTACGGGCTTCCTAGATCGAAGTTTCATTTCACATCTACCCTAGCACTAACCCCAACACCAAAGTCAAATCAAGATTTATGAAGCGTCGAGGGGGCAATTCCCTATTTTGACTCGTACCATATGTTCTCGTACATTGCTGTTGTTTTTTCTTCAGATTTGGAGTTGCATGTGTTTGTGGTCGGTGCCTCCGGTGGGGCAGGATAAGCTCACCTTTGCGCGAACACCTGATCTCATTACTAGTTGATAGTGATTCATAAAGCCATGTTTATGATATAGTCGGAATCGTACAATGCACTCTGCTTTTGGAAGAGGTTGTTTATAGTTATTGGAATGTTGTTGTGTTTTTGTCGCTTTTATTTAACAAGAGAGTGAATGCGTTGTTCCTTAACACCACATGCTTGGTGTATTATTCCAACAACCTTGACAGTATTATTTATACAACCTTGACAGTACTATTCCAACAACCTGACAGTATTATTCATACAACCTCGACAGTACTATTCATACAACCTTGACAGTACTATTCCAACAACCTTGACAGTATTATTCTAACAAAATTTGACAGTATTATTCATACAACCTCGACAGTATTATTCATACAACCTTGACACTATTATTCATACAACCTTGACAGTTTTATCCATACAACCTTGACAGTATTATTCCAACAACCTCGACAGTATTATTCCATACAACCTTGACAGTATTATTCAAACAACCTTGAAAGTTTTATCCATACAACCTTGACAGTATTATTCCAACAACCTTGACAGTTTTATTCCAACAGCCTTGACAGTACTATTCCAACAACCTTGACAGTTTTATCCATACAACCTTGTCAGTATTATTCCAACTACCTTGACAGTTTTATCCATACAACCTTGACAGTATTATTCCAACAACCATGACAGTTTTATTCTAACAACCTTGACAGTACTATTCTAACAACCTTGACAGTATTATTCCAACAAATTTGACAGTTTTATCCATACAACCTTAACAGTATTATTCCAACAACCTTGACAGTTTTATCCATACAACCTTGATAGTATTATTCCAACAACCTTGACAGTTTTATCCATACAACCTTGACAGTATTATTCCAACTACCTTGACAGTTTTATCCATACAACCTTGACAGTATTATTCCAACAACCTTGACAGTTTTATTCTAACAACCTTGACAGTACTATTCTAACAACCTTGACAGTACTATTCCAACAAATTTGACAGTTTTATTCATACAACCTTGACAGTACTATTCAATCAACCTCGACAGTATTATTCATACAACCTTGACAGTACATTTGTTCACGAAGTCAACTACCATAAACTCAGTTTTTGTTTTGTTAAATATCTCAGAATATTTTCACCACACAAAGATCATACATTGGTACAAACCCTAAAACAACACAATAAAACTAAAAAGGACGATAGTATGAATTGATAATGTTTTCAAACCGAAAAGAACCTAGTTTTCTACTCGTGGGTGTCGCGCCAAATGACATCAAAAGTAAAGATGAAAATATCTAATTTTTTATTGAGTGTCGTATAAACATACTACCACGGTTATGCTCCGCCAGCCGTTCGGTGTCTGATAAACGTTGGATTTAGTTTCAGATATTAATTAATAATTGGGCTAGAAACGTGCCCAAATCATGCCTCATGTGCTCAGGTGAAATCACATTTTTTTACTGTTCAGAGAGAAAATGGTAGTTGCTACCTACCAACTTCCAGTTTGGCATGGACAGCGCTCAACCCCTGTGCCTATTGTTATGCATATACAATTCGTTAATATGGTGTGAAGGGGTGAAGGCGTGAAGTATTATGGCCCTTGTTTCTGCACAACAAGGCCCCGTGTGGGGATTCCGGGCTAGAGAATTGATTCCCGATAACCAATACTCGTCACAAGAGGCGACTGAAGGGATCACGGCCATGTTCCACAAAGTGTTCTTAAAGTAGCGTTACGACCATCGTAAAGTATGGGACTTACCATCATCTAAGCACTACGACCATGGTAAGTTGATGTTAAAGTATGGGACTTACCATCATCTTAGCACTACGACCATCGTAAGTCGATGTTAAAGTATGGGACTTACCATCATCTTAGCACTACGACCATCGTAAGTCGATGTTAAAGTATGGGACTTACCATCATCTTTGCACTACGACCATGGTAAGTTGATGTTAAAGTATGGGACTTACCATCATCTTAGCACTACGACCATGGTAAGTCGATGTTAAAGTATGGGACTTACCATCATCTTAGCACTACGACCATCGTAAGTCGATGTTAAAGTATGGGACTTACCATCATCTTAGCACTACGACCATCGTAAGTCGATTTTAAAGTATGGGACTTACCATCATCTTAGCATTACGACCATCGTAAGTCGATATTAAAGTATGGGACTTACCATCATCTTAGCACTACGACCATCGTAAGTCGATATTAAAGTATGGGACTTACCATCATCTTAGCACTACGACCAAACGTCAAAAGAAATGATTACGTACATTTGCATCGCCGTCATAAGTAGATTTGTCGCCGCCAGCTACATCCAAAGTTGCCTGCAGTGAGGTCACATATATGCACAGATATTAATGTTGGACAAAAGATAACACGTGACGCACAGTTAACATCATTGTTGCTCAGTTGTAAGCTGTGGTAACACTATCGTTGAAATGTTAACGGTGTGCTGTCGTAATTGACATACACGTTATAATCAAAGACAGACGCAAACTATTTCTTATGATTCAGAATTGTACTTTTCATTAAATATCATTATTCTCATATTACAGCAAACAGTAAGGTTATTATTAAACGTGAACAATTTATATAACGTGCTATAATCTCACCAGGGCCGAACTTGCAACTGAGCGATTTGCCTGGCATGTCGCCTGTCAGATATGTTCATGGCTTTAAAATCAATACAAGGCAATTGTACAGGAAACAAAGAAACAAAAGTTGCAAAGAGGCGTTTAAAACTTTCTCGGAAGCTGAGAGCTACAATTTGGATTGTTTCAAGCGGTACAATTTGTTCAAATCAATAAAATAAGAAAAATAAATTGGGGAAAATTTTCAACTTTAACTTTTAAGAAAACCTTTGAAACCGATCGATCTGTCGGAAAGAGGTCCCCAACAGGTGACCAGAACCCTGCTCTGGTAGTAGCAGGCAACTAAATGTAACCGGGTGGTCATATGTTTGTTTGTTTGTTTTGTTAGGTTTTTTTTGTTTAACGCCGCACTTATATTCCACAAATATTCGAGCGATATGTCGACGGTCTGTAATAATCGAGTCTGGACCAGACAATCCAGTGATTGACGTCATGAGCATCAATCTACGCAATCGGTATACGATGACATGCATCAACCAAGTCAGCGAGCCTGACCTCCCGATCCCGTTAGTCGCCTCTCATGACAAGCATAGTCGCCTCATATGACAAGCATGGTTGGCAGAAAAGCAATTCTATCCCGGATCTTCACGGGTCGGGTGGTTTTATGAAAACATATTCAACGTGATCACGCCATTCTTCTGTTACGGCGTGAGTGTGTGATGACCTCTTGCATGCACTCTCGATTCTGCAGTATATCAGTCAGCATATGATCAGGAGCAAACACATTTGCATTTGATATACGTTCTCGTATGTCACTATTTTTGCAATCAAACCTGGCACATATACCCAAGCTTTCTGGACATTGCGCTTTCAGAAAGTGTCAGCAGTATGCCTGCCATATTACACGAACAACGATCGGGACACGATGACACGCCTCCAGCGAAAGAACATGTGCACCCGATCCCCATTATAATCACCCCTTGACAGGCAATCGAGATTGGTATAACAAAACTACGAAGTACTGTATATAAACAAACATTATTGTATTCCTCTTCATGCCCAAAACTTGTATAGCATGGGTATACAAATAGGAACATAATGGGAACTGTACATAAGAACATAGTTAAAGCAACTTTTATCTAAAAAAATATATTGTCCCCTTAAATTCTTGAAAAGAATAATTATGATTCAGACAGTTAAACAAAACATTGCCTGCCACAAAAGTGACGTTGTTGCAATGTGTTTTTCTTCCAGGCTCGTAGTTTTAAATATAAAATGTCTGGTTTTCCAACTATCACTGACCTGATAAATGCTGAAAGCTACAAGAGAAATCTGAAAAAAAGAATCTTCATGGAAAATGAAGTAGAAAACAACACAGATTGCTGAATAGTTAAGGAAAAATAGGTTCCTGGCATAACTTACACTGGTGTCATCGCGATGGCCGCTGAGCATGTGTATGTTAATCGCGCCAAGCTCCAAACTGTCTTGAGTTTCCTATATCACCTTACCCCCATTCCACAGCTTGACTCTAACACTATTCCCCCCAGTGTGTGTTTTCCATTGTCGATTCATTTCAAGGCCGATTTTTCAAAAGCGCTGTTACATATGTAACTCAATCAACTATAAGCATGGTTTGCAATAAAAGAGTGAAACTAAAATCAGCTTTACCTTCCAATGAGTGTGAAGTAACAGCCGAAGGTTCTTCTATGAAGCCCACAGGTCTGGCCGTGTTTGGTTTCTCCAGACTAAACATACAATTGTTGTCGGCCTCCTGCTGAAACGTCATCCGGGTCATGATCTCGCCGACTTGAGAGATGTGACCAGTCTACATCCGCCTGACATTTTGCACAACAAACTGGAGATTCGGTTCTGAAAGGAAATGCTACTAAATTGACATGAGGGTGACATTCGAAAGAAACAAGCTTAAATTGATGGCGCATTTCTTGTTTGTTGAACATTTTGTTGAAAAACAGTTTGAATAATCAGGCGGATGTAGAAGCGTGAGTGAGTTGAGCTTTTGCGCCTCTCTGGACCGCATTTAGGTTGAAAAGGCGTGCCAGTTTAATGTGGGAGGAAAGCCTAAAGCGGTATAGGTGTGTTGCTACACACACCAATGATCAAAAGATGATATGGGATAACGAGGTTTTACTTGACATCACTGCCTTAAAAATCGCCTTTAATGACACGTTGACTAACGAGGTTCAAGTTTTCTTTGACACAAATACCGTCAAGCACACCTTAACAACCGAGGATCAAGGTTTCCATGACACAACTGCATCCACGGACACCTTAACTGTCGAGGTTCAAGATTTCCTTGACATAATCATTGGTTCAAGTTATTCAGGTATGACAGCCTCCATGGATACCTTGACAACATTGTTCAAGTTATTCAGGTATGACCGCCTCCATGGACACCTTGATAACATGGTTCAAGTTATTCAGGCATGACCGCCTCCATGGATACCTTGACAACATGGTTCAAGTTATTCAGGTATGACCGCCTCCATGGACGCCTTGACAACATGGTTCAAGTTATTCAGGTATGACCGCCTCCATGGACACCTTGAAAACATGGTTCCAGTTATTCAGGTATGATCGCCTCCATGGACACCTTGAAAACATGGTTCAAGTTATTCAGGTATGACCGCCTCCATGGACGCCTTGACAACATGGTTCAAGTTATTCAGGTATGACCACCTCCATGGATACCTTGACAACATGGTTAAAGTTATTCAGATATGACCGCCTCCAAGGACACTTTGACAACATGGTTCAAGTTATTTAGGTATGACCGCCTCCATGGATACCTTGACAACATGGTTCAACTTATTCAGGTATGACCACCTCCATGGATACCTTGACAACATGGTTAAAGTTATTCAGATATGACCGTCTCCAAGGACACCTTGACAACATGGTTCAAGTTATTCAGGCATGACCTCCTCCATAGACGCCTTGACAACATGGTTCCAATTATTCAGGTGTGACCGCCTCCATGGACGCCTTGACAACATGGTTCAAGTTATTCAGGTGTGACCACCACCATGGACACCTTGACAACATGGTTCAAGTTATTCAGGTATGACCGCCTCCATGGACGCCTTTGGCCACATGGTTCAAGTTATTCAGGTATGACCACCACCATGGACACCTTGACAAAATGGTTCAAGTTATTCAGGTATGACCGCCTCCATGGACGCCTTGGGCCACATGGTTCAAGTTATTCAGGTATGACCGCCTCCATGGATACCTTGATAACATGGTTCAAGTTATTCAGGTATGACCGCCTCCGTGGACGCCTTGGGCCACATGGTGCAAGTTATTCAGGTATGACCGCCTCCATGGATACCTTGACAACATGGTTCAAGTTATTCAGGCATGACCGCCTCCATGGACGCCTTGACAAAATGGTTCAAGTAATTCAGGTATGACCGCCTCCATGGATACCTTGACAACATGGTTCAAGTTATTCAGGCATGACCGCCTCCATGGATACCTTGACAACATGGTTCAAGTTCCTCAGGTATGACCGCCTCCATGGACGCCTTGACAAAATGATTCAAGTTATTCAGGTATGACCGCCTCTATGGATACCTAAACAACATGGTTCAAGTTATTCAGGCATGAACTCCTCGATGGACGCCTTGGACAACATGGTTCAAGTTATTCAGGTATGACCGCCTCCATGGATACCTTGACAACATGGTTCAAGTTATTCAGGCATGACCGCCTCCATGGATACCTTGACAACATGGTTCAAGTTATTCAGGCATGAACGCCTCGATGGACGCCTTGGACCACATGGTTCAAGTTATTCAGGTATGACCGCCTCCATGGATACCTTGACAACATGGTTCAAGTTATTCAGATATGACCGCCTCCAAGGATACCTTGACAACATGGTTCAATGTATTCAGGTATGACCGCCTCCAAGGACACCTTGACAACATGGTTCAAGTTATTCAGGTATGACCGCCTCCATGGACACCTTGATAATATGGTTCAAGTTATTCAGGCATGACCGCCTCAATGGACACTTTGTCAACATGGTTCAAGTTATTCAGGTATGACCGCCTCCATGGACGCCTTGACAACATGGTTCAAGTTATTCAGGTATGACCGCCTCCATGGACGCCTTGACAACATGGTTAAAGTTATTCAGGTATGACCGCCTCCATGGATACCTTGACAACATGGTTCAATTTATTCAGGCATGAACGCCTCGATGGACGCCTTGGACCACATGGTTCAAGTTATTTAGGTATGACCGCCTCCATGGATACCTTGACAACATGGTTCAAGTTATTCAGGCATGACCGCCTCCATGGACGCCTTGACAACATGGTTCAAGTTATTCAGGCATGACCGCCTCCATGGACGCCTTGACAACATGGTTCAAGTTATTCAGGTATGACCGCCTCCATGGATACCTTGACAACATGGTTCAAGTTACTCAGGTATGACCGCCTCCATGGACGCCTTGACAAAATGGTTCAAGTTATTCAGGTATGACCGCCTCTATGGATACCTTGACAACATGGTTCAAGTTATTCAGGCATGAACGCCTCGATGGACGCCTTGGACCACATGGTTCAAGTTATTCAGGTATGACCGCCTCCATGGATACCTTGACAACATGGTTCAAGTTATTCAGATATGACCGCCTCCATGGACACCTTGACAACATGGTTCAATGTATTCAGGTATGACCGCCTCCATGGACACCTTGACAACATGGTTCAAGTTATTCAGATATGACCGCCTCCATGGACACCTTGACAACATGGTTCAATGTATTCAGGTATGACCTCCCCCATGGACGCCTTGGACCACATGGTTAAAGGTTTCCTTGACATACCCCCGTTTAAGAAACTGAGTTGTGCATGCCATCACGTGACAAACTAAATAGAACAATCAGCAACCAATGAAAATGTCAAACGGTTCCGGGTTGCCAAACTGTTGGCAGTTGGACAGGATGTATCGGTGCTCTTTGTTAAAGATATCAGGATTATTAATCTATGAATAACACACAGCGTTACGTGCATTTCGAACAGAAAAGGTTGAAGGGTTTTGACTTTGTTCATAAAGACCTTGTTCAACAAAAACACTTCATATTCGTATCGTTACTAAACAAGATAATTATTTACGTTTAAACATGAAATAACCAAGAAGTAAACATAACATCAGTGCCACGGGTCGAACCGTTGACAAAATATGTACTACACACATCGCAAATGTTCAGGGCCAGGGACATTGACGAGAAGCAACTATCGAATATTCCTAGGTGTAAGTATCCGGGCGGGATTCTGCCGGGAGTGTGTTAACCTTAAAAGCCCCCAGTTTGTTACACAACACTAATTATGATCACTCACTGGCTACATACCACTAATTCAAAATTGGTTGTCACTAGGACGGACGAAATTAATGTTTGGGGAATGTTCCTTCTACTCAAACAGGATATTAAAGGAAATAGGTTTTGTTTATTATTCATTTGCTGTGAATACTTTGCTTAGAATAACTATGTAATAACATACCCCGGACCTAGACACTTGGGTTGCATGTTATGACTTGCTCAGAACTCACAAAAGCTTGATTTTGTATATGATTTGGTATGATCAGACTCTCGGATGACAATCACAATGGGAAATGCATCCTGTTCATCGTCTTGTGTATTGGGCTCATTAGCGATCCTATAGGTCTTTCAAGATATTTATGAGTTTTCTATTTTATGTCAAAACACTTTCTTTTTTTTTTCTTTGCGAATATTGTTTTTGACCTTCAGGTGTACGACTGTGTGAACTTGAAAGAAAGGTTTCGTTTGGTCCAAGCACAGCAATGAACGGCACCTCCTAGTTTGTCAAGACAAAATGGATTTTGGATTAATTTTTGAAGACGTTGACGATATCATAATAAGAATGATTGGCTTTCAGCTATCAATAAGTTTAAACGAACAGTTTCATTTCCCGGTAGTATATGAAAACGAAATGTCAGAAGCAGTTTAATTTGCCGTTAATTATTTACTAGTATCATTAACTGCTTTGTTGACAACGGTCACCGTGCAGCAGGTATTCCAGGAAGAGCATCAGGATATAGTGCTATATTTAGCTGCAGGTTTGACTATTTCATAAAACAAATAAATAATTACTTAAAGGCGATATCTCCTGACATGTTGACTGACTGGTTTGGTCGAGACGTAACTCCTGGTGATAAATCTACATCGGACAATTTTGGAATCATTTCACACACCTATGCGCAGCAGAAACCTTTCATGACGTAAATTGCGACTACATTGATCGGGTGGTGAGGCTCGGCGACTGGTTAGATTGCATGTCATCTTACCCTGACGGCATGGATGTAGCTAATGTCATCTGAATAATACTGAGAAAACACCATGTGAAATAAACGTAGTATTCAAAACGCAACATTATTATTACCTGGGTCAATGGATCAGTTTGCACTCGATTTTCATCCTCAGCTCCCTGGCAAGTCACGATATGGCTGAAATATTGCCGATGTGACTTTAAATATTAACTCACTCACTCACTCAGCTCCCTGGGGTCAACGCAGCCCAAGCTCCCTGCGGTGCGCTAAAAGGTTAGCAGTCACATTACTATCTCATCTTACGAAGTACCGAGGTACTAAGAGGTCGAGGTGTGTGTTTTTTTTAATTATTTATCATGTCGAATTCCGACCTATACGATTTTATATGAGAATAATTTACGTTTGCGTTAGTTTTAACGTATATATTATCAGAATATCCCAAATTGGTGATATTCTCGTTTCATTGAATGGCCAAGGATAACTAGTGTCAGTCGTGGCGATTTGATTTACAGTTGCAGCATTGATTATCTTTGTAATAACAAGTCTTGAGAATCCATGATATGTATATTTATCAATGAAGTGTATATTTATCCTTTTCATACATGTTGTTTGTATAGAGATTGTCAGTGATTAACCAATAACACACCTGTGTCTGTTTCTTAGCCCTGTTAAGCTTACAGCCAAGAAAATGGTGGTGCTATGTAATTTTAGCTTGGGTATTTGTCTGTTTAAGCTTAAACGACCCAAGGTGACTAGTTCCCAGGTCGAGGCTGGTATTGAATGGATGCGACATATTGGCGGTGTTGAACGTTGTATATGGCATGTGGGCAATGTGTGAACAATAAACTGTGTACATCTTACTGGATGGGATGGAATTACGGGCAATTGGAAATTCACTGGATCTTGGATTTTTTAGCCAATGTAAGACTTTTTAATTTTATTCAGTGGTACCTGCGTATGATCATTGTGACTAGTGTGATGTTAGACTGCCAGAGAATACGTTGTTTTTAAATTGTTGTGTGATCTCTCTTTGTTGCATGGAGACAGTGTGAAGATGGCTCCACTCGTAACAAAACGATTACATTTCAAGCTTATATGAAAAGGATCTATGGATCGGCACGGGTTAGTAGTTTGCACCTTTAGCATATTTTATATAAAAGCTACGCCATTAATCGCAAAGAACAATGAAGAACGAAGCGTGGTTTAAAACATGCGCTCGCAACTTGATGACACCGTAAATTGGACGACGCTATGTTTTAGAGGGTAGTGTCTAGAGAGTTGTTCCATATAGAAGCAGCTGGGCACCGCAGATGAACGCAATGGCCGAACGAACGCATTCAAATGTGGGAGAGATTTGACCATCTGATTTGGGAGAATATCCAGGGAACACAACCACCTACATCTACAACTTGTAGATATCTCATATAAGATGTATTGTTACGATAAACAACTCCCACTCGTCGTATATTTCTTACATGTGTTCAGGACATTCATTTGATATCATTTTAAAGTATCTCGTGGGTTTCGCCATGGTATAGCTGAACTAATGTTCCGGGCATGTTGTTGTTGTTGTTGCATTAGGTGTTTAAGAGGTCGCCTTCTGTCTAGGCAATTTCGGCTGACCTGTCCCTCTTTGGGACTCCTGTGTGTGAGAAGGGTTCACATATCTATTGTGAGTTCGGTGTTCACATAATTTCTGTTTTTGCATTGATATGATTTCTATTTTCTTATATTGATATGATTTCATTTTTATCCTTGGCTGCTCTGTTTATATACGTTCGAGCAGCTGTCCATCTCTCAGAAATAGAGTTAGTTTGGCCTTCGCTATTGCATCTCTTGGCTTTAGGAGATCTATGACAGATAGCGGATCTAACTGCAATTCTTGTTTTAACCTAGCCCGGGCTGGGGCATGGTCTTGACATTCTAGTAACACGTGGTCAATGGTTTCAGCCTGATTGCAAGATGAACAAACCTTGTCATAGTGCTTTCTGTGACCAAGTCTGAGGCGTGAGATAGCAATTTCAATTTTCCTTTCATTTGAGTATGAGTTTGGCTTTTGTTGGACCTTTGGTTGAATTTTGTATAGCCATCTGCCGATCTTACTTGCGACCCATTCGGCTTGCCATCTTTCTGCTATGGAGGCTTTGATTTTGCTTTTTATCTCTAGTTTACTAAAGGGAATAGGCTGTATATCCGCTTTGTCTAGAGCTAGCTTCGCCAGTGAGTCTGCTTTTTCATTTCCATGAATATCTATGTGAGAGGGGATCCAACACAGCTCCACCTGTTGCCCTTGGTCCGATAGTTTTGTATATTCGTATAGAATATTGTTGACTGTGTTTGGCCTGGAGTTTTGAGTTTCTGCCACTGATGGCCCGAAGTGCACTTAGCGAGTCTGATAGGACGACTGCCTTTGCTTCCGCGAGTTCCGGTATGAGTTTGAGTGCATGATGAATTGCCTCCAATTCAGCCGTGAATACTGACTGACCATCAGGCAAGCGAACTGAACGTGCTTGGGGTTTGGAGCACTGTTGTTGATAGGATTCTTGGATCCATCAGTGTATATATGGGCCCAGCTGTCCCAGGTAGTTTGAATTTTAGTGATAGCTACTGATCGTAGTAGGGTTGGGTTTTCTCTTTTAGTGACTTCTGATGTTAAAGCAGGTTCCGGGCAGTTGAACCACGGGTATAAATAGACGACATTGTCAAGACTTTCAGTTAGGCAAATTATAGAAGAGTTATTACAGGAGTTACAGAGTTGTTACAGGAGTTACAGAATAGTTACAGGAGTTACAGAGTTGTTACAGGAGTTACAGAATAGTTACAGGAGTTACAGAGTTGTTCCAGGAGTTACAGAATAGTTACAGGAGTTACAGAACAGTTACAGGAGTTACAGAGTTGTTACAGGAGTTACAGAATAGTAACAGGAGTTACAGAGTTGTTACAGTAGTTACAAAATAGTTACAGGAGTTACAGAGTTGTTACAGTAGTTACAGAGTTGTTACAGGAGTTACAGAATAGTTACAGGAGTTACAGAACAGTTACAGGAGTTACAGAGTTGTTACAGGAGTTACAGAATAGTTACAGGAGTAACAGTGTTGTTACAGGAGTTACAGAATAGTTACAGGAGTTACAGAATAGTTACAGGAGTTACAGAGTTGTTACAGTAGTTACAGAGTTGTTACAGGAGTTACAGAATAGTTACAGGAGTTACAGAATAGTTACAGGAGTTACAGAATAGTAACAGGAGTTACAGAGTTGTTACAGGAGTTACAGAATAGTTACAGGAGTTACAGAGTTGTTACAGGAGTTACAGAATAGTTGCAGGAGTTACAGAATAGTTACAGGAGTTACAGAGTTGTTACAGTAGTTACAGAGTTGTGACAGGAGTTACAGAATAGTTACAGGAGTTACAGAGTTGTTACATGAGTTACAGAATAGTTACAGGAGTTACAGAATAGTTACAGGAGTTACAGAATAGTTACAGGAGTTACAGAGTTGTTACAGGAGTTACAGAGTTGTTACAGGAGTTACAGAATAGTTACAGGAGTTACAGAGTTGTTACAGGAGTTACAGAATAGTTACAGGAGTTACAGAATAGTTACAGGAGTTACAGAGTTGTTACAGGAGTTACAGAGTTGTTACAGGAGTTACAGAATAGTTACAGGAGTTACAGAGTTGTTACAGGAGTTACAGAGTTGTTACAGGAGTTACAGAATAGTTACAGGAGTTACAGAGTTGTTACAGGAGTTACAGAGTTGTTACAGGACTTACAGAGTTCGAATCCACATATGCATGAGTACAATGCGTGAAGTCCATCCTTCGTGTCTCCTGCCGAGGTGTAGCTGGAAAACTGTTACATTCTGTGAGAGGTATTGAATATTCCGAAACGTTCACAGCAAATTATTCTAAATACAAAAGCTTCGTACAGAAATGCAGAGGAGGTTCGTTTAGGCCTTTTAGGAAAGAGAACTGTCAGTTTTCCAGAAGTTTGAATTGTTTACTTGGAGGTCATAGTTTGGACGGTGGCTACACCGATTATCATGAAACCATTATTTATAGAAAATATAATAAATGCTAGTTTAATGGTATTTCATCTCCAAATGACACATGGGTTGTTTTGAAACTATATGGTTAATCTAGTCCAGCTACCACATGAGTCTACACCAGATCACCTTACATACGAAAATACTGCTATTGCGGTGATGCACACTGTTTGGTGACTCGTGAAGATCCGGGTTAGAATAGATCATCGGCAACAGATGCTTGCCGTAAAATGCGATTAACTGGATTGGGTGTCCAGGCTCTCTGACTTGGTTGATGCATGTCATCGTATCCCAGGTGCGTTGGTCGATGCTCATGATGTCAGTCACTAAATTGTCTGGCCCAGTCTTGATTATTTACAGATCGCCGTCATATAGCTGGAATATTGTTGAGTGTGGCGTTAAACAACAAACAAACAAAACATATCAACTATCTAGTGTAACATTTGGATTCTAGCCACTAAAACCTGCACATTTCTGCAAGGAGTAAAGATATAAGTTGTTTCCGTGATTTGAGTACAGTAACCATGGTAACTCACCTTCTCCGTGATGTTCAATCAGTCTGATAGTGACTCACTGGGATGGGTTACAGTAACCATGGTAACTCACCTTCTCCATGATGTTCAATCAGTCTGATAGTGACTTACTGTGATGGGTTACAGTAACCATAGTAACTCACCTTCTCCGTAATGTTCAATCAGTCTGATAGTGACTTACCGTGATGGGTTACAGTAACCATGGTAACTCACCTTCTCCATGATGTTCAATCAGACTGATAGTGACTTACCGTGATGGGTTACAGTAACCATGGTAACTCACCTTCTCCATGATGTTTAATCAGTCTGATAGTGACTTACTGTGATGGGTTACAGTAACCATGGTAACTCACCTTCTCCATGATGTTAAATCAGTCTGATAGTGACTTACTGTGATGGGTTACAGTAACCATGGTAACTCACCTTCTCCATGATGTTCAATCAGACTGATAGTGACTTACTGTGATGGGTTACAGTAACCATGGTAACTCACCTTCTCCATGATGTTCAATCAGTCTGATAGTGACTTACTGTGATGGGTTACAGTAACCATGGTAACTCACCTTCTCCATGATGTTTAATCAGTCTGATAGTGACTTTCTGTGATGGGTTACAGTAACCATGGTAACTCACCTTCTCCATGATGTTCAATCAGACTGATAGTGACTTACTGTGATGGGTTACAGTAACCATGGTAACTCACCTTCTCCATGATGTTTAATCAGTCTGATAGTGACTTACTGTGATGGGTTACAGTAAACATGGTAACTCACCTTCTCCATAATGTTTAATCAGTCTGATAGTGACTTACTGTGATGGGTTACAGTAACCATGGTAACTCACCTTCTCCATGATGTTCAATCAGTCTGATAGTGACTTTCTGTGATGGGTTACAGTAACCATGGTAACTCACCTTCTCCATGATGTTCAATCAGTCTGATAGTGACTTACTGTGATGGGTTACAGTAACCATAGTAACTCACCTTCTCCATGATGTTCAATCAGTCTGATAGTGACTTACTGTGATGGGTTACAGTAAACACACTGATGGAGTCATACATGGCACAGATTATAATAAGCAGGATGTCCTATTTTATACAGTGACTTCTATCAGGCTGATGAGGCAGTCACTTTGAAACAAATCTAGACTCCCAATCTTGTTCATCTAATTACTATCAGTATCTTGCACAACTATCAATAAAGAAATAAATTTATCTGTGTACTTTGTGATGACATCTCTAAATGTTTCAAAAATACAATTCTCATTTTTTGGCAAAGTAATCAATAAAAGATGTTTGATGTAGGATACAATTTTGAATATTACAATACTAAAATAATTTCTAGTGTATGTTTACATGAAGTTGCAAACATCCTTTAAGTAAGTTAATTAAGATGCCTCAACCTATTTGAAACTGGTATCCTATTGTTATTGGCATATGTAAGAAGTATCCCCGATAGGCTTTCCAAATAAAAGACTGTCTTGCTGAATACATCTAATCATACTGAATGTATTAAATGTGTCACAGGTCTTGTAGTTTCTGACAGTCGTTTCATAAATTCAGTAACACACACACACGCTCAACTAACAATCTTTAAGTGTGCCACGGTGCATATACTACCATTTCATTCATCTGTATGCATAGTGCATACATGAATATATTGTGAATCTGGTGAGACAGGACTATCCTGCAACATATAGTATATACTGTATGTAATACTGTGTGTACAACAAACAGCAGTGTAATACACGCATAGTTGCTTCTTCTATTCATGTGGCTCTTTCTTGAAACCTGATAAGGCTGATTAGCCATGTGTAGCTCATTAAATATAGCCCTGCAAAAAGAGTTAATTTAGAATGGCTCAAACTTCTGGTTAGCGTTGTGTTGTGGGGCATAAGTGTTCAATATATTTTCTAGACATATTTTGAATAGCGCACTAGCTGAATCAATATTCAAAGCATCCCGTTTTGGATTCCCAGGTTCAGGCATATGATCATCCTTGGTTTGCCTGTACCATACTATGGGTTTTACCGATGTAGTCCACTTCAGTTAACTGCATCACTTCAGGACAATGTTCCATTACTGCTGACATGATATGATAGAATACTGTACAAAGTCAACTAACTCACTCATGACCTAATCCATATAAGTACCCAAAGAACACATTTGCTGCCCATGTCCCATCTGCCCAGAAGTAATGAGAATGCGTATGTAGCAGGGCGTGGAGTCATCCCACAGATGACATCCTCACCTTGTCAGCTTGCTGATGGGGTTAACCTCTTTGGTCATGTGGACAAGGCGTCCGAACGCGGATCAGAAAGTCTGTTGTTCGAATCCCATCACGGGGATCGGAAATTTTATGGCCGCTACACGTGCTTATGTACTCTCATTTTGTGGAACTGCTGTGTAAGTCAACAATCGCCACCGATGGGTGTCGGCCTGCTGCACACAGGGATGTATATTTGTAACAGAGTTCTCATTGTTGTTTCAGTGCAACAAAAATCATTTTCATGATTGAACTGCTATCTTCCTTCAATGTTTGACAGATCATACATTCAGTAACTGAAACATAATTTAAATATGCCACTGTGATTCTTTTATTCACAAGGATTAATTCATGGTCACAGGGGACTGTGGCTGTATAACCCTTGTACAAATGATCAGTGTACAAATGTGAATGGCGTAGTGAGACACTGCTGTATGACACATAAACCCTTGTTGTGTGTGAATGATGTAGTGAGACACTGCTGTATGACACAAAACCCTTGTGTGTGAATGGTGAAATGAGACACTGCTGTATGACACATAACCCTTGTTGTGTGTGAATGGTAAAGTGAGACACTGCTGTATGACACATAAACCCTTGTTGTGTGTGAATGGTGAAGTGAGACACTGCCGTATGACACATAACCCTTGTTGTGTGTAAATGGTGAAGTGAGACACTGCTGTATGACACATAAACCCTTGTTGTGTGTGAATGGTGTATTGAGACACTGCTGCATGACACATAACCCTTGTTGTGTGTGAATGGTGTAGTAAGACACTGCTGTATGACACATAACCCTTGTTGTGTGTGAATGGTGTAGTGAAACACTGCTGTGACACATTAGCCCTTGTTGTGTGAGAATGGTGTAGTGAGACACTGATGTATGACACATAAGCCTTGTTGTGTGTGAATGGTGTAGTGAGACACTGCTGTGTGACACATAACCCTAATGTGTGTGAATGGTGTAGTGAGACACTGACGCATGACACATCACCCTTGTGTGTGTGAATGGTGTAGTGAGACACTGCTGTATGACACATAACCCTTATCGTGTGTAAATGGTGTAGTGAGACACTACTGCATGATGCGTAACCCTTTTTGTGTGTGAATGGTGTAGTGAGACACTGCTGTGTGACACATAACCCTTGCTGTTTGTGAATGGTGTAGTGAGACACTGTTGTGTGACACATAACCCTTTTCGTGTGTGAATGGTGTAGTGAGACACTGCTGCATGACACATCACCCTTGTTGTGTGTGAATGGTGTAGTGAGACACTGCTGCATGGCATATAACCCTTGTTGTGTGTGAATGGTGAAGTGAGACACTGCTGTATGACACATAAACCCTTGTTGTGTGTGAATGGTGTATTGAGACACTGCTGTACGACACATCACCCTTGTTGTGTGTGAATGGTGTAGTGAGACACTGCTGCATGACACATAACCCTTGTTGTGTGTGAATGGTGTAGTGAAACACTGTTGCATGACACATAAACCTTGTGTGTGTGAATGGTGTAGTGAGACACTGCTGTGTGACACATAACCCTTTTCGTGTGTGAATGGTGTAGTGAGACACTGCTGCACGACACATCACCCTTGTTGTGTGTGAATGGTGTAGTGAGACACTGCTGCATGACACATCACCCTTGTTGTGTGTGAATGGTGTAGTGAGACACTGCTGCATGACACATAACCCTTTTCGTGTGTGAATGGTGTAGTGAGACACTGCTGCACGACACATCACCCTTGTTGTGTGTGAATGGTGTAGTGAGACACTGCTGCATGACACATAACCCTTTTCGTGTGTGAATGGTGTAGTGAGACACTGCTGCATGACACATAACCCTTTTCGTGTGTGAATGGTGTAGTGAGACACTGCTGCACGACACATCACCCTTGTTGTGTGTGAATGGTGTAGTGAGACACTGCTGTCTGACACACCACCCTTGTGTGTGTGAATGGTGTAGTGAGACACTGCTGTCTGACACATAACCCTTGTTGTGTGTGAATGGTGTAGTGAGACACTGCTGCATGACACATCACCCTTGTTGTGTGTGAATGGTGTAGTGAGACACTGCTGTGACACATAAGCCCTTGTTGTGTGAGAATGGTGTAGTGAGACACTGCTGTGACACATAACCCTTGTGTGTGTAAATGGTGTAGTGAGACACTGCTGCATGACACATCACCCTTGTTGTGTGTGAATGGTGTAGTGAGACACTGCTGTGACACATAAGCCCTTGTTGTGTGAGAATGGTGTAGTGAGACACTGATGTATGACAAATAAGCCTTGTTGTGTGTGAATGGTGTAGTGAGACACTGCTGTGTGACACAAAACCCTTGTGTGTGTGAATGGTGTAGTGAGACACTGCTGTCTGACACATAACCCTTGTGTGTGTGAATGGTGTAGTGAGACACTGATGCATGACACATCACCCTTGTGTGTGTGAATGGTGTAGTGAGGCACTGCTGTCTGACACATAACCCTTGTGTGTGTGAATGGTGTAGTGAGACACTGATGCATGACACATAACCCTTGTTGTGTGTGAATGGTGTAGTGAGACACTGCTGCATGACACATAACCCTTGTGTGTGTGAATGGTGTAGTGAGACACTGCTGTGACACATCACCCTTGTGTGTATGAATGGTGTAGAGAGACACTGCTATATGACACATAACCCTTGTGTGTGTGAATGGTGTAGTGAGACACTGATGCATGACACATCACCCTTGTGTGTGTGAATGGTGTAGAGAGACACTGCTGTGACACATCACCCTTGTGTGTGTGAATGGTGTAGTGAGACACTGATGCATGACACATCACCCTTGTGTGTGTGAATGGTGTAGTGAGGCACTGCTGTCTGACACATAACCCTTGTGTGTGTGAATGGTGTAGTGAGACACTGATGCATGACACATCACCCTTGTGTGTGTGAATGGTGTAGTGAGACACTGCTGTCTGACACATAACCCTCGTGTGTGTGAATGGTGTAGTGAGACACTGATGCATGACACATAACCCTTGTTGTGTGTGAATGGTGTAGTGAGACACTGCTGCACGACACATCACCCTTGTGTGTGTGAATGGTGTAGTGAGACACTGCTGTCTGACACATAACCCTTGTGTGTGTGAATGGTGTAGTGAGACACTGATGCATGACACATCACCCTTGTGTGTGTGAATGGTGTAGTGAGGCACTGCTGTCTGACACATAACCCTTGTGTGTGTGAATGGTGTAGTGAGACACTGCTGTGACACATCACCCTTGTGTGTGTGAATGGTGTAGTGAGACACTGCTGTGACACATCACCCTTGTGTGTGTGAATGGTGTAGTGAGACACTGCTGTCTGACACATAACCCTTGTTGTGTGTGAATGGTGTAGTGAGACACTGCTGTGACACATCACCCTTGTGTGTGTGAATGGTGTAGTGAGACACTGCTGTGACACATCACCCTTGTGTGTGTGAATGGTGTAGTGAGACACTGCTGTCTGACACATAACCCTTGTTGTGTGTGAATGGTGTAGAGAGACACTGCTGTATGACACATAACCCTTGTTGTGTGTGAATGGTGTAGTGAGACACTGATGCATGACACATCACCCTTGTGTGTGTGAATGGTGTAGTGAGACACTGCTGTCTGACACATAACCCTTGTTGTGTGTGAATGGTGTAGTGAGACACTGATGCATGACACATAACCCTTGTTGTGTGTGAATGGTGTAGTGAGACACTGCTGCATGACACATCACCCTTGTTGTGTGTGAATGGTGTAGTGAGACACTGCTGCATGACACATCACCCTTGTGTGTGTGAATGGTGTAGTGAGACACTGCTGCATGACACATCACCCTTGTTGTGTGTGAATGGTGTAGTGAGACACTGCTGTCTGACACATCACCCTTGTGTGTGTGAATGGTGTAGAGAGACACTGCTGTGACACATCACCCTTGTGTGTGTGAATGGTGTAGTGAGACACTGCTGCATGAGACACATCACCCTTGTGTGTGTGAATGGTGTAGTGAGACACTGATGCATGACACATCACCCTTGTGTGTGTGAATGGTGTAGTGAGACACTGATGCATGACACATCACCCTTGTGTGTGTGAATGGTGTAGTGAGACACTGATGCATGACACACCACCCTTGTGTGTGTGAATGGTGTAGTGAGACACTGATGCATGACACATTACCCTTGTCGTGTGTGAATGGTGTAGTGAGACACTGCTGTGACACATAACCCTTGTGTGTGTGAATGGTGTAGTGAGACACTGCTGCATGACACATAACCCTTGTCATGTGTGAATGGTGTAGTGAGACACTGCTGTATGACACATAACCCTTGTTGTGTGTGAATGGTGTAGTGAGACACTGCTGTGACACATTACCCTTGTCGTGTGTGAATGGTGTGTTCTCTAGTAAGACACTGTTGTTTGAGACACATCCTTTGCATATTTACACCATCAAATCATATAAATGGCTTTGAATACATAACAAACATATCTTTGTTCAAGTTTTGCAGCTTGTGAGCATTTATTGACAACAAAAGTCTACACAAAAACAATCCCACTAGATGACAATGACTACAACAGTTTGACAATTAGGGGCTCAAAGTTAGTGAAAGATATTAGAGTTATAGACACATAGACTTCTTCAAATCAACAGGCTCAGACACTCTGAGAATAAATATATATATAATATGTATATATCACAATTCAAAAATATAATTATCATGGATATTGTGTATTTCCATTGAGAAGAGCCTTTCAAAGTAGATATCCAAGTCAAATTATATTGAAATTCAACATGATCACAGCAGCGTGGAAAAGAGGTCACAGTCCTTTACATCATTAGTCAAACAAGGGTTGTCTCCCTTTTATCACAAAATTTATTTCATAGAGTAACAAAACGTAACAGAACAACATACGTTACTTGAAGAGGATCAACAGAATAATTACTTTATAACCATTTGCAAGGGAAACAGGTGACATTGTTGTGGGAAAGTTGACTGAGGAGTTGTTTCATCTTCCACATATGTTTTGATATATTTTGACATTTTTTCTTGTCTTTGTGAATAAACCCAAATGTTTCAATTTCATGTATATGCAGATTTGTCTTTGCAGTGTTAATCTGCTTATCCTTGTATTTGATATCACTTTCATAATGCATCAACGACCAGAGAAACAACAGTAAATAATGCTCTATTTTCAGAAAAATAAGAAAAGTTCAGATCATTATGGAAAATATATTTTCACAGAATCTTGAAAGTTGTCAAAAACACGTTATCAAATTTAATGATTGTTTGAGTGCAAGACTTTTGATACTCAATATGTTGAATATCTCTAAAAAGAAAATCGAAAACTCCTAAAAACTACTGAGGAATGAAAATAATAAACAATGGTACATGAACAAAAGATATTGCACTTGCATTTGTATTTGGTAATTTTCCAATGTTCGTAAATTATCTTAAAATACTTTAAATAAAAATAAAATTTCAAAAATAAATAATATACTTGAATGATGATACTAACATGATACTGATTACCATGACACAGTCCACATGAGAGATGTTGCAATCGGACACTGATTGACATGACATACCTTGAATAGTATAGACCGCTGATGACATGGGGGGATGCCTACAGGGTTGTTCAACACATCCAAAATAGATAACAATATTAAAACAATAACATCAAGCATGGGGTGGCTACAAATTAAGGATACATCTAGTTGATATTTTTCATCTCCAACTCCTTGATCAGTGTTGAAAGAAATATTACATTAAATCAGTTATTTCTTGACATCAAAAACGGAAATAATTTCTATAGAGAATCTAAAGTACCAGTCGATTTCAAAATAACATGATCACCTGCTTTAAGTAGATAAGAGTGCTACCTTGTAAAACACTTAAGTACTTGGTGAGAATATTTCAAGAATTCTCGTAATTGTCATAAAAACAACAGGCTGTTCAGCACCCCGTTGTTCAATACAGTCTACCCATTGATGATGGAGCTCACCCATCTTGTGTTGACCACAGTTCTCGACCCTGCTGGTGAGATTTAACTGAAGACATTTTTCAGTGTGTCAGGTACTAGGACAACAGCACCTATTCTGTTGACAAACCATGGTGGGTATAGTTATGTATCTTGGTCTGTGAGTCGGTAGTTTAGTTTTGCGTGTAACGTGTTCAGTACTCATTGTGGTAGGGCTTTCAGAATTGCATGCACCTCTTCTGCGACAGCTGCCAGGGAAAATTGGAACTGCTCCTAGGAACAGAAAAAAAAAAAAAAATGATAAGCAAATATTTTTAGATAAACACATAAACATATAAAAATATGTTCTGAAACAATTCATAGTTATACACTCATATAAATATCATATGCATTCTTCCTGTCACAAGTATCAACTACAAACCAGTGCAGTTAACATTCGGTAAAATTTGTAATATAATCAAGTCAAAATATTCATGCAACTTGGAAAATATCAACTGATCTTATTTAAAAATCCCAATCTTTACATTCAAATAATTATTTATGTGTTGCTATTATAAACAGTAAAATGTGAAACATTTCAGTTGTATTCAAGGGGAGATAAATATGAGGCTTAGTAAGAGTTGTCTCCCTTACCTTAGTTTTCACCATACCCATCCTCTGGTCACGGATGTGTTCAAGGGTGGCAGCCATGTCTATCTCCTTTGCACCTGTAACAAACACACAGAATCTCTTCATATATGTTCTAGATTACCTGCAATACTGAACATTGTTTCACACCAGTCAGCAATATCACTGAGCTCTTTATCATGAAAGTGTGTGAGCATCTGAACCTTGACCTCGCAGACCTTCAAGTGTTCCATACCCTGGAAGCAGTGTAACCACTCCAACTGTCTCAGACTCCCCATATGTTCTTGCTGCAGATTTATTAACTGTTTTAATATACATGTATGTAGTTTTAACCACCACGATTGATAGTTCCATTCTAAAATATATATATAAAATATGTACCTTTAGCCATTCTGTTCAAGACCATGTCGATGAGGCAATAGGTTCCAGTCCGTCCACATCCATCACTAAAATGAAGAAATTGTCAAACTTAATCTCCAGTGAAATGAAATGTCAGTCAAATACTGCTGAAAGCTGAACAATGATCCTTCTCCTGTTGTGTGTAAGATACTGAGCAGCAGGGGCGACTATCCAGGTCAGTTTTAGTTGGGTAACAGAGAAGCTTGAGAAGTTCCTAGCTGTGTCATCCTGCAATTTCGTTTTCCGAGCATTACTTAACATGATGACAAATCTTCACACGTTTGCCAAGTATCAGATTCAGCAGGTTGCTGTGGAAACTGTTACTGAGTGAGAGAGGCATCTCGACTAATTTCTGATATAAAATTGTGAAAGGGTTTGGAATGGATGCCAGTGAGTATACTGGATCAAATGCATAGAAAAGTAAATCTTTACAGCTGTTTTTGAAACTTTATTACATCTTCAATGAGGTTAACTAATGATATCTTAACCTGTCATTAATGTACTGCTATCAGGCCATTGTCAACTGCAATGCATTGATAGATACAGGCCTACTGAGAAGCATTAACAGCGTTAACTATACATGGTAGATCAAATAAAATATCAATGCTAGTTCTTAAGATATGAAATGATTGTTACTGCTTTACATTAAAACACAAATTTACAGCCCTAAATAGAAATCTACTTACCTGCAGTGAACCACAATGGGGCAGGAGCGACCTCTATAAGACTTGTTCACCTTCCTGCAACGTGAAACACACACACCACATGAGGGCCAACTTATGTCCGTTAAAGCAACACCCCGTCTGTGCAACATGTTCACAACTCATACTCCCACACACAAACCAAAATGATCCAGAAATATCAATGATACAATATTGGTGTAATGACCAACTGAAATAATAAAACCATGATTAAAAAATCATTTGTTATAATCACCAATGGCTTATATATTGAGACATTTGTTATAATCACCAATGGCTTGAGACATTTGTTATAATCACCAATGGCTTATATATAGTGACATTTGTTATAATCACCAATACCTTGAGACATTTGTTATAATCACCAATGGCTTATATATAGTGACATTTGTTATAATCACCAATGGCTTATATATAGTGACATTTGTTATAATCACCAATACCTTGAGACATTTGTTATAATCACAAATGGCTTATATATAGTGACATTTGTTATAATCACCAATGGCTATATACAGTGACATTTGTAAAATCACCAATGGCTTATATATTGAGACATTGGTTATAATCACCAATGGCTTATATATAGTGTCATTTATTATAATCACCAATGGCTTATATATAGTGACATTTGCAGCATATGTAATGACAAAATGAATAGATAAATTATTGGTTTGATTCATTGCATGTCTTTCAGTATCCACCGTGAGTCTTTTAACCACACAAAAAATTAACATGCATACCTATATATTTTCTTGTTTCTTCATAAGTAAAATCTGTATAAAACCCACAAATGCTATATTTGATCATCTCTGGTCAAAATACAAAATATATACTGATTAACCCACCAAAAATACACTAACCCATATTTAATGACAAAAAAAACCCAGCAAATGACTTTTCAGTTGCAACATTTCTTAACACTTTCACACAAAGGCTGCTTGTTGCCCTGACTGCTGTGGTCACTTGTGAGGCCACCTGCACCTGGTAATATTGTCTGTGCTACGATAATCTCGGCCAAACTGCCCACACATGGGGACTGTGGTAATTATAGTGCCATCATCACATGAGTTGGCCTGGCAGACTGGTCTGCAGAGCCATTAGCTCAGCTTCCAGGTAAGTAGCTGAAAGTCGCGCCATGTATCATACGCACTTGGATGTGATAACACATGTGATTGGCTGTAAGTATTGCTCTTTGGGCCACATAATAATCCTAATTAAAGAAAATCAATGATTCAGTTCCCAAATGATTCACTGTAGAGCCTTCAAGGATTTTGTTGCAGTGATTATGAGTGCAACACATGAATAGCAAACATGAAAATTCAGGCTGAATTGTTTTGTGGAAAGTGGCATATTGCTCTTCTGGTCAGTGGTGAGGCCAGGGTACCTCAGACAAATTATTATTGACCAGTACATTCTCTCAACTGATAAGTTCACAACTATTTGTCTAAATATATATAAAACATTGAAGACATGACTAAGTTAAGATTTCAGCTTCTTTCATTCATTCACAGTGACTCTCCAGTATAGTCACCACTGCCTCGCTCACTTGCTTGATAAAGGCTGCAGTATTTATACCCAACACAGTACAGTGAAAGAGTCATTAGAGTAGGAAGAGTCTTGTCTTCACTGATACTACAGCTTTGAATGCCATGTAAAGATATTATATAGACTTTACTTTACACCGGTGCCAATGTTGTGTTCTTATTTACTGGTATCTATAAATATACATGAGTTGATCTATTCTGACAAAACAAATTAAACATACCATATTCGACGTAATAAGCGCCCAGGGCGCTCTCAAAATTAGAAATAGGGGGCTCTTATTAGAATATTATTTTGGTGGAAAAAAACAGAGTTGAAAGATAAATTTCGTGATTTATGCTGACGGTCTGAACTGTTTATATACGACAGATATATTTTTCCAGATTAATTAAGGGGGCATATAACACACGAGTGCGTATTATACACGAATAAATAAGTCTTGTGTACATTGATCAATCGGAAGGGATGCTAATTGGGATTGTTCACTTGCCAATATATTAGCAAATATCGCCATGGGCGCTTATTAGAGCGGGGCGCTTATTACGTCGAATACGGTAACTTATGTTTTCTTGTTAAGTTATCCCATCAACTGATCTGAACAAATGAATAAAATTTGAATTATCATACAGCTGACCTTTGAATGAATTAAAAAATATTTTGTGAAAGAAAGACAGAAAACTGCTAGTTCTTCCCTTTGACAGATTGCCCTATGATCAGACCCTGATCATCAGAGTGTGGGGAGTCTACAGTTTTACATTAAGTGCAAACTGTCAGAACATTGACTCCTAGTGTAGCATGAGGACTTACATGACCTGTCCTCACTCGTCCTCATTTGCAGGGACTTTGCAGACCACAGCTAATGTAGATTTATAGGCATTTCCACACTTAATGAAGTCAAATCACAGGGTCTCGATTTGGGTGCCTCCATTTCAATAGCTGGGCATTAAGGGCTAGCTATATCAACAGCATGTCCGCAGTTAATGGAGAGCTTGGACTACCATAATAAATTCTTGTCAAGAAGAGAGCTTCTCGGAAATGGAAAATCTTGGAACATTAGGAAAGGAGGGATCCGGAAACCTGACGTTTTAAAAACCTGATTCTTGATTTAGATTTATGTCACTGGGTGTTGGCCAAGCATTTTTGCTGTTGTGGCCACGGAGATGGCAAGAAGGCTGGCCAAGCACATTTGCTGTTGTGGCCACGGAGATGGCAAGATGGCCGACAGTGACGAAAAATGTGCCGGTTTGTTTCATAGAAAAATAAGCCAGGAAAGAACTCTTTTGACTTGTGAGATAAAAAGTTAAAGATGGAATTCCCACAAAGCCAATTAGCGACTGGGTTTCGATTTGTTTCGTTGGCATGTTGGAATCAATCTAGGGTCTAGATGAGAATAGCTGGTCCTGCCATGCAATCTGACCCCAATTAAATGTGCGACTATGTCAATTTCCACGTTCATTTCATGACAATGATTGGTTATAGTAAAAGTCAACACAAAAAATAAGATAGGATAATTTGTAAAATATTTCTATAAATGGTTGAAGAAGAATCTCTAATATATTTCTTGGCTTACATAACGCAGAAAAAAGTTTATTCTCATTATTTCTCCCACTAATGAATTTGAAAACTGATCTTAAAAGGATATTAATTTTCAATACCATATCCTTCTGTCTGACAGGAAGCAAGTTCTTTACAGGAATGTTTTATCAAACTATTCGAACAAAACAGTCTCAGTCTCTCATATTCCATAATCCTAATTGATAGAATAAGCAAACAAGGATATGTGAGCATTCCGTATGTAAGGAGCCAGTTTGTGATGTAATTGGTAACCATACACTGTTGTCAATGCTACAGAACCTGGAACAGATTAGTTGAGTCTTCTCAGTGGTTCACATCTACATGTCCACAAAATCAATTTCCATACATGCCACAAATTGAAAACACATTAGATTGGTGAAAAAAATGATGCTTTAGTGTTAGATATAGTTACAATTTTATAATTATATCATTAAATGAATAATTCATTGGTTCTGATATTTGAATTAAACTATTAAAACCAGGGCCCATGATATCTGATTATAACTGGGCACATGTGTGTTCTATTGATAGCAGTTGCTTACAGAAGCACCAGTCCAGGTCTTCCCAGTTGCTTTTTAAGACTACTTTTCACAATGTAAAACAAACAAAAAGTTTAAATTTAGGTTTGTACATTTTGATTGTTTAAAGCTTCAGTGAGCACAAGAGATTCCTTCCAGTTGTACTCCTGTATGTTTTGACCTGAAATATAACCTCACTTCTCCCACACCCATCCTAGCCTTCACACCAACAATACAAGGGCAGGGAGACGTAATGCAGCCCAGGTTCATTCCTCAAGCGTAAGTTAATATATGTTCAATTTGTTACCTTGGCGATAAAACATGAAGCAAGTTTGGGTAAACATCATTCAGAATACAAATACATTCCATTTACAAACAAAAGGCATATGAATGGATGATTATTAACAAGCATTTACACCAGAAACTTAGAATACTGACAAGTAGCACATAGTATCAGGTATTATATTGTTCTACATTGTCCAATCTCTTGCATGTCACATACAACAATAAACAGTGTCTACAAACAGCTGCACCCTGCATTAATCTGCATTAAACTTCTGTACATGGAATTCCGAAGTGCACAGCTGCAGCCATTCATTTCTGTCCCAGCTACATCAACAACCCAGGAACACAGATATAACAAAGACTGACACCGTCAACTTCCACTCAAGAAACCTTAAACATCTAATCCTAACAACAGGCATCTATACTACATAGTAACCAAGAGCAACTCCATAGTAACCTAGAGCAACTCCAAAGTAACCTAGAGCAACTCCAAAGTAACCTAGAGCAACTCCATAGTAACTTAGAGATACACTACATAGTAACCTGGAGATAAACTACATAGTAACCTAGAGATACACGACATAGTAATCTGGAGATACACGACATAGTAACCTAGAGATACGCTACATAATAACCTGGAGATACACTACATAGTAACCTGGAGATACACTACATAGTAACCTGGAGATACACTACATAGTAACCTGGAGATACACTACATAGTAACCTGGAGATACACTACATAGTAACCTAGAGATACACGACATAGTAACCTGGAGATACACTACATAGTAACCTAGAGATACACTACATAGTAACCTGGAGATACACTACATAGTAACCTGGAGATACACTACATAGTAACCTGGAGATATGCTACATAGTAACCTAGAGATACACTACATAGTAACCTAGAGATACACTACATAGTAACCTGGAGATACACTACATAGTAACCTGGAGATACACGACATAGTAACCTGGAGATACACTACATAGTAACCTGGAGATACACTACATACATGTACTCCATCCTGAAAAGATACATATGAAACAACAACTAATAGCCATCCCTTTGAATTTATTTGAATATTTGACGTGCAAATAGCACATAGATGCAACCATTGAAATACACATAACAGGAAACCAGCAGCAGTTAGAATCATCAATAGTAGTTTCTATGTAAGTAGCATATAAGTTACACCAAACATAACCAGCATTAGACCATGAGAAATAAGTCACAGATAGATAAGTAGTTGCCATGTAATTAGTATATGCAGAGTACACGAGCTGCACTTGCAGTGCAAGTCCATCACCAAGCTGTTAGTAGCAGAGCCAGCCCCCCGATCACTTTTGTGACTATGCAATTTGTCTAATGTACAATTGCTAAATCACAAAAGCTGCCTGGGAGGATAGCAGTGTAGCATGTCAGAGTTAGGCAGCAACTGTTAGTTTGTCATGGCAGGTGTCAGATCCAACCACAATAGTGAGGCAGAAAACTGGTCATTAGATAAAGAAATAGAAAGAACTAAGATGATTATAGGACATCAAATTGTCCCACTACCAATATTGTTTTAATGCATATTTAGTGCAACTGTCAGCAATGATATAATATTTCCTAACTATTACTTTAAACATTTTTAACCAAACTCCAGATACACAAGAAAATAATCTGCAACAGCCATAACAGCATGAGAAGGATCCTCAACCAAGAGAAAGGCACAATAACATGTTGTCAGGAGAATACAACCAGATATTGTTGAGCAATAAATCATTTAACAACTCCCTTTCCAAACTATCACTACACAACACGACAGCGTAACTCCACACCCATCATCACTGAACACTCATTTGTGTATAAACATCTTCCCTTTCAGAACATTATGATAATTAATATTCACTTCTACCAGATGTTACTATCCTACTGAGGGTGATTTAGAATTCCATTGTCACACTTTATGTATGTGAGTCATACACATAAATGAGAAAAGGTGGCTGGGAGAATATGTCAGATTATCATCCAGATAACCCTTTCTGAATATTCAATTCTTAGAAATAAATGTATTTTATGCCAATTGTATTGATTTAATTGTTCAACATATGCAAGTGTCACAGTTTGATATATATGTATAATGTGCCTCGTTGTGAGCATATTATAAATACCAATTGTACAGACTTTGACTCTATATTTGAATTTTACTTGATTTTCACAAACATTTTTCAGTTTTAACAGAAAAATATCTTGGCTCTGGATATGTTACTATCGAAACACAACACTTTAATAGCTTTTTTATAGTTTATGTTTTGCTCATTACTGAAATAATATCAAATTATTCTTATATATTTTAATCTACACTTGTGAAAACACAGGAAAATAGTTATTAGTAATACAATGAAAACACTAGAAGTCAAGTTAGTAGCCATGTTAAATGATGTTCTATATATGTTACAGGTTAAAAGCAATACACGCAAACCAACAAAACAGGGTACATGGTCATATTCATAAACCATTCGCAAGTGACTCCATATGCAAATTACTCACTTTTAAAGGGTATTTGTTTTGTGTGTGTTTTGCACATATATCCCAGCTATATGATAGCTGTCTGTTAATGAGTGTGGACCAGATAATCCAGTGCTTCACGTCAAGAGCATCGATGTACACAACTGGGATACCCTGACATGTATGAATCATGTCAGCAAACTGACCAACCAGTCCCTTCCATCGCCTCTAATGACAAGCATAGGTTGCTGAAGACCAGTTTTAACCTGGATCTTCACAGGGTATCTGAGTGTATAAGAGATTTGATTTGAATGCTCCTTTGAAAAGCAAGTAAGCTAATTGTTGGCGGAATGCCTTAAGTGACACAGGTCATAAACGTTGACCATTTTGAAGAAACACATGAGCAAGGATTATATTGCTCACAGCCCAAAATTCACAATCAGGATGAATCTGGTATTCGATGTCATCAAATCCTGGTGCAACTAAGGGATGCAACTCTGCACAGTGAAACTATGCCTTAGACTAATAGGCAGCATGTAACCTGAGCACAATGTATAATGAATGGTATTCTAACTTATTCCCTAATGTGTCATTATGAGAATTTATTCAAGCAACAACCTTCTAATTAAGTCAAAACTATCTACAAGTGCCACTGTTTGTTTCAAATACTGCCACTGTTAGTGGTATCAGCACTTGGAACCATATGGTTCTATCAAGGATATCAGGTTTAACTGCAGCATATGTTGCATATGAAGTTACTTTCAGGCCTTTATTGTTCTAATTCATTATAATGAAGTATAAGTTCCAAACCAGAATTTACCTCATATCATATTTTAATGTAAAATACGATTATTATTCTATCGATCCTTTGCAAAGAATGTGTTACATTTTGATGGTAGGTTACATGTGAAAATATGTTTGGGTGAAATTTTCAAAAACATTTCCTGTTAAGACATTTTCAAATGAATGATGTGGATGAAAAGTGGCAAATGGTTCTCAGGCAAATAATCTTTTTTCAACACAATAATCACACACTAGTCAGGTGTAAGAATTTTCATTTCTTCTTAAAAATCTTTCGTGTGGTTGTGTTACCAACGCATTCCCGTGTTTCTCAGGAATAAAGACATGAACAGACAGTGGCACCTAGGGTGCGCCCGTATGTGTGTGTGCGTGTGCATGTACTAGTTGTGCAAGGTGTATCTGCGGAAGTCCAGGAGGGCTTCGATTGATCCAGGTACGCAGAGGTTGGGCGAGGTGAGGAAGTGCGTGTGCGTGTGCGTGTGCGTGTGCGTGTGCATGTACTAGTTGTGCAAGGTGTATCTGCGGAAGTCCAGGAGGGCTTTGATTGATCCAGGTACTGAGAGGTTGGGCCAGGTGAGGAAGTGTGTGTGTGTGTGCGTGTGCATGGACTAGTTGTGCAAGGTGTACCTGCGGAAGTCCAGGAGGGCTTTGATTGATCCAGGTACGCAGAGGTTGGGCCAGGCGAGGAAGTGTGTGTGCGTGTGCGTGTGCGTGTGCGTGTACTAGTTGTGCAAGGTGTACCTGCGGAAGTCCAGGAGGGCTTCGATTGATCCAGGTACGCAGAGGTTGGGCGAGGTGAGGAAGTGCGTGTGCGTGTGCGTGTGCGTGTGCGTGTGCATGTGCATGTACTAGTTGTGCAAGGTGTATCTGCGGAAGTCCAGGAGGGCTTTGATTGATCCAGGTACTGAGAGGTTGGGCCAGGTGAGGAAGTGTGTGTGTGTGTGCGTGTGCATGGACTAGTTGTGCAAGGTGTACCTGCGGAAGTCCAGGAGGGCTTTGATTGATCCAGGTACGCAGAGGTTGGGCCAGGCGAGGAAGTGTGTGTGCGTGTGCGTGTGCGTGTGCGTGTGCGTGTACTAGTTGTGCAAGGTGTACCTGTGGAAGTCCAGGAGGGCTTTGATTGATCCAGGTACGCAGAGGTTGGGCCAGGTGAGGAAGTGTGTGTGTGTGTGCGTGTTCTTCTACTAGTTGTGCAAGGTGTACCTGCGGAGGTCCAGGAGGGCTTTGATTGATCCAGGTACGCAGAGGTTGGGCCAGGTGAGGAAGTGTGTGTGCGTGTGCATGGACTAGTTGTGCAAGGTGTACCTGCGGAAGTCCAGGAGGGCTTTGATTGATCCAGGTACGCAGAGGTTGGGCCAGGTGAGGAAGTGGAACTGGGTGACAGTGCGAGTCTCGTTTGTCTGCAGGTTCTTCAGGTAGAAGCTCCTAACCAGGTAGTCATCACACCAGATGTGCTCCGACACAAGGTGTACCTGTTGCAAACACAAATAAATATATACAATCTGAAGACTAACACAAGCTATGTAGGGACCAAACACAACTAGTGCTTGTGGATGTGTCATGGAGGCAGATGCCACCAAGTATTTGAGTCAAGTAGCGTGTAGTATACATAATGGCTTCACCGCCAGGTGTGTCGGTTAGGTTTCCATATCAGCTTCTGTTGCTATGATTACCATAAATTCTAATATAGAAACAGCTGCAAAAGAGAATAAGAGTGTTTCTAATTGCTAGTTTACACACAATATGAATTGTGGCCGAATCAGAATTAGTGTTATTTGAACATATATGATGAATTTGTATTCTACTAAAGTCCTACCTCATAGATGTGGTAGAGATCGCTTCCTTCCTCGGGCCAATAGCGATGACACATGGCTGTTCCGGTCTCCGTCAGTTTGGACAGCATCACGATGACCACACTGCCCTGTTCCCAGACCATCTGCACAGACCATAGACAGGTAACTGTGACTGTTCACAGACCATAGACAAGTTACTGTGACAGTTCACAGACCATCTACACAGACCATAGACAGGTAACTGTGACTGTTCACAGACCATCTACACAGACCATAGACAGGTAACTGTGATTGTTCAGAGACCATAGACAAGTTACTGTGACAGTTCACAGACCATCTACACAGACCATAGACAAGTTACTGTGACAGTTCACAGACCATCTACACAGACCATAGACAAGTTACTGTGACAGTTCACAGACCATCTACACAGACCATAGACAGGTAACTGTGACAGTTCACAGACTATAGACAGGTAACTGTGACTGTTCACAGACCATCTACACAGACCATAGACAGGTAACTGTGACAGTTCACAGACCATAGACAGGTAACTGTGACTGTTCACAGACCATCTACACAGACCATAGACAGGTAACTGTGACAGTTCACAGACTATAGACAGGTAACTGTGACTGTTCACAGACCATCTACACAGACCATAGACAGGTAACTGTGACAGTTCACAGACCATCTACACAGACCATAGACAGGTAACAGTGACTGTTCACAGACCATCTACACAGACCATAGACAGGTAACAGTGACTGTTCACAGACCATAGACAGGTAACTGTGACTGTTCACAGACCATCTACACAGACCATAGACAGGTAACTGTGACAGTTCACAGACCATCTACACAGACCATAGACAGGTAACTGTGACAGTTCACAGACTATAGACAGGTAACTGTGACTGTTCACAGACCATCTACACAGACCATAGACAGGTAACTGTGACTGTTCACAGACCATAGACAAGTAACTGTGACTGTTCACAGACCATCTACACAGACCATAGACAGGTAACTGTGACAGTTCACAGACTATAGACAAGTAACTGTGACTGTTCACAGACCATCTACACAGACCATAGACAGGTAACTGTGACAGTTCACAGACTATAGACAGGTAACTGTGACAGTTCACAGACCATAGACAGGTAACTGTGACTGTTCACAGACCATCTACACAGACCATAGACAGGTAACTGTGACAGTTCACAGACTATAGACAGGTAACTGTGACTGTTCACAGACCATCTACACAGACCATAGACAGGTAACTGTGACTGTTCACAGACCATCTACACAGACCATAGACAGGTAACTGTGATTGTTCACAGACCATAGACAAGTAACTGTGACTGTTCACAGACCATCTACACAGACCATAGACAGGTAACTGTGACAGTTCACAGACTATAGACAGGTAACTGTGACTGTTCACAGACCATCTACACAGACCATAGACAGGTAACTGTGACAGTTCACAGACCATAGACAGGTAACTGTGACTGTTCACAGACCATAGACAGGTAACTGTGACAGTTCACAGACCATAGACAAGTAACTGTGACTGTTCACAGACCATCTACACAGACCATAGACAGGTAACTGTGACTGTTCACAGACCATAGACAGGTAACAGTGACAGTTCACAGACCATAGACAGGTAACTGTGACTGTTCACAGACCATCTACACAGACCATAGACAGGTAACTGTGACAGTTCACAGACCATCTACACAGACCATAGACAGGTAACTGTGACAGTTCACAGACCATCTACACAGACCATAGACAGGTAACAGTGACAGTTCACAGACCATCTACACAGAACACACACACATCATGTAATATTAACTATTAAACTGTTCACAGACCACACACACATCATGTAATGTTTACTAATAAGCTGTTCACAGACCACACACACATCATGTAATGTTTACTATTAAACTGTTCACAGACCACACACACATCATGTAATATTACCCACTAAAGCGTTAACTGTTGTCACACCACCAACCCCAAATTACACACCCACAGCCAATTTCCTCTACCTTAAGAATAGTTTCTACATTGTTCATCACTGAATAACAAAAATCCAATTCATCAATTAATAAATTGAATAATTCTACTAGTCCATTCCTCTAAGAGATAACTGATAGATTTTCTGACATAACTGAAGACAACCTATCAAGTAGTTTCTGAACAATCATTCCCCTAGTCCCCAGCATTACCTGCCAGAAGTCGGCTACGGTGTGCGGGAGGGGCCCCTGGGTAGCGATGAATGCAGGGTTGCGGGGATCATGGTCAGTCTGCAAGAACAAACAGTATGCATGTTAACCAATCACACATTTGATCTTTCAGCAAAACATAACACAAATATTATATGCTAGAATAGATTTGATCTCAAAACAGTTCAAGTAGTTAATTACTGAGTGTAATTCACTGCTCACGCCCAGCTTGCACAGATCACTTGCTGTCCTGCTATCCCCAAACCCAATGAATGCTTGTCAGTCAGCCATGGTAATGACCGAACATTGTCACATTCAAACTTGTAAAGATGTAAAACAAAAATGAGGAATGTTACAAAACATGGAAATTGCCACAATGGCAGCAAGAAATATCTAGTTCCAGAAGGGCTATGGTACACCTAATCACAGTTTAGTAGATCGTCCCTGAACATGCTGAAAATGTAATATCTGATCCTATTATTCCTTGGCTAAAGTTGCTTGTGCAGAAGGCGTTCATTAATTCTATGCAAACCATATGTACTATTCTAACACAGTGTTAGTGTGGCATTAGATCCTATGCTGCCCAAAAGAATAGCATTAGTCGTCCCATAACACAGTATTATGGATAGAATTCTGAATTTTAAATCTCTCCAACATGACAAATAACTTCTCTGTATTCTCAGGGTATTCATTTATCCATTCAGCTTTACACTAGACTCAAGGCCCATTCAGTTTCTGTTGTAATTGAATCTTTACTGACCTGTGATATCTCTGGCTATCCATCATTACACAGGATATTAGTCTTCCAGTGGCATTCAAGGTCCACCAACTTCCGCGAAAATATTTTGTAAATGATTGGGTCATTATGATTTTTTTCTGCTTTCTCATAACACAACATGCTAATGGTACCCAAGATTCCTAAAGCATTCCGAAACATTACCTGACTGTCAAGGCATGACAGAGAGTGATTTCTTGCTTAAAAATGAAATGTTTAAGAACGTTTTATTTTCCCCCCATTCCAAGCGGCAGGCACTTTGGCAAACAGTTGAGAGTGCGTATTAATTATTTGCTTAAGCCGAGATCAATCTGGAGACAGTTAATTCATACAAGTAGTTTTCAGGCAAACAATAGTCACATCACCCTAATCGATTGACCTCGGGTTTTTCAAAAAGATTTTGGAATGGTCTGAAAATGTGGATGTGGCGTTATTTTCTTCAATGACTGACATGTTGGAAATAAATGAGAATCAATTTGGACAGGGTCCATCTGTGTTCACTCTGGGGCAAGTCAAACAGCCTCACTCAACTTGGCGCGAAACATTTCATTTGTTTCTATCAAGAATTCTGAATCACTTAAATATTTATAGGCAAATTATAGTATATTTATCAGAGTTGTTAAGAAAACAATCTAAGCGTTCTGTACTCTTAGATCTAACTGAAAAATGTATAGTGTTGATATTCAATTAGAAGTCTATTGTTTGAAATTGTTTCATGTGAGGACAACCTGAGGCCTCAAAGGAATCACCTCTGTTAATTGTACAACATGAGAGGACTTCAACTCCATCAATCTTTCACGGGAAATATTACTTTATCCTTTAATAGAAACAAAATATGAATTACTACTCAAAATATGACTGAATATGAATCTATTGTTAGTACATTTCATCATGAGAAACGTGTTTAATTAAAAACCTAGAATATGCTTCTAAAGTCTTTCAACAAACTGAATAACACATGTAAGCCACCTTTAATTCCAAGACGGCTATATATCTCTAACAAGAAACAAATTCTACTTTGAATTCTTCCTGGAGATATTCAAGCCTTTCATCCACAAACTGTTAAAAAGGATGCTGAGGATATTATGAATGAGGTGAACCTTATACATAAGTGTTATCAATCAACAGATGCTGGGCTTCCACTGCCTCTTTGATAAGAAAGTGAGGAGGGGACTTTCAACAGAGCCCGCTCTCAAACCTGTAGGATAAAAGGCACTCTCAATCAAAACAAGAAACACAATATACTCTTTTGACAAAAAACAGAAATTTCAAACTTAATAATGTTGCACCATGATCAATATACTTAGAATTAAAAAACATCTTCGCAATGTTCAAACATATTGAAGACCACCTATTTTCCCAACATCATAATGATGTAACCATTTTCTTGTAGGCAATATTTGACAAATAGGTTATTCATAACAATGTTACACTTTTATTACTTAAGATAATTAACAGAAAAGTTATTATTCAGATAGTATGGATGAGTTAGTACCTTTCCCCCTCGCCATTTTCACCTTTCATGACTATCCCAGCATACACTGCAAGCAGTATAGTGCAGTCCTCGTCTGTCTTGGGATCAAGCTCTCTACATTAAGGACGTATCAATCTATCTCACGTTTTACGATCCGGTTGCAATAGACGCATTCACTGTCTGATCCAAGGTGATATTTCTAATGTCGTAATACCTCATGCCGAGGGAAACTCACAGATTGGGATGGAGAGGAAACTTTCCCTTGGGAAAAATCTTTTTTGAGGCTCTCAACCAGGGACAACAGACGCATGAAACATTCATGTTTTTGTACTGGGAAACAAACCCATGACCCACATGAGTAGAGATGGTCAACATTCAGTGGGATTTTGTACAAAGGGTTGATGATCATGGCTGATACAAATCCTCAGTCAGGGCCCTATCCGTGTGATCACATACCCTCACCTAGTGTTGTGTAATATTAAGGCTTGAGCTTTCATTGAGCTGCTTTTCTTCATAGATTTAAATTGGTAGACCGTAAAACAACCTTTCATAAATAATTCTGCTTCTATCAATCAGAAATTAAATATGACTAAATTTATGGATAAAACTGATCAATGTTGAAAATAATGGGCCGACCAAGTTCTCTTGTTCTTTCCAAATACATCAAATATCCAAACTCCAGGAACTTACCAAGTACTTAAAAATGTCATGTCTGCTCATGATTTTAAGAAACAAAATAAATTAATCTTAAATGTTTTGGCCCCATATATGTTTTCTTCTTCCCCACACAAACCATGCCCGAAGTCTTAGATAATGACAAACACTGTGTTATGTCATGCCAACAATGTGGGCAATACAACAGCCACACACACACGAGAATGTCAACTTTTACATACGGTAATTTCCACTGTCAGATCATTGATGCTTACATACCTACATCTGGAATGATGTGTACAGTAATTCAATATTGCTTAAAAATAGAAACAATCTCAATGCAATTTAATGTGAATTCCAAAGATGGTTCTCCCAATTTCATAACTCAAAATATAATCTAATAACGTTAACAGAAATAAATATTGCCAAGGATCATATTATGATATTTTATGGAAACAATCTAAACTCTATTTGACCTGGCAAGTAAATCTTCAGCCATTTCCAAGCCAAGAGTGACAATTAACTGCCAAACTCATAACCCACAAGGAACTTTATGTCGATTCCTCTGAAGCAATCACATGCTCCATTGGCCTCCTCTGATGGCATAATTCTATCTCAAATCTTAAGAAGTCTTTGAAAATTAAAAGATGCCAGTACTCGAAGATAAAACTCATAAATTATATCTCTGTCGCAATCCTGTAATTATCAAATACATTAGGCTGTTAAAATGCTTTGACAGAGCGAGAGAAATCATTTATTTATTGCACAGTGATGCTATTCATTCCTTATCACAGAATTCATGGACTGGTGCTTGTACAGGTATTGTCCCACGTTGGTGCATTATACTGCATTGTCTGCAAGAATATGCGCACAACTGTGGCAAGGAGTTAAATTGGTTTGGTCAAATGCCTTGACCGAACTTTGACCGATGTAGTTAATATTTAAAAGAAAGATTGAATGAAATTATATTGACATGAATTTGATATCACATATGCTAATTTATGCTTGTTTCACATTACAAAACATGTTTATTTTAGACAATGATAGTTCTTATTTCATACTAATTGATTCTTTTTTTGACATGTATGGATTCTGGATAAGAATATAGGTCCCAAGCAATCTATGCTAGGCAACTTATTTATAAATGATTGAGTGGTTAGTCTTGATAACCTGGTTGATTGCATCTCATCTATACCAACTGTATAGATCCATGATGTCAATCATTGCATTGTCTGGTCCATACTTGATTATTTACAGACCACCGTCATATAGCAGGAACATTGCTTAGTGTGGCGTTAAACAACAAACAAAACATGCTTTATTGCAAACCACGCACATTTTTTATTTCATAGATGTGCATTGTCTACTTAATACAATTGTACTTTGTAAATATCATACTTAAAACATCCACACTTTTCAGCAGAAACAAGGATGGTTCCAAGGACACTACATTGTAACGATTTCAACAATTTGAGATGAAAATTATCTGCTATGTGTCTGACAAATGTTTCTCAACAAAATTGAGTGGAGTCAATCAGAGTCACTCTTGAGCTGAAAAACCCCAATATATGGGGGCCTTCAGACACAGACGGAATCAGAAAGGAGTCATTTACTTGAATTATTCAATTGAGCTAGCCACGCATTCAGTATATACACTTATTTAGATATATTTCTTACTTATGTTCTATGCTTTATTTCCATGGCATGATATAGAGCCAATGTGGAATCTGTTTACCATAAATGTCCATATCTAACTGGGAACTGGGTATGTAAATCTTATATCAGCATTCACTGGGTGGCTACTGGGAGGGGCTATACAGGGGTATATCGAGAACAAAGTATTATTTTCACGTTTTTTCACTTCAGAAACATTAAATCAGCTGATGCATTCTGCAACTTCAACCACTAGTATGAATCCCAAGTATATTATTGTTTGGCCTGGTATGCTCAGCAAATAATAATAATAATAATAATAATAATAATAATAATAATAATAATAATTTCGGCCAAGTCAAATCCACTCAAAAGGAATTTACAGACCCAGAAAGATAACTGTGTAACGTCATTGAAACATACAATGGCCCTTTGAAGATTCTGGGTTAGAATAGGTCAGACTAAGGATCATAATCAAGTCAAATCTGTGATTCAAACACACTACCAGTGGATCCTGGCACAAGGAATGGGGACTCTCTCTCTCTCTCCCTCTCTCTCTCTCTCTCTCTCTCTCTCTCTCACAAAAAATAAAGATGATGACTCACGATGAAGTTTGCATTGATGTAGTCAGATCCAGAGACATTTGCAGCAGTCGAAATGACAACACGAGAGTGGTCATCTGAAAATGAAATAGACATTTAAGTCAGAAATTTCTCCGACATTTACCCTCAATAATAATTTGGAAATGATCAGTTTTTAATGTAATGCATTTTCCTACACTGGATAGGAGAAAATACACTAAATTGCCCAAGCATGTTACATGTGCATCTGTCAAAACAAAGTGCACCAATAAAATAAGAATGCTTTGATGCCAAGTCTGTAGTTTGAATGAGGTTTCATGTATTCTTTGTTTAATTATAGTTACTAATGATGGATCCTTGGATGTCAAAAGATTGTGAACAATATCTTCAATTCAGTTTGTTGCTTTTTACCATGATATCATTATGCCAGTTCAGACAAATATTCAGACAAATGTTTCAAAACATTTACCACTGTTTCTCCCCATGCATGAATGGTCATAGGAAAGCCTTTTAAACATTTGAAATCAATTCAAACCACAACACACACTTTGGCAACAAAATCACTATTGGTTCCAATTTGTTTGCTTTGAAACATCAAAAGATGAAAATGTTCCGACCATAATCAATACACTGATCACACTGTTTTCAAAGATCAGAGGTAATTCCAAAACAGCATAACCAACCACTCATTTCCATAACAGAACAGCTATATCATAACAGAAACTGATAAAACATTATTTAATTGCAACTGCATGGATGCATTCATTTTCACAATGAATAAACAACATAAAGATTGAACACATTTAGATTTAAATGGATGGTAGTTTTGCATATCTTAGCTAGTCATGAATATAAGCCCTATACCCACAAACAGACTTGGGCCCACTTGCACAAAGCGATCTTAGCGCTAAGATGATCGTAACTCCCATAATTTAACATAGGCTTACGATAGTCTTAGCGTTAAGATCGCTTTGTGCAAGTGGGCCCTGGACTGTAAGCAAAGAGTGAGTGTCTCTTGACTGACTGGGAGGCAACCCTTGGCCGCTGTCACAGACGACCCATCCATCATATGCATCACTGGACCATTAACTACTGCTTAGAATGCTGCAGCCCCTTCTGTAGCCCAGGGCTAAGTATCTGCTAGTTTTAAAACTAATATCGGCCATGTTCTGTTTCCTTTTGGCATTTTACGTGCCTATAATACAAGTTGGGCAAGAAAGAAGTAATAATCTATCGCTAGCCTTGCAATTTTCTTTGCGATATTCACATGCCAAGAAAAGCTGAGTAGGGGTGAAAGGATTTCCATTGTTGGCGACCTCGGAGTGACATTGTACATGGTTGTAGGCCGCCAAAGCAAGATCTGTTTACTGCTCTGTAATAATGCTAGCCTAGACACTGAGTATTTGGGGCATAGAATTATGTTATAAAGCATTAAGTATTTCAAACAAGTATTCAATTCATTTTCATGAAAGACGAAAATAGCAATATTGCTCCTTGACTGAATGCATCAATAGAAATTTATTCAAAGCATTTCTTATTAATAATTCTTAAGGACCATTACTTGGAAGATGGCATTTCAAGTGTAGGATCTCAAAAAACAATACAACAGAAGGCTTCATATAAAAGAATAAGATTCAGTTTCCAAACAAAATAAAGTTTGGTTTTTTTCCATATTGGCATCAATTCACAAAATATTCTTATATTATTTTACATTATTGAGGGAGATATTTATTAAATGCAATAATGAATTACACATTCTGACATCATTTGGACAGTACACCTCCTCTCAAGTCTCACATCAAACACTAATCTTAGCAGTGGAAAAAACCTAAAGTCCCAGGGCAGCAGTACATTAAACATCATCTGAGAGGTTACAGGGAAGCTAAATATACACTTGTAATTAAAAAATGCACTTGGTATACATAGCAAATCAGTAATAAAAAATACAGCAAATCAGAATTGTGACACCAAGTTTTGCTTTTGATGTTTGAACTTGAATCAATGATGACATATTCACATTTTTCAGACCGATAATATATTCCCATTTTTGTTATCATAAAACATTCCTACATATGAAATTAAAAACAACAACATTTATCTCTATATACTGTCAATAATAAACATATCTTTCACATGTCAGTTTCAGTGTTATTAGAATAAGGCGTGTTAACTCTTCAGATGCTTAGCCATGAAATCAACTGCATGTGTTTGGTGAGACACCCACTATCAATGTTTAGAGATGGGTGATGTAGGATTACTTTGAAGGACATTGATGACTCAAAGCATGATACAAATAGCACTAAATAATTAGATTTCTCTGTACAAATATATTTTTCACTAAAACTGCTCAACTGTCTCACCTGTCACACAACAAGAGCTTTGTAAACCTGTTCTCGAAAAAAAATAATTTGCCTCACTTCTAATCCATGTTTTCTATCAATATTCCTGAAAACCATTGCCAAAGAAACTCCAAGTATTGACAAGCTGTTGGGAATGAGTCAAGATCAAATCAATTACAAATCTTTATCTCAGAGAAATAATTTCTGGAATAAAGAATTCAGCAAGCTGAGCAAACTAGATCTTGTTGCACTTCCATCCTGTCAACAAATACACAAACGAGACTCAACTCAATAATGAGTTCTTGATCAATTAGATTCATTAGTGATAAGACTAGGTTATGTAAAGCCACTGGTTATTGGTAATGACAAACGACTTGCTGCCCCTGTTGTTATGCCGACAGGGCTGAGACTTCCTGTGCGTGATCACGGCAAACTTCCGAACACGTGAAATAAACAGCGTAATTGCGCGCACAGCTCTTGCTGATCGGTGACAGGTTTTTGGTTTCGTCTATGAATAATCAAAGCTTGAGGAAACTGCAAGCAATGTTTGGCCAATGTCCCATTCTTTCCGAGTTGCAAATCATTTGATTTATAGAGGTTTTGAGTTGAATGTGGTCATGTATTATGCATGTGCATGCATACTGTTGATCTGATGCCATCGCGATAATCAGATCCGATACCTCAGGATAATCAGATGCTGGTCTAACAGGATGTGTGTGCAATCAATGGCTGACGGTTCTCATCCAGAACGCTATGGTACGGACATATCACAACTTGTTGGATACAGCAATCATACATTATTCAATAGATTTCATTCTCATTGGACTATATTAATTATACTAAGTGTCATAATCCAAACAGACTTGAAACTCATACCCAACACTAACCTACCTAAAATATATTTTCAGTTATAGCCTTCAAAGACCCCAGTAACTTCTGCAATATATACTTTGTAATCACAGGGCAGATCCTAAATAACTATGACACACCTTGTTAAGTTCAGAATGGAGTCATTTGTAATGACAAATTTATTACAAATCTGTCCTAGTTTGCAAAAAGAAAGTGAATATGACTTCAATGTACGTACAGGGTAGGATGTCCCCATATCTGTTCTTGCGAGTGTTGGAAGGGTCGGCAGCGACAGCAGTGGCGCAGGGGTCAGCCTCATACGCACACAGTGCCTCCCACTCCTGGTCAAGGCGGTCCTGGTTCTTCAGATGGTCCTCCATGTAAGACTACAACAACAGAACACCACATACAAGTGCAGGGACAGCACATGCAAGTCGTACAACAATTCAAAATACATCAAAATTGGGGAATTTGGGACAAACGAAAACACAAGTTCAAAAACTGTAGAATGTAGCCCCTACCAAGTCTCATACTATTGTTATGAAATATTAATGAAATATAACTCACTAATTGTAAATCCAAATGGAATCTGAATGAATAAGGGTTCTTTATATAAACATAATGTTAAAATGATTCACAATATCTCGAAAGCATCAGTGCTGTTTTGTTCAATCTTTCCACCTGCACCATGGTTAGCTGTGCTCTACAAGTTCATGCAAATAACTACTCATTACAACCAAGACATGTAAAAAACATCTGACAACTCAACAACCTTAATAACACCCTAGGCCTATCTATCCGTCAAAATTCATTAAAACTCCCCAATTTTGTGATTCATGCTTTTGAAAGTGCATCATGTAAATTAGGACATGGGTGTAGAAGCACATTAAACTGTCAAATGGTCAAATCTTGACAAATATAAGGCAAATGACATTTTCTTTCAGCGTTATTCCTGTCTGAAATTGACCTATGGGTTGTGGGTTTCACTGACATAGTTGTAGATTTGTTGACATGGTCATAGATTTCATTGATATTCATATCTGTAATAATCAATGGTGAGCCATTAACTCATATTTGACAGGAAATAGCATGCTGGGTTGGCAATTTACACCTGCCCCTTTCATCTTGCACATTCTCGTTATCGACTGTTTACCTGTGTAATTTATACTACAGGTAGGCATTATTGGCCACAGAGAACAGTTTAAGCGGGTTCAGGCTTCAAGTTTCATCAGTTTTCATAAAATATTCCTATATCATTATTTGTTGATATCTGGGGTCACTGAAGGCAAGCAAATCATAAAGTGATTTTCATTCAGTTTTTGAGTCCCTACTTGACTGTGATTACCTGGCATTGAGGGGGATGGTGAACCAGACAGCATTTGTTCTGTCATAATGTCTAGTAGAAAACCAAGTAAAATCTATTTATTTGTTTGTTCAGGAATGCAATATTAAATTTAAATATTTGATCTGATCCACCTGTAAATGCACCTTCAAGATCTTGATTTTCAAATTCAATTTTCAATACAAACAAGAAGGGCCAAGTCTATAATCAACAGCAGTTTGCTAGCCATGACATAATCATGAGTTAATCTCAGATATCCATGACAAAAAGAATATTGTTTTCAACAGCTGGGAAACAAAGTTGGAAATGCCAGAGTTAAAAAAATGATCAATACCTAAATGTCACAATGTTTGCAAGAGAGAACAATTTATTTCCAAAAGTCTTTCAGCATGCAAATTAGCAAATCGCTTAAATGAGAATTTTAGCTGACGGTTCTGCAGCCAATTCCAATGTATGGGACATGTATCTCTCTGTATGAGGCCAGGCTGACAGTTACTCTTGTGTACTCATGCAGAAGGCCCCAGCATCATGGTACAGGTCTATAGTCAGCCGATTGGAAAAATGTTGTCATTTATTTCTCTTCAGAATTGTTCTCCGAGTCGTGAGGAGGGCAAAAGTGGTTAGAAAGTTATCACCAAACTGTCGTATGAATTGGGTTGCTGGGAGACCAATTTTAAAAGCAGGGAATGCGTTAAATTTGTCTGAGAGTGTAGCAAGCACTTCCTGGCTATTTCAACCAGGGAGACGCTAGTGATTCCTGGCGAGTGTTATCCGAGAGTCGCCATAATGGCCACATCACGTCAATGTCGAAACCATCTGTCATATAACCGGTCCATTGATCCAGTGATACAAGTACCACATTAAAATCAATAACTGCTGCACCGTTAATCATGAGCTCCCAATCAGGGCACACAGTATTGCGCTACAGGGTTCCAGACCCTCAAAAAGTTTTATGTCCTTGGGGCCATGGCGCACAGATGTGTTGAAGATAGTTTCACAATTTTTTGGGAAATAATTCAGTATTTTTTTAAAATAATTTTAAATTCCTATTCTGCAAAGTGCATGTGGCAATATTCAATTCAAGAATATGAAATAATGTTACTGCTTTAGCATCCTAAGTTCGAATACCAGAAATTTATTAAATCAATTTCTGCAAATTGTAAAGAACCCAATGCTAATATTTTTACTCATTTCCTAAATACAATATTAACAATAACATAATTTTTCATTATGTTTTAACATTGTGAACACCATATTGACATAATACACACTCCTTCCAAAATAGATGCTCCACATTACTAAAATAGGAATACACTTGAAGTACTGAATAGTCCGATATAAAAAAATAAATAAGAGTGAAAACATTTGCGCCCTACAAACAATGTGGGGGTAATGATAGCCTAAATTGTGTATCAGTATGTGTACCGTTTGGCTTCTGACTTCATTGAATGCCCTGGACACAAATAACATTAATCACCTCAGTGAAAGTTGTATGTAAGTTATTTACACATATTAAACTGCATTAACATTGTAGGTAGCATAATTAAATTCTGATATAAATTTTGCTTTGAAAAAAAGCCACATTAAATGACACATTACTGGACATTATTTTCGCATTGCAGAGGCTCCCATTCAGAGCTATTCAGGGTTTGGGAGTAAATGACCAACAGTGGCCCTGATCTTGCATAGTAATCATCTGCTAATTACTGTCAGTGTAATAACTGCTCATTATGCCATGTCTGACTCAGCACCTCAGTTGTTTTACGACTGCTCCAAAATATTGGGGATATTCCCCAAAATGCATCACATTGTAATGAACACATGGGATAAGATTTGAATTATTCTTGCCATGTAAATATCCCATCCATATTAATCAAATTCTATGCAACCTGACAAAAGAAAAGTATAAGCAACATTTTTAACATCTCATTACAAAGTAAAAGGAAAGTTAATAAATAAGAAACAAAAATGGAATATTTTGTTAGGTACACTGATGCGGTGACCATATCCATTTCAATATTGAAAACCAAACGAGTGTAATTACTAAAAAATACAAACTCCAATCAGCACAATTTTTTAACAAAACAATCGCTTCTTATATATCTACACATACTCAAATTTTGGAATGCGTATGTGCCTGGTAGGACACAGGATGAAGCACCATCTGTTAGAGACAGTTCTGGCTCCATTCCTCTGCTGCAACAACCTGCGTGGAGGCGCCGCTGACCGAGGCTGCACAGCAACCTGTGTGTGGCGCCGAGTGCGGTGTTGACGACAGCATTATCACTAGGTCTCATTCAGTATTCACAAATATTGATTCTCTCCGAGTTGTCTCTACTCACCAGAACGATGTGCCCTGTCGATATGTCCATGTTGGATGCCACTGGCTCCTCGCTCCTGGAAGACGGTAAATAGATAGTTTCAGTTCTACAACATGGAGACACATCGTACACACAGCACCAATCTTTAATATGAACAAAATCCTCGTCGTCCTTCTCTCCAGACATAACGAACGAGGACACTAATTAACTATGTGATCGTAAATCCGGCAGGGACAGCAGCCATTTCATTCACATCCCCTCCTCCTCCTCCTCCTCTCTCGTAGTTCCCATGACTGCGACAACACAGCTAAATCATTAAATTGCATAGAAATAGGCTGAAGGATGAAGTCACATGCTGGTTATTTTCAGAATTCAAACTAGCATGTGTGTATCTGTTATGTGATGCCCGTGACTGAAGTTCCACCTGCGATCCTCCCTAGTGATAAAGCCACACAGTGTGGTGTAACGAGGTGGGCGGTTTCCCTCCCTTATCACAGGTCAAAATCTCCAACACAGATAATCACAAATAATAATCCTCAACGTGAAAATAACCCTGTTCCATAAATAGATCCTCCTTTTGTCACCGAGTGATCCTGTGCTACGGTATTGTTCTGGACTTAGACAGATACAACCGACTCATCACGCTTCATAAACAAGTTACACATACACACAGACGTATGATATGTCCTATTGGTATCCCAATACCATTTAGTTCCATTTAGATGAACTTCGTGACACTAAAGTTCAATATATATTTCCAATTCTGAATTAATTCTTTGGATCAGTTTCTCACACATCGCAAATAATACTTTTCTACACCAGAATTTGTTTTGGATACATATCCCATGGTTTTAACTGTCAACCAGCAGCAACATAGGCACACCTGAGAAATAGTGTCCCTCAAGTTTCCATCGAGTTCTGAAGTTATTGACTTAACCAGCTTCCCTCCACCATAACCGAATCACTGACAGTGGTCACATGGAATACTCTTTGTCACACTTATCAACATCTTTAATTAAACTCAATATAAACTGTGATTGTATTGAACATTCTCTCAAATGAATACAAAGATGTTGGATGTACTATGCAGGTTTTCTCGGATTCCATACATAAAAATTCTTTTCGGAATATACATCACAAAAGGAAAGAAATTTCACAAGATACACTTGTGCTCAGAACACACAGCAAGAACGATCCGTATGTAACTTGAAGTAACTACACTATAATCATCCCTAGATCAGATGAAATGATGTCAGTGTCAGTCTACTGGTATATTCCTGGACATGTAAACCTGTAAATCAGAGGTTTCTTCTGCACACATCCTCTGCTATGTCCTCCACATATGGACAGTGTCTCAATCCCTGATTTCTCCTGTTATTGCTGTGTCAGCACAAACAGTATGGCAATGTCATGGCGAACTACAAGACTTGCAAGGTCATATGTCGTGTGGAAGCTAAGATTGTATCTTGTCTGAAAACTAAAACCTGAATGAACACAGGTTTGAAGATTGTCTTTCTTCCTTATTGCAATGAAAACATCCTTATAATGTAGATGAGTTCTCACTGACAACACCACAAATCAATGTGACAGATGTTGATTCTACAAGTGTTCAAATCTCCATGGCTATAACCTCGCCATGCAATACTCCCCGGGATACCACAGTCATCAAGTCCTCCCCACACAACTGCAGCAACACCATCTCCATGAAATCTCACAACATCCTTACAACATACTACAAGCGAGATGTTTCCCCTGACTTCCTAATACAATGGTAGACATGGCAAAGAAAGACGTCATGGCAGTCCCCAGAGGATTTACGCCACTCTGCCCATGTCTGACACAGAAAGAAAGACGCTATAGGATGGTGCACGACCATGACACCTTCAGTCTTCCTGAATGTTCAGTGAGGAACACAATCCATATGAGAATCTAGTGTTGCTGTTCAATGCCTTAAACTCATGAAATTACATTAAAGGGGTTGTAACTGTCTATAAATAGATGCCTGCATTCACCATTGGATACACTGTTCGGCAACATGGATGTGCTGACATGGTGATACCTGATGCTGTACTTTCAACTCAACTCATATGCTAGTATACAAATAAGTACACCAGCTGACACACAGAAGGTCAGGGGTGAGAGGTTATAGGTCAGTTCTTGTCGGCTCAAGCTGTGAATAATGTTTCTACATGGATGATGATGTGTGTGAAGTATTTATGTAGGAATGCTTGGATCTATTAACCCTAATACTTTCATGTTCATTCTTAATGAAGTCTCCATTCTAGACACAACACCATATCTAAATGTTATTGTTTGTAACTTTATGATTTGTGGCAGCATTTTGATCCTTCTAAACAAAACTGTATTATATTTATTTACAAAACTATGATAAAACAGGAAGATGACTGAAACATGTGCGCACTCCTTAACATTGTGTAACTTAGGTGACAACACAACCTAGTTATAACACAATGTATCACTTTATGGATAACAACGATGTTTCGATGAAGATTCTTACACTGTTATCAAGGTGGAGTGGAGCCAACCAAGTGAAGAGAGGAATTGACGCATGAATATGCTAAACAGTATATCCTGGTAATATATCTTAAATAACATGGAAACCATAAAATTTATACCTGTAAGAGCACTTCAGTCTACATTTTTCCATCTTTCCCAAGCAAGATAGTTAACTGAGTACAAAAGTCCAGTTTTCACCCTTGCCGAACTAGGCTGGAAGAATGGTGTTATATTTTGTTTGGACTTACAAGTCCATGCATTGTCCAATCAAAATCGTGTAACAAAATCGACATCTGGTTCGAAACTGCAGTGCAGATTTTGGTCGAATGCAGGATTTGCAAAGCATGTGTACCGCCAAATCGCCGTCAACAGATATTTTCCAAATATTTCCATGCTTTTAATCAAGGTGCTCACTTGGTTTGATGTGCTTCATGAAGTAAGCGCCGTTTTATCACAATAAAGATTTTGATTATCAATTAGATCGTCTAGATGGGGTGCCACCATTTTTTGTTTGAAGCAAATGCATGTCATATGAGAGGTGGAATCTGATTGGTCAATATGAGGAACACAGAAGGGAAACAACTCATAAAAGCCAATAGAGGCACTATAATCGAGCTTAGAAATTCGAGTCTAGTTTGGCAAGGGTGGAAACTTGACTTTCATAGTCAGTTAACGCCCTTACCTTGGGAAGATGACATTTTTTCAATATGAAAAATCAAATCTGAATATATATTACTTGTCTGTAAATTACTTAATCTAATGTAAATAGAAGACAAATTCTGAATGCATGTTGACAGTTTAAAAAGATTTCTGGTGAACCCCAAAAATCAAGATAATTTATAGTTTCTAAAACCCCCCTTGTAATCAACCTGTAAATTTAGATGTTTTCCAAATTAATGGCCATACTAGCCCACAATGTCCTGCTGCCCTGAAAAGCCCTGTATCATATTGATGTTGTGGCTTTAAACGAGGTTACACGGATCAGAGGTTTCAAATTACAGTCTAATGCACTTTCATGACTTCTTCTGTGAGGAACTCAATATTTCATTACTCTATCAATCCGTGTTTTTAGACTCCCGACAAAAAGCCCTTCAGAACCACATCACGGATGATTGTCTGTTTTGATGATAGCCATTGTCAGATCATATTCTTTTTTCCTTATTTTATGTCTGTGCTTGCAAATCCGTATTTCGAATACTGACTGTTCACCTCAGTCCACAAATGATAGGGTGTTCTAAGACAATCGTGGGTGTACTGATTAATTACATAATGCATTTTCAGGTGCTAAAAGGGTTATGGCTTTTAACCTTAGAAATACAAATAATTTATTTACATTCAGCACAGGTACTATTTACTTAAATATAAAGAGCAGAATTGTACAAAGTAATTTTACATTATGAATTATCAGTATTAGATTGATAAAATATTTTCAAATAAAAAACACAACACATGCAAACAAGGCAAAGGTTTAAAAAAGATTATCAAAGGTATCAGGATTTGTAAAGTATTCTGTTAAAAGAGCATTTATTCAAATATCCTGCCAAACCTTTGAACCAGTAAGAAGGGTGGCTTAAATACCTTGTGTGAGCAAAGCCATGTTTGTCGGCAGCCAAAGTGGCTTGATTACCCAGGTATTAACAAGGCAGATTTGTCAAAAGATGTGTAAATTACCATCTTTTTTCCCTCCTTAAACCCACCCTACTATCCTCCATATTGATTGGAGGGTTGGTTCCCAGTAGACAAGCCATCAGCTCAGCCGAGCCATCTTTCATGTTCTACCAAGATAAAAGCTTTTTTCTCTTTCTACTTCTAATCTGTCCATAACATGCTGTTCGAGACCCAACAAGTCTATTTTCATCAAAGCACAAACCTGTCAAAAATTGGACATTGCCAATACCGTATAGAGTTTCAATTTGCTTCTGAAATTGCAGTGAGGAGGGAAAATGTATCCCACAATTCATTTGTCGCTGCAGGAGGATAATTTGCCCCGTTACCATGTTTACAGAATGAATTCTGCAACAATCGACCCAACCTGCTCACAATTTGTCCATCATTTTCCGCACTGAGGTTTTTGAAAGGTTTATTTCCGTCAACAACATTTTGGCAAAATTGACATGGGAAATGATTTGGTGATGAAAATGACATCACTTAAGAGTATTATGGAGGTTTTTTCAAATGGGTTTGTCAATATGCAAAAGTTTAACTCTCGGTTCTTGACAGATCCACTTTAGTTTTTGGCTCTTGTGAAATGCAACATCTATTTTTTATTAGTGGCATACTTGCTTGACAGCGAAACATGTCATTTGTCAAGCAAAATAGACCATCCGTCACAAATCTAAACACATAGCAAAGAGGATTATTGAAAACCTTAAACCTGTTCTTAACAATTCCAATATTAATGTCAGTACAGATTAAGTTGTATAGATTCTCAGCTATTTTGCCAAGTTCCATTGATTCCAGAAAAGATTACTGTCATACCTAGTTGCTTGCCACTCCTGTGAACGTGTCTGGTGACCTCTGATGACCTCTATGATCAATGGTTTTGTCTGGTGCCCAGTGCCTAGTTAGACAGTACCTAAACACAGAAAATCCCCGGTTTCCGTCTCTCATTGTCACTCCACACTAACCAGCCCCTCTAATGCACCCTTTCATTTTAATTGGCATCAACCTTAACACCATAGCATAATTGGGGTATATATGAACAAAGATTCTGATGTATGCTTGTCTATGCATTTTTATGTTCATCATAATGTGTAATCATTCTTTCAAAGATGTAAGACTGGAATAGTTTAGTGGTAGGAGTAATTCAGTGAAGCTGTAAAAGACCAGCCAGACTGCAGTGACTTCAATTTCACTACAGGTTTGATTTTCGAATGTTATTACTGCTTATCAGCATAAATGTTTGAATCACCATTATTTCCCAGCCCATTTAACTCCAGTGCATGTGCCATGAGTCATACAAAGCAACTTCATTCTGATCACATTCTTTTAAGAGTTTCAGCATTTAAGTTCAAAGAATAAAGTATGTTTTTACTGAAAATAAATATTGTATGACTTGGCCCCATTCTTAAGATTTGACAAACATATATTCATGTTATTCATGTTATTTATCATTTTATATCTCAAACAAATGTTTAAGACATATCTCTGAATCTGATAAAACCGACGTACAACCTAAATTCTCCCTGTAAGGTTTGAAAATAAACCTGGATTCTTCCTTGAATGCTGTCAAGCCTGTTAAGTCACCACAGACAATATGGCTGCCAGAAGAGGAAATCCTGTCTTCCTAACCACTAGGGTCTAGGTTAAGACGTGAGATTTAGGCACCAGACAAAGCTAACACCAAAGCTAACAAGTGAGGAGAAGTGGGTCGACTTTGCCATTACACAAGCCCATTGTGAGGCTAAATTGGTGGCAGCAGTGCAAGGTTCTTGGTGAACCTACAACACTGTGTGGCAGTGTCTTCAGTTTGCGTAGGTCAATGCCATGATAATAAAACTTGTTCTGATGGACACAAGTGATTATCCTGACAGTCAGCAAGGATGAGTAGGGAAAGGGTGGTTAGGATGGGAAATCCTGGAAAGCTGAGAAAGATTTCTACAGATTTCTGATAGGTTTAGTTAACACCCAGCATGCTGAGTATCTCATCCTATTCTTACTTAACCACTAAAACATCATACTACCAACACCGATCACCCTGCATCCGTAACGATGGTAGAATTGCAAAGCACTATGAGGGGAAGCAGGAGACAAAGACTTTTAACAAGGCACATTGTGACTCCAGGCAGATTTCGGTGTGGGTCATCTGGAAGTTAATGAGCAGCAAAAGACACAAGCGACTTCTTTGACAGACAAGACAAGCCCACCCTTGCCCCTCTGTGGGCCTTCCCGCATCACAATGAGGTATTAGGGGAAAAATTGAATTTCTCATCCACGCTTCTCACTCCTGTGAGTGTGAGATTGGTAGAAATAGACGTAGCTCATTACTGTCACATCAGAGGGCTTGTAGCTCACAGCTGGCACATCGATGCAGGAGGACACCAAGCTCCATGAACAGAACCTACAGCAGTCATCTCTTAATTCTTTGGTGCTACATGAACTGGCTGTGTCAATCTGTTGGCATAGTAGATACCACAGACCTTAGTGCAGGCTGTGTCTGTTTGCATGTCTGGTAGCTACAACTGATCCTAATGCAGGCTGTGTGTGTGTGTGTGTGTGTGTGTGTGTGTGTGTGTGTGTGTGTGTGTGTGTGTGTGTGTGTAGGCCTGGTGAATATAAGGTACCCTCGTGCAGGCTGTGTGTGTGTGTGTGTGTGTTGGATATAAGGTACCCTCGTGCAGGCTCTGTGTGTGTGTGTGTGCCTGGTGAAGTGAACATAAGGTACCCTCGTGCAGGCTGTGTGTGTGTGTGTGTTGGATATAAGGTACCCTCTTGCAGGCTGTGTGTGTGTGTGTGTGTGTGTGTGTGTGTGCGTAGGCCTGGCAGATGTAAGGTACCCTCATGCAGGCTGTGTGTGTGTGTGGTGGATATAAGGTACCCTCGTGCAGGTTGTGTGTGTGTGGTGGATATAAGGTACCCTCATGCAGGCTGTGTGTATGTGTGTGTGTGCGCGTGTGTAGGCCTGGTAGATGTAAGGTACCCTCGTGAAGGCTGTGTGTGTGTGTGTAGTGGATATAAGGTACCCTCATGCAGGCTGTGTGTGTGTGTGTGTGTGTGGTGGATATAAGGTACCCTCATGCAGGCTGTGTGTGTGTGTGTGTGTGTGTGTGTGTGTGTGTTTTGGCCCGGAAGATGTAAGGTACCCTCATGCAGGCTGTGTGTGTGTGTGTGTGGTTGATATAAGGTACCCTCGTGCAGGCTGTGTGTATGTGTGTGTGTGCGCGTGTGTAGGCCTGGTAGATGTAAGGTACCCTCGTGAAGGCTGTGTGTGTGTGTGTGGTGGATATAAGGTACCCTCATGCAGGCTGTGTGTGTGTGTGTGTGTGTGGTGGATATAAGGTACCCTCATGCAGGCTGTGTGTGTGTGTGTGTGTGTGTGTGTGTGTTTTGGCCCGGAAGATGTAAGGTACCCTCATGCAGGCTGTGTGTGTGTGTGTGTGGTTGATATAAGGTACCCTCGTGCAGGCTGTGTGTGTGTATGTGTGGTTGATATAAGGTACCCTCGTGCAGGCTGTGTGTATGTGTGTGTGCACGCGTGTGTAGGCCTGGTAGATGTAAGGTACCCTCGTGCAGACTGTGTGTGTGTGTGTGGTGGATATAAGGTACCCTCGTGCAGGCTGTGTGTGTGTGTGTTTGTGTGCGCGCGTGTGTAGGCCTGGTAGATGTAAGGTGCCCTCGTGCAGGCTGTGTGTGTGTGTGTGTTTGTGTGTGTGTGGATATAAGGTACCCTCATGCAGGCTGTTTGAGTGTGTGTGTGTGGTGGATATAAGGTACCCTCGTTCAGGCTCTGTGTGTGTGTGTGTGTGTATAAGGTACCCTCGTGCAGGCTCTGTGTGTGTGTGTGTGTGTGTATATAAGGTACCTCATGCAGGCTCTGTGTGTGTGTGTGTGTGTGTGTGTGTGTGTGTGTGTGTGTGTATATAAGGTACCCTCGTGCAAGCTGTGTGTGTGTGTTGGATATAAGGTACCCTCGTGCAGGCTCTGTGTGTGTGTGTGTGTGTGTGTGTATATAAGGTACCCTCGTGCAGGCTCTGTGTGTGTGTTGGATATAAGGTACCCTCGTGCAGGCTCTGTGTGTGTGTGTGTGTGTGTATATAAGGTACCCTCATGCAGGCTGTGTGTGTGTGTGTGTGTGGTGGATATAAGGAACACTTGTGCAGGCTTTGTGTGTGTGTGTGTGTGTGTGTGTGTGTGTGTGTGTGTGTGGGCCTGGTGAATATAAGGTACCCTCGTGCAGGCTCTGTGTGTGTGTGTGTGTGTGCGCGTACATAGGCCTGGTAGATGTAAGGTACCCTCGTGCAGGCTCTGTGTGTGTGTGTTGGATATAAGGTACCCTCGTGCAGGCTGTGTGTGTGTGTGTGTGTGTGTGCCTGGTGAAGTGAATATAAGGTACCCTTGTGCAGGCTGTGTGTGTGTGTGTGTGTGTGTGCGTGTGTCTGTGTGTGTGTGTGTGTGTGTGATGGATATAAGGTACCCTCGTGCAGGCTGTGTGTGTGTGTGTGTGTGTACGTGCGCGCGTGCGTAGGCCTGGTAGATGTAAGGTACCCTCGTGCAGGCTGTGTGTGTGTGTGTGTGTGTGTGTGTGTGGTGGATATAAGGTACCCTAATGCAGGCTGTGTGTGTGTGCGCGCGTGTGTAGGCCTGTAAGATGTAAGGTACCCTCGTGAAGGCTCTGTGTGTGTGTGTGTGTTGGATATAAGGTACCCTCGTGCAAGCTGTGTGTGTGTGTGTGCCTGGTGAAGTGAACATAAGGTACCCTCGTGCAGGCTGTGTGTGTGTGTGTGTGGTGGATAAAAGGTACCCTCGTGCAGGCTGTGTGTGTGTGTGTCTGCGTAGGCCTGGTAGATGTAAGGTACCCTCGTGCAGGCTCTGTGTGTGTGTGTGTTGGGGGGGGGCAACAGCACAATATCCAAAATCACTGAGCATTGAATAATACCAACCTTTCTGGCATAGCTAGACACAAAACTATATCTCTCCAACTCTCAGTGAAATCACAATCACACAAAAACATTATTTCTTGGATTACAAATCTGTCAACCATTTTGGTCTCGTCTATTGTAATGTGAATGATAAATTAATTCAATGATAACCAAGTAGTCATGGTGATTGCTGATTCAAAGAGCTTGGAGTGGTGCTCCAGGGCTGTTGCTTGTCCCAAGGGCTGCTAAATTATACATTAATAACCACAACCAACATAGCCCAGTAGAGGACACGATTAATTGTATGATAATATGATGTAATAACTCCCTGGTTTGACATGGTGGGTTCTGGAGCACAAACTGATGAAAGATAACATATTCATTCATTGGGTGATTAATGGAGGGGAATGACTTGGTCACAGTGGCTGATCAATCTGGCCAAAAGGGGAAAAAAATCAAAAGATTTATTTTTGGTTTTCTGCTTTCAGGATGGCATCTGTAGACAATCATGAGAGGCACCAATGTGAGCTTTAGTCTGCCCTGCTAATGTTTGAGTACTGTAGAAAGGGATTTTCCATTTCTATTTCTTGAGCTAAGGTTTCAATCTGTTGAATCAGCAACTGGATACCAGTGGGTGGATAGTGGTGAGTGGATGCTGATGGAGGGATACTGATGGGTGGATACTAATGGGTGGAAAGTGGTGAGTGGATGCTGATGGAGGGATACTGATAGGTGGATACTGATGGGTGGGTACTGATCGAGGGATACTGATGGGTGGATAGTGGTGAGTGGATGCTGATGGAGGGATACTGATGGGTGGATACCGATAGGTGGGTCCTGATGGGTGGATACCGATGGGTGGATAGTGGTGAGAGGATACTGAAGGGTGGATACTGATGGGTGGATACTGATATGGGATACTGATGGGTGGATACTGATGGGGGAGATACTGATGGGTGGATACTGATGGATGGATACTGATTGGTGGATACTGATGGGGGAGATACAGATGGGTGGATACTGATGGGGGATACTGATGGGTGGATACTGATGGATGGATACCGATGGGTGGATAGTGGTGAGTGGATACTGATGGGTGGATACTGATATGGGATACTGATGGGTGGATACTGATGGGTGGATACTGATAGGTGGATACTGATATGTGGATATTGATGGGTGGATACTGATAGGTTGATACTGATGGATGGATACTGATGGAGGGATACTGATGGGTGGGTACTGATGGAGGGATACTGATGGGTGGATAGTGGTGAGTGGATACTGATGGATGATACTGATATGTGGATACTGATTGGTGGATACTGATGGGTGGATACTGATGGGTGGTTGTAGATGGTGGATACTGTTGGGTGGATACTGATGGGGGATAATGATGGGTGGATGCCAATGGGGGATACTGGTGGGGGATACTGATGGGTGGATACTGATGAGTGGAGACTGATGGGGGAGATACTGATGGGTGGATACTGATGAATGGAGACTGATGGGGGAGATACTGATGGATGGATACTGATGAGTGGAGACTGATATGTGGATATTGATGGGTGGATACTGATAGGTTGATACTGATGGGTGGATACTGATGGAGGGATACTGATGGGTGGGTACTGATGGAGGGATACTGATGGGTGGATAGTGGTGAGTGGATACTGATGGATGATACTGATATGTGGATACTGATTGGTGGATACTGATGGGTGGATACTGATGGGTGGTTGTAGATGGTGGATACTGTTGGGTGGATACTGATGGGGGATAATGATGGGTGGATGCCAATGGGGGATACTGGTGGGGGATACTGATGGGTGGATACTGATGAGTGGAGACTGATGGGGGAGATACTGATGGGTGGATACTGATGAATGGAGACTGATGGGGGAGATACTGATGGATGGATACTGATGAGTGGAGACTGATGGGTGGTTGTAGATGGTGGATACTGTTTGGTAGATACTGATGGGTGGATAGTGGTGAGTTGATGCTGATGGGGGATACTGATGGGTGGATACTGATTGGTGGATACTGATGGAGGGATACTGATAGGTGGATACTGATTGGTGGGTACTGATGGAGGGATACTGATGGGGGGATACTGATGGGGGATACTGATGGGGGGATATTGATGGGTGGATACAGATGGGGGATACTGATGGGGAGATACTGATGGGTGGATACTGATGGGTGGATACTGATGGGGGGATACTGATGGGTGGATACTGATGGGTGGATACGTTTCGGTTGATACTGATGGGTGGATACTGATGGAGAGATACTGATAGATGGATACTGATGGGTGGGTACTGATGGAGGGATACTGATGGGTGGATAGTGGTGAGTGGATACTGATGGGTGGATACTGATGGGTGGATGCTGATGGAGGGATACTGATGGGTGGATAGTGGTGAGTTGATGCTGATGGGTGGGTACTGATGGGGGATACTGATTGGGGGATACTGATGGGTGGATACTGATGGGTGGATACAGATGGGGGATACTGACGGGGGAGATACTGATTGGTGGATACTGATGTGGGAGATACTGATGGGTGGATACTGATGGGGGATACTGATGGGGGATACTGATGGGTGGATACTGATGGGGGATACTGATGGGTGGATACTGAAGGGTGGATACTGATGGGTGAGATACTGATGGGTGGATATTGATGGGGGATACTGATTGGTGGATACTGATGGGGGATACTGATGGGTGGATACTGAAGGGTGGATACTGATGGGTTGATACTGATGGATTGATTCTGATGGGTGCATACTGATGGGGGATACTGATGGGTGGATACTGAAGGGTGGATACTGATGGGTAGATACTGATGGGGGAGATACTGATGGGTGGATACTGATGGGTGGATACTGATGGGTGGATACTAAAGGGGGATACTGATGGGTGGATACTGATGGGGGATACTGATTGGTGGATACTGATGGGTGGAGACTGAAGGGGGATACTGCTGGGTGGATACTGATGGGGGATACTGATGGGTGGATACTGATGGGGATACTGATGGGTGGATACTGATGGGGGATACTGATTGGTGGAAACTGAAAGGTGGATACTGATGGGCAGATACTGATGGGGGAAATACTGATGGGGGAAATACTGATTGGGGAGATACTGATGGGGGATACTGATTGGTGGATACTGATGGGTGGATACTGATTGGGGAGATACTGATGGGGGATACTGATAGGTGGATACTGATAGGTGGATACTGATGGGTGGATACTGATTGGGGAGATACTGCTGGGTGGATACTGATGGGTGGATACTGATGGAGGGATACTGATAGATGGATACTGATGGGTGGGTACTGATGGAGGGATACTGATGGGTGGATAGTGGTGAGTGGATACTGATGGATGGATACTGATGGGTGGATGCTGATGGAGGGATACTGATGGGTGGATAGTGGTGAGTTGATGCTGATGGGGGATACTGATGGGGGATACTGATGGGGGATACTGATGGGTGGATACTGATGGGTGGATACTGATGGGGGATACTGATGGGTAGGTACTGAAGGATGGATACTGATGGGTGAGATACTGATGGGTGGATACTGTTTGGGAATACTGATTGGTGGATACTGATGGGCAATACTGATGGGTGGATACTGAAGGGTAGATACTGATGGGGGAGATACTGATGGGTGGATGCTGATGGGTGGATACTGAAGGGGGATACTGATGGGTGGATACTGATGGGGGATACTGATTGGTGGATACTGAAGGGTGGAGACTGAAGGGGGATACTGCTGGGTGGATACTGATGGGGGATACTGATGGGTGGATACTGATGAGTGGATACTGATGGGTAGATACTGATGGGGGAGATACTGATGGGTGGATGCTGATGGGTGGATACTGAAGGGGGATACTGATGGGTGGATACTGATGGGGGATACTGATTGGTGGATACTGCTGGGTGGAGACTGAAGGGGGATACTGCTGGGTGGATACTGATTGGGGATACTGATGGGTGGATACTGATGGGGGATACTGATGGGTGGATACTGATGGGGGATACTGATTGGTGGATACTGAAAGTTGGATACTGATGGGCGGATACTGATGGGGGAAATACTGATGGGTGGATACTGAAGGGAGATACTGATGGGAGATACTGATGGGTGGATACTGAAGGGGGATACTGATGGCTGGATACTGATTGGTGGATACTGATGGGTGGATACTGATTGGGGAGATACTGATGGGGGAAACTGATTGGTGGATACTGTTGGGTGGATACTGATTTGGGAGATACTGATGGGTGGATACTGATTGGGGAGATACTGATGGGGGATACTGATTGGTGGATACTGATGGGTTGATACTGATTGGGGATACTGATTGGTGGATACTGATAGGTTGATACTGATGGGTGGATACTGATGGGGGATAGTGATTGGTGGATACTGATGGGTGGATACTGATTGGGGAGATACTGATGGGGGATAGTGATTGGTGGATACTGATAGGTGGGTACTGTTGGGTGGATACTGATTGGGAGATACTGATGGGGGATACTGATTGGTGAATACTGATGGGTGGATACTGATTGGGGATACTGATGAGAGGGATACTGATGGAGGAGACTGATAGGTGGATACTGATTGGGGATACTGATGAGGGAGATACTGATTGGTGGATACTGATGGGTGGATACTGATTTGGGATACTGATGAGGGGGATACTGATGGAGGAGACTGATGGGTGGATACTGATTGGGGATACTGATGAGGGGGATACTGATGAGGGAGATATTGATTGGTGGATACTGATGGGTGGATACTGATGGGGGATACTGATGGGTGGATGCCAATGGGTGGATGTCGATGGGGGATACTGATGGGGGAGATACTGATGGGTGGATACTGATAGGGGGATACTGATGGGGGATACTGATGGGTGGATGCCAATGGGGTATACTGATGGGGGAAAAACTGATGGGTGGATACTGATGGGTGGTTGTAGATGGTGGATACTGTTGGGTGGATACTGATGGGAGGATACTGATGGGTGGATACTGATTGGTGGATACTGACGGGTGGATACTGATGTGGGATACTGATGGGTGGATACTGATGGGTGGATACTGATGGGTGGATACTGACGGGTGGATACTGATGGGGGATACTGATGGGTGGATACTGATGGGTGGATACTGATGGGTGGATACTGATGGGGGGATACTGATGGGAGATACTGAAGGGTGGATACTGATGGATGGATACTGATGGATTGATACTGATGGGTGGATACTGACCGGTGGATACTGATTGGTGGATACTGATGGGTGGATACTGATGGGTGGATACTGATGGGTGGTTGTAGATGGTGGATACTGTTGGGTGGATACTGATGGGGGATAATGATGGGTGGATGCCAATGGGGGATACTGGTGGGGGATACTGATGGGTGGATACTGATGAGTGGAGACTGATGGGGGAGATACTGATGGGTGGATACTGATGAGTGGAGACTGATGGGGGAGATACTGATGGGGGAGATACTGATGGGTGGATACTGATGAGTGGAGACTGATGGGTGGTTGTAGATGGTGGATACTGTTTGGTGGATGCTGATGGGTGGATACTGATTGGTGGTTGTAGATGGTGGATACTGTTTGGTGGATACTGATGGGGGATACTGATTGGTGGTTGTAGATGGTGGATACTGTTTGGTGGATACTGATGGGGGATACTGATGGGTGGATGCCAATGGGGGATACTGATGGCTGGATACTGATGAGTGGAGACTGATGGGTGGATACTTGTCCTACAAGTATCGTAAATTTCATACTTTTGCCAGAGTCACATTGGTCTTAAACAAATCTTTGATTACAGTGTAACGGTTTAATTCTGTAGGTACCAATAGAAATGCTTATTTTAATAAAGTTATCATGGAATTAATGTTTTCATTCTACATGTAAAGAGAAAATAAAACAGTGCTTTTGTGACACATATATTATTCACCTCATGCAAATATGAAATGTTTCATTAAACATTTATTCTTTTGTTAATACCAACATCTGTTTTATGTTTTTTGGAGGATAATATTTGTGTTGTTTCCTACAGAATGCATTATTGAGTGTATTTGTAAATACACAAACTTCCACTTGTAATGTACCAGAACAAAGGACAGACCCAGTATTAACTTGAACACAAAACTATAGTCCCACACAGCATTCCTATTGTCTGTCATAGAGTATGTACTGTAGTGCCTGTGCATCGCTGTCCCTCCTGGTGTGTCTGTGCTTGTTTTCATGACTATACAGTCACTGGTGTCTTCATTCCATCACACATGAACATCACTCCACATCACAGTGGGACTGATTTCTTTATTGACACATCCCACAACATAAAACCACCACAGACAACAAACAACCCATGACTCATACCAGGGCATATACATCAACCAATGCTGAAACATATCACAACTCATAAATCAAAATCCAGCCTGATGACTGATGTCATCCAAATTCAATATATGTGTGTGTACTCTTCATACTGTTTTACACGTGTCTATTTGTTGAGACTTTCACAAAAAACATTTCTCCATTAGCAACACCACATTTCTCCTACTCCACGTAAACACATGACCTAACATGCTTTACACTCTTTTCTAGTTACGATGACAAACACTTAACTTTCCAGAGGCAAGGTATTTCATGTTGAGTTGGTGTGGCTAAGCAATTGAGTTTTCGGATGCAACTCAATATGTCTTTTCAAATGAGAATGATGAAATTCAAATATTCAAAAGAATTGTGTTTGCCCATTACTGTTATTTCTTGAGTGTATTCTGTACCCTACATCCCTGAACTCACCAGGAGGACGTGCTGCTCCTACTGGAAGGACTACGGACCTGGGACTCGGACACACTGCCTATCCGGGAGGCAGCATGGAGTGGCTCTGGCTTCTCGGAAGACTTGCTCTGCATACGCTGACGACATAAGTCCTGTTGCAGAAATCAAGTCTTTCAAACCATCATTTCAATCACTACAGCAGTCATCTTTATCATCTTCTTTAATTCATACATCTGTGATTCAAACCCGTTGAATGTTTCTGAGAACCGTAAATCATTTCCTGTCTCTGATACAGATGAAAAATCATCACCATCTTATTTTCAGAATTATCAGGTCACCAGGAATTATTTTTGCTTTTTTTCTGGGAAGGCAGAAAACTCATTCACATTTGTAAGCAACCATGCAGCATGCTTAGGCAAAACTCATTCTTAAAATTCCGGAGATTTGTATAATAATATCAAAGCAAGAATTTACACTTCGCACTGGACAAAACTAAAAAACATTTCCCCTGAAGAATCTTTCACATGGCCTTTACTTAACAACCTTTACCCCAACCCACAAAGTGACGTCAGTGCTAGGACTATCGAAAGTCTATGTTTAAGTACAGGAGTTGACTTTTGGAATACAGCCTTGGATGTTTAAGAGAAATGTTGTGTTTTAACTTTTCAAAATCCCAAAATGGTGGCTGTTGATACCTGGTAGTCCTTTGATGCCTCGTTCCCTTCGCCTGTTGTTGATAGCTGAGCCAGTTTTTCCTTGGATCGGGTGTGGCGCTTGATGATGTAGATGACGACAACAGCGAGGAGGATGCCAGCAATGGATCCTACCAGGATGAACGTCAGAACAACATACTTGTTGTCTTTCTTCAGCGCCACCTGGTTCTGAAACAACAAACGACATCTTAGTCTGGCTTGTATACATCATTTACTGTACATATTCATAACATCAGCTGGATTACTTAAGATTATTAAGTGAGTAGATGCATACATTATGAAAGAATGCACTCAATCCTAACTCACATTATATTCCCAAAACAGGAGTTAGTGAGTTGACTATGATCATCCTTCAATATCAGGAGGTGAGTACCACTACTCATTCAGTTCCACAGGGAACAGGGAATAACATGGGGAAATCTAAAATGTCTGATTGAATCGGACAGTTTTCATTCATAGAATCATATCCCTTCCTAATCGACAGATCTGATGGACCAACAGGAAGCCTGCATCAGTTTGAGTGATGTGTCAGAATGACATATGTGTCAGAATGACAGCTGTCAAAATGAGTGACTGCTTGTGTGCAAAGCAGGCATACTTGTTGATAAAGGACCTGTGGTACGATTGTGTGAGTTGATTGATGATGGAGGAGCCAGGTGCGAGCTGGTTTTTTTTAAATACTGGTACTTGAGAAATGTTCCCTTCACCTGAGAATACCTGTCTGTTCTCTTTTTGTGGCACAAGAACTATTTATTCCCCAACACTTACATGATTCCTATAATGTAATTAATAGTCAATTTTAAACTACTTTCTGACATTCAAATTGATAAAAAGTTTGACTTTCTCACACAAAATGATCAAAGTGCTATTGGTACACATTATACAATATAATGCATCTGTCCTCCACTTTTAGCAAATAAGAAAAATGTCTCCTGAAAAACATCCATTCCAAGATAGTTTTAGTTTAATTCTTTCTTTCAAGTGTTCCATTTGCTGTCTCAAATTGGTGGGTTCCCGAACACTGGGCTATTACACCAAAGGATGCCATTACAACAAACATAAATTACGTCAAAGATGGTTTGCCAAAACCTTGATATTGTCCATAAGCAAATCTAATTTCCCCTACCAATTTGTGAGAAACCAAACACTAATGCTGCCTACAATTGGATGCTGAAGTGATGTCACAGAGTGCAACATTACATACCGGTGTTGCCGACCTCATGAATTTCTCTACTGGGTGTTGACAAAAATCAGCTTATTTATGCCCATCCTACAACGTCCCTTGAACAGCACCACACTTAAAGGTGAAGCCCTCACACATGGACTATCAAAATATCGAGGAAATAAACTAGATTTGCTCGCCTCATTCCCACTGAGTGCCAGTTTAAATTTGATCTTAGCTACATTTGACAGTATCATGCATTATCCGTTTTAACACTGTACAATTATTTCTAACTTCGGGCTGTAGATACACCATTCATGTAGCCTAAAGTCAACCAATTTGGCTTGACAAATATGTCTTCATTTCACACTTTGGCATTTCAAAAAACTTCATTTGTTCCAAGGATATCCTGCCAAATTCAACAGCCTTTATTCACACTGCTCGGCAACCATTCATTTGTGTCGGCTGCTTCAAGATCTTATTTGAAAAAGACTTTTTTGAGGTGGCACCTTCTAGATCTAGATGGCTTGCTTTTCTCTGGCTGTCAACATTCCTCCATCATCACACTAGATTGAATCAAACATGCAACAAATGGAAGACTTATGTTTGGTTTTTAACACAGAATGAAGTATTAGGTCCTCTTGGAAAAGATATATGTAATTAGATCCTCCATCAATATATATTTTGGATAGAACCATTGGATAATTTATTAACTAATCCTTATTTCACATACGTTTTTCACATTTCCTTTAAAAAAATATATTTGGGGTCTAAATACAGAGGGAAGACAACTGAGAACTGTCCTTTCATCTTGACATAGATAATTTAGCTTAGAAACTATTGAGAGAAAGCACTCAGTTTTACTGGTATTTGTAAGTCTTGGGATGCAATCAAGTCATAAAATACACATTGACAGACAGCAACATATATACTGTTGAGATGAAGTTCATAAGGGGCTCTTCATCGGGAATATATTCTAGTTGAAACAGCCATAACAATCCAGGCACAACATTAATGTCTTTATTGGAAGCAGATTAATGGACATTGATATTTGTGCAGAAGTGGAACACTGCCTTTAAACTGCTGACTAAGAGGATAGCTAAGTTCTGCGTGTTTGTGACAAGTTTACCACCTCAATCCTGCAAGCTATTTACTTTATGAATACTTGCATTTTATCAAGAACTGCCTAATCTAATAAGAATACATATTCCCAGTAAAAATCTAATTTGTCCCCCAATCTGGTTACCATGGAAACCTGATGGGAATGCAGCTTCGAGGTCATGACCTATAGCACCTTCTACTGAAGACATGGGAATTAGATTTCTTCAAAAACTTCTTACAAAAAGCATGGATCGAATATATGCAGAGAAATTTTGTCTCAAGACTGCAGATATTGGGAAAAGGATTTTCTAGAATTCTTCCTTTTGCCTCTTTGCAAAAAGCTTATCTGTTGGCTTATTCTCAACAAAACATTTTCAAAAACGATGCTGTTTCCAGACAGTCTTTTCACCTCCAGCAGTTACCTCCCTTAAGTGTATGGTTTCAGTATGACTCCTCTAAATTCAAACATCTTGCAAACTTTTTCTCACATGCTTGACAAGTGATAGCACAGCTTCAATGTTAAACAAAAACAATCTCCCAAAATGACATACTTGGCATTTGAAGGAAAAAGATTTCTATTCCAACCTTTCAGGAGTGAATGCCATCAATTCAAAGCCATGAATGAATACTACCTGTTGTGCTTCATTGTACGAGGAAGAAAGATAAATGAGTAAACAAATTGAAATTGCAATATTTAAAGATTCCACCTTTTCTTCAAGTTCTGAACAAGATTTTTTTCATTTGTCATTGTCATTGTTTCATTAAAACCAAAGATATAAATTCAACAAGCATAACATACTAGAACGACCTCCCATCTGTGCAGTATTTCAGAAAAAATACACTCAACATTTGACATGTTTGAAACATCCAACTCAAAAGAAATCTACTTTCTGTTAGCAGCTGTGAACTAGAAGAGTGCTTCTTTGGGGACGAGAGGAATGTGAAGCCGTGCGTGGATCATAATTGTAACGTCCCTGAGTTGATCGTCATGTAACAACATGATCAGCAAAAACATAATGAAGCACTTTAACAAAATTTACATTTCCACCATCCTTTAATGTACAGTTAACTCAAAGAAAAGGCAGGAAAAGCTAAAAGCTAGCTCCAAACAGAATCTTTGGAATGTAAACGAATGAATGCTGTGACCAAAGAAGTGGAGTATTTGCAACCTGACGCAAGACAAAGGCCATGACAAGTCTCTGCTCATGGAATATTAATGTCATAATTCCTATCTTTGCACACCCTTTAACAAAATACTGCCAGGATAGTTGTATTAGGCTTCCTCAATCTCATCAATAACGAAATTTCCGACATCAAAGAGGGTGACCTAATGAACTAAGTGTTCTGGCCGTTCACTGGGAAGCTGTGGAAAATGTCCTTACTACCTCACGTTCCTTGGCAGAAAAATCAAACAGTGATGTTGACTCAAAACGACGACTGGCATTTGACATCAATAAAAAATATGCATTTTCTCTGTCAGTTACAAAGCAATCAATCACCACGGAGACACATTTCAAAGTATGATGGTCATTAATATTGCATACCACCAAATAAGATTTTCTATCCTGTGATTTCAAGGTATAGTCTCTATGGGAAGACGAGTTCCACAGTACTCAACATTCCATTGAAAACACATCATATTTCATGCATCATGTTTGTTTCTATGTGCAGGGCATGCTATCACCCGAATTAGGCAAACTTCAAGCATCACTGCCCAAGCGTTTTATTTCATATGAAAAATCAATTTAATTAAATACCCAAACCTTCTTTTCATACATTAATCTTGTAATGGGAGCTCAATATGAAACTTGATTGCATGTTTGCAATATCAAGTCATCACAATTAAATAATGTTGATGTTCATTTTTATTTCAATGTTAAAAGCGACCTCAATGTTAAAAGCGCCCTAAACAGTCTCCTGAACACTCCACATATGTCAAGCCTTAAGCCATCCAATTTGACCATTAAAGACACCATGCTAATTTGTCATTAAAATTCACCTTTTAACCCTGAATCTCCTATGGAATCTTTATCCTTTTGATGTGGATCAATCCATTAATTCCTGCAGGGGTGGGTGGGTGAACAGATACAGAACAGGCTATTCCAATCACTTAAGACACTATAAGCCCCCATTTATAATCCTTCCTCGAGGAAGAGGTTCACCAAACTCCTTAATTAGAGGCAGCCATAGAGTGACATGTTAATTATCGGAGAAGGGATTCAGAAAGTGCACCCATTTCTAATCAGAGTTCCACATCCTGTGGCCAGGCTTTGCAAGATTCACTATTTCTCCATTTGACTTGAGGCTTGTAATGAGCTCCATACAAGATAAATCCTGCATGCCAAATCAATTTACAACAAATTTGGTCTTTCTTGTGCAGTGACCTTGCCTACCCAACTCAGTCCTGTTAAACAACAGTGATACAAACACGTCACCAGCAACTACAGCAGAGTAAAGGATTAACAGTTAATAGATGCTGTTCCACATTCTGAACATAAAAGGGCACATTAACCTGGATGCTTTACTACACATTAGTATGTCAATATCTAGGAATCATCCTGCATATCATAGTGCCTATCTGATAGCTTCCATTGGTTCAAGCTCATCTGTACCTGTCATGATATGGACTCCTTCTGATGTGTACCGTAATACCTCATCGACCTATGAGATATCTATCTATGAGCTATATATCATCACATATTGACCTATGAGATATCTATCTATGAGATATATATCATCACATATTGACCTATGAGATATCTATTTATGAGATATATATAACCACATATTGATCTTATGAGATATCTACTATATCTATGATAATAATGATAATAATGAATAGGCCCATGATGCGTTAGGTACCAAACACTGGTATGCTCAAAGCACTACACCGCTATAACGAAACAATGGATCAGTGTGCACTATTGGTCTATGAGATATCTCTGATCGTACCAAACTGACCTTAAGAACGATATATCATACTGTATGGACCTCATGAGGTATCTATGATCCTACCATATTGACCATTTAAGATATCTCAATCACACCCCATTGTCCTTATGAGCTATCTATGATCCTACCATATTGACCCTTATAAGATATCTCAATCATACCCCATTGTCCTTATGAGGTATCTATGATCCTACCATATTGACCCTTATAAGATATCTCAATCATACCCCATTGTCCTTATGAGCTATCTATGATCCTACCATATTGAGCTTATGATCTATCTACAATTATACCATTTGGGCCTTCTGAGATATCTACAATTAAACCATTTATGCCTTCTACTACTACTATCACACAATATTGAGCATATAAGATATATATCATGACATATTGAGCTTATGATGTACCTACAATTATACCATTTGGGCCTTCTGAGATATATACAATTATACGATATTAATCATATAAGATATCTTCAATTATACTCCATTGAGTGTATGAGATACCAATTATTACCATATTATATACAGTGATCGCTCGCTATTGCGCTACCAATGGGGTCCAAATAATTGGTGGGCGTTATAGACGATGAGCCGTTTAACCGAAGCCGAGGCGGGGGAGCGCGCTCGGCAAATCTCAAATCATCAATAGGCCTATGTGTTTATCTCACGTCACGTCAAAATAGTATATATTTTTATGGACCTAGATCTACCTGTAATATCATTCATTTATTAAATCTGTCATATTTCACAATGTCTGAAATACGTATTCCATTCTAATTTATCCTTTTTTATCAATAAATTAAAAAATTATTCACTATTTCCCGCGATGTTATTGAAAATAAAATTCTCGGACACACATTTCGACAACGGGTCCGCATCGAACATGTCAAAGAGCAAAATAAAGACTATTTTTAGCAAATCTTTAAATATATTATACAAAGTGATAAATAAAATCAACAAAAATATATCTAAAAGTAATCAAACTTACATCTAAGTTATTATTTCCATCGTTTTGTGTGATCGCGTGTAATGTAAGTCAAATGACATCTCGGCTTTCGTCGCCTTGAATTCTCGGCTCAGACACAACGTTTAATGCAAAAATATATGCATGAAAAATCTTTGTCACAGCTCGTAACCTAGCACGATACATTCGCGAAGTTCCATATTTTTAATATATATCGTGATTTCCTGCTTAAAACGTTCAGAATAACACGATTTAACAAAAAATCTTTCGCTAACTTCTGAAATTTATCAAACACGAGCTTTGTATCAAAGCTTGATTGGCTGCCTGAGGTCACGTGCTCAAAATTGACCAATCACGAAACTTGTAGCAGATTTCGGCAAGAAAGCGTCATTAGAAACAAATTTTAATCCAATGAAATCGCTTGTTATAACTACGGGGGAAAAACAGGCGATGTTACGAAAGCGCGATTACGAAATGAATGACCGCCGTGTTGTGACAGCAACTACATTTGTGTGACAGTTTAGCCTTAAATTGGATTGCCCACTAATTAAGAATATAAACTTCACTTGTGGTTCTCTTTTATTGCATGCATGCGCTTCTAAGATCAAAGGATGTATAGTGTGAAAAGTTAACTAGTTGAACAATCGTATTTCCGGGACTTGCCGCGGATATTTTCAAACAGATTATTAGAACTCCATTCAGCGATAAACCGTTGATTATGCAATGAGAAGCGTTATGTGCAAATAAACAACGAACAACAATACAATCATGTCTGTGTAAAACTCTCAGTATTAAAAGTGTACATAAATTTTGGGAGCCATGCGTTACCGCGCGTAATAACCGAAGTAGCGCTTTATCGAAGAGCGCAATAGCGAGCGATCACTGTATAATATATATATAGATCAACCCCACATCCCTCTCAAGGTTTAAGTATACTCCCTGCATACATTTATACAAACAATACAAACCATATGCTATATATCTACTTAAAACTGCCTAATATTACACCAAATCCATAAGCTATATTTGTATATCTGCCTTAAATCATTTAACCTTATGTTGTTTCTATTGTTCCACATCAATCTCACAATATATACCCACCATAAATCCTTATGAGACATCAACCTTAAACCAATTTATATCCCTGGTTACCTGCTCTGCATTGGCACACCTTCCATAATGCTATACAAGACAAGTGAGGATTTGATGGGAAAGGACACCGTCAATCTCTATCAAATACATCATAAGGAATGGACACACACATTCCTTTAATCTCTTCCTTGTCCACTTCAGTAACCAAGATTAAAACATGAATAATACATACAAACTTTGTGCTCATAACACTTGTATTAACTCATGTACAAAAATGACTGGAGACAAAATGAATAATATTTTCAATACATTATCCCATACATACTATATGTTACCTTGTCAGATATACATTTTCCATTGAGCGAAATCCTTTGAATTGCCTCCCCTGATGTTGTTAAAGGGTGTCTGGACCATGTATCTCAGATGTCCAAAACAGGTATCTCTCTGATGTTCTTATCACATTCCATTCTGATATATCCCAAACATTTAGGTACCATTCTGCTATGCAAACTATTCTGATATGTTATCAAGGAGCCATGCTGTTTTCTTACCTTAGAACCATTTTACCCAAGAAACAAAATGATATGACACTAAATGAATCATTTTCCAATGTTATACAGAAACCGTTCTGATAATTTACCAAGGAACTATTCTGATATTCTACTAAGGCATCAATTGGCTATTTGACCTGAGAGTAATGTGAAATCTTGTTATCAGATATCCTTCTGATATGAAACTGTTTGAAGTAGATATAACAGTAGTATTTAACAGATAACAGTTGACTTCTCCCTTCCACTCCTGATCCTAACACACACAACCTGGACATTGTAGTTTATGCATGTAATCAATATTCATGTCTACATTTGGCATATTCATCATCAATGTGGTAGGTACACCATAGTCCTATTTCCATTAGACAGTCCTATGAATATCATTGAATCAATATATTCAATTTAACCCAATCTCCATACAATGTTCCTACTGGGAAACTAATTGTAACAGAGAGTGTTTTAATCTACATGCACTTTATTTTATGAAAGTCTTTTGGAAAATGAAGTTGTAACTTGACAAATTTAGAAATGTGAGCAGAAAAAAAGTATAAAAGTGTACAAATCAAATGACTATCTTCAGGCTTGACACAAATAGTACAAAGATCTATGACTGCAAACCCCCCTCCCCCCTCCCAAATAAATAAAGAGTCCAGAAAACTAAAGCTATGCTAATTTGTAGTTTGTGTTTAACTGTGTGTACACTGTTGCACCGGCAAAGACGCCAAGCGTGTGACACAGGTGCCAGATAGAAACAAACTGGTGTCAATTTCCCCATAACTTTGACAGGCGGGAAGAATGTCTGACGTTAATTTCTCACTTCAAAGAACCAAAATCAATGATGAGCAATCGTTTTTAACAAACACCATTGCAGATGGGAATGACGTTTGAACATATTTGATCATTAAAACAAGAACAGAGCCTTTGAAGGAACAGGGAGTTTTTCAGTTACCTTGTCATAACATACTGAGAAACATGGAAATTTCATTTCTGTGTGAAATCAATTAGAAGAGAAAAATTAGAGTCAATATTTATTGACATATTACCAGAAGACTTGCAGGAAGGCTTGCAGTGTAATTACTGTTTAATATAAAAAAAACGAGGACTGAGATTCTGCAAACAAGAAGGCTGACAGGTAGCAATATCAAGTTTAAACCCATGTTGTGCAGAATGGGTAGATGTTGGACAAAGACATCACAGAGAGCTGAATCTCACATACCACCTTATTGCCTACATAGCGTGTGACTGACATTAGTATGAGGCGGGTAAAGGCACACTCATTCCTATGTGTCTAACACCAGTATTTCATTGATGTACACAATGTAATCTTATGCTCAGCCGATACAGTAATATTTCTAGCAGAAACCACAAACTTCAATAGTTTAAAAAATAAATATTTACAATGAATTTGTTTTTATACACTAAAATGACAGTATCTTGGACACTTTTATGATAATATCTATAGAATTCCAAGAATTAGTTCATTTTTTATCTCAACATAAATGTTATCATTCTGCAGAGATAATGTGAAGGAATGGAAGTATTCATTGACCATCATTTTCCCTGGGGTATAAAATCTCTTTCAAACAAATATTGTCTAGACTAATGATGTCTGTCTGCTGTTGATGAACCTCTCCTTGCTATTCACATTGTCCATTTCAAACACACACCACATGACTGACATTAACAGGGCTCGGAAACTGACAAGGAGGCCATCAATCACTCATACTGCAATCTATCCCTAATGTATCTCCCCCAGAAATATACACCAGATATTACCATCTGTCCACAATGCAAAGCAGATAGTATCCCTCTGGAATTACCATGTGTACATCACTGATGCAATGTATCACTGATATTAACATGTGTTCATTTCACTATTGCAATGTACATGGTATAGAAAAAATGTGTGGAATCTCTCACCGAGGGAGCCATGACACAGAAAACTTCCTCTAGTGATCAAGGAAAAGATCAATTAATAGTCATTCTTCATCACCTAGGGTTGAGCTTTGTGACAGATTATTGAAAGGGACAAAATTCAACTCGTCAATCTTTTGTGTCGACAAAAGATGTATTGATCAGTATCATAGTGAGTATCAATCGGCTTAGCACATGGTGGAGATTAATGCCGAACAAACACTCCCTACTGAACTAGTCAGCCTGACCAAACACAGATAAGACCATAAGAGTTATCAGACCTGGATGGAACTCTTCAGGCTTGAAGGAGAATTAAACTACCCAAAAACAAACAAATCACAAAAAAGCAATCTGAAACTGGCTAAATGTTACCATGAATAAACAGAATGGTAAATTGAACAAAATTTGCCTCCAAAAATGAAAGTTGAACACAGAGCCTAGAATTTTGCTGAAAAGGAAACAAAATCAGTGCAAATTATTTAAAAGTAAGCCAAATGGCAGTAAATTAAATACCTGCTTAATCTGTCCACCCAAAATGGCATGGTTTGTGCATGGCGTGCTGGAGCTCCATTCACCTGTGTGGTGGTAGCGTAGGCTGTGACAGAGCCAGTAACGCAGCTGCGATCACCAGCACTATGGTCGCAGTGGACATCACTCGCCAATGCATGGCCTGTGTTTCTACCCTCAACTAAGCCTGTGCGAACCAGTGACATGGCTCTACCTATTGATTCCTAAACATGGTTGCTGCGGCGGACGGGCGCTGCCAGTTCGCTATACCAGCTGATTTGGTAGTTGCCATAGCAACCAGACCCAGCTGCGTTTCAAATCTTCGTTATTCCTCACAAAAACAAACTGCCCTGCGTGTATTGATTGTGCGCGAGCCGGACTAGCCTCGTGTCTTGAAGGCGATCAATACTGTCACCCGCCTGACCATATGCTAGTTGACACCACAATTTTCACAGAGAAAAAATCTAGGATCTTTGTCTTCCATTGAGGAAAATCTGGCTGTACATATAGCCTCGTCTCTGATCACAACCCCAGAGATTTGACAATAGACCTTGCGGCACTGGAAAACCAAAGCCATCAGTTGAGATCAATCTCTCCCATCCAAATCCCTGACTGGCGACACTCCCTCTACCACTGTCAGAGGACATTGTTGGACTATTCCACTTTCTCTACTCCCTGTCATATGTGCAGCCCCTAATCAACTGGAAACAATGATGAGGTATTTTTGCATCTGTGCAGTCAAGACAGGGCCACTGGTCACCATTAGAAAACACCTGATTCCAAATGTTTATGGTTGTAGCAGTCTAGAGGACAGTGTACGTCGAAGGCTCCTATAATACCCTGATCATATTGAATGGTAGGACTTGTGAAGGCACAAAGGCCTTGAGTAACATGCTTTTACAAAATGAAGTAAAAACATTGGGTACATAAAGGTCTGACTTGTACTGATATTTTGTTGAGGAAGATTTCTGCTCTTGCTGTTCCAACAGTTCCCACCATTACCTTGAAACATACATTCTAACAGAGCAAGCTTCGTGTCTGAACATCTAAAAATGTTATTCCTTGTCAAGGTTCCTTAATTTCTTTTGAGATTTATTTTTATGAAAGATAGAAAGCAGAGAGAATCCTAATCCAAAGTAAGCAGAAACTGGACAAAACCTGCCAATATCCATCATACTGTTTGTGAAGTCACACATAGGAGCATTGCTAGTATCACATATACTGGAGTCCTCCTAACATGATGAAGTGTGGGGAATTCATATTTCCATTTGTTCAGCTAGGTGTATAGAGCTTCATGCCAAATGATTAAAAGCATGCCTTTTTAAAGTTATAGTAGGTAGTTATCAGCAAATAGAAGCACCTGTGTTGGGTCCTGTCCCTGTGTTCTGCAGACACTGGAGTAGCTTCTGGCCATCTTGACAAAATTATCTGTCCAGTGTTAAAATCATGACTCAATTTCACACAGAAAAATTGGTCAGCTGTTGGTTTAATACCTTTGTCTTCCATTTATTCTGATAAAATACAGACAAAAGCTTCATGACAGCTTTAATATGCATGATAAAAACTGTTCTGATAAATTGCTTCCTATTTTTAGACAAGACTTTGATCCCGAAAAAAAACCTGGTGATTGGAATTTTATGACATCATGAATCTTCCTCCAACATATTTGCCAATATTAACACTATTCATAATTATGAGGCAGCCTTTCATATCATATTCCCTGAAGAGGAATGGCACAACCAAAATAGGCAAGGCCTGGCTGAGGAATTCATCATTGTGAGAAAGCTGATGGTTTACCACAAGTGCCATAGCCTGACTAACAGTATGAGGAATTTGAGGTTTGAGACTACCTCAAGATCTCTCTGTAAAGACATGCGCTAATCAATGGGCGAGGGACCTCAGGGTCAGGCTGTCAATTCGCCAGATCCACAAGGGTCGGGGTTGGGATTTCTGATTCATTTAAGTCTTAGATTCTTGCCAAGAACATGCTGAAGTTGGGAGACGAAAAAACTCCATGTCAAAAACAGAGCGGATATTTCACAGACGTGTGTCTGTCTTTGTGAGATTGCAACAATTTGTGTCCACTTACTTCACCGTACATCCTTCATTGTTGTATCAATTTAATCAGCTGTTTGTGATATCTGTGTTAGAAAGATAGCTTTGATGACTTTAATAACAGTAACCCTTACATGCTGTTGGCGTCAGGATATAGGGCTGTAAATTCTCTCTGATAGCATGTGTTCTTAGTTAGGAGGGCAGGAGAGAACCATCTTCATGTTAGACACTAGTGTAGATAGGAAATAGTGTAGTCGGTCTCATGTACAGAGGATCCTAGTTCAAAACTGTCTTAGAAGAAGAGACAAAATCATAGGGTTCAGTGTGGGATTTCAGGTATGTTCGGGTGCCCTTTAGAAGACTCAAGTTACACAGATACCAAGGTTACATAAATTACTTTTATCAAAATATGTTTATATCATGTCTAAAAAAGAAATGGATCAATTCTTAAATCACATTGACTACAATGGAGAAAGATAAATCTTTTAAAACAGAATCTTTACATTCAGATTCTTGGGATGTCTGCAAAATATTTTCCATGCCACCAACTTCGGTTCCGAGACAAAGAAGCAGATGTGACCTGCTCCACATCAAGAAGGCTCATGAAGAGAGGTGACCTGCTCCACATCAAGAAGACTCGTGAGGAGAGGTGACCTGCTCCACATCAAGAAGACTCATGAGGAGAGGTGACCTGCTCCACATCAAGAAGACTCATGAGGAGAGGTGACCTGCTCCACATCAAGAAGACTCATGAGGAGAGGTGACCTGCTCCACATCAAGAAGACTCATGAGGAGAGGTGACCTGCTCCACATCAAGAAGACTCATGAGGAGAGGTGAGATGCTCCACATCAAGAAGACTCATGAGGAGAGGTGAGATGCTCCACATCAAGAAGACTCATGAGGAGAGGTGACCTGCTCCACATCAAGAAGACTCATGAGGAGAGGTGACCTGCTCCACATCAAGAAGACTCGTGAGGAGCGGTGAGATGCTCCACATCAAGAAGACTCATGAGGAGAGGTGACCTGCTCCACATCAAGAAGACTCGTGAGGAGCGGTGAGATGCTCCACATCAAGAAGACTCATGAGGAGAGGTGACCTGCTCCACATCAAGAAGACTCATGAGGAGAGGTGACCTGCTCCACATCAAGAAGACTCGTGAGGAGAGGTGACCTGCCTCACATCAAGAAGACTCGTGAGGAGAGGTGACCTGCTCCACATCAAGAAAATCCATGAGGAGAGGTGACCTGCTCCACATCAAGAAGACTCATGAGGAGAGGTGACCTGCTCCACATCAAGAAGACTCGTGAGGAGCTGTGAGATGCTCCACATCAAGAAGACTCATGAGGAGAGGTGACCTGCTCCACATCAAGAAGACTCGTGAGGAGAGGTGACCTGCTCCACATCAAGAAGACTCATGAGGAGAGGTGACCTGCTCCACATCAAGAAGACTCGTGAGGAGCGGTGATCTGCTCCACATCAAGAACACTCATGAGGAGCGGTGATCTGCTCCACATCAAGAAGACTCGTGAGGAGAGGTGAGATGCTCCACATCAAGAAGACTCATGAGGAGAGGTGACCTGCTCCACATCAAGAAGGCTCATGAGGAGCTGTGACCTGCTCCACATCAAAAAGACTCGTGAGGAGAGGTGAGATGCTCCACATCAAGAAGACTCATGAGGAGAGGTGACCTGCTCCACATCAAGAAGACTCGTGAGGAGAGGTGACCTGCCCCAGATCTAAAAGATATATTCTTGAAATTTCCAAATAAACAACAGGCCTGTATCTTTCGATACATTCAATTGACTATTTTTTTACAAATATTTTGTTTTTATTAAGTCATTCTTAAGCCAATTGAGTATCAAACAATGTTATGTCAACATTATTGGATATAATGTGACATTTATAAGTGATGGATGGCACTTGTTCTTGTTCTTCTGTTTGCTACATCCATTTTGAAGTTGTTTGTGTCCCTTATTGGGCCAACTGGCAGAAATTCTGCAAATATTCCTTTTTGTTACAAGAATTTGAGGGTCAGCCATTAATATCAGTCCCAAGTGTCAGTCACCAATACCTGTCCCAAGTATCAGTCACCAATACCAGTCCCAAGTATCAGTCACCAATACCAGTCCCAAGTATCAGTCACCAATATCAGTCCCAAGTGTCAGTCACCAATACCAGTCCCAAGTGTCAGTCACCAATACCAGTCCCAAGTGTCAGTCACCAATACCAGTCCCAAGTGTCAGTCACCAATACCAGTCCCAAGTATCAGTCCCCAATACCAGTCCCAAGTATCAGTCACCAATACTAGTCCCAAGTGTCAGTCACCAATACCAGTCCCAAGTATCAGTCACCAATACCAGTCCCAAGTATCAGTCACTAATACAAGTTCCAAGTGACAGTCACCAATACCAGTCCCAAGTATCAGTCACTAATACCAGTCCCAAGTATCAGTCACTAATACCAGTCCCAAGTATCAGTCACCAATACCAGTCCCAAGTATCAGTCACTAATACTTGTCCCAAGTATAAGTCACTAATACTAGTCCCAAGTGTCAGTCACCAATACCAGTCCCAAGTGTCAGTGATATAACTGAAATACCGAAACACTAGCGACAATAAACTGAATTCAATCACTCACTAATCACAAGTATCAGCCATATTGGGCTATTTTGGTTGCGATAATTCATAAAAACATCAAATTCCAAAAACAGACACACTGCACAAATCTGTCTATAAGGCCAAGCACCAGTTATGAAACATATTTCAAGAAAAAGGTTACAAAAATATTCCTTCAGAGAAAAACTGCACAAACTGCACGAACTCCAAGAGAAATGTTTACAGCCTCCCAGAGGTGTTCCCATCCACGGATCTTGCACTACCACCCAATATGATATACCCATATATACACATGAAATACTTTTTCATTCACTGCATATTCTAAGATAATTGAATCATAAAAAGAGAGCTTAAATGCATATATGGAATTACCGATTTAAATTTAGTTAAATGCAAATTGCCTCCAGCCGAAGCATCCTGAAACTATCTGAATCGGAGACGAGTTGAAATTGAAAAGTCTTCAGCATGATGTCAGCTATATATATATAGACAGAAATCAATATCAGTCAAGGGAGAAAACTCTTTCAAGACTGATACCTTTTCCTGAAGACTCTTCCCACAAAGTAATGAAACCCTGTTTCAATTTGCCATTCCATGAAAAGTATAATTTTCCCGATTGCAGCCCGAAGACATTTTAATGTATCTAAGAGACCGAGGCTTAGGCACAGGTAATTGTCCATACTTCTATCTTTTACAAGCCAAGATCTAAGGCCATTTTTTCCCTGTTAACAAACATGGAGTGGAAGGCATGGAAAAGCTAATAAGGCTTATAGTTTAATGCTGACTGACAGCTTTCCACCCAGTGATGTCGACATCAAAAACCTGACATCACACTGGGATTATTCTGCACATAGAAAGTCAGGACCACCACAAACAAAACCATGCATGCAACATTTTCTTATTCCTCCCAAAACTTTTTTCAGCCCACAGGTTTTGCAAATTTTAAGACTGTCTTTACAAATGTGTAACTAGGCCAAGAGCGTACAGTTAAACTGCATGTGGCTAATTCAGGCTTGATAGAAATTTTCTTTGAGTGAGACAGCTGAGACGAAGGCCATTAGGCGGCCATTTTGAAAGGTATCTCCTGTTCATGTCTCGTCAACTCCCATGTAACTGTCAGTTTGGAATGACAGGATCGCCTTTTGAACGTATTCACTTAAAGCTCTCGACGTCCACAAGATGCAATTCCAAATTAGAAAGATCTCGAAGAACATGACACTCTGACGACTTTCAAAGACCATACCCCATTAAGTAAATGCTAAAATTACTTTAAAAAGTAGGATTGCTCAAACTCTTATTGGCCTCATGAGCATTTCAACTCACTAAAATCTCCTTGACAACTCACTAAAGCATATAGATAATCTTAAATAGAAACAAACTGCAATTCTCTAAATGTTCCTGGCTCAAAAGCACATTCTTGTACTCTGTGTTGTGAGTGTAGACAATGTTCTCTGTTTTCCTCAATCATTAACACTTATTTACTAATCTGATGTTCAACATGTGGGATACTAGACAATGTATTTTTGAAACCATCACTGGAGGACACAACACAACCTTGGTAGGCAATTTTCCATTCTGCTTCAGTTGTTATGGTTCATCTTTCTACACAGACATTCTTGTTCAAAATTAAATTAAATTATCATGATCTTGACAATTTTCGAAATTTGACAAAGCCATGAAGGAAAGATATTGATCACATATGGGACTCGATGATCTGCTACAGCATCGTATCCTGGCTTTACCCCTTTATTATTACATTGTTTCATCAAATAATCCAAAAATACATATTCTATATTCTTTCTCCCCTTGGTCTAAAGGAAGAACAGGATACCAAACCTGTCTCCACAAACAAATTATGTAGAATAATAACATTTATAACCCATATGACAGTAAAGCATTCTGTTTCAAGAATATGAGTTATCAGGGCTTTGTGAGACACAGATTGTAACTATGGTAACCATGGACAGAGGACAAAACATGGTCATTTTTCTTTCACAGTTCCTGTCGTTAGCAGGTCGCCATGGCGATCAGAATGGCACTGTCTTGGCCAGAACCTATGCACATGCCATGGCTTAAGGTTGGCGCTTGCATATGAGTGATAATAGCACACAGGTCGATAACACCATGTTAAACCTCAAGCTAGTTATCTTTTCTTGCAGGTGGTAGCATGATGCCTTGATAAGCAGCACTATGGTGCAATAAATATAAAATAGTCCAGCGCGATTACGAACACACTAATCAATATGTCGCCAAGCCTGATTCAGCTGACGCTCACTCAGCAAGGTGTTATATACATGTCGTATGATGTAGATTACGCTTTATGACAAACGCCATGACAGGCCTGTCTAGTCAATATCCCTGACAAAGATTCAATACTCCCACCAGGGCTTTGGTCAAACAGGGTTATCATGTACCCAAGCCATGTTCAAAATTGCAGGCTATGCCATTAGGAAACTTGATATTAGACGAATGGACAAGCTATGTTTACCAGCAAAAAATTCACCAAACAAGTCTTACCAATATTCTTATATTTAATGCGCTATTCCCATTTATTTAATATCATTTCATATAAGCTTATGTAATACATCATCCACCTCAGTTGCCTGAAGAACAGCATACCATTTTTTAAGCTCAATTCCTACATAATCGAACAGTATTAAAGTTTACATTATTGAAGTCTTAATTGCTACAAATTCTAAATGCAGAAAATGTAAAAGTGGGTAACTCCCGCACCGTGAGCAAGGGACTCGTTAGCCGTAAGTCTGGTATTAAAGCAACCGCAAACGGCAGTGTGGCCTTAATAATTAATGAGCACGGACAAGCCTGCCCTTGTGCCTAGTTATTGAGGTCATTAACAGCGCAGCCACCTTGGTTTAAGCCAGAGAGTAAATCTTATGAATATTTCACAATCCTAAAACGATTTACTTTAGAAACTACCGACAGCACATGTGTTGAACTAATCTGGTGGACTTGCTTACGGCACTAACAGGTTTGTCGTTTTAGTGCCTAGATGTTTGTTTGCTTCTTTAAGATTACAAAATCTCTTGCTTGTAGAATATATTTCATTCTGATTTTCCTTTCAACATAGCAATGGCAGTAATATCTGAAAGGAAAAGTTTTTTGATAAACTGCTCTTTCACAATCTTGCTTGACCAACAATCAAGGAATATGCAATACATCTTCAGATTAAACCATGTAGGCGATATGATGATTCTATACCATTGTAGGTTAAAGGTCACATTGTTGGAAAAACTGAAGACTGGTTTTAAAGTATTATATTCAATGCTGTGTCAGCAAGAATTTTTTTCTTTTTAAAGCACAAACAAATATGTGGAACATTTCCCAGGCAAACTGAAGCAATGACTAGTGAAAATGTTCTGCTTCTGGTCTTGTACTGCACGTGTGCCATACAAAAGAGGGTGGATCCAAGTCACTTGTAGGTCCCACCTTTTTCACACAACAGATTGGGTATTTGACTATACCTTCTCTCATGCTATGTGGCAAAATAGTGTAAAAATCTTGAAAGAAGTGTTGAATGAAGTGTTGAATGAATATGACGAAACTCATAACTGCTTTAGGAATAAAAAACAGTTATCTCCAGGAATGCAATGTGGATTAAGTGACTTAATATTCATATGCCAAAACATATTTTCTGCCACTTCAATAAATGTGCCCCACCAGGAGAAAAGGGAGCTTATGGGTGCTAGGATACAATTGTGCTATGAATTGTATTTTTGTGTTCCAAAGATGCTGTAGTTTTTAAAATATTAATGAAAAGTCAAAATGTGATTTCTCACCAATGAGGTCCCTTATCTCATGATTGGTCACAAATATTGTTTGTTATTTTTTAGTTAATCCATAATAAGCAAAGCCAACAAAAGGTATTTACTTAGTTCCATATCTGCCTAAGACTATGGTTCCATGCCTCTAAAGGTCAACGGTACAGCCACCATCCCTCACAGGAAAAGGTCATATTGAAATGAGCTGTCCAAAGTGTTTTGTTACTTTGATAAACATGTTCAGGCAAATATCTTCTTATAAGATCATTTGTCACAGTATTTAATCAAACAGAAAGTTTTTAAAGTATTTTAAGCCATGTCTCCAAGAAATGACAAAGGATAATTATCATTCAATATTTACTTCCAAGGACAAGTTAGACCATCACAAATGACAGGTTCCTTGCATGACAAAATTAGACCATGAGGAACTATATCATGTACAATATTGTTTAAGCCATGACTCCCAGAAATGAAAGTCAACACTACGTTTCCAAGATCAAGGAAACCGAAAACAAATTACCGAGATATAATCTTCAAAGGTTCCTCCCAAGACCAAGTTAGACCATCCATCATCTCAATAATCCTGGCTAATCAAGGATGACTATCCACTGACCACCATGGAAATACTAGTGTCTTCCACTGTAAATATTCACAAACTACAACTTACCTCCTTTCCGATCCCTGCATTCTTCAAATCAAAGCCAGTCAGCTTGGTCAGCTGCGTTCTCACCTCATCGCTGTCTGCAAGGCAAAAACTCTCATTTAGACATTGTTGTAGTACTACACCACACCCATCCCTGGCAGTCACAGTACTGTTGTCAGATACAGTACCTTCAAATACAGTATTTATACAGCATGTTAGTGTTAGACTCAAACTATTGACATTACACAAACTACAGTAAACATCAGTTTATTGTCAAATCTACAGGTGTCAAATCAAAGGAATGAGTGAGTATGGTTTTATGCTGCTTTTAGCAATATTCCAGCAATATTTGAGCAATATCACCAGACACCAGAAAGGGTCTTCACACATTGTACCCATGTGGGGAATCAAACCTATGTCATACATATCAAACTAATGGTGCTGTTTGCAAGACGACATTGCTTTTTGCATCAGCATATTCTACTTGCATAGTAATGAGTGAGGGCCAATTACCTTTCATGACAACAAAGCATGTAGCCTTTTTAATAAACAGGCAAACACAAACAAGCAAAATTTGATATCTAAATTAAATATCAATTTTACACTAATTTTTTTTATCAAGAAGCTGCTGTGATGCTATCCACATAAAAGTGCCATGTATTCATGTTCTTCCAACTTCTAAATGCCTATCAAAGGCTTTATTTCTTATTTTCCTAGAACATTCTGAAATCACTGTTTTAGATAAAGTGTTATCTATAATTGTGTACAAGTAACACGTTAGAACAGAGCGCCAACCTTCCTCCTGCAGCTCATTTAGAGTGAGTTGGGCTTAACGCCACTTTTAGCAGTATTCCAGTTATATCGCGGCGTGTCAGCTTAATGTGGGAGGAAAGCCCGGAGTGATGCAGGTTTCAGACGTTTACCACTTCGGTGAAACCCATGAGCATGGGTATGATCCTGACAAACCTAGAAACATAATTGGGGCCAACCGGGATTCGAACCCACAATCATAGGTTTCTGGCGAGCCCAACGGATGCAACTCTGCAGAGCGAATCACGTCGCCTTAGAAGAACTTGGGGCCACCTGTGCCCCCCGTTCATTTAGACATACTGGACATTAACAACCTTAGAGCATAAGCTGATTATTGCCAACAGAAGATAGCAGGGTAAACGGGTCTCATTTCTTGAAGCCAATTTCAAACACTACATGAGTTCTGATTGCTTAGCTCATCCCAGGGAAATACCAGGGAAGTCCACACACCTACACACATAAGTAAAGATTGTGAAGAAACCAAAGCTCAAGAAACATAAAATGTGTCCATTTTATGTGAGAAGTCATACCATCGAGACATCAATAAACGTTCATCATGTTTTATTGTTCATGCAGGAGAACAAAACATTGTCTTCATGAGCAATACATATAAATTTTCAGTAAATTGATAGCCATATCTGTGTCTGTGAAAGGAGTAATTTCAATACACTCTGGTACATCAAATGTCCATCACTTCATCTCTAAACCAGCAAGGTTATAAAAGGCAATTCCTGTATATCTTGTTGCATTTCAGGAGTAATTTCACCTCAGAAGACAAGAACCATGTTTTTTGTGAAAGTATTGCCATGGTCTGGTGCATGTCTCATTATGATAGTTGACCCTGAAATAGACAATCCTCATGCTGAAAGTGCCTATTCCCCTAATGTTAACGTTATGGGGAGCCTCACACAATCTGAAATGCACCATGGCAGTTCTATCAACCACACCATTTTCTCATTTACTCTCCTGAGCTGTAACATATTAACTTTTCTCTGGCCAGGCAGAAAAACTAACTTCCAAGTCTCCAGCCTGTGTTCTATATGCTATATGGCAAAAGAGAGAAACATTTACCGCTTGATTATCTTTTTACTAATTCATGTACTGTTTGTTCTGATTTAGACGTCTCTAGGAATTAATATAATCTTATGTAGATACAAAGTCTTATTACTGAACCATTCCATAAAAAGCATTTATTTCCTTTATCTGGTACAAATTGAAAGTCCAATGACAGGTTAATGTGACTTGGGAATTTTGTGTCATAGGAACATTGAAATTCCCACAGTACAAATCCACAATCCTTCCACAAAAACTTGCCGCATTCACACTTGTAGAAGCAGCACCAGAAAATGTGATTTCATTTACATGGCGAAAAATCATATTGGAAACCTGGTCTGTAGCTGGCCGTCATCTGGCTAGGGCAACATTGTCAATAGCGCGATCCCCACGACAACTGAAGGTGCACCAGTCATTACAAATGGACGCTGCATGTCCAGGACCCAGTGCCTTGTTTTCCCGAGGGACCATACAATCTTCCGCGAACATCTAATATGAAGAGCTGAGATTTGAGAGCAGTCGCCATTATGCCTAATACCATCCATATTTGATGAAGAGCGACGACCATATGCTTCTAGGGTATTAGCACTGACTGCTAGAAACAGCGAGAGGGAGAGGGAATCCTGATGTCTGCGACATTGACAATGCTATAGTGGCAGTCTGTCACACAGCATTGGTGCTAATGTCACCAAACATTTGCACTCATACCTACTGCCTGGACTGCAGGAAGTTTTCAAGTTCTGAACACCTGACATGTTTTCCCTACACTATAGGTAGCCTTGTTCAATACCGCAACTTTCCAGGTCGGAACTCCTAAAGGTCATTAGAAATTTGATAAAAATTTGAAAGACAACAATCTCAGACATGGAAACTGTGGACTCATTATTTCATTTAAAGGGGAGCAATTGTATGACTCTAAGAGCCAAGCCATGATTGTCACATATCATTTAACATTGGGGAATTACTCTACTGTGCAATTTTGATTACAATTACTCAATCTTGAGACAGCTAAACAAACCAACATCAGAAGCATACACAGAAACAATTGTGGTTCAAAAAGCTGTATTGATTTTATATTATACATTGTGCAATCAAAGGGATTTAGACAACAGGTGTATCTGAAAACATATTTTTAAAACAGAATGAAGCTTTTAGCCAAACTTTAATAACAATTCAATGATTTGCCAATCACTGTAGAATAGGATAAAAGTTATTTTACATATTCAAAATACACAGACGACGTATGCACCCTAATTCAAAGAGTTTCAGAGTCCAATGTTGCATATAACTTGGCATTTGTCTTACTTTACAACTCACTCAAAATGTAAGATTCGGAATACAACTAGTAAAGAGAGAAAAGCATCCAATGGTGTCAAGGGAATTGAACAATTTACTTTGGCTCTCAGTGAATCAATGTTAGAAGTAAGAAGCTTTTCATGTTGATTTTTAGCTTGGTGCTTAAATCTTGTTTAAACATACTCCCATTCTGATAAGCATTTTTCATCTAGTTTCCTAACATGAAAAAAATTCATAAATACACAAGATTTGGGCCATTTTGAGGTAAAACACTGGCATTTGGCTATGTTAGCCTGGAACGACATGGTTTGGGATCATTTGCCATCAAATCTATACGACAAATTTGATGAATGAGCTCACATGTGCTGCAATCAATGAGCCCATGGCATGCAATGTCCAAGAATTATTCAAGATTAGCTCTACCATAGGAAATGTTCCCAGATCTTTGTACACTGAGCAAATCAAAAGTTTAATGTTGCTGGAAGAATACAAAATTAGGCACGTCAGGTCATAAAATATGTTTATCATCTCGGGATAGTTCCATCCTGCCTCTGTCGATAATCAATGAAGGAATATTTTGTTTAGTCTGCGACGGGAGGATTTCTTTCCAGTCACGTAGTCCACAAATTTTTATGTCTACTTTCATTTTAACAAATAATTTTTTTCATGAATAAATCAGCGAGTAATCATTAAGTTTTCCCAAATAACTTTGGCAGTTTCGATCACACACCCTAAACCATGTCATGTTCTATGGAGATGGATTCAGACAATATTGGTGAGAGGATAACCAACACAACCCTTAACTTTACACAAAAATGTTGGGCATATTTTAAATGGTTGTTAGCAATATCAATAGGGCATCTGATCAGTGTTGGGACAATATTTCTTCAATTCTTTGGAGTCAACAAAAAGGTCAGATTTTCACACATAAAATGAAAGTAAATAGTCAATCAAAGCTTATAGGGAGTTTTTAATTTCTCATGGCATTCCTAGAAAGAGGAAATATGGAAAAAGTTATGAATTCTTATGGCATGGATAAAAGAAAAGCACTTGAAGGTATTTAATATTTTACCTCATCAGACCAGTTAACGATAATTTACTGTTTTAAGTATTTTTGGGCCATGTTTGCACTCATTCAATTGTGTCATTGACTATATCAACTGTAATTCACTTCTGACAGCATATCAGTCAGATTTTAAGGTCAAAATCTTAAAATAAATTGTATTTGCTAAAAAATAGTTGTAAAGATATAAAGTGAAACTCAAATAGCAAACAATAAATAAACAAATAAGGTATTTTATTCTGATGAGACAATTTCAGTCAGATCATTGACAAACTGTTAAAAAAGTTCAGCTGATTTTTTAGATAAGTTAGAGGTTTCAGCAACAATTTGCATTGTCTTTTCTTCTAGTCACAAGTTATCACACTGACAGCCAGTGTGTCCAAATGTAACAGCCCATGGCAAGTTATAAAAATTCCATTGTCTTCATTGATCAAACTTCAATATTTCAAGAATTTGAATTAAAAATGCAGGAGTATTCATATTCATAACAATTTCACAACAGGACAAAGGGACTAGGTCATATCTGTGTATTTGTTGGACATGCTTTAAACAAGGGATTTCTTTGGGTAGACAGGAATCTGCACTAAAACTTGCTACAAAATCAATTATTTCTCATTAAGATTGTTTTTAACTTTAATAGCATCTCAATATCAATTTGGCCCAAATAACCTTCTTCCGCCTTGAAACATTTACATCTCATTTCTACTAAAGCTAGATAAGCACACATATAGAATACAGCAGTAATTACCACCCAGTTTCATTTTCAATAGAAATCACCAGGCTCAACAGTGGCGGAGTGTTGAACAATAACTAATCTTAACACAAATCTTCCGGAGACATGGTTTTAACGAGACCTGGGCCTCTGTATTGTGCCAGAAACAAATGGAGACCATTACACAGGCTCTCTCCATTTGTCAGCATATGGAGGGTGTAATTCAGGCACATCTATCAACCACCGCTAGTAGGTCTGGACCTAATGCAAGCATTAAACCCGTCTCGTCCAACTCCCCTCTGTTCTATTGAAGCACACAGTCTATCACTGAAGTGCAAGGTCTAATCTGCAGATGAACTAAGTAGGACTTTTAAACCACCATAAAATGTTTACTGCAGGATACATTCGATATCACCCATGTCCATCATTCTCAATGAAATCTGGGAATAATAGATTCTGCTATGTACTTCCAGCTCCAATCTCATTAGCAGCAGCGCAGTAATACTGGGCTAATTTCAGTATTTGGTCATCATAAAAGGTTTACTGGTGTAATTCTTACTCAGCGATGCCTGGATGCATTGACTTTACACAATAAGTGAATTAGGTGATCCCACAAGCTAGCAAATTGTTGATTGGATGCCTAGTTCGTAACATATCATCCCTGATGTCGTTTGTGAAACATCAAAGCAAACTAAAACCTCTGGAACAAGGTACAAGGATAACGCCATCAGGGCAGAGAAAGAACCATAATTGAATACTAGTTTTTAGTACCCTGTGTTTTGAGTCAAAAGGTTGGAATATAATTCAGTTCAAAGTAAATAAATCTAGGCTAGGCTTTGAGTACAGCTAGATTAATGAAAGTGGGTTGATGAATTAGGGGGACATGATTAGTGAGAGATTAGCATCCATACCCATGCATTAGAATACTTATCTTATTATATGGAAACATATTGATGCCAAGGGTGAATCTGTGCTCATTTTTCATCATTTAAATTGCAAATATGAACTGTCCTTGTCACAGAGATAATTTTGCAGCTTGACATAAGCCAACAGTCAATCATAAGGTCAACAGTTACAAGGTCTTCAGTCTGTCATGAGGCCAACAAAATCTTGTGTAGAGGTTCCAGTCTGTCATGAGGCCAACAACATCTTGTGTAGAGGTTCCAGTCTGTCATGAGGCCAACAACATCTTGTGTAGAGGTTCCAGTCTGTCATGAGGCCAACAAAATCTTGTGTAGAGGTTCCAGTCTGTCATGAGGCCAACAACATCTTGTGTAGAGGTTCCAGTCTGTCATGAGGCCAACAACATCTTGTGTAGAGGTTCCAGTCTGTCATGAGGCCAACAAAATCTTGTGTAGAGGTTCAAGTCTGTCATGAGGCCAACAACATCTTGTGTAGAGGTTCCAGTCTGTCATGAGGCCAACAACATCTTGTGTAGAGGTTCCAGTCTGTTATGAGGCCAACAACATCTTGTGTAGAGGTTCCAGTCTGTCATGAGGCCAACAACATCTTGTGCAAAGGCTCCATGCATCTATGTACTTAACAAACCCACATCAACTGTGGATTCATATACTTATTAAAGTGTATTATTGTCTTCTAAGGCTTAAAATGATGGGGGCGGTCGGGTAGCCTAGTGGTTAAAGCGTTCGCTCTTCTCGCCGAACACCCGGGTTCAATTCCCGACATGTGTACAATGTGTTAAGCCCATTTCTGGTGTTCCCCGCCGTAATATTGCTGGCATATTGCTTGAAGCTGCGTAAAACCATACTCACTCACTCGCTCACTTAAAATTATGTCTCTTAATAGACTGGTTATTCTCTTGGATGAACAATATATATAATAAAACAAGCATTTACACTTCGATTAACTTAGAGATTTTGTGGAAAGACTGGGCTATGTGAACATTAACATCTTGAATGTGATTTTGGACCATGATAATATTAAAACTACTTTTTATCTTTCAATATTAATATTTTTATCATGTTTTATAGGAATTGTTTGAAACACACTCTAAAATATTTATTGTACATCAACTCACTTCAACAGAAATGTTCCAAATGAAAACAAAAAGAAGAGAAAGAGCTACAAGACTTTCCAGCAACTAGGTGGTTAATCAAAAAGAAGGTTTTTCCTAAACCTAAAATCTTCTTTTCCATAATTAATTTTCCCCCCAGTGAAACAATGACTCTCTCACAGTAGACCAGCACCTTGTTGGAGTATTCAATTTCCCGGTACCGGCTGCCTGGTAAGTCTGGTCTGCTACCGCATGATCTCTATTAACCCTGTCTGGTCATTGTCTCCTTGATGTTGAGACATCGCGCGATGACAGGGGTCAGTGTTTTCTCCCTCCTCGGCCAATCAAACTGGGTGTCAGTGATTGTTCTTGCATGCATGATTATGTCAAGGACACCAGAATTGTCCCCAAATTACCGATTGATATCGTTTCATGTGAAAAAGGATGCATAAGGCCAAGTAGTGTCAAACCATCTTTCATCTCCTGTGTTAGACCAGGAACATGGTGCGGATGCAGATGATCAGTGAGTCTGCATCACTTGGACATTATTGCTGGGAAGTGTTTGCCTTCCTCTGCAACCGCAAATCCTTTCAAGTCAAATAGTATAATGAAAGTGTCAAAATGGTGTCCCCCCCCAGCCAAAGTGCCAATGGTTTTAAATAGTCAGTTTTGAAACAACAAGGGGATTAGGCTATAGTCCGTTTCTAGGTATAAAGTATGTGTCTAGATAGCTTTTTACAGCTTTTATTACATTCATATTTACACATGATCCACCATACACATTCCATTTTATCTGTAAAATAGAAAGTTCTTACATATATTTGGACAAAAGACATGAAATTTATATACATATTTATAATTTTCGGCCATATGGACAAAAACATTTACAAGACAGTAAGATGAAATAAATGCATCAGCATATTCATAATTGTCTTCGTTCTGTTTTGCAGGTGGTATTTCTGTGTCTGCAGTCTTAGTTCTAGTTAGCGATATCTAGATTCTTTTGGGCGATGCTTGCCATTGGCGTGTCCCTGGACAGTTGTTGCTTCGGTGTAGGTTTGCTCAGATCTGAAGAAGTTGATGAGTTTGAAGATGTTGAGGTAATCTGTGTGTGTTGGTGGTACTTGGATGCTGTGTGTGGAAATTGTTCCACATTGTTCTGCCATGTGGTTGCCCTCTACCCACTACTCAGTCATATAGTCTGCAAATTGCGATACCCTGGCATCATGAAGTGATGCATCGTAGGGCACGTACGCACACATCTTCTAGGGCACGTACCCACACATCTTCTCGGTGGAAATTGCCGAGCATTTATTTAATGATATGATTTCTTTCAATGAGGTAGGTAAATGGTGACTTTCTCTCACCTTTCAGCAAATCTTCACTATTAGCCTGACAAGAAAGTTGGCAGTGAACAGTCCAAACCAGACACAGATGCTAACAAACCCCACTATTGTTCTCTGCCTCACTGACCAGTGTGGTTTTTAAGAAAGTTGGATAAATTGGATTAAAAAGATAAATTGATTTTGTTTTATATGATAATCCTCAATCTCAGTGCATTGAAACCAAACAAAGCTCATGTTCATGTGACAAATACCCATCAAAAATACTTTTCATGGCACAATTATCATGTAACTTATTGTATATCCAAAGCACATGGCTTCAAATGATGAACATGACAAATTACAGGAATAAACTTCAGTCTTTAGGGCAATGACATGACCAAAGAGGCAATATTCATTCGTTCTTGGCAAGCAATCACTTCAAGCTCCACAAGTTATTAGTCTCTAGAATTGTTTCAAAGTTTAAATTCACAAAACAGTGTCTTATATGTTTTCCCAAGAATTCCTATGTCCAAACATGGGGAATGCTAAAATCTATGTTAAGATATATCTGCATGTTTTGAGATTCTGTGATAGGTAAGTAAGGTAATGAATTATATTTTTATTAATTCAAATAGTTTTATTTCCAAAATTTGAGACTGCTAGGATAGTTAAAACCAACATGGCTTTCATGATTTTTAGCATGTTAATGTAACAAGATTACTAGTTCAGTCTCTGACTTCAAAGTCAGATAGAGTACCTAATGGGACCTGTTAATTGAAAGTATCAAGTACACATTGCCAGCTTTCAAAAATTGTTAAGAGGTCACATATTGATTTAGATTTATAAAATAGCCAGTGTCTAAATAACAGTCTCTAAATGTTGCATTTCTGTATGGAAATCACACAAACAAAATATAATTTAAAAGCAATCAACTTTCTAAACAGATTTTTGAAACACTGCCTGTTAGTTTTTTGTTGCCTGGACATGGGAAATTTTCCGTAATTTTCAGACATCACATTTGTCTTTTAAACCATTCTGTCTCTGTTTTGCTAAAGCCAGTGACAGCTTGGAATAAAAACCATTCCCCCATCAAAAGAGCCTATCATAAGAATTTGGTCAGCTCTGTTCCATGATTAAATCTCTGATTTGGTGCAGCTGCTAATTTCATAGATTAGACTTGTGATCGCGAGTGAGTCGGTCGACGCACCTGGCGACAAATTTACGCCATGCAAATGGCACGTGGGAGGGTCTGTCACGTGAAATCGGCATGCTATGAGCAAGCCTGTGAATATCACCTAACAAGCCAAACAGCAAGCAGTATGGCGGCAAGGATAAAATTAACGAATCCACTGAGAATATTTAAATGAAAATCACATTTGTAAGCCTATTAACTGTCCAAAGAGGATTACCTTACATTAACCCCCCAGTATGCAAACTCATAAACTTGTCCTAATCTCAAATGTTCTCATAAAATATTCACAAAGTCAATGATGAAACGACAAAGAAATGCCTTTTATCCAAAATAAGTACCCACAAGTATTTTATTGACTTGAAAATATGTAGCTTAAAATTCAAAATAGTGAAAGAAAATAAATTGATGTAAAATTCAAAATGGCTGACAACATGTGGACCAATGACATTTCTTACCTTCAGAGTTAACTGCACTTATTTCAACAAGTGATGAGTCAAATGAACTAGTGATGTAACTTACTCTAAAAATACCTTACTTTGATATGTAAAGAACAAAGTGAACTTTAACCTTGACTTCAGAAATCAACAAGCAATAAATGAAAGTACAACGTCAGTCTCACCTGTCAATCATGACAACAAATTTCTTGATCCAACCAAAATCCCTGCCCTTGCATCATGCATGCACTATGTTGCACTTGCAACGAATGCATGTGCATCAATCTCATCATCGTCTTGCATGCCAGAAGATGAAAGACTGAAGAATCGGTCCAGAGCGCCAACGGTGAGCAAGACAGATTGTTCCTTGCCGAGGGTCTCATTTCTAACTCCCTAATGAAGAAGTAACGAGGGCAGGAGAAGGGGTTTGGGTTGCTTGTTCCACCCTTAGCACATGATTGACATTTCCCTGATACATCAGCACATACCTCCATCCACTTTGCCTATATAGAATTGTATTAGCTGGACTCTACCATTTCAGAAATGCAGGGGTGGCAGGTATTTTGGAGCTGACTACCGATCGCCAAGTAGATTATAACAAGGTTTGTCAGTCATTTCCTTTGAAACGGCAGACGCCGTGATCACAACGGCCGCAGTGAAAAACTAATCAATGAAGAAAATGTCCTTTCTTTGGAAATAATCGTCTTTATTCACTCTCTCGTCACCCTCATCAGTTGTTCTTCCCCTCCGATTGTTACAGGTGGTCAGGCCTTGTAATAGGCTGCCAGAGAGGTCATTAGCAGTTCCGAGATTCGCTACAAAATCTGTCCAGCGCGCCAGAACCAGCTCGAGCATCCCTTGCCCGAGGCCACGTCAAATATTGTAACGATAATTTTCAAAATGCAGTATGGATTGGGAAGGCGGTGAACAGCCTCAAACTAAGGTGGAGTATTTAGAAGCCTGTGATAAGAAGGGACGATTTAACATAGAGACAAAGCCTGTTCCGACATTAATCAATACCTTCCTACTCATTCTTCCACAACAGTGAACATCCAGTGCCTTCCAGCTCTCTAACTCTCTCCAGAGAATGCATTTCAAAATATTTTGTCAAGAACAGATATTGATATCATATACAACATAACCAGAGATGTGTTTTTTCTCTAAAACAAATAGTCACACTTACATTATCATTCAATCCTGACATTAATAGTAAGCCGTTGTAGAACATGTTTCAGATGGGTCACATCTGAAACCCCAATGAATTCACTGCATTGCATACTTCATTATCTACACATCAAATTCAATATGGTGAATGTGAGGCTGTCTTTACAAAACACAAGCTGGGACAAGGACACTTTTTGGCCCACAGGATCTGCACAATTTAAGAACTGAGCTAACCTTTTAGAAATTGTTGTGAAACTGGTCAGATATGTTCACATAAATAAGAACAAAACTTTGTTAATTTCAACAATTGCAAGTTTATGACTAGCGGCAACAGTAAATGCATAGGTAAAGGTAAAAAGTGTCAAAATGGCTGATTATAGAACTTTTCAGGAATATCTTGATATGAGCAAATCTGTGCCCCTAGCATATTTTCATTTGAGATAATTAAAATACATAAACACAAGACAAATGTTTGGTAAAAATATTCATTTTATGCTTGGTCTCGTCTTAACTATATTTGTGTATTTGACAATGTCAAAAGTCCATCACTTGCAAACCTAATAAAGTACATGTGAGCCATTTGAACCTGTCTGATAAACCTTAAAATTTGACATTTCCAGGGGACTAAAAAGGGCCCTTACCCTCCCTCATCCTGTAGGTTACAAAAGACGATCTGTCCCCAAGGGGATGTGATGTGTGTGAAGTGAGCAAGACAACAAATGCTTCTCTTAGTAATTCAGTCAGTCCAAAAGGACACAAACATGGAAATCACCATGGTAACTTCAATGTTTCACTAAATACCTTGAAGTCTGAGTTTCAAACCGCATTCAGACAGACGGTGAAGCAATTGGTTCTGCAGCACAAAGCAAAATCAGAACACATACAACAGACTTACTGTTTTACTGATAACAGAACAGACTGTCTATAATGATCAAGTTCACCTGACTCGTTGAGCGCAAGATGACCCTGGCATGTATTTGTAATTGAACATATTTGCAGCAAATAAGTATATGCTACAATATTTTCAGATATATTTAGGATTACAAGATTTAATAAGACTCCTGCCTATCAATGAACTTGAGAAAAGATACAGATAATCTCTTGAGGTAGTTCTCCATAGAACTGGATTTGAATATCTACAAGATGTCATCCGATTCTTGCTGATCCACTTCCTTATAGACGCAGGACAGAAAACAGGAGAAAACTGATTTCAGTATGCTTCAATGCTTTAAAAATTAACATGAGAATTGTACCATCTTCTTCTGCAGCTGCAATTTTGTGGAGATCCAGGTCAGAACAGATCCTCAGTACTCTACGCTGGTCATAAGAGGCATGTAATTAAATTAGATTGGGTGGTCCGACTCAGTGACTTGCTTGATTGTGTGTCATCATACCCCAATGGTGTGGAATGTTGCCATGATATGGCTGGAATACTGCTGACTGAGATTCACTCACTCACTCTTCACAGCTGCAGCTGTGATATCCTCAGCTGTGACTTGCTGCTCCCAAAATTCACATTTAATACACATTTTGCACAATGGCATTAGAGAAGCAGAGATGATGATAAATACAAGCGGCACTTTCCATTACCATAAGAAATCTCTTCTTCAAGCAGGATCCATTGTATGATTCTGACTTATGATACCCTAAGTTTGTGTTTAGAATCACTAACAAACAGTGATGATACCAGGTGTTATCCTACTCCACCATTGGCAGTCGTAAACACACAAACACATGCAAAGGCAAGTCAAATGTTCACCTAAAAATACATGGGAACAATTGGTACAAGTCAAAAGAGGGAACTGCTTTGGACATCATTTGTCACAGAAGTATCAAATTTGGAAATATCCTCAACATGTTTACCATGAAACATTTTGAAGGCTTTACTGAGACCTTGACTGTTGACTTGACTTGAAGAAATCTTTGTAGAAAAAGCATGCCCAATTGTACGTCAAAAGTCATGAAATGTAGACATCAAAGGCTGGAGTTGCTGGAATATTGCTTAATATAAAGAGAAAGTTGACAATTGGAAAGTTGAAGTATAATCCCTTTTATCATATAGTCTTGTGGAAAGTTTCTGGTCACTCTGATACTTAGATATAAGTAGCAGAGTATAACACAGATATATAAAACAGATGAGGAGGTTTCACTAGCCTCTTTTATATGGTGGATAAATCAGTGAAATGCAATCTGCTATTTGACCATTATTGAAAGATATCTAATCAGTGATATACCTGAAGACAAGGTTAACCTTGGTATATACATGGTGTCAAATCAATAGCATGTGGCTTGGTAGAATTACTATTTTGTGCATAACAACTATAAAATTACCATTACCATCAACTTCAGTTGGGGAGCCTGCTTTGTATGTCCATCATCCTTAGTGAGGTTTGATACAGTGAATGTCACGAGACAAAGATTTTGTTATTTAAAGGATAATTGAAAATATTTCTTGTTTAGCATTCACATTTGTATGCCTGATATGTGATGTGTGTCAAGAGCCATGCCACAACTAATAACACAGTATACACTGTGAAGGGCCATGTATGCGTCTCACAGACTTTTTTCTTCCCCAGATCAATGGTGGCATGACAATATATCACTCTTGGGTAATTATTTTAATACTGTTGAAATAAACACAGCAATTTCCTTTTTTTGTAATGAAAGAAAGGTCTTGTACAGATTTTGAAACTTCAACTACAATTTAAGATGAAACACTCTCTGCCAAACAGCACCATAACATATTTTGAATAAAATAAAATAAAATAAAATAAAATAAAATAAAATAAAATAAAATAAAATAAAATAAAATAAAATAAAATAAAATAAAATAAAATAAAATAAAATAAAATAAATTGTTTAGAATTTGAACCCCTCAATGAAATGAGTACCTTGAAATTTGACAAAAGAAAATATTTGTGCTATACAGCAGCTAACTGTGCCCTCGGTAAACAGTGAAGATAGATGGTCTGAAAGCGCTGTAGCCAAGCCATGCAAGTCTGTTGTGGCATCGACATGTGCCTTGGCGCAGCGAGAACAGAATCAACATGTGCATTGGCGCAGCAAGAACACTGTATATGTCTATCTCCTTGCTATAATCAGGGAGTAACACCACCTAACAACAACACCCAGGTGAGTCACGCTCTCTACTTGTCACCATTGCCCGGTTTGTCCAAGTTAAAAAAATGCTCCGATAGTGTGCGAAAAAAACATCAATAATCTTTTGATCTGATAAAGAAAATCCAGCCTGATAAAGCTTTGTTAATGCATTGAGAATCAGACACCATTGCAAATCCAGGCCTCAATCTTTGAAAACATTGATTTTATTTGTTACATGTGGTCTGAGGAACATAACCAATGAATGTAAAACTTGGTAATACAGGCCATCATGTAAAAAGGATGAAGAAAAACGACATGAATTTGAGATAGATGAAGACTAATGGAGAAGAGGCAAGAAGATTTCAGGGGATCAAACTCATATTCACTAAAATGATCTTAAAAATATTCAATAAAATGAAGATTCAAGATCAATAAGAATTACCCTACTTTTCTGTCATATAAAAAATCGCTCAAACTGTACTTTGCCCAAGAGGAAGTTAAAATGACTAGACCATCATTATGCTGAGATGAAAAAAACAACACACCCTTAAATGATCATAATACTCGAAGTGAGTGAGGTGTGAGGGCAGGAGGTTGATAGTGAGTAAGTGTATGTGTGAGTGAGTGAGGTGTGAGGGTGGGAGGTTGATAGTGAGTAAGAGTATGTGTGAGTGAGTGAGTGAGGTGTGAGGGCAGGAGGTTGATAGTAAGGGTATGTGTGAGTGAGTGAGGTGTGAGGGCAGGAGGTTGATAGTGAGTAAGTGTATGTGTGAGTGAGTGAGTGAGTGAGTGAGTGAGGTGTGAGGTTGATAGTGAGTGTATGTGTGAGTGAGTGAGTGAGTGAGTGAGTGAGGTGTGAGGGCGGGAGGTTGATAGTCAGTGTCTGTGTGAGTGAGTGAGGTGTGAGGGCAGGAGGTTGAAAGCGAGTAAGGGTATGTGTGAGTGAGTGAGGTGTGAGGGCAGGAGGTTGAAAGTGAATGAGTGTATGTGTGAGTGAGTGAGTAAGGTTTGAGGGCGGGAGGTTGATAGTGAGTGAGTGTATGTGTGAGTGAGTGAGTGAGGTGTGAGGGCAGGAGGTTGATATTGAGTAAGTGTATGTGTGAGTGAGTTAGGTGTGAGAGCAGGAGGTTGATAGTGAGTAAGTGTATGTGTGAGTGAGTGAGGTGTGAGGGCAGGAGGTTGATAGTGAGTAAGTGTATGTGTGAGTGAGTGAGGTGTGAGGGCAGGAGGTTGATAGTGAGTAAGTGTATGTGTGAGTGAGTGAGGTGTAAGGGCAGGAGGTTGATAGTGAGTAAGGGTATTTGTGAGTGAGTGAGTGAGGTGTGAGGGTAGGAGGTTGATAGTAAGTGTATGTGTGAGTGAGTGAGTGAGTGAGGTGTGAGGGCGGGAGGTTGATAGTAAGTGAATGAGAGTGAGTGAGGTGTGAGGGCGGGAGGTTGATAGTGAGTGAGAGTATGTGTGAGTGAATGAGTGAGGTGTGAGGGCAGGAGGTTGATAGTGAGTAAGTGTATGTGTGAGTGAGTGAGGTGTGAGGGCAGGAGGTTGATAGTGAGTAAGTGTATGTGTGAGTGAGTGAGGTGTGAGGGCAGGAGGTTGAAAGTGAATGAGTGTATGTGTGAGTGAGTGAGTGAGGTGTGAGGGCAGGAGGTTGATAGTGAGTGAGTGTATGTGTGAGTGAGTGAGTGAGGTGTGAGGGGCAGGAGGTTGATAGTGAGTAAGTGTATTTGTGAGTGAGTGAGGTGTGAGGGCAGGAGGTTAATAGTGAGTAAGTGTATGTGTGAGTGAGTGAGGTGTGAGGGCAGGAGGTTGAAAGTGAGTAAGGGTATGTGTGAGTGAGTGAGGTGTGAGGGCGGGAGGTTGATAGTGAGTGAGTGTATGTGTGAGTGAGTGAGTGAGGTGTGAGGGCAGGAGGTTGATCGTAAGTAAGTGTATGTGTGAGTGAGTGAGTGAGGTGTGAGGGCAGGAGGTTGATAGTGAGTAAGTGTAAGTGTGAGTGAGTGAGGTGTGAGGGCAGGAGGTTGAAAGTGAATGAGTGTATGTGTGAGTGAGTGAGTGAGGTGTGAGGGCAGGAGGTTGATAGTGAGTAAGTGTATTTGTGAGTGAGTGAGGTGTGAGGGCAGGAGGTTAATAGTGAGTAAGTGTATGTGTGAGTGAGTGAGGTGTGAGGGCAGGAGGTTGATAGTAAGTGTATGTGTGAGTGAGTGAGTGAGGTGTGAGGGCAGGAGGTTGATAGTAAGTAAGTGTATGTGTGAGTGAGTGAGTGAGGTGTGAGGGCAGGAGGTTGATAGTAAGTGTATGTGTGAGTGAGTGAGGTGTGAGAGCGGGAGGGCGGGAGGTTGACAGTGAGTAAGTGTGAGTGAGTGAGTGAGTGATGTGTGTTGGGTGCTGCTGTGTCTTGAAGGAGGTCATATGTGTGTTGGGTGCTGATGTGTCTTGAAGGAGGTCACATGTGTGTTGGGTGCTGATGTGTCTTGAAGGAGGTCATATGTGTGTTAGGTGTAGATGTGTCTTTAAGGAGGTCATATGTGTGTTGGGTGCTGATGTGTCTTGAAGGAGGTCATATGTGTGTTGGGTGCTGATGTGTCTTGAAGGAGGTCATATGTGTGTTGGGTGCTGATGTGTCTTGAAGGAGGTCATATGTGTGTTAGGTGTAGATGTTTATTAAAGGAGGTAATATGGAGGTTGGGTGCTGGGTGCTGCTTTTGAGTTTGATAACAGGTTTCAGACTGTACAGGAATAATGTACTGGATCCTGTGATGGTTGGGGCCATGTTTGCAGGGAGAGAGCAGATGTCTGTTCTAGTGCATGGTGTAGGGTGAGTTTTACATAGATGGAGGGATGGCGCGGATTCACACTCAATGCAGTGGCTGGGGATTGAGTAGAATGAAGGAGATTTTGTTCAGGGCTCTTTGACAAAAGCATAAGAACCTATTGAAGGTATTAAATCCCAGTAACACCAGACCTAACAGATTCCAATATGAAGTATCATGTTCAACATTTACTTCACTCTGTCCTCTCTAGTTGCTGGTTTCCAAATTGCAAATATCTAATCCTGAGTTATTGAAAAGATATTAGAAGTCCTTGAACAAATATATCTTGTGTCCAATCATTTACACATGGAACCACCTATTCAACTGATCTCAAACTGCAAACATCTTAGCCAGAAAAAGTCCAAACCAATCTGATACAGAGCATATGAAGTCGCTGAAGTTAGTCGTGCACAAACAGGTTCATGACAACAACAATGCTTACCAAACCAGATTTATACTGCTTCCTCAACAAAATATACACACATAACCTTGTCCACGAAAAACAATATCCTTTTAGAAACCCAAGACAAATATTGTACCCATCTCCAACCTCATTCCAGCTAAGCAAAATGGAAACCATTGTTTCTAAGATTTCCGCATTATTTTTCCTGCATACAAAGACCTTATACACTGATATTGACAAGCTTGGCAAGGCGACAGTTCTAGTGGGATTCTCAGGGAGCGACAAAAGATGACAGAAAATCTAATCAATCTCAGGCTTCTTGAGATAGGGATTTGAGAGCTGCAAGCTGGACTATATGGGAGATTGCAATATGAACACATCAACGTCGATCGAGAAATTTACACAAAGACATTATGGCACTATGTTATTTCGTTTTTTCTGAATCACTGCAATTAATTCATGCATGATTTTTTAAAACTATTTTTTCAGTTATTCCAGCAAGAGACACACATACTGTATGAGGTGCCAAAAGTAGTTCTTACCATGGGCCAACATATGTACATTAAGATAACAATTTAAAATACAATCCCTCTAACATACAACATCTATTACAATCTCCTTGGAAGTCAATAATTCCACAGTACTTGCAGAATACTTAATTTTGTCAACAAACTTGTTTCAAATTTTAAAAAAACAAGTTTCACAATCCCAATTCAGTATGTACACATTACCAGATATATTAATCTTATCTCAGAGGCAGGCACAGGATTTTGTTGGGTGGGGTGCAGGCTACATCCAAGTATTGACGTGAAACACATGACACATTGGCATGCTAGTGTGTGAGGAGAATGTGTACCCTCTGTACCTCCTCTGAGTGTACCCTCTGTTCCTCCTCTGAGTGTACCCTCTGTACCTCCTCTGAGTGTACCCTCTGTACCTCCTCTGAGTGTACCCTCTATACCTCCTCTGAGTGTACCCTCTGTACCTCCTCTGAGTGTACCCTCTGTACCTCCTCTGAGTGTACCCTCTGTACCTCCTCTGAGTGTACCCTCTGTACCTCCTCTAAGTGTACCCTCTGTACCTCCTCTGAGTGTACCCTCTGTACCTCCTCTAAGTGTACCCTCTGTACCTCCTCTGAGTGTACCCTCTGTACCTCCTCTAAGTGTACCCTCTGTACCTCCTGAGTGTACCCTCTGTACCTCCTCTGAGTGTACCCTCTGTACCTCCTCTGAGTGTACCCTCTGTACCTCCTCTGAGTGTACCCTCTGTACCTCCTCTGAGTGTACCCTCTGTACCTCCTCTGAGTGTACCCTCTGGATCCGTGATCTGTATCTTTCAATATATGTAGAAATCCAACACAACCCTGCACAAGCCATCAATAACATATCTTTCCTTTAAAAAAACACTACAACACCAAACAAGGAGTTAAAAACAAATTTATATTCAAAATCTATTCAAATTCCTATTCAAACAACTTTTCATTTCAATTCTTACCCCTAACTCAATGTTTTGCATATATACTTTACACTCATTGTTCTTAAATAAAATATTTCACAATTTGCTAGGCAACTATATGCAATTCCTAAATGTCTAATGCCTGGTCCTATTTCACAAGACAAATCCAATTCTGTCTCATACCAGTAATATAAAGTTTGAATGAGATCAAACCAGAACACATCCGACATTCAAATCAATGAAAATCACATTTGTTCAAAATATATGGAACATTCAACATTGTTCAAACAAGTTTTGAATGCATTCAAACAATCAAAAGTGCACTTTAACACTTATAATTTTCCATTACAAATATCACATAACCAATCAATATCTTAGCTTGGATAGGTAGAAATAAAACTATGTGTAGCTCAATATCATTTTATTTTATTTGGTTTAAAGTTCTTTGAGTTTAGTGGGAAAATAGAATTGTTTATACTGTTTTAAATGTAGAATAATGTTTAGTATTATTAAAATAACATGTTCATGTATTTACTTATGTCAGAATATTGCCGATGCTATATAAAATTTGAACTCACGCACTCTTGGATAGTTTGTTCATCTATATAAGGAGTATGTAGTTCCCTGAGACTGTAGAAAGATTTATGATTTCATAAATTCATTCTGTTTTCAAATTGTGGCTTTTGGGTCTGATGAACAGATTCCATAAACCATCACTTAAAAAACATGCTGCCTCTAAAGAACTTCCTATCATACCTCGCCAAACAGTGCGACATGGCAAAAACACCTATGATGAGAGAGAATCTATGTCCAGATAGTAATCATTGTGATAATTCTTAACTGTGTGTTGAAAATCGACTGTAATTTCTTCAAACAAACAAAATATGTCATTCAATAAATATTTGAAATTATTTGTGACTGTCCACAACATAACCATCAAGAAGCATCCTAAAATAAATGATATCCCAACCAATAGGAAATAAAACCCTGTTTCTTGATTATACATTTCAATTAATTGTTAATGCAGTGTGTCTCATCCTACTATGTTGGTAAAAATCATGTATTTTCTTCCCTGATCACTGCTAGATTTAGCAACTGATTAAGCAAGTATATCTTTTCTGACAAACAAATGAATGTCTTTCTTAAAATCTCATTACCTTCGATAAGCAGAGCTGTGCAGGCCAATCTCATTACGGAAACACCAAACAAATAAGAGCCATCTCTTATGACTTGTAGAATAAGTTTGGAACTATAGAAGCATATTTTATCATTTGTACTTGGTTGCATTAATTTGCAAGAGACAGCCATGGGCAGTTTATTGATTGAAACACTAAGCTTACATGACATGTCCCAACTAGAGGGACTGAGGCTCACCTTTCCTCACCACTGCTTGTCGGACAGTACTAACATTCGATTGATATAGAATGAAAAACATTATCTTAAAAGATATCTAAGGATATCAATGGAGAAACTACTTGTGACAAGAGTACAACTCCCATCGTCATGGTTATGTTTCAGAAAATAAAATGCGACATTTTGGGCTTTCGTCCCACAATAAGCTGACATGCTGTATCAGAGATGCAAGCACTTGAAGATTCGTGTTAGATTAGGTCTTCAGCAACCCATGCGAACTATGCTGCTTGTCGTAAGAGGTGACTAATGGGATTGAGTTGTCAGGCATACTGACTTGGTTGATGCATGTCATCACATCCCAATTGCATAGATCAATGCTCATGATGTTATTCACTGGACTGTCTGGTCCAGACTCGATTATTTACACACCAACATCATATAGCTAGAATATTGCTGAGCACGTTGTTAAACAACAAACAAACAAACATAGATGCAATACCTTCCAAATTATGAACCTAACTCACTCAGACAAGGTGAAAATACTAAGTGAGTGAATGATGTTTTCCGCTGCAGTCAACAATACAAGTCAGCCTGTCATTAATCACATCAGGACCAGGCATACCAGTGATTGAAAGCATGAACAGATGCCCATAACATCAGGGCAGTGGCGTCCAATCATCCAGGCAGAGAGTCAGACCACCTCATACCCATCTTAGTCCGGGCTTACAACAAGTATGAAGTGCTATGCACTGAAAACCTGAAATCCCCCAGATAACATATTTGATTCAGCTCTGTTTCCTTAGTCTCCACCAAAAGGCTGACTCTTACAAACATTTAGTTCAGTGGCTCTGCTGCTGTGTGCTTCCATTCAATGGAAGAACAAGCGCCTGTTAACTTAGTTTCACTTCACTTAATGCTCAATTAATTACACTGACATACTGACAATAGCAAACTTAATATCTTGAAGGTATTCATATTTACATTTGACATTTACTAAAAACAATTTATAATGCTCAGCCTCCTTGGTCTTTTCGAGAAAATCCCTCAAAATATGCTAAACATTGATTACATTTTAATGACAGTATGAAATTATGGTGTGAGAGTTTCAGCAATATCCCTTTTGACTGCTGCAACCTAAAGATAGATGAACAATGAATGGATGGATGGATGGATGGAAGAGCAAAGCCCTGTGTGATAAACACATTTGATCATCAGATCTGGGGAGCTAAAATTATTATTTCTGATTCACTACCAAAGAATAAATAGAATATATATAGCAAAGATATAGCAAGCTTGCTATGTAATATATGACACAGATAAGTAACATCATAACATCATGTATGGACTAAAGCATCAGATGTGCAATATGGTCAGGCTGAGGTACATTACAGTAATCAACTTAAGTGATAAATCTGATATCAAACCACCCTGGGAATATCCCATACTCTTTATGTACTAGCACTGAGCCTATCACCTTTTCCTATCATTGTCCCATAATTATATAAATGTTGTTAGCTACTGTTTCCATGTTGCCATGGCTACACCACAATTTGTCCTATTTTCCTGATTATTTCATCCAGTATGTTTTTTAAAAACTTTTTCTGACCAAAATTAACAAGTCTTTAAACCCAAACAGAACTTGTCATTAATGGAAATTGATTTGAAGTAATACTTTTGCCTATTCCATCAAAGATAATTAAGTGAACCAAACTATAGACAAAACAAACTTCATGTCTGTTCTTTACATTTGTCAAATTAATGACAGGTGAAACCAGCTGATGCGAAATCTTAACAAATATATTTTTCAGCTAAAGAAACCCAAACATTTGTTGGAGACAATATTTATTTTTGATAAAGGAGATTGAGGATGCCTTTCAACATTATAGCTGAGCTCATTTAACTTGATAGGGTTTCCAACAACACTGCTGAGTTTAATCTGAATGTTCTGCACAAGATTAATAGGGTTAAAGTCAATCCCATATTAGGCAAATTAGGATCGCTATGGTAACAAGTGTTCCTACGTTCCATTCCCTGGAGCTTCTGACCAGCAGCAGATGCCTTCAGCCACAATAATTACAGCTTGACCACCTCGAAGAATCTGAAACCAGGCAGTCATTGACCACTCCCAATCAATGCCTCATTGGTCAATAGAATACGGCATTACGGACATTTTACTTTCTACTTTCAAGATTGACCACTATCCAAAACTTGGGACCAGTCTGTTGGCTTTTATTTGAGAATTTGAACAAGTTATCATTGTACATATTTCTGAATATGTAATTCATATTGCCAGATGTGCTCAAATTTAAAAGACTATATACTCAAAAAAAAACATGAAAAAAAATAATATAACAAATCTACAATGCAGAATATTCCTTAGCCTGATTTTGTGTAAATATTCACTAAAAGGTCAGATGATAGTCTTGTGAGGAAGAAATATTTTCTGTGGTATATTATTTTTGGAATGTGAGCATGTACATGCTGTTTTGGAACAGTATTTTCACCTTCCTACAATGAAGAAATCCAGGAATCACTTGCCATGGACATGGCCTACCTGGGACACCATCTCCTAGGTTCTTTAGACTGCATGCGAGGGGGACAATGGTTAACAGTCCAGATCCCATTCCCAGTCTTGTTTTAGCTATTTTAGTGCAACAAAACCACTGTTCAATTTGTAACATTATTTGGGTTCTCTTTGCAAAGAATGAGAAATTATTATGAATTATTTATTTTTTACTGTGATCATCAAATTAGAGTAATATGTAAAGATTGATATCTTTGTGATGGCAAACATACCACACAGATATATGTTTCTAACCAACAACAATCTAAATGTGATCTATTTCATTGATGGTATTAGTTTTTACCATAATTTTTTAAGCAAGAAATCAACACAAGCCTCAATGAATCAAGGATACAAATTATATAGCATTTCCAAATACATTCAAGCACATACATCTTTAAGGAAGCCATTTTCTTTTGAAAGTTCTTATAATTCAGAAAACCCATATAAGAACATGATATATTGTAAAATGACTGGGAATGTGTACTGCTATCTGATTGGTTGCAAAATATGATGATTTTGGGGGGGATTTGAAGCCCAACAATCTACTGAGCTATTTTCTGTGCATGAATACTTTTCTTCATAAGTATTTTGTTCTTTCAATCCAACATTTGAAAAACATGCCAATCGGCATGGCGATATGAATACATCAATTAAATATTAAATTTTATCCATATTTTTTCTCTCTTCAATTAATGGATTCTTCCACATTCTGTTTATCAGTACAGTATAGTTTTAAAACATTCTGATGCCAAAATACAGCTACAGCACTCTTTCTTAACCCTGGTCTCATCTCTCTTTGATAGTGTTTCATAAACACATGCTTTTGATAGAGTCAGAATTGTACAACGGACTCTACAAACAGATTGTTTTGATTATTGAATTTATTTTCCCTTTTTATTCATATAAAAAAATAAACAGCCTACACATCATTTTCACAGCTATTGTTTAGAAGCATTTGTATTCTAGGTTTTAAGCTTCATAGCACCATCTTCAGTTCATCTTCATTTCTATTTAAAGATATTATTTTGACAGATATGATCAATAACAAAAAGGTTTGTTGTTCAATGACTTCAAAAAAAGACTTCATTCACCAAGTCCAAAAGTTGAACAATGTTGCATGGAGATTAAGAGACTATTGGACAGTTAGAAGTTATTTTACCAACAGTCTTATATTCAATTAGACTTATGTTTACTGGAATGAAACAAACATCCCTTTTCTCAACGTTTCCCAATTTTAGGGTTGTTGCACAAACCTACCATTAAATAAATGTAGCTGAACACCACAATCCCATACAAGAAACAACTTGCTCATATTTGTCCAATCAGGAAGGAAAGCTTTGTTCCAAGAACTGTCAAGGGCTTTGTTCCACTAGCGAACTAAAACAAAATGATATTCATCCAAAATGTTATTATTTTTGGCAATTTTTAATGTTTCTTCTTTAATGCTAGTCCCTGTGACTTAAATTGACAAAGTGGTTTCTTCTAATAAAAATCAAACAATAGTTCAAGTTATTTTAACATACCAAAACATTATCCTGACATTATAAGTACCTAATTTCATCAACAAAGCAATGACACCTTTGAATTCATTGAAATCCGCTTAACTTAGTGCATCAGAATTTGAAACCGCGCCTTTAAAAAATACTGATCCACCTCTGAAATGTCACCATCAACATCATCAAGTTGGGAAGATATATGTTCAAATCATTCCCACTATAATCTCCCTGTCTCATTAGTCTAGAGACTTGTTAATCCAGCTGATTGTGATGGAAACTGATAAGGAGAAATGAGCTCCCATGCCATCCTTGTGACAAGATATGGAGCAGACTGATCCCAACGTAATATTTGCACAACATTCACTTGAACAGCATCTTTAACAAGAAAAAGCAATGATAGACAGGTAAGACATTGCACATTTTACTTCCATCATGTGTGTGTGGCACAGTGATGATTACAGTCCTAATGCATGTATATTTCTTTCAGAAGCTGTCATTTACCATATTCTATCAATTACTGAAAGAATGTTGGTGAAAGCTCCAAGTCTACTGTCACCATTAGAAGGTTTTTCTGTTAGGCATCAAGTTTTAACTCCATACCATTACAGCATGATACAAACATTATCATACCAAATCACATAACAAACAAGCATCACATTTCCCCCAATGACTGTAGCATATGGTGAATGAAATGTACCACACTTGTTTCACTCTTGTCTATTTGTAACGATATTCACACCACGCAATTGCCTGCATTAACCTGAAGACGAGACAGCGGTGCAAATCACAACATATTAAGTTATTTCTCAGTTTGCATGGTCACATGACTATTGACCAACACGCAACCATCACCATCAATATCTCCCACAAGATATCGTCCGCAGGTGGTGTGGACAGGAAGGAAAGTTCGACAGCTCGTAAGACCACTTTTCCCCTCAATCCCATGAGAGTTCCATCAAATGAACAGAAAATTGCATATACACCTCAGTAGCATGTAGCCTTCTAAATTGGTAATTATCGCTGGAGTTGATTACGGGATTATAAATGGACGCATGGTGAAGTTTGTGCGAAAAGGAATTATTCTCAATACTGCCCGAAAGAACAAATTGGTTCTGATTATTCATAAAAGCTTGTTTTTGTGACATGATCAATGTATTCTCCTCCTACTGACTCAACACTGCTGTAGTCTAAATACATGCTCTTAGATATTGCTTTTAATGGCTATGCTCCTTTCAAAAAATATCTTTTTTGGTGGCCATCAAATGAATACATGTGATTAAATATTAGTAGATATTGATTCATGGTCCTGTACTCAGTAGTAATCTTTGCTAAACAAGGACCACTAATCTAAACTATTGCGTCTCATCTCCAGGGATTTCAACGGGTGTTTCTTTTGCATGTGAAAGTCTTGACGAATATTAAAAGGTGGTTTGTAGCTGATGGACGTATTTCATAACACATCCAATTCTGGTAAAAATAACATTAACTATTTATGGTTTTGAAGATGAAGATTGCAACAATCTAAAATATGATATATGTCTTTTGTCAGATCTGATGTCATTGGAAATTGTTACAAAACAGCCACCAGAGAAGCACAATGATCATACTCTGAAAATATCAGGTATTAGTTGCTCAAAGGTAGGGATTAAAAACACTTTTGATATAGAAAGTGAAATTTTTAGTCAAAGTAAAATATTTTTTAACCATTACAGAAATGAATTCAGGGACAAAGTCTCACAAAAACATGCACAGCTTTTCATCCACTCACTCTACATAAACAAAACAGCCACACTACACTTCATGAAGAATATTTTTATTCTTTAAGCTTAAAAAATGGATTTCTGCCAGCAAATCTCCAACTCAAATTTAAACAAAAATATTATTTTCTTTTCAAAGATATTATCTTGAGGAAGCACAAAAAGTCTACATGTTGAACTTGTCAATTCAATTCCTCTACATAATTTGCACCTTTTTCAAATGTAAGTTTCTATATTTCAAATAATTCTGACTGTTTTGATATGAGCCGAGCAGCGAGGCCAGAGGAAACCCTTATGTTGGAAGTAGAAGGCCAAGCATAATTTAGTCCTCATTGGGCTATGCTGATACACCAGGCTGAGGTGAACGACCTCACCAGCAATCCTCATACACCAGTATCCAGTCTTGCAAAGCTGCATGGAATTTCAGTTTGGATAACATTAAAGAAAAAGCATATTCATGATGTATTAATTATTTTTTTACCTTATTTATTTTTTTCTTAAATGTGTACTTTTGCAAACAGTTGCTGCCATATGTACACTTGGACACAGGACATTCTTCAAACCAGTGACTCATCATTACTGAAATAGTTTCAGAAAAATCTGAGGAAGATGTAACTATAAAATACTATTGCTTCTCACATAACATGTGCTGCTCACAAGAGAAAACTGGATTACCAAATATAGTACCGTTATTTTTTTATAGCATATGCTGAAACAAAATTTGGTTTTTGACATTATGAAAGTGTGTTGTCAGCAACAGTTTTCGACATCATCAACATCATCATCTTGGAAGCATGTTAAATGTCACTATGAGCATTGCCAAGAGAAAGACATAATCCCTGGCCCTGAAGCTCACAACAAAATCCTACATCACAGGCTGGATACAAATGTCACAAAATAGTAGTATCGCAACTGTCACTAAACATGTTTACGTCAAAAAAGTATTTTCAACAAAGCCTGCACCAAGGTGGAGGAAATGTAAAAAGTTCCTTGAGAATGGTCAAAGTCTCTCTCTGGCTGTGTGTGGGCTATCTTTAGAAGTCAAAAGTACTGCATTGCCACGGCACAAAAAAAGCTTTGCAAGCGCGCGAAACCCTTAATGTGGAGTAATGAGGAGAATGGTGAGAGCTGGGAGGCAGACACAGCGGTGGAAACGGTAAGATCCTCTGCCATGGCAACAAGCATACATAGAAGGAAAGAATATGCAGCTTAATTAACACTCAACAATTGCTTGGGGTGACGAATGCAACAAAGAAGAAGAGAATTTGGTGGAATCTCTGAGCTGTTGCCTTCCCCGGTAGCGCCATGGTTTCCCACAGCTTCTCCACACCCTGTCACAGAGACAGATGGAAGGACATGTCTACATGGCTAAATTGACTTTTCTCGTACCCAATCTTTCGCCAGCACAAATGGTGGCCACACATTCCCTGGGCTTTTCCAGCCTCACATCTCATCTCATTACAGAAATTCCTCTGGCCATGCATGCTATGAAGTCAAATGCTTCGTGGGAAATTTGTTCCAAATTGCTAAATCACTCAAGTGCAATACTGATTTCAAATCTACATTTTTGTAATTGGGCTAATAGCTTTCAATGGTCGGTCTTTATTGCCTATGAAGTTATGATTTTCTACTCTAATAATTTAAGCATGTATTAGTGTGCCCATGAGACAGTCTCACCAGCTATAATCATTGCATTCAGATGGTGATGATAGACCATTGTTGCTGTTGACATGCTTCATCAGATGGTGATGTCTGACCCTAATTGCTGCCAGGCTTGGTCAGATGGTGATGTCCAACCCTAATTGCTGCCATGCTTGGTCAGATGGTGATGACTGACCATGGTTGCTGCTGACATGTTTGGTCAGATGGTGATGACTGACCATGGTTGCTGCTGACATGTTTGGTCAGATGGTGATGATTGACCATGGTTGCTGCTGACATGTTTGGTCAGATGGTGATGACTGACCATGGTTGCTGCTGACATGTTTGGTCAGATGGTGATTACTGACCATGGTTGCTGCTGACATGTTTGGTCAGATGGTGATGACTGACCATGGTTGCTGCTGACATGTTTGGTCAGATGGTGATGACTGACCATATTTGCTGCTGACATGTTTGGTCAGATGGTGATTACTGACCATGGTTGCTGCTGACATGTTTGGTCAGATGGTGATGACTGACCATATTTGCTGCTGACATGTTTGGTCAGATGGTGATGACTGACCATGGTTGCTGCTGACATGTTTAGTCAGATGGTGATGTCCGATCATAATTGCTGCCATGCTTGGTCAGATGGTGATGACTGACCATGGTTGCTGCTGACATGTTTAGTCAGATGGTGATGTCCGATCATAATTGCTGACATGTTTGGTCAGATGGTGATGATTGACCATGGTTGCTGCTGACATGTTTGGTCAGATGGTGATGTCTGACCATATTTGCTGCTGCCATATTTGGTCAGATGGTGATGATTGACCATGGTTGCTGCTGACATGTTTGGTCAGATGGTGATTACTGACCATGGTTGCTGCTGACATGTTTGGTCAGATGGTGATGATTGACCATGGTTGCTGCAGACATGTTTGGTCAGATGGTGATGACTGACCATATTTGCTGCTGACATGTTTGGTCAGATGGTGATGACTGACCATGGTTGCTGCTGACATGTTTGGTCAGATGGTGATGATAGACTATTGTTGCTGTTGACATGCTTCATCAGATGGTGATGTCTGACCCTAATTGCTGCCAGGCTTGGTCAGATTGTGATGTTCGACCCTAATTGCTGCCATGCTTGGTCAGATGGTGATGACTGACCATGGTTGCTGCTGACATGTTTGGTCAGATGGTGATGATTGACCATGGTTGCTGCTGACATGTTTGGTCAGATGGTGATTACTGACCATGGCTGCTGCTGACATGTTTGGTCAGATGGTGATGATTGACCATGGTTGCTGCAGACATGTTTGGTCAGATGGTGATGACTGACCATATTTGCTGCTGACATGTTTGGTCAGATGGTGATGACTGACCATGGTTGCTGCTGACATGTTTGGTCAGATGGTGATGATAGACCATTGTTGCTGTTGACATGCTTCATCAGATGGTGATGTCTGACCCTAATTGCTGCCAGGCTTGGTCAGATTGTGATGTTCGACCCTAATTGCTGCCATGCTTGGTCAGATGGTGATGACTGACCATGGTTGCTGCTGACATGTTTGGTCAGATGGTGATGATTGACCATGGTTGCTGCTGACATGTTTGGTCAGATGGTGATGATTGACCATGGTTGCTGCTGACATGTTTGGTCAGATGGTGATGACTGACCATGGTTGCTGCTGACATGTTTGGTCAGATGGTGATTACTGACCATGGTTGCTGCTGACATGTTTGGTCAGATGGTGATGACTGACCATGGTTGCTGCTGACATGTTTGGTCAAATGGTGATGATAGACCATTGTTGCTGTTGACATGCTTCATCAGATGGTGATGTCTGACCCTAATTGCTGCCAGGCTTGGTCAGATGGTGATGTCCGACCCTAATTGCTGCCATGCTTGGTCAGATGGTGATGACTGACCATGGTTGCTGCTGACATGTTTAGTCAGATGGTGATGTCCGACCATAATTGCTGACATGTTTGGTCAGATGGTGATGACTGACCATGGTTGCTGCTGACATGTTTGGTCAGATGGTGATGATTGACCATGGTTGCTGCTGACATGTTTGGTCAGATGGTGATGATTGACCATGGTTGCTGCTGACATGTTTGGTCAGATGGTGATGACTGACCATGGTTGCTGCTGACATGTTTGGTCAGATGGTAATGATTGACCATATTTGCTGCTGCCATATTTGGTCAGATGGTGATGACTGACCATGGTTGCTGCTGACATGTTTGGTCAGATGGTGATGATTGACCATGGTTGCTGCTGACATGTTTGGTCAGATGGTGATGTCTGACCATATTTGCTGCTGCCATATTTGGTCAGATGGTGATGACTGACCATGGTTGCTGCTGACATGTTTGGTCAGATGGTGATGATTGACCATGGTTGCTGCTGACATGTTTGGTCAGATGGTGATGACTGACCATGGTTGCTGCTGACATGTTTGGTCAGATGGTGATGATTGACCATGGTTGCTGCTGACATGTTTGGTCAGATGGTGATGATTGACCATGGTTGCTGCTGACATGTTTGGTCAGATGGTGATGATAGACCATATTTGCTGCTGCCATATTTGGTCAGATGGTGATGACTGACCATGGTTGCTGCTGACATGTTTGGTCAGATGGTGATGATTGACCATGATTGCTGCAGACATGTTTGGTCAGATGGTGATGTCTGACCATATTTGCTGCTGCCATATTTGGTCAGATGGTGATGACTGACCATGGTTGCTGCTGACATGTTTGGTCAGATGGTGATGATTGACCATGGTTGCTGCTGACATGTTTGGTCAGATGGTGATGACTGACCATGGTTGCTGCTGACATGTTTGGTCAGATGGTGATGATTGACCATGGTTGCTGCTGACATGTTTAGTAAGATGGTGATGATTGACCATGGTTGCTGCTGATGTGTTTGGTCAGATGGTGATGACTGACCATGGTTGCTGCTGCCATATTTGGTCAGATGGTGATGACTGACCATGGTTGCTGCTGACATATTTGGTCAGATGGTGATGACTGACCATGGTTGCTGCTGACATGTTTGGTCAGATGGTGATGACTGACCATGGTTGCTGCTGACATGTTTGGTCAGATGGTGATGACTGACCATGGTTGCTGCTGACACGTTTGGTCAGGTGGTGATGATTGACCATGGTTGCTGCTGACATGTTTAGTAAGATGGTGATGATTGACCATGGTTGCTGCTGATGTGTTTGGTCAGATGGTGATGACTGACCATGGTTGCTGCTGCCATATTTGGTCAGATGGTGATGACTGACCATGGTTGCTGCTGCCATATTTGGTCAGATGGTGATGACTGACCCTGATGGTGCAAGTTAATGAAGAAAAGGAGCTTCAGAGTGAGTGAATATTGTTTTAAGCCACAGTCAGCAATAATCTATCTTTGCTACATAGTTCAGACAAGTCAGTGGTTGAGAGTATGAGCAACAATCTATGTCATTGGGCATATTGTAACAGGACTTTCCTCTCCCTAAAGCTCTGAGGATGGAGGAAGGTGATTGAAAGAGGAGAAAGCAGATGACGCTCGAAGAAGGTTATGATGATTTGTATATTTATCTCATCTAAGCCTATATACTTATCAAAACAAATTGAATACAAGTCTGGATAAGGTCATTGGGAGTAAAAATAGACAGAATGAGCAGTGTATATTTAACAATTATACACACATCTCTGATACAACAGTCAAATTAATCAATGTGATAAACACATATATCTGACTGCCAGAGCACTTCTACAAAGCTGGCCTCCCTGTTACATAAATGTGACCCTACTGATCACTGCTACCAGAGCCAGGGACATCTCGACAATACTTCCAACTCCACACAACTGAGACTAATTTGATTTCTCACTCCTTTAACAGAGAAATGATTCAAAGACAAGCTTTTACCATTTCCTATCTTTGTGAGTAGATCAAATCATGCCTTTTCAAATGCCATCAATAATTATGAAAAAGGTTGGTATTAATGTAACAAGTTTCACTTTTTTGTGTTTCAGTTTGTTGTTCATCATTATACCTGTTCCTTGGGGAGATTCTGACAAACTGTTATTTCAGTTTCCTCTTCCTCAGGCCAATGTACATCATTGCTCTAATATTCTAATCCATTTCCGGACACTTTCAGTAATACCTTATTCAAAATACTTTCTTGCTCACACCGGAACAAAAACAGCAATTTATAGGTAAATTTACCCTGAAGCTTCAGAAAGTGTCATTCCTTAATGAGATAGAAATTCAGTTGCCTTAGTGTAAATATTTTTTTATCAAAACATCTAATAGTTTTTCATCAGCACAATATTATCAAGCCTCTCTTCCAGTTGCAAACATGATCTAATATGAAATATGAAGCCTTCTAAAAATAGCAGAGATCATTTTCTATTTCCGCACTAAACTATCATTCTACTATCAAAGAAAAGATATGTCTTGAAATTGTTCTAATTTGAAAGACTTAAATGGATTGCAAGAAGTAACAATCAACATGACCTTGTCCCGCAGAACGATGAGATCATTCTTCAATGTCCAGTAAATATAGATGATCAACAGTCTTATAAATCTGTCCTATCATTCCACATACTCATGTATGTAATACTGCAAATGCATCCATCAATAGCATTACACTCACAATACATTATGCATTCGTGACAAAAACGATACTGACCATGTAAGCACACAGGGATTTGAGCAACATGAGACAACGCTGATGTTGTGATCACGATGCAACCCACAACAAGACAAGGTCCTGAAGTTTACAAGGCATGTGTAAAAGTTGCTGCCTTGAACTCACACTGAAAGGCAACCATTGTGTCTGACAGGTACAATAACCAACATATAGGAGTTTATGTATTGGTTGTTTATGTGACGCTGAAGAAACATTCAAAATATCTATTAATCCACCAAGCAGCACATAGAAGTGCTGGAAGTCTTCTAACTATATAAGGCAGAGAAAGGCTTTATCTCTTTCAACTTCCCAATACGATACCCTATATACCACCAATCACATACCATCTCCCAGACATTACCATGGCAATGGCTTAATCATGATTTTCTGTCATAAGACTTCAACTTATATCTTAAGAGAGTTGTTATTTGAGAAATGCACGAATGTCCTCTGAAGGAAGGAGTTGTGTTTCCGCCCACCTATCATGGAGGGAAAAACTCTGACAAACAAAGTCAAGCTTAATGTAAGAGTACTCTATATAGACATGTAGGTTATCCAGTAGATGTTGTACGTAAGAAAACAAGAGACTTTTTGACACTGTTCTACTTAATATTTTGTCAGTAATTCTGACATCTAAGGAATTATGTGTGTGTAGTTTCTATTTTACTTGACAAAATAGGAATCAGTTATATTTAATGTCTTATAAATTCCCTTTGATGGGAGATTATTCATATCCAACTATATGATACTTTATTTATAAAAGACAGCTACAAAGTGTGCAAAGGGTGAGCATCAAGCAGTATGGCTTGGAAATAAAACACACTAATCTTGATATGTTTTGATAATCAAACTCACATTGCTTATTAGTATAGTTCATGTCAGTGTTTCTGATTTATCTTATGTTTTTTACTCACTATAGTTACAGGTTCCCTTTAGTGGATCATGTCCTGCTGTCTCTGTACACAGTCATCAGTGGACCATGTCCTGCTGTACATAGCCTACCCCATCAGAGGACCATGTCCTGCTGTACATAGCCTACCCCATCAGAGGGCCATGTCCTGCTGTCTCTGTATACAGTCATAAGTGGACCATGTCCTGTTGTACACAGCCTACCCCATCAGAGGACCATGTCCTGCTGTCTCTGTATACAGTCATCAGTGGATCATGTCCTGCTGTCTCTGTATACAGTCATCAGTGGACCATGTCCTGCTGTCCCTGTATACAATCAGCAGTGGATCATGTCCTGCTGTACATAGCCTACCCCGTCAGAGGACCAGGTCCTGCTGTACACAGTCTACCCCATCAGAGGACCAGGTCCTGCTGTCTCTGTATACAGTCATCAGTGGACCAGGTCCTGCTGTATATAGCCTACCCCATTAGTGGATCAGGTCCTGCTGTCTCTGTATACAGTCATCAGTGGACCATGTCCTGCTGTACATAGCCCACCCCGTCAGAGGACCAGGTCCTGCTGTACACAGTCTACCCCATCAGAGGACCATGTCCTGCTGTCTCTGTTTACAGTCATAAGTGGATCATGTCCTGCTGTCTCTGTATACAGTCATCAGTGGATCATGTCCTGCTGTACATAGCCTACCCCGTCAGAGGACCAGGTCCTGCTGTACACAGTCTACCCCATCAGAGGACCAGGTCCTGCTGTATATAGCCTACCCCATCAGTGGATCAGGTCCTGCTGTCTCTGTATACAGTCATCAGTGGACCATGTCCTGCTGTCTCTGTATACAGTCATAAGTGGATCATGTCCTGCTGTACATAGCCTACCCCACCAGTGGATCATGTCCTGCTGTCTCTGTATACAGTCATCAGTGGACCATGTCCTGCTGTACATAGCCTACCCCGTCAGAGGACCTGGTCCTGCTGTACACAGTTTACCCCATCAGAGGACCATGTCCTGCTGTCTCTGTATACAGACATAAATGGACTCTGTCCTGCTGTACATAGCCTACCCCACCAGTGGATCATGTCCTGCTGTCTCTGTATACAGTCATAAGTGGACCAGGTCCTGCTGTACACAGCCTACCCCATCAGTAGACCATGTCCTGCTGTACACAGCCTACCCCATCAGAGGACCATGTCCTGCTGTCTCTGTATACAGTCATAAGTGGACCAGGTCCTGCTGTACACAGCCTACCCCATCAGTGGACCATGTCCTGCTGTCTCTGTATACAGTCATCAGTGGACCATGTCCTGCTGTATATAGCCTACCCCATCAGTGGATCAGGTCCTGCTGTCTCTGTATACAGTCATCAGTGGACCATGTCCTGCTTTCTCTGTATACAGTCATAAGTGGACCATGTCCTGCTGTACATAGCCTACCCCACCAGTGGATCATGTCCTGCTGTCTCTGTATACAGTCATCAGTGGACCATGTCCTGCTGTACATAGCCTACCCCGTCAGAGGACCAGGTCCTGCTGTACACAGTCTACCCCATCAGAGGACCATGTCCTGCTGTCTCTGTATACAGTCATAAGTGGACCATGTCCTGCTGTACATAGCCTACCCCACCAGTGGATCATGTCCTGCTGTCTCTGTATACAGTCATCAGTGGACCATGTCCTGCTGTACACAGCCTACCCCATCAGAGGACCATGTCCTGCTGTCTCTGTATACAGTCATCAGTGGACCATGTCCTGCTGTACACAGCCTACCCCATCAGTGGATCATGTCCTGCTGTCTCTGTATACAGTCATCAGTGGACCATGTCCTGCTGTACACAGCCTACCCCATCAGAGGACCATGTCCTGCTGTCTCTGTATACAGTCATCAGTGGACCATGTCCTGCTGTACATAGCCTACCCCACCAGTGGATCATGTCCTGCTGTCTCTGTATACAGTCATCAGTGGACCATGTCCTGCTGTACACAGCCTACCCCATCAGAGGACCATGTCCTGCTGTCTCTGTATACAGTCATAAGTGGTATGCTGTACATAGCCTACCCCACAAGTGGATCATGTCCTGCTGCTGTCTGAGCACACAGTCATCAGAGGACCATGTCCTACACTGCCCTTGCCTTGAGATGAACATAACTCTCAAACTTTAATATAAACCCACTACTGTGCAAGCAATATGAGTCTGTCTGAGCCAAATAAACATGATACTACTTAGGCCGTCTGGTATCTGTGTGCTGGTTTGTGTACTTTATTTACTTTAACTTGCCAACACTGAAAGTTTCTATCTTACATCTAAAGGGTAACTGCTGTAATTTGTATTGTCTATTGGGATAATGTATAATGCAAAACTTCAACGATACATCTTCGTAGATTAGGCCACACTGTGGTAGAGAATGCAAGTCAATGATCAAGAGAGCCAGGGTTTAATGACATAAGAGCAGCCAGGTCTGATGACACACCATGACAGTCAGGATCTGGTGACACACCATGACAGTCAGGATCTGGTGACACACCATGACAGTCAGGATCTGGTGACACACCATGACAGTCAGGATCTGGTGACACACAATGGCAGTCAGGATCTGGTGACACACCATGAAAGTCAGGATCTGGTGACACACCATGACAGTCAGGATCTGGTGACACACCATGACATTCAGGATCTGGTGACACACCATGACAGTCAGGATCTGGTGACACACCATGACAGTCAGGATCTGGTGACAGTACATGGCAGTCAGGTTCTGGTGACACACAATGACAGTCAGGATCTGGTGACACACCATGACAGTAAGGATCTGGTGACACACCATGAAAGTCAGGATCTGGTGACACACCATGACAGTCAGGATCTGGTGACACACCATGACAGTCAGGATCTTGTGACACACCATGACATTCAGAATCTGGTGACACACCATGACAGTCAGGTTCTGGTGACACATCAAGACAGTCAGGATCTGGTGACAGTACATGACAGTCAGGATCTGGTGACACACCATGACAGTCAGGATCTGGTGACACACCAAGACAGTCAGGATCTTGTGACACACCATGACAGTCAGGATCTGGTGACAGTACATGGCAGTCAGGTTCTGGTGACACACCATGACAGTCAGGATCTGGTGACACACCATGACAGTCAGGTTCTGGTGACACACCATGACAGTCAGGATCTGGTGACACACCATGACAGTCAGGATCTGGTGACACACCATGACAATCAGGATCTGGTGACACACCAAGACAGTCAGGGTCTGGTGATACACAATGACTGTCAGGATCTGGTGACACATCAAGACAGTCAGGATCTGGTGACAGTACATGACAGTCAGGATCTGGTGACACACCATGACAGTCAGGATCTGGTGACACACCATGACAGTCAGGATCTGGTGACACACCATGACAGTCAGGATCTGGTGACACATGACAATCAGGATCTGGTGACACACCAAGACAGTCAGGATCTGGTGACACACCATGAGAGTCAGGATCTGGTGACACACCATGACAGTCAAGATCTGGTGACACACAATAGCAGTCAGGATCTGGTGACACATGACAGTCAGGATCTGGTGACACACCAAGACAGTCAGGATCTGGTGACACACCATGACAGTCAGGATCTGGTGACACACCATGACATTCAGGATCTGGTGACACACCATGACAATCAGGATCTGGTGACACACCAAGACAGTCAGGTTCTGGTGACACACCATGACAGTCAGGATCTGGTGACACACCATGACAGTCAGGAACTGGTGACACACCATGACAATCAGGATCTGGTGACACACCAAGACAGTCAGGATCTGGTGACACACAATGACAGTCAAGATCTGGTGACACACAATAGCAGTCAGGATCTGGTGACACATGACAGTCAGGATCTGGTGATACACCAAGACAGTCAGGATCTGGTGACACACCATGGCAGTCAGGATAAGATGACACCATGACAGCCAGGTCACGATGGTTTCTCCTTGGTTACCACCTCTCCAAGTGATGACTGAATTGCCTACCTCCACCATCTCCCTCACCTTCACCACCAGTCCCTCACCTCCATCACATCTGCCACCTCCTCACAACAGACCTGGGGTCTGGAAACATCATATGCCAGAATTTCCAAACTCATAATGCCAGCTTAATGTAAAAATACTTGACATACAAACACATTATTTCTATTCCCTAAATATTTCAAAATGCAAGTACATACTTTTCACACCATCCACATGACATATTGACATATATGTTTGCCTCTCGTGCAAAGCAATGCCTCCAGGCAGTCCATCAGGGATATAGTACTGACATATCCACTCATAGTCTTGATACCTGACAAAATGAATTCTCTACCTATGTATATGAACATCCCTCAAACTACACACTGTAGCTCACCTGAATACATAGGTAATTGTCAACAAAGGCAGCCACTTCAGATTGGTGTCTGTCAGCATAGATTATCAAATATTGTTCCATCATTATTTAGCCCTAACAGACAGAAAGGAAATAAGTAACGTCATCAGAGTGTTTTACTCTGCAACAATAAATGTAATATTGTTTTCAATCACACACATTTTAAATTCTGAGGCTTATAGATTTACCTTCTGACATGGATTATATTTTTATTTCTCAAAAGTTAAAATTTCAAAATTGATGCCTGACACAAAACAAGAAATTAGAGATTTTGCAATATTTTCAATATTCACAAAAGTTTACAACAGATAATATTCTTAATGTGCATGTTGTATATATTTACACCTAGCAATCGGTGAGATAAATAAGTGGACATTGTAATATGACAGACATGCATGCAGTGTAACTCTACTTCCAATGGTTCCTTAGGACCATGTCTTCATCAACACCAATAACAAAGCAACTTACTGGCTTTATCGGCAACATCAGATGCATTCATGTAGGGGTTGGCCTTCACCTTGAACACCACTTTACCATCTTCAACTCTGAAATAATATTAAAGATAATCATCATATCTTTGATCACAACATTTCATAGCTCTATATTACAACATTTATTGACAACACAATCTATAGTTTCATTTATTGGAAACTTCATGTTGAAATACCTGAAATTTCCCTGGGCAGACAATGTCCCTCAAAAATATGCGTGGTTACAATGTGTGACATGGCTCATTCAACTTGCTCCTGTTATCAGCCACTGGTCTGCCTGGCCCCAGGTTGCTGTCGCATAGCTGTAATATTGCTGACTGAGGCACAAAACAGCAGTCACTCACTCACTCACTCACTCACTAGCACTGTTAGTTGTTAGTTGTGTTACATTCATCGTTCCAAGCAGTTGTTCCACATTATTTCTACAAATCTTATTTTCAGTAACAAATAAACTAATGTTTCAAGCCATGCAGTTACACTGAAATTTCTCTGTTTATACATTTATATTTTTGTTTCCGTATACACTTGTTAATCCATCTCAGCAATTCTCAAATGCCAATATTTCTCCTGCTAAACGAACATCATGCCTGGATAAAGGTGTAGGGGCTGAAGCCGAAACAATCAACCAAAGTCTCGCTTTGACGTGTGTGCTGATGACAGGAAAATACCATCCATGATGAAAGATGCCTCACAAACAGCTTAACTCCTCTCCATCTAGTTGTACATATTGCAGTATATTCAGTAAACATGACTCATACAAGTGTATCCGGGTGTTTATATCAATTTAACCTCAGTGATCACTGATACTTACTTGAAATGCATAACAAACGCTAATGCTTACTAAATACAATGTTTATTCCTAATACCGGATATTAACACTCCCAAACACACTCACATAATAACCTGTTTATCATATAACGTCATTCTCGATTCTGTCGTCGAAAAACTTCTCTCACAAATGGCACCTAAGTTTTCCTGGAATGTGTGCATTAATATGTATCACTTCTTAAGATCAGTGATTTGTCAGCTGGTCAAGTGACAACAGTCATCATAGGACTAAAAGCGGTTTTTAGACAGTAATGTAACTACAACAGGCAAAATAACAATTGCCTATACATATTGTTTCTTCTTGCTTTTCATGGAAATCCATCGGTCCACCCACTAGAGTAATTGCCCCTTATTAAAGGGCAGCTATTCTTATCTATGAGGTGTCACGTTTGTTTAGAGTCTGCCTGGCCTGTCATAATGTTACGAAGTGCAGAGTCACATGTACACCCAGCAACAACATGACACAAGGCAATTCAGACATATTTCAGCCACATCCAACTGTTTTAAATTAAAAAAGCAGAGGTCTACAAGTACAGAGTTGGAAACTCATCCTGCTAGGCAAGTGTTATCACTTAATTGTTTTGCAATTAACATCTCCAAAGTTGTCAAGATGCCTCAGCTACGTCCCAGTTATGCACTGATTGTCAGTATCTTACACTATTGTTTCGATAATGATTACAATTATCCCAGTAATTTCTCCAGATTCTCTTTGGTTAATTCTGACTCGATCATTGACTGACAATGGCAACACCATGTTTGTTTGTAAACACTAAAAGTAGTACCTACCTGACCTTTCATATTTGCATCTTTATCTGTATATGACCCCAATGGATACTGTTCTTATCTGTTGGCTTTATCCTGCCGAGAACCTACCCATCATATGATAATGATGATGCTTTCAGATTATTTAAACTTGCATAAAAATGCAAAACAAAAATAATTAAAGCTGCAAGCAGTAATGGCGGGCTCCAAGTAACACTATGCACAAACATCCATGTTCGAATCCTCAAAGGGTTTCCTTGAACCAAATCCGTCAAATGTAGGCACCACTTGCAGGGAATCACCGCTGCGAAATTGGCGTATGCCAGGGTGTCCAGGTCTGCTCTAAACCCATTTGCGACCTCGAACATGTTCGAATCCATAAATGGTTTGCTTGTTCCAACTCTGTCAAAAGATAGTCACCGGAAATCGCCGCTTACGAAATTGGCGTGTTCCAGGGGTGTCCCAAATGTTAATCAAATATTACCACATAGCGGTGTTACTTTTAGCATACAACCAAGAACAAAAAATGAGATGCATATGGCACACTAACTTCATGTAAACTTGCAATAGTTTGTGTAAACAACCTTACAAGATATAATCTTTAAAGTAAAATTTCGTTGAAAAAAAAAGATTAAAATCAAAATTCAATACGGCCATAACTAAAAAAGATATCCAAAATCGGCTATTAAGATTTGATGTGTTTTGTATGAAGAGAATTCCCAGAAAACTTTGAAGCATTTCATGCAGTGGGCTCGGAGGAGTTTGAAGACATGTTTGAAGACATGTACCCAAAACACACTGTGAAAACCTTGAATCCAATATGGCTGCCAAACCACATGACCAATGACCAAAGTCAAAGAACAAAAAATGTCAAGGAACTAAAGCAGCAGATACATGCAAGGTTTGAAAGTAATCGGACAAGCGGTTGCAGAGCAATAGGGCAAAATACATCTTCAAAAAATACTTGTTTTTCAGTTATCTGCCTTTGGTCATTGGGCCTACGGCCTTGAGATTTGGCGGGCACTAGTACTCCACGGTCTACATACACACACAAAATTTGAACAAAATCGAGGCAGTGGTTATTTTGCTAGCTCTGGTACAAAAATCGGCGGGATAATAAATAATAATAATAATAAATCGAACGATTACAACAGGGCTCTACAGCTTTTCGGCTTGGAGCACTAAAAATAGTTTTTCTAAACTAAATTACCAGTTAATATTGTTACTATTGTCCAGATCCTTTGAAATATTAAAATTCTGGAAATATTATTAAATCACTAACTTCATAAGAGTTCATTAATGAGTCTTAAACTAACATCAATATCTAATAGCATAAGACTAGCATTTGGAAATGTATCAATTTGTATTATTTTCATAATATTTTAAAGTTCATTGCAATGTAAAGGACATCATATATTCCTTGAAGCCTGTCTCCAAATCATTAACATCAATCTGTTGCACACATGCATCTCTTCAGGAGTCAATATCCTATGCCAGCCAGTTGTATGAGAACAAATGTCACCAGTGGCACTGTAATGGCCACGGCACATAGTCCTCGCATTACAATTACCATTATGTATACCTCAGACACAAGAACAGGCTTATGCAATTAATTTCCTTAATGAAGAGGAAAATATTATATTCCACAAATGAATACGGACTATTCAAAGCTAGCTTCCATTTCCTGGCCAGGGCCATCTATTGTTGTTGACTGTGGGAGTGTCACATTCGTCATATTGTCATTACACTATTGTCGATTTCATGTCGTTTTCACTCTCTGGAAAATCAGCACCAATGGTGTATTGAATAATGTGTTATGTCAGGTAATCTCCCATTATCTCATTGGTAATCCACCGCCCCTGCTTTACAGTGACTGTCAGTGACAGCTGATTCTTACTGTATATAGCAGGGGGAGACTGAGCAACGAATAAAAGAGTGAATGAAGGTGTTAATATAGATCAATGGAATGTACTACTCAAGGTGAATTAAAACACATGTTTTAAATTATTTTATATGAACAGTTTAATTTTTGTCCCTCTCTTCAGTCAACGGAATCATTCAATGAAACCTAATTGACGACCATTCGAGGCTTGATGGGGGACCTGAAACTTCTTCAAGGAAATAATCTGTTCAAGAAACAAGCTTGAACACTATTTCCCCTATATCATTCACAGCTGTTCTGAACAATCATGTGTAGTGGGTCCCCCCCCTAAATGTTTTAGCTCTGACCTTCGGAGACAAAAATTGTATCTTTTGAGGCTGAGATTGAAAAAAATACTGTTATTCAAACCTTAAACCCATCTGGAACCCCCACACCCCAAGAATATTAAATAGCCAGAGGGCTAGTACATGGACTAGGTCCCTACAGTCAGACAACATACCACACTCATGAAAAACTACAGTACGTAGCTTCACAAGTCACTAAAGTTCTCAGCATAAATGAAACACGTGTGTAACTTTTCGTAGCCAGAGAAATGAGGACGAGATCTTGTTTCCACAATCAAGATTACGTTGAAAGGCTTATTACTTGTGAACTTAGAGAAACATCATATGTAGACCTTATTTCAGTTATGAAATAAAATTGCAGGCTTTACTGTAGGGGACATGGAGGCAGGGTGTGATCAGGATATTCCGACCCAACACAGACTGCACTGCCTCATCACTGGCAATGATAGCTATATACTCAGGGGCAACAATAACTGTGATCACGTTCATATTAATTACATTCACATTTTTTTTAAGCACATTAAAAGTGTTTTGTTGTCTAATGGGGCTGAAAAAGAGGGTTTGGTAACGTTTAAATATTTTTAAACTCATATTTAAACAAAATTTTATATTTGACATTGAAATGTCTGTGTACTTTACACAAGTGAGATGAAATGTTTGGTTATCTCATATGAGAGATTTTCATAATTAATTTCTAAGATACCAATTTCTGGGTTAACCTCTGCATTTTCATTTGGAAATCACCCTGTAACAATACTGTTATTCAGTCATCAGTCCTCAATCCCTCTCCACAAATGATATTCTGAATCAACACTGGATGTACAGACTAATAGGCTGTATAATGAAAACAGATGTTTCTCAAGAACATTTTTCTCAAAATGAAAAGGGATGGAGGACTTGATATGAACTCTGCTCTTTTATACAATGGCAGTTGTCAAGCACAGCTAACAAAGTATGCTTTATAGAATGCAGTAAATTTGAAAGATATTTTTTCATTGGCAATACAAATGACTGACGCACAGGTTTTAAAAGCGATGCGCCAATGCCCAAGAAACATTCTCTTTTTTCATTTAGTCTTATATATTCCAAATACACATGAACTTATGAACTGAAGCACTATCTGGTCTTTAAGTGACAAAGAAAATCATTTATCACCAGGAGAAAACATGTCACAGAGAAAACGAGCATGGAACTCCTGCTGTTCCACCCATTCCATATCATGAATGATGCCTTGTCAAACCAATTAAACAACCAACAGTAACACTGGACAGGAGACATTCTCCATAAATCTCTCTACACCACTTCCTCATTTCAAATACCTGGCTTTGGTGGCATTAGAACAAGGATATTGTTTAAGAGTGAGGATTTGGACTGTTTACACGTGCATTCCTCCAGGTGATTTGTCTTTTGGAAACAATCCAACCCCTGGGTAGAGGAAATTTACATGTACAAAAAAAGTGTCTTAGAGTTATGTCTCAGATTGAGATATATGGAGACCTAAATAATAATCTTAGAACATATCTTTGTATTGAAAAAAAGGCCATGAGATCAGCACAAAATTTCAAAATGGAGCATACATGTTTCCCAATGTATTCCTTGTTCATGTGATGATGATGATGTATAATGTCAATAGGATTGGTAGATTGGCCCAGTGATAACAATAAAAAACATCACGTCAAACTAGAAGTTCAACTGATATTCTTGCATTTTAAAGTTGAAATAAATCTAATTTCAAAGGTGAGAAAAAGCTGTGGAAAGATGACAATGAACTAGTTGATCTTTGTACATATTGGCAACATATTTTCAGACAATATTTGTGCCAAAAATATAAATAAAGTACATTAATTTGGCATGTTGCTATATTTGTCATTAAACATTATTTACACCTTCTAGGATTCTAGAATAGAGATTTACAAGGCTTGATAAAAGGCAATAACATAACACCAATTGGTTTTTCCAAAAATATCATGCAGATGTATCAAGTTTGTGATGCATGAAATATATGAAGACATTTAATCATTTTCTCATACAGCTCGAAAAAACATGTTCTATAACTTCGATGATTTCTGAAATCTTGACAGGTCCATCCGAAGGATTCCAAAGATCAACTTAAGAACATGCATCAATTCAAAACGGCTGTCACAGCATGCAGCTGGACCAGGTGTTGGGGATGACCAAAGTCCACAGTGGTCTGTCAGTGCATGATTGTCATTAAACCAGCCTGGAAGCCGGCTTCAAGAGTCTTATGACAAGCCAAAGACCACCGGAAACTTGTTGGACCGGGGATGATAGAAGCATGAAAGCTTAGAATGCGGGTGGATTGGGGCTGGCATTGAGTGTTGTAAACTGTCTGAGAAAAGCTACAACAGACAGGCAAGAGTAAACACTAATGACAAGCAAAAGCTTCCATGTCATCTCTTGTTAATTCAGTCATGCTTAAAGAATTTGGGAAATTATTTTTTCCATCAGAAATAGATATAACCAATATCTTATTATACACAGCTTTTCTCTGATTCAAATGAATGGTCACATGCAACAATGATCTCTTATGCATTGTAACTCATGTTCTTAATGATTCACATTTCTGTCAGTGTTGCAGGTGCCAGTGTTCATATAGTACTTTCTCTTCAAACAAAGGAATTTATGTGAAAACCTCTCAAGGAACACTTTTCTTTCTTCATTATGCATTTGCATAGTTTTGTTGGTGCCTTTAACAGAAGGAACATCGCATTTGTTCTGTATAACTTAAGCAGTGAAACACGGTATCTATTGCAAGTACTCAATCAAGCTTCGAAAAACATCTTGGTAATTGACATCTCAGGAGCAAAATTCATTGGTATACATTTCAATTTTTCAAAAGCATGTGCAAAAGATATAAAAAAGCAACAGTATTAGGTCACCAAGAGACTTAAGAAGTGAAATGAAATTGTCATTATTTGCTTAAAGTAAAATAAAATTCCCAAGATAACGGTAAGAAAATCTTTTACGTACCAGGAAAACAAATAAGATGACATGTAATACAAGCAGTAAAATGTACAGAGCTGTCCAGCATTTATGGACAAGGCTAGTATATTTGTCACGACATTTATTCTGAAAGACGAACCTTCCACCCAACCATTTCTGTTACGTACATCCAAATAGGTTCTGGGAGACATTGTCAACAGTTTAGCCGCAGGAGAAAATCTCACCCACAATGGCTCGTATACCAAAATCAATAGCATCATCAATGGACACCAGTGTCTAATGATGCCAAAAGCTGGAAAAAGATGTATCCTTGTTGCAGTTACTGTGGGTGCGATGATCACCATGCAGTGGTACATGGCTGCTCGGGGCAACCCTTCTACAGCTATTGTCTGGACGTCATATGATGAAATCCATCAGGGTGAGCACTTTGTATCCAAAACTGGTCTAATAATTGATACACATAGCGGTTTTGTCTGAATTTAACTGATATGTTTGTTCCATAGCACAGCAAAAGTATTGTCTTCTGTCCTTGGGTGGAACCTTAATTATTCCACCAAAAAATCTTTGAGTAGGACTGCAGTAAATCTGAAGTCTGATCTTGCTGTCAGGTCTAACCCACATCATACAATAATCATACAGCATACTACACACTAGCATTTGTATACCTAGCAGAGGAAATCTTTTAACATAAATTTTCCACTTATTCAAACTCAAACCGTCAACTTCTTTATATATAGGGCGGGAGTGGGTGTGAGAGTAGGGGTGAGAGTGGGGGTGGGAATAGGGGTGAGAGTGGTGGTGAGAGTAGGGGTGGGAGTAGGGGTGAGAGTATGGGTGAGAGTAGGGGTGAGAGTAGGGGTGAGAGTGGGGGTGGGAGTAGGGCTGTGAGTAGGGGTGAGAGTAGGGGTGAGAGTGGGGATGGGAGTAGGGGTGAGAGTGGGGGTGGGAGTAGGGGTGGGAGTAGGGGTGAGAGTGGGGGTGATAGTAGGGGTGAGAGTAGGGGTGGGAGTAGGGGTGAGAGTGGGGGTGATAGTAGGGGTGGGAGTAGGGGTGAGAGTAGGGGGGAGAGTGGGGGTGGGAGTAGGGGTGGGAGTAGGGGTGAGAGTAGGGGTGAGAGTAGGGGTGAGAGTTGGGGTGAGAGTAGGGGTGGGAGTAGGGGTGAGAGTAGGGCCGAGAGTGGGGGTGAGAGTGGGGGTGAGAGTGGGGGTGAGAGTAGGGGTGAGAGTAGGGGTGAGAGTGGTGGTGGGAGTAGGGGTGAGAGTAGGGGTGAGAGGGGGGGTGAGAGTGGGGGTGAGAGTAGGGGTGAGAGTAGGGGTGAGAGTAGGGGTGGGATTGGAGTTGGAAATGGAGCTTTTCGGTTGACTGGAATTTGTGTGAATATGATAATCTGTTCCCGAAAATGAGTTTGTCCTTGGGTCTTACCAAAACTATAACTTAATCTCTTAACTGCTGGAAGCTATGAAACATAATGTTTTGTGGGTCCTGATAATATTGTTTAGCTCCTCCTCCCAAAATAATACATGGTCGGTGCCCTGCCCTGAAAGTGAAGCCAGACAAACCGAAAAGCCTACTGGTTCATGGACAAATCCTGTTAATATCCTCTGAAATCACTTTGTTGTTAAAGAAGGCAAGTTCACTACTTCAAGGAGGCATTAAATATGTTTTGTAAAAAACAACAACTATTTGACTACATGCATTACAGCCAATAATGAGTGAGTATATTCACAAGTGAGTGAGAATGGATGCCTGACGGTTGATAGGGACACCTATATACATCTCTATAAACCATCTCTGGCTTCATCAAGGCAATCATCATATATATCAAGGTAGTTTATTTGACAATTTGAATAAAATCCTCTCTTGATATAAGAAATATTGATGTCTCATATAAAACTACAAAGTTCAATTTGTTAGAAGGGAAGGGATATCCATTTTATAACACAGGAAATTTACAATCTTGTCAATATTTGGTTCCATTTCCCAATACCAGTATACTTGCAGTCTCTTGCAAATATTTGTCCCATACAAATGACCCTTCTTCCATATTCAGCCCATGAGGAACCGATAAGAAATCATTAACACCAAAGATTTAACACGGAGGATGACCAACTTGAAATCTCCTTTATTGTAAGAAACCAGAGGATATAAAGTCCCTTGGAAATAGTCTTTTTGACCAAATAAGGTTGTAAAACCACGACGACATTCCTACCCCTGGCACAGCATGGGGTCAATCACTCTGGTCTTTCTAAAGAGAAGCCCAATTTAGGCAAACAAAGATCGCAAATGTCAAAGTAATTAATACAAGGTACAAATAATCTTCTTGAAGATGCCGTACGCTAGCAGCAAAAACTACCCATAATCCTTCAAAGGAATCTTTTCCCTCGGTAATATCTGCCTCAAACCACGCTTTCAGCAGAGTGAGGGACTTCTAATAAGCACATGAAAGACTAGAGAGTCACGGCCGGAAAATCTAATCCTAATACCATGGTTACGGTTTCAGAACCATAGCGATATTTTTATCAATTTTAAGATTATAGGTGCGAGGTGTATAGTCATTTCGTAAGACGTGAAATTGTTGAAAATGGGTCATTCAGTTTTTCCTCATCATCAAAGAATTAACGTTTCTCCGTTTCATTAGAGGGCAACTTTTTCAAAACGAAAAAATTCTGGAACTGCCAAAATCATATCAGCTTCCAAAGACTTGAATTAGAAAGGTATTCAGGTGATATCTGTACTAATGTCACATCAAGTTTCTTTGACATAAAAGACAAATCCTTTGCCCATTGCTGTTAACTACAATTTTCATATTACTGTAGGATGAACAAGATGCACAACAAATGGTGTGTTTACCTTTCCTATTTATAACAAAACTACCTATGGAGCGGGCATGCTGTTCAGCTCCTCGCAGGCTGGGCACAAAGTTACAGCCTATGTGACAGGAGCACCACACAGAGGTGGTGTTTGACACTCCATGCTCAACATCAGATGCTGCCAGGAACTGCTTTCTTTTCTCTTTTCTCTCTTCCTCTTGCCTAAATGTCTCCTACAAAACTATTGTTTTCATTGTCTGGTGGCCATAACTTTAGCATATTCATATTACAAGGCGAAAAACAACATAAAGAAATTGTGTGATGATGTGTTTGTGTAGATGTGTGTAGGGATGTGGGTATTGGGGGAATGTGGCTGTATTGGGTGGGGGTGGTTGTTTTGGGAGAGGGTGGTTGTTTTGGGAGAGGGTGGGGGTGGGGGTGGGGGTGGGGATGTTGTGGTGAGGGTGGCTGTATTTGGTGGAGGTGATTGTGTTGGGTAGGGGGTGCTTTGGTGGGCCGGGGTGGATGAAGGGGAATGTTTGAGTGGGGGTGATTGTGTTGTGGTAAGAGAGATTGTTTTGGGTAGGGGGTGCTGTGGGGGGCCGGGGTGGATGAAGGGGGATGTTTGAGTGGGGGTGATTGTGTTATGGTGAGGGTGATTGTCTTGGGTAGGGGTGGTTGTGTTGGATGGGGTTGCTGTTGTGGGTAGGGGTGGCTGTTTTGGGGTTAAAGTTGTCTCTGCTGGGGTGCTGGAGAGCATGTTGGGGGGAAGGTGTCTGTGTTGGACTGGGGGTGGTTGTATTGAGGTGAGGTGGCTGTGTGAGGGTGGGGATGGTTGTGTTGGAGTGGAGTGGTTGTTTTAGGGTGAGGGACACTGTGTTGGGTATGGGTGGCTTTGTGGTAAGCATGGATTGTTACAATTCAGGTACTGGTAGCAAGAAATGGGAGGTGGAGTGTGTGGGTGTATTAATGTGCAGCAGTGTAACACCTCAAGCTAGATTCAACATCTTTTCATCTGCTCACAACTTGAATGCATTCCTTCTCACAAGAATGTTTGTTCGATCCCTGAGTTAGCAATGTCTGACAAATCTGTCATTCCACATGTAGACTTACCAGTAAGCAAAACACAAAATGCAAAAACTCTTCATTTCTTGAAGAAATGAAGAGATGTATTTCACTAAGCCACAATCACTTCACCACCACACTTTTACATTTGTTAAAATCCTGACAGTAAGGAAATCTCTTCAAAGTAAAATGACCCAAAAAATTTAGAAATTACTTTTGAGACGAAAAGCATATGTATCATTCTGAAGAAAACACTTCTTCAAAGAAAATTATTTCCATCCAGTTTCACTTTGCATTTTACAGACCATGATAAAAACGAAGCACTTGGTCGACACGTCTGCGTTATCATCACACCAAACCAAGCACATAAAGTTTGATAAAGAGGAAAATTTGCTGCCGCCTTGCCTTGATTTATTTCTCCCCGGAGGGCAGTTCTGTGTACGATCTCTGTACACAGAGTCCCATGGTGGAGGCTGCATGCTTCCACCTAGCACACAGCTTCCTTCTAAAATGTGCTGGAAATTCTAAATGTCTGATTCCCTTGACAATGACTTTGATTCTGGTCTGGGAGCAGATCCATGTATTTAATCATGAAATATTTGAGTTTGTATCTGTGCTGTTACATTATTTAAGCCATGGGTGGTGTCTCAAAGTTGCACATATGTTGAAGATATTTTCCAACATTATTTCACATAAAATCTTCTAAGTGACTTTTGAGAGTTGGGCTGAAGTGTCTGGAGCTTCTTAACCACTTCTACTGTTGATGCTTCTTGATGGTTAAACAAATAAATGCCAAGTTAATGGTTCTGCTTTTGCCGTAGTATATATATGACTTTCACCACCTGATGCTTCATACCATATATAGTAGATATATAATGTCAAAAATTTAGCATGACTATATCCTCCTATAAACTCCATGACATTTGGGGGATTTCTGGTTAGGTGAGGTTAAAAAAAGGAGTTAAACGTTGCCTCCAAGATTACTGCACTTACATAGCGATGTGCATGCACATGTGTGTGTGGCTGCTTGTACTAGTCCGGACTAAAGTCTATTTTATAGTGCTCACCCACTGAGATACCATGTTGCAGTTTTAACACAAATACCCCACTTAGACACAGCTAGTATACTGACTCCGAGCCAACCAGTCCTTGTTTTAGCCCCTTGATGCCAAGAGCCAGGCAGGGTAACAAAAAGTAACATCTTTGGTATGACGCTGCTGGGGATTGAACCCTGACATTCCACTCTCCAGGCGGACGCTCTACCACTAGACCACAGAGGTGGTTGATTTCGGGTTAGTATTGGTCCCCAGGAACCTCTGCTTGTCGTAAGATGCAACTCAATGGATCTGGTGGTCAGACTCGGTGACAGTGGGTTGATTATGTGTCCTCATACCTGGCCAGGATGGGATGTAGCTGATAATGTCAACCACTCATTTGTCTGTCCAAGACTTGATTATATTCAGACTGCTGTAATATATCTGCAATATGTGGCTGCAGAAAACACCAATAAGACAAACATATTCTCCTCGAATTATAACATAATGAATTTACCATATATATATAATTGGGTTTAGAAAGAAATAGGAGCTTAATAATATCAGGTAAACTACTTCTTTAAATCTATGACAACAAATGACTACTGTATAATGATTACATACAGATAATACATCTTAATTGACTCAAGAAACTTGCCTGGAGATATCGCTGCACAAAGTACATTCAATTATTGGAAGAAAAGGCAGATAATATTGACAAGAAACTTTTTTTATTCCAATGTTCATGTTACTTGAGAAAACAAATACTGAATGAGACTAACAATGCTGTGCTAGTTTGTTGACCATGCCATGCGCTCATACAGAATGGGGATTACTGTGTATCATATTGCTGAGTTAGCACAGTGGTGCACTGGGGAAATTGTTCCATTCTTCATAGATCTATTGCAAACACATCTTGGTAGCCGCTCATGGCATTGACACTTCACTTGACTTTCATGTTTGATGATGATGATGATGATGATGATGATGATGATGATGATGATGATGATGATGATGGACCACTTACATATTGGATGAGATTATAACTATGTTCATTGAATCAGTTTGCAATCATTTTCTCAGCTCTCTGGGGAGTATTCACCCCAAATTGCCTTTTCTGCAAACTGAAGCTCTGATACTCCCTTTACTTCCCCATAACAAATATGTTATTTCCCAACAACTAATCATCCTTGTTTAAAACAAAAGAATTTCACAAATGTGAAATTCATCTCAACTACACTCTTTGGCTCACAGCCTCCCTGAACAGCTTAATCATCGGTTACCTTCCCGATGGCTTCCCTCCTCACAATCTGTGCTCTAGGAAACTCAACAGGCCATGAGTTGGAAGACCACACAGATTTATAGGCCTGCCCCAATGAACCAAGTAGTTCAAAGCCAAGGAAGACAACGTAATTGAATTGTCTGCAACAAGATATCACACTTTACACAATTCTACAGTACATCCGAAGCCTATATAATAATTACATTTCACCCACTATAGTGAGCTCATACTGTTGACAATACCACATCCAGGCCAATTATAAGTCTTTGGTGGCAGTAGGTGCACTTTTCCATCTGTGTATCTATAAGCCCACTGTGTATTGTGTCCACAGACACTACATGATCACATATCTGTAATTCCTTATATGTCAATATGCCATGTAGTTAGTTTAAAACGGTGTTAATTTTACATGTAAAACAAATATCTGCTGTCTTAAAATGCAGCAGAAATCTCCCAACATCTATCCACAAAATGTAATTCAGAAATGCAAATCAAACACAAACTACTTTCAAAATCTCAGTTCATTTCTTTTTCTCCCTGAATTTCTTTTTCCTTAGTGAATGTTTGAAAATATTCTCTTCCTAGGAAAATTTCTTAAAAGATTCTGAAAATTTATACTGAATTCTATTTACAGTTAACATAAGTGTGATTAATGTATATGCAATTAAACAACTAAATATTTGGTGGGTGATTTTTTTCTGTCTATGTTAATATTAACGAATGAAAAAATATTACTGAGACTTGAATATATTCATCATAGCAGCTGAGGCTGAAAATTTAGCACCTTATACAAATATAAAAAATAATCCTAACATGAAAAACAACAACTGTCCCGTTGTCAAAATAAATAAACAATTAACTTGCTATAATTTTCCAGAAATTAAGATTCCAGAAAAATATTTCCTTTTAACTTTTAACTGCTACCATGCCATGTACCTACAACAAGATCAGGCAAACAAGAACTTCTAGTACAAAAGGCCTAAGTTCTCCAATGAGAAGTTTACAAGTTTGCGACTGCAACCCTTTCACATTCACAAGGATGCTACACCCAATAAGGAGAATGTAATGCTAAATGAGATGGCTGAATATTTGGTCGAGCAACATCTAATCCTCTGGCCAAGTCTTTGTTATCCGGCTTAATTCTCTTTGCAAGAATGGCCATAGCTATATTCATCAAAGACATTTCCTCCAACGACCTGTTTGTCTACAGGAGGGATGATCCCCATGAAGACATTGCTATATTTTAGAGCAGGCAATATCTTGATGCTTTCTCCTGAGGAGAATATGTTTAATCAAGACTATATCTGTATATAGCAGAGCAGCATAATTGACCTGCATGGAAGGATGTTCACAATTTGGAAGAGTCATTTGGCTGGTCTCTTTGCTATTTCAATATATAATCAACATGGATAAAATGCATTTTCTACAATGACTTTGGAAAATACATGATTCTGATTGGTCTGTCAGAGGTTTCAAGTAATCATAACCACCCCTAATTGAAAGGGCTGACTTGATTATCACCATGGAGCCTTAAGTATTTATAGGAAAGTACTTCTTTATCAATCATTATTGCTGGGTTGAAATTATGTACACGGACAGTTTACATCATGTACAGAGGTCTGCGTACTACAACAGTCACAATATGTGTTGCGATACATTTAGGACTGAAAACTCAGTGTGTTACAAATGTAAAGGACATCGGAGAGCTTAAACTTGTCACTTCTCTATCTGCAACTGTGATGTCACATCTGCTGCATCACAATGTGCAGTTTGATGTCCAAATAGTGGTGTGATGTCCAAATAGTGGTGTGATGTTACAATAAGGGTGTGATGTCACAACAGTGGTGTGATGTTACAATAGTGGTGTGATGTCACAATAGTGATGTGATGACAAAATAGTGGTGTGATATCATAATAGAGGTTTGTTGTCCAAATAGTGGTGTGATGTCACAATAGAGGTGTGATGTCAAAATAGGGGTGTGATGTCACAAGAGAGGTTTGATGTCACAATAGTGGTTTGACATCACAATAGAGGTGTGATGTCCAAATAGTGGTGTGATGTCACAATAGAGGTGTGATGTCTAAATAGTGGTGTGATGTCATAAGAATGGATGTGCAGTTTCAAACTAATATTTTCAAGGCTGGTTTCACTTTCTTTAAGAGTGTCCACTAAATGTTTGCTTACAAAGTACTAAATTTTACATCTAAAAGGCTAATGTTACATCACTAAATACAATCTGCAGGTAACATAGATTTACACTGAACCATGTATGTGTATCTCCTAATTTCACAGGCTGATATAAAACCCTCAAACAATTATCACTTACCAGTAATTAACATTTTTGTCAATGATATATTATGAAAAGTATTGTTCATACATGATAGGAACAGATATTTTTTCTTTGTCCTGCTTTTATAAAATTTATAATAAAGAAAATATTTCCCTTAAACAAAAATACACATATTTCTTATGTGCGGTGAAATGAAATGGGGTTTTATGTCTCAATAATTGAACTACTGTAGCAACGTCCAGCCACTTTCATAAACATGGAGATCCCACTGAGACTCTGAGCTAACCAGTCCTTATTATAGCACCTCAATTCAGAACACCAGGCATGGAAACAACAAGTGCCATCTTTTAACATCTTTTGATATCACGCAATGGGGAATCAAACCACCTAACTCCCATTCTCTGGACTACATGATATAATGATTACTACAAATCCATTTGATGTAAAGGAACTATTCCGAATCTGCATACACTACAAGAGCTTAATGATATGTAATGATGCATCAAATTCTGTTCACAATGTAGTTCAACAGGTCTATTTTTAGCTACAACTAATGTTGGGAGTGCCCTTTCTTTAACATTCATTATCTTTGCTAAGTGCAACATACAAGGTACTAAATGCCTGACAAGGGGAGTTTGAATTCCAAATTGAAATAGAACACAGATTAAAACAATTTATTAAGATTTGACGGGACACATTTAGATCTAGAAATGTTCTTCCAGTGTGTACAAAAACCTACATACTGGCTTTCATTATGGCTATGATGAAAATATTAGATATGATTTATGCTATGACCTGTAAGGATTTTGTTTGTTTGTTGTAAACATTGCACTCAGCAATGTTCCAGCTGTATGATGGTGGCCTGCAGGTAATCGAGTGTGGACCAGACAATCCAATGATCGATATGAACAGTTGTCGGGGAAGGATGACATGCAGTCAACCAAGTCAGTGAGCCTGACCACTCAATCCATCTCTTACGATCTCAAACTCAGAACCCACCACAAGTGTTTGATGTTCATGGAGCTTATGAATGGACTGGGAGAAAAAAGAAGACCACAGTGGCATATCACCCAGTGTGGAACAGATATGAGTAACACTATTCTTACTCAGAATGATAATCTTAGCTTCATGCTCTTGGGTTAGTTCATGCCAGTTGCTTCTTTGTTGTCTTTGTTAGCTAAACGGCCCTTAGCAAGACCATTTTCGATGCATTGTGATAAGTAATTGAAAATGATGCCATCCCTTGTTCATGGCATCACAGACGGTCTCGTGCAACATTTCAACTGAGCTGATGTCTCCACTTTAAAATCAGGAAACCCACATTTCTCATAAACATGTGACATACACAGAATAAGTTACTCACATTTAGATTTACAGATTATTTTTCAGTCATGAAATAATGTTGAATGCACACACTCTATACTCGCCTCGTAAAACTATTCACTCTGGACAAATAACTCCTGAAACCTCATAAACCTAATACTGAATATGATCTCCCTAATCAAAACAAAACCATCACCTTCCATAAACCAGCGACCCGTGAAGATCCAGGGTAGAATAGGTCTTCAGCAACCCATGCTTGCCATAAGAGGCGACCCGTGAAGATCCGGGGTAAAATAGGTCTTCAGCAACCAATGCTTGCCGTAAAAAGCGACTACCGTATTTTCTTGAGTATAGTGCGCACTTTTTCCCCCCAAAACACAGCTGTGTAGAAGGGGGTGCGCATTATACACGAATTAATGAAAAAACATTACCCTGAGCACATAACACCGGAAATACCATGTCAACAAATCCATACTGAAGTACGCAAATTATTCATGTAATTACACTGTCTGGCTATAAAAAGTGTTCTTTGTATATCTGGACTTATGTTTGTAACTTATTTCATTAATTTTATTCAAAATTCCTTTTAATATTCTTTTAGTTAATTTCGTCGAAATTGTGTGTGAAGCGATCGGAAGATCGCACAACTCACCGTTATTAACAGCAACCACGGTCAGATTACCGCTATTGACGCCTTGAAACGAACTTTAGTTGAGAGAGAATGGATACATATATCATAAACGCCATACTTTGAATCGTTAAAAGTCATATTTGTTTTTGTTGGACGATTCTATGTCAACACGTAATTCTCGCAATCACGCGATCACGTGCACGGGAGCCTTGACGGTGACTGGTCAGTCTGGTAAGAAGATATTGGAATATATTATTCCTGATAAAAAAATAGTTTCAGATACAACTTTTGCCGATCCTTGCTTTAAAATACTGTAAAGTTATATCATTGGGTGTGTTTTGACCGAATCACCGGTAGATTCCAAGAAAACGTGTGTACAGCTGATTGCTGTGTCCGGCTTAGTTTACGAGAAAATACACAAGGTAATCTTAATCCCTGGATATAAAACAATGCCTAGCTGAACAAAAAATACAATTTAAACAGTAAATCAACATGTCTGGTGATTTTATTATCTTAAATTTCGAATTTGTACTGACAAAGTTTCTCATCACCCGTTCGTTTGCCGGACTTCGCTGAAGGGGTACGGTGTAATTTTTTTCTGCGCATAATATTCAAATTTTTTTTTTTTCAAAATATTGAATCGGGGGAGGGACCCATTATACATGGGTGCGCACTATACTCAAGAAAATACGGTATGCTTGTCGTAAGAGGCGACTTACAAGATCAGGTGGTCAGGCTCCCTGACTTGGTTGATGCATGTCATCATATCGCAATTGTGTGGATCGATGCTCATGTTGTCAATCACTGGATTGTCTGGTCCAGACTCGTTTATTTATAGACCGTCATCATATAGCTGTAATAATTCTGCATGCGGCGTTAAACAACAAACCAACCAACCAACCATAAAGCAGCACCAAACATGTATCAAGGTCACTTCACTGCTCATTGAAACTGCTAGCTTTAACACAAGAAAATCACATCTGTAATTCATACATTTCAAAATCAATATGAACTGTACTTCCCACATAAATAGTTTATTTGTTAGAGATAAAAATACAACCACAAAGAACTTACAGTTGTATCTGCCTAAACTATATAAACATGTATATGCCTAAAAATACAACCACAAAGTACTTACAGTTGTATCTGCCTAAACTATATATATGCCTAAAAATACAACCACAAAGTACTTACAGTTGTATCTGCCTAAACTATATATATGCCTAAAAATACAACCACAAAGTACTTACAGTTGTATCTGCCTAAACTATATATATGCCAAATATCTGCCATTACTTTGAATATACTCTACAAACGATATCCCCAATTCAGGGCTCCAGATGTAGTGTTCTGCCTTTGGTCTTCACTCACATGTTGTTATCATTTACTTCGAGTATTGATAGTTTTATTTGGGTGTTCAAAATCTTTTTACTCCCTTGGGTCCTGATTTGGGTATTTAATAACCAATGAGTGGATCTCTTTTTGAACATAATTCTACTTAAATTGTTTAAGGTGACATCTTATTTGCATCTGCCCCAAGTGTGTCACATATAACATGAGCTTACCACAGCAATACATGTCTCCATTATGATAAGGGAAATGTAGCCGTCTAGAGTCTTACTCACTGCAGAAGTGTTACTGAACAGTGATACCTACATCTGATCAGGTAGAAAAGGTTTGAAAAGATATGCAGGTACGCAAGATGAGTATAGGGCCATATTCGGTAATTATGCAGTGTCGTTATACTATGAGTTGTAGTCAGTTTAATTATGGCATGAGTATTTGTACTAAAGCAACTCAAACTTACTTGGGTTATGGTGATTAATATATAGAGGTTATCTCGCGAGTGTGTTTGGTGATGGTAATATCCTGCATTAGGAATAAACATTGTATTTAGCGAGCCTTGGCGAGCTAAATACATAGTGTTTATTCCTAATACAGGATATTTACCATCCCCAAACACACAAGAGTGATAACCTCTTTATCATATAATGTCATTCTGTAATTCTGTGCTTCAAAATCGCTTTCCCTCTCTCACAAACATTACCGAAACATTGCGAGTTTTCCTGGAATGCCCGCATTAATATTTATTACATCACAGGGTAAGTGATGTGTCAGTCGGACAGTGACAGTAGCCAATATAGTTCCAACTGAAATCTGTTTCTTATACAGTGGTGATGCAACATATACCCAAAACAACAATTGTTTTTAATTGCCTTTCGTGGCAATCCATCGGTCTGTCTGCTAGAGTAACTGCCCTATGTCAAAGGGAAGCTACTCTAACCCTAGTCTATGAAACGTCACTGCCACGGTCAGACGTCGTTGACAGTCGGTCTGTCCTGTCATAACGTTAAGAAGTGTAGTCAGATGTACACAAAGCGACAAAACGAAACAAGGTAACAATTCGAACATATTTCGGCCAAATCCAACTTATTTAATTTGTGGAGAAGGTTTCAAGCCGCAGAGGTTGTTTCAAAATTTATATCTCCAAAGTTGCCAAAACTTATAAAATGCCTTAGCTACGTCACAGTTAGACACTGATTTTCATTATATTAGACTGTTCTTTTGAAAATGATAGCAATTATCCCTGTAGTGTATCCAGATTCCCGATGGTTAATTCTGACTCGATTGCCATGTTTGTTTATATACAGTGAAAGTAGTCCCTACTTGACCTTTGATATTTGCATCTCTATCTGCATATGACCCCAACGGATATCGTTTTTATACGTTGGCTTTATCCTGTTGAGAAACCTACCCATTATATGATAAATTGTGCATATCTTACCAAACTAAGCAGCTTATCTGGCTATCTGAACAATTGGTTTCTGTGAAGGTATTTCAGAATAATGTGTTGTGAAAATAAAACACTGCTTAACAGTGATACGAAATTACACAAGCTGTTAATGTTTCAGTTACCATGGTAACAGACCAAACACATTTTCAATCAACAGGAAATAATAGGTAGCAGTATACTTGAAACTGTATCTGACCTGTTGTCAAGTTGCTGATGAGAAGTAGACATTCATGGACATATCGCCATCAGTTGTTTCTGGAGATTTATTAAAGATTAACCCCTAAAATAAAGCTGCTTACACTAACAATAGTAAAAGAATTTAAATATATTTTCATTTGCTTACATAACTGCACAAGGATAACATACATGGTTAAGGTTATTTTTTGGCTATAAAATCAGTTCGTTTAAAAAATAAGCTATATTCACCAACTACATTCAATAAGAAACAGTATCAACTTGATTTCCTACACTGAGGAAACATCATGAAACATGAACAACACCAAGGTATAAAAGGGTTAAGTTACCTGCAGAAATTACCCTAGACAGAAATGATCTTAGTATGGCTTTGTTCATTCCCAACTAAATGGAGCTTGCCCGTGCAGGGTTTTCACAATCAAATTCATTAATTAAACTCTTTCAGACCAAGGCTGAAAGTCAGGGATCACGCGGCCTGTCTGCTTTCAACTAATGATGGATAATCTGCGCGTAGTTTCCTTCGGTTTTATACCAACCCTTTGTAGGTACCATCAAGGCAAAAATATCAATAATGACCACTTCTAAAGAAAACGACTAAGGGTCGCTGCTATGATTTCACTGTCCGGATAAGACGCAGACAATTTTTTGCTGAAGACTGTAATAAGACAGGTAACCATAGGTACTAGGTCCATATTGAAGTCAAGTGAGGTATGAACTGTTTTGTAAGAGGAAATAACGCCAACATGAAACCACGGCGGGTCTACAGGGAAAAGAAAATGATATTTTCAGTGTGATCTTTTCTAAAAACCATAATTAACTGCCCACAGTGCAGTAATGATCTTTCTGAATCCTGTGTGTGAAAATGAAAAAGACCATAGAAAGGGCGTCTTGAGCACCATTTCCTCTCTGCGACCATGGCGACGTTGATGGTAAAGGATGATGACAGATGTCTTAGGGCCTCTGTAAGGATACGTATATAATCAAACGGCAATCTCTTTGTGTTGGCCTATACTCCAAATGTTACAGAAGAAACCATATGTGAACAGCCCTGATAGGGCCCAGCTTTGATGTGATCTGAACGGTTTCACAATGAAGTCGTGTCAATGTGGGATGGTAATCACTTGGCCCAGACTAACAACACGATCTCGGTGTGACCTACTTGTAATTGTGGCAGTTTGGAAAAATGATCAAAATGCAAAATCAAGAAAAATGCAACAGAAAAGTCTTCTGCCTCTTCAATCAAAGAAATCCAAGAATACAGAATTTAATTTGGGACAAAACCTCATATGAATAACATGGTGGTTGTTTTTCTATGATTTCCCAATATGATCACTGCAAGGGTTTATCAGAAAATTAAGCTGTGCTTCCTTCAGGGAAATATCCCAATGTCACTCTTCGGCACTGAAGGATAACAAAGACATTCCTGGCACACAAATAACATGACATCGGCCATAATTATCAGTTTCCTGTTGAGAATCAAATATAGCAGCACTAATAGTTTGAATGCAACATCTAATCTGCAGGCTTTCTCGGGATCTTATCATCCAGGCAGACGTTGATACCTTGAATATTTATAGATTCCCTCTTCATCAACCTAATCCCACCATAATGTCAGAATGTTGTCCGTATACAGTGTAAGCAATGAAATCTTCACTGACTACAAGCTCTTTTGACAAGACGGTTAGATACAAAAATACATTATTGTTATGAAATTAAAACCTGTTGCATGCAATCATTGTACATCACTTTGTTCTTGCTTCAACATCAGTAAATCAATATCACAAGTTAAGTCAATGTAATAATATGTAATGACTAAACATGAACATTTGTTTTTAATTAATTCCTAGAAAAGATTGTACATTCATGTTAACTGTTGATGATCACAGTGGATGTTAACTGTTTATTGATCATAACAGTGAATGTGAACAGTAGATATTAACTGTTGATGTCAAAAGTAGATGTTAACTGTTGATGTCAAAAGTAGATGTTAACTGGTGATGTCAAAAGTAGATGTTAACTGGTGATGTTGACTGTGGGTGTTTACAGGATATGTTAACCATATATGATAACAGCAGATATTAACCATGAATGTAAACTGTAAATGTTAGCACTGGATGTTAATTGTAGTGGATTGTAACTGCATGAGCAGTGGAAATAATGTTAACTGTTGATGTTAACAGAGGTTGTTAACTGCAGATGTTAACTAATGGTGTTACCTGTAGATGGTAACAGTAGATGTTAACTGTAGATGGTAACAGTAGATGTTAACTGTAGATGGTAACAGTAGATGTTAAATGTAGATGTTACCTGTAGATGTCACCAGAGGTTAACTTTTGATGAGGGTCTAAAGATCTAACAGTGGATGGATGTCAACTGATTATGTTAACTGGACATGAAGATGTACATTAACAGTGGATGTTAGCAGTCGATTTAAACCATGGATGATGTTTGTAAGAAGTTTGATGCAGAGGGAAATCCTGCATTACTTACTGTATGTCATCAACAAAGGTTGTATTGAGACCGATGACTTTGGTCAGGTTCATCACAAATGCTGTCGCTTGGGCCGGAGTAATCCTGAAACACAGACAAACCAAATCATTAGTAACTTGAAATAAAATATTAACAAACTTGTCTTAAACCATAGTGATCTTATAATATATTGACCAATATAATGACATTAATGACACAGTCAATAAGTGGAGCATCATCATCATCGTCGTCGTCGTCATCGTTGTTGTCGTCATTGTCGTTGTCGCCATCATCATACAAATGTCAACAGCATCAAATCAATATACAGTCAAACATTGATGTGTCAAAGTTGAAGGGACCTACGTAAATACTTAAACATGGACTTGGATCTTCTTATGGTCTTTAAGAACAAGATTTTTCAATTTGATTTTTTTTTAATTTAATAGCCAAATACACATTGAAATCACATTGATGTGAACAAGATAAGACTTCTTCATAAGAAAGATCCTGCATGTCAAATTTCAGCTTTAATTTTTAGGTCAAGTTTCGTTTCCATGGCAACAACATGCAAAAACCTAGCGAGTATGAATACAATTTTTGAGTGAACTGCCAATTTATCATATAGTGCCGAATGACTTGCAGCATGGTTAGGGCCATTTTTGTGCAAGACATTGGGAATCCCTTATCTAAGCACACTGGGAACATCAGTCAATAGTTTATTGAGAAGAAAGGCACTGCATTGATGTATGGTGCTTGGAAGTAGTTCCTGCTGGATGACCACATTTGCATATTTATCGGATCATGATACCAAGTTTATCAGATTTGTTTATTGCATCGATAGCACTATCCATTATATGATAATTTGATGAAACACGGTGGCAGGCTAGTGTGCAATGGGGTCTAAGATACGGTTTCCCAACCTCGCACCTAGTTTGAAGTTCATTGCTCATGACAGCATTTTCACTTTGGTGGCACACCAACTATTAGGCCATAAAGGATAAATCAAGGTAAAAATTCGGTATATTGCAGAAAATGGTACGCTACTAACTACACCAAAGCCAAATTTCAATACATTTTGAAAAAAGAAGGCCAACTAATATCCAATAATATGTCTCTAAATGTGGCTGCTGAGGCCAAGCTTTAATTGTAATCTGAGTTCCGTTGGCAGATTTTGGCGACACTATAGCTGGGATCATTCATACAATGTTTCAGCTCCATAGGCCTTGTAAAGAAGATATCGAAAATGTAAAAGATAATGACAACTGGACAGACAGACCGATAGACAGACAACACGCCACTTCATAAGCTCACTTGACTTTCCAGGTAAAAATTTAAAATATATCACATTGACATTTTGAAAGCAAATGGCTGAGTAATGGCCATAAATAGCTGTTACAATATGTCTGATGAGGTGGACATTTTAAAAAATGGAATCGAACCTCTTGAACAAATTGGGAAGTCATCATTAAAGGGAACAAGAAAACAAAATTTCAGCCTCATTGGTCTAGTGGTTTTGAGAAGAAAAGACATTTACAATGGACAACAGAGGACACGCGACACACAATGCACAACACATGAAGGACGATGGGACGCCACATGAGCTAAAAATCAAAATTCATCATTCTTCATTATGTTTGTGGAAGGCCAATGCAAAATTGAACATGAGTCTTTCAGGTAGACGTGTGTCAGCATGTGTCAGTCATTCCATGATGTGGTTTTGGTTACTTTGTGTCTTGGGTAGCGTACCACTTTCAATATCCGGGATCCACCCACGGGTGCTTGGGGGATAAGAGAGCAAAATTGCTAAAGGTAATTAAGACATGACAACTTTTAAAAACACATTACGTATCAGGATGTATATGTAATAACCTGAACGTTCCATTAAATGACACAGAATGGTTGATCATATTGCTCTGAATGTGGTTTTTAAATTATATTCTCCAGACCACTGTATCATAGAATATCTTCTTATCATCTGTCATATGCTATCCATCCAGGATAAATCCAATTTATGTATCAATATTTCAAACAGGATTAACAAGACTTTTGCATCTTACAATAAAGAATCATTGTACTAGGTGTGGCTTGAAAAAGAAGAACAATTCTTATTAGCTGACATTATCACAGCAGAAAAGGGAATAATTAAACCAACTATTTGTTGCACTGTGTCAAACTTTTGTGAGAGTGTTTTGTTTTCGTTTTCAGAATAGCATGCAAAAAATCAACTTTACTGAAGATAAGTGATTTTCACAATGGCCTGAATACCCAGATAATATAGTGGACAAGTGGGGAAAGAATTTACGGACACGCTGTCAAATACTTTTTCTTAATGTATTCTTTCAAGGTCAACTGATGCAATTATTTAGGTTCGCCAGCTCTAATGCTTATTCTACAATGATTGTAGGACAATGAATCACATAAACGTAAGCCATGGGACAAAAAGTGTCAGAGCTAATGATGCACTTGCCGATGAATGTTTACACAGATTCTGATCTGTGAAATCAGCTTCTAAGGAAAAAATTTAGGACTAAAATGAGGCACATCAGATTTCAAATCCAAAGTAAATATCTGTCCGACCTTAAAGGACCGATCAATTTTATCCCAAAATGATGGAGCGTAACATGCAAGATATCAGTGACACGGCCTGATGGACCAATGAGAAATAGATGAAAAAGATGTGTTTGCGACGTAGCACAACGGCCATGTTGATCGAGGATAAAAGCAGTGATATCGATACCCATATTCAATTTGTCTTTCGATCTATGTGTTGTTTAGCGTGTGCATTATCGAGACCTCATCAAGCAAAGATGAACACACTGCAAGCGCATGCCGTCAATTCTGAACTCACAATGGCTTCACGCAATGATAATGACTTAGGGTAAGGTGAGCCCTCAAATCACTCGTTCATGCACTGGCCTCATCCTGGCAGAATCAATAAAACCTGCAGTCATTGGCTTTCAATTAATGTAGGTAGTTATAATGAACAAACCTGAAAAATACATCAGGGTAGAAATTATCTGAGAAAAATCCTTTGTTATTATATCTCAATTGCTTCCAAAGGATGGCCACATTACTTACTTACTTAATTGAAGCATCTGCCATCCTGCTTACCCTCATACAAACTTTAGTTAGGGGTTTTCCATCAAATTTGAGTCACACAGATGGCAGCACTAAATATGAGGTTGACAACTGAATCCCCTTATATCTTCTATAAATCCACTGGTTACAACAGTGATGATCAAGCTTCAGCCACAGGATTGTATTTGTTTGTATGGAAGTCTTTAAGTGGTCAAATTGAGGATGAATACCATTTGCTGCTGATTTGCCCATATTATTATGTGAGTACAAAACAGCTTATCCAGAATATTTTTCTAATTTATTCCTCACGTTCTGTCAAATAATACCTTCAAATGATACCGATACGCTTTACGGCCTGTCTATTTCCTTGAAGAGAAATCTGACAATGTAGAAAAACAAGGAAAGAAAACGTCACAAGTATACTCATATGAACGAGGTAACTGAATGCACAAACAGCCGTTTCTTTAGAATTGCACTCTGGGTCTTTACGACAAAAAACTTCTTGTCTTGTGTCTTACTATGTTAGGTGCTTACCATTCTTTGATAAGATCAACTTAAATAACTATTTATCACACAAAACCGTTGGAGTTACAGTTCAAATAAACATCCCATAAAGTTATTCATATTTTCATTCATAGTAAAATCTCTTTGTTCTGTAATCAATATATTTTCATATTACCTGTAATAAATAATACATACTCTCCAAAAAAGAAGTGTAGAGATGAAAATTTCAATGGTTAATGGGTAAATTTCAAAGCATGATAGGGAATCACAACTGTTCTGTAAAACACATAATTTCACATAACTGGAGGAACAAACAAAAAAGTGTTTCTATATGATGTTCCGGATTTCAAAACACATGCATGTCGTGCAGATGGTCAGTGATGTCAAGTTCATTATCTGTTATGACCACCACATGCTTGCATAACCGCACAGCAATGTCTGGGCATTGACTGTATTAGTCTCTGAATTGTGGCCTGGGGAATCCTTCTCCATTCCTCCTGCAGTGTTAGAGCCTGTTCATGAAAAGTTGCAGGCTGTGGTTGACACTGTCATAGATGTTGGCTAAGTTCACACCAAAGATGCTCAACTGGGTTCAAATTTGGCAATCTGGGTGGACAAGGAAGCACATTTAAGTTGTTATTGATGCAAGTCTTGTACAACCTGGCACTATCATGGTGTAAAATCACACATTGGACATCAATGGCAGGAAAGATGTTTCTGCAAAATTTCGTCCCTGTAATGTACAGCCATCAGATTGCCTGCCGTGAACAAGATTTGTACTTTGTGTGTATGGTATTGCCCCCAACATCATGACACTTCCTCCACCACATCTGCCCTCTTGACGTACACAATTATGTGTTCTGTCACACAAATTCAGCCATCATGTCTTTGCAAGAGAAAACACGATTCATCACTAAACCATGTCCATCTCCAATGTTGCAGATTCCAGATCTGAACGTTAGTACACCAACAAACAGATTTAAGATGATGATGTCGTAAGACATAGCCAAAGTAAGGCATCCTGACTCTCAATCCAACCTGGCAAAGACGATTCCGAATGGTCTGGGCGGATATCCTCCGTATCCTTCTTGGCATGTTGGCAGCTAACAAAATACATGTTATAAAGAAATTGATTTTCAATAGCTCTGAAATAACGAATTTATTTCACTATTATAAGTCATCCTTCAAAATACAGGATTTCTATCCATTCTATTATATTTTCATAAAACTGACTTGAGTTATCTTACTTTTAAAGAAAACACAACTCATATATAACTTTATTTTTAATAATATTGAGTTCACGGATGTAATCGCTGTTATTCCACAAAATAAAGGATTTCTAGACATTTATTTTGAAGCAATGTGTGTCATCACTGCCAGGTAAGTCAAGACTGAGATATTCAGTGGCCATTCATGTAGTGTGTGCAGCATACTTCAGTGGGACACTAGACTGCTTGCTAAACATTCCTCCCCACAACATCTAGCGTGTTAGGCTACCCACTATCCCCACCAAATGAAAACAGATTATCGGCTGTAATTTGGCTAATAATGAGTCCATCAGACAATGCTAGTGTGATAATCTCCCACAAAAATCACTCTGACAAGGAACAAGGATCAAATATGGCGAAGTCACGATATGGAAACATTTATTATATTTCTTCATTCAACAGGCTATCCAATGGAGTCATTGAGAGATGCATCTTCATGGAGAACTGTTGCTTGATAATATCATCCATAATGAATTTGACCAGAGATTTTTATTTTTTTCATTTGAAACGTCGTATTGAAATAGGGGGGAATGACAGATTAATACAGAGTATCAAGTAATAACCAGGAAACGGGAACTAGGTTTTTGAGAAAATTGAAACTTCACATGTAATAAAATTATTTGTTCTAAACCCAAGCATCTGTTTTAATGAAAAGGAGTGGCTAAAAAACATAAATCCAACCAACCACTGTTGTTTACGGTGCTCAATCTTAATATTGAAAAAGATGTATCTTCTGCATTCACTGTTTATGTGCAATTAGTATTTGTTGAAATGCATAAATCATAAAATTAATGCAAACATGAAAACTCAACATGAAAAATTAAAATGTTGTGCACCCCTTCCTCAAATTATTTAAACAAGAGTCATCAGAAAGATGATATATCCTCCCGGCAGCTGTCTGTAAAGTAACCACAAGTAAATGTGCTATTCTGCACAAATGACAAATTACAAGAAACAATGACTAAACAAGCGTACAATCACGAAGTCATCTCTATCCCCCGTCCATTTTAACATGTTATGGTCCCAAACCAGGTAAGTGACCCAACATTTCTTTTAGCCCATGTCAAAATAGCTGCAATGGAAATTCTAAAATAAACATTTCTAAAACTTATTAACTTCCTTAATATCAAATGGCACCAGTTCAGTATGTGCTTTATATATATATATATATATATATGTATGTATGTATGTATGTATGTATGTATGTATGTATGTATGTATGTATGTATGTGTATATATATATATATATATATATATATATATACATGCAATGTTTGGCAAGGAAATATTTAACAGTTTATTTGTTTTACTCCATAAGTGAACCCACCCTATATTAAAACTTAAATCCATCTTGTTGCCATGGGAATGTAAAAAATAAAAATTTATAAAATTCCTAAATAGCAAAAGGCACCAATTCAGCAAGAGTCTGATAGACATGCAAAGTTTTGTTAGAAAGTTTTGAATAAGTTTTGAGTTATGCTCTGGAAACGAACTCTACCCTATAGAACCTACGGCCAACTTGTTACCATGGAAACGTAAAAAATAAAAATTTATAAAATTCCTTAATAGCAAAAGGCACCACTTCAGTATGAGACTGATAGATTTGCCAAGTTTCAATCAAATACACTGAATGGTTTTTGAATTCTGCCCCAGAAACGAACCCCATCCCCAATTGAGTCTATGTCCAACTTCATTCCATAAAAATTTAAAAAAATAAAAATTAGAAAAATCCCAAAATATCAAAAGGCACCACTTCAGTATGTGCCTGATGGCTTTGCCAAGTTTCGATCAAATACACTGAATGGTTTTCGAATTCTGCCCCGAAAACGATCCCCATCCCCAATTGAGTCTATGTCCAACTTCATTCCATAAAAATTTAAAAAAATAAAAATTAGAAAAATCCCAAAATATCAAAAGGTACCACTTCAGTATGTGCCTGATAGCTTTGCCAAGTTTCGATCAAATACACTGAATGGTTTTCGAATTCTGCCCCAGAAACGATCCCCATACCCAATTGAGTCTATGTCCAACTTCATTCCATAAAAATTTAAAAAAATAAAAATTAGAAAAATCCCAAAATATCAAAAGGCACCACTTCAGTATGTGCCTGATAGCTTTGCCAAGTTTCGATCAAATACATTGAATGGTTTTCGAATTCTGCCCCGGAAAAGTAAATGATTACGGACGGACAGACGGACGGACAGACAGACTGGCTGATCACTATATCCCCCCGCATTATATGCCGGGGGGATAATAAGTGTCACATTTTATACTGAAGCACAGCATGCCTACCTGAATCAGTGACTTGAATGAAATAACAAAGCCCCCACCCAATAAACCATGTTATTTAATGCTAGACTTGGTATTGCACACTAGGTACCATTGTCCAGTCTGGTCATGGGTTGGTTAACTTGACCTGTATGTCATAGGACTCTGCTTATTTGAATATAAAAATGTTATGGTGGTTAGATCACATCTCAAGTGGGAGAAGCTATGTTTATGAGAAAAGTAAATGCTATTGTCTAATGTAAGTGCCAATACACATACTAGGTCAAGGTATTCTATATCCATGTGCACTTGGTGTTGTTCTCTGATTAAAAAGATGTTGTTTCAAGATTTCAAAAGTAGGGCTACTCGTATTAATTCCATGACACATTTCAGGCTATGGTAGGCACGCATATTCATTTAGTGATGCATTAATTGCATAATGCATTTTAGCCAAGGTCAGCACACACATTCATTTAGTGATGCAATAATTTCATCATTTACGGTACTTTCCCTGACCCACAATTTATTACTGAAACAAAAGTAATGAAGGAAGGACAGTTTTTATTTTATTCTCCCCAAAAATACCAACAAGCACAACTGAGCACACACTGAACTCGGCTCTCTAACATAAACAAAAAACATTTGTGTTCATTTTATGGAAAACTACAAAATGTTAGGATTTATTCTGATCTGTTGATGCCCGAAAAGCATTTCCATTTTTAGCCTTCTCATGGAGCCTATGTAATCTCTATTCATGAGTATGCCATGAACATGTCAACCTGTACATGACTGTGCTCATCTCAACACAGATATACACATATCCAACAACCTACATCTGGACATTATGCAAATCTGCATAATGCCATCAATATTATTCCATGTGCTCTCTGCTAAGCTTCAGAAGAATTTTTTTTACAAAAAAAAGAAAAACCCTAAAGAGAATACAACTCTAATATTTTCTGTTTTATAATAAAATTTGCAAAATTAGTTCCCAATACGAATCTTGACCACAAGACTGTTCATAGGCTCACAGCATCAATATTGTACTATGTTCGTAAAGTAATAGTTGCTGTATGAATGTTGAGGAGTCATATTATAAATATTAATAATAATTACAACAAAAGACACACACAGTGGAAATGGGGAAACAAAGCCACATGCAGCATTACCTCCCTTCAAATATCCTCATAAAATATAACATATTTCTTTTTTGTAACAGGGCCTGAGTGTTTAGGGCCTACGTGGATGAGAAACTCCATAATACAGACAGCATAAGCAAAACAAGCACACAGTTCCAAAGCGATCAGTGGCCCCGACTGTCAATCAAGTTTCATGAGTGTGTTCAGCACTAAATTATACTTCATGGTTACAGAAAAATGTAAAGTGACAAAATATGAGGATGTAAAAATACCCATAAACCACAGTAAACCAGGTGTGATGGTGTACCTTTGGACAAATCAAGAACAACTTGGACAAATCCAGAACAACTTGGACTTCATCAATAACATATTTGATGTGAATTGAACAAGAAATGGGCCATCGTGAGAGTACCAAACAGAGAAGGAAGCTGCCACTTGACGTGTTGAGTGACTTCCTCGATGTACACAACATTACATACAAGACTACCACAGCACCCCAGCTCTCTGGACTTTATATTCACTGCACATGAATGGAGCTGTTAAATAAATTAATTCCAATGGCTTATGTACGCGTGAGTGACAGAGACTAACTTAATTTTAGCACACAAGGGGGCGCTGGGAAGAACTTAATCTTACAAAACCTCACCCCTTGTCAGCAGACTGAAGATAAATAGGGAAAATTCACACACAGAATAAGGTAATTAAGAAAAAATGTCTGAAAAGTCCCATATCTCCTCGAAGGACCTATTTTCTGGACTGGAATATCTGTCGAAATACTCTTCTTATTTCTAAGAATAATTCTATCTTGCCGCTGGAAAGCTCCTGCTGGATAGGTGATGTAGTTCACAAGCTGTTCCTGCCTGTCACATGGTCACTGTTCAAGTGACTACTGCCATGAGTCTGCTACGGTGGAATCTGCACGGCATACCGACAACTTCCCATTCCTTCACATGGCACGGCCTAGGTTTCCAGCCCCCAATGAACTGAAGATGACATTGGGAAGAATGTGAGGAAATCTTATGAAATAGCGCCATCCCAAGATATGTCTTCCCCAAGAAATAAGACGATTAGCCTTTTTTTCTGGGAGCCATTTCTTTGGTGATGGAAATCTTAACGCCATGTATTTTTGGGGAAAGCGGATCAAATTTGTAAATATTGTATAACAGGCAGCACTTGAGGTTTTTCTGTGACCTTTCCCAATGAGATTAATGCCAACAAGTTCCAATCTGTGTCTAATGATGCCATATGCAGCAACACAGATACCCCGACAGGCTTCAACATCACGTAATCTGTTTAACTGATAGATTTTAGTGTGTAGTTCTATTAATATTACATACAGAAGGAATGTGACTTATTGTTTGGAAACTTTTTAATCTCAAATATTCACCAACCCACACAATGTGACCTTTTTTTTGACAACAAAAACACAGGTGATGCAGATGTTGTGTCACATGCAGGAATCACGAAGGGTCGTGAATGAAGGGTCAGTTTTATATCTATACAAAACTTGGGTGAATCATGAAGGGTCAGTTTTATGTCTATACAATACTTGGGGGATTCATGAAGGGTCAGTTTTATATCTATACAATACTTGGGTGAATCATGAAGGGTCAGTTTTATATCTATACAATACTTGGGGGATTCATGAAGGGTCAGCTAAATATCTATACAATACTTGGGGGAATCATGAAGGGTCAGTTTTATACCTATACAATACGTGGGTGAATCATGAAGGGTCAGTTTTATACCTATACAATACTTGGAGGAATCATGAAGGGTCAGTTTTATATCTATACAATACTTGGGAGAATCATGAAGGGTCAGCTAAATATCTATACAATACGTGGGGGATTCATGAAGGGTCAGTTTTATATCTATACAATACTTGGAGGAATCATAAAGGGTCAGTTAAATATCTATACAATACTTGGGAGAATCATGAAGGGTCAGCTAAATATCTATACAATACGTGGGGGATTCATGAAGGGTCAGTTTTATATCTATACAATACTTGGAGGAATCATAAAGGGTCAGTTAAATATCTATACAATACTTGGGAGAATCATTAAGGGTCAGTTTTATATCTATACAATACTTGGGGGAATCATGAAGGGTCAGTTTTATATCTATACAATACTTGGAGGAATCATAAAGGGTCAGTTAAATATCTATACAATACTTGGGAGAATCATGAAGGGTCAGCTAAATATCTATACAATACGTGGGGGATTCATGAAGGGTCAGCTAAATATCTATACAATACTTGGGGGAATCATGAAGGGTCAGTTTTATACCTATACAATACGTGGGTGAATCATGAAGGGTCAGTTTTATACCTATACAATACTTGGAGGAATCATGAAGGGTCAGTTTTATATCTATACAATACTTGGGAGAATCATGAAGGGTCGGCTAAATATCTATACAATACGTGGGGGATTCATGAAGGGTCAGTTTTATATCTATACAATACTTGGAGGAATCATAAAGGGTCAGTTAAATATCTATACAATACTTGGGAGAATCATGAAGGGTCAGTTTTATATCTATACAATACTTGGGGGAATCATGAAGGGTCAGTTTTATATCTATACAATACTTGGAGGAATCACGAAGGGTGAGTTTTATATCTGTACAATACTTGGAGGAATCATGAAGGGTCAGTTTTATATCCTAACAATACATAAAGGATTCATGAAGGGTCAGTTTAATATCTATACAATACTTGAAGGAATCACGAAGGGTCAGTTTTATATCTATACAATACTTGGAGGAATCACGAAGAGTCAGTTTTATATCTATACAATACTTGGGGGAATCATGAAGGGTCAGCTAAATATCTATACAATACTTGGGGGAATCATTAAGGGTCAGTTTTATATCTTTACAATATGGGGCGGTCGGGTAGCCTAGTGGTTAAAGCGTTCGCTCGTCACGCATAGACCCGGGTTCGATTCCCGACATGGGTACAATGTGTGAAGCCCATTTCTGGTGTCCCCCGCCGTGATATTGCTGGAATATTGCTAAAAGCGGCGTGAAACCATACTCACTCACTCACTCTTTACAATACTTGGGGGAATCAAGAAGGGTCCGTTTTATATCCATACAATACTTGGAGGAATGATGAACCATACTTATCACAGTCCCATAGAAGACATTCTAGCATAGCTGAGGTAATAATAATACACCCTTAAATTTTATTTTCTGTTCAAAACATGGACATGACTTTGATCATTATCTTGATCCAAACTTATGCATTACCAACACTGTCAGGATTCCTGTCAGCTAGGTCTTGCGGCTTGATCAAAGCCTCTCAACAGACCATAAACGGATATGCTTGATCAAAGCCTCTACACAGACCATACATGGATATGCTTGATCAAAGCCTCTCAACAGACCATAAACGGATATGCTTGATCAAAGCCTCTACACAGACCATACATGGATATGCTTGATCAAAGCCTCTCAACAGACCATAAACGGATATGCTTGAACAAAGCCTCTACACAGACCATACAAGGATATGCTTGATCAAAGCCTCTCAACAGACCATACATGGATATGCTTGATCAAAGCCTCTCAACAGACCATACAGGGATATGCTTGATCAAAGCCTCTCAACAGACCATACACGGGTATGCTTGATCAAAGCCTCTCCATAGACCATATATGGATATACTTGATCAAAGCATCTCCATAGACCATACATGGATATGCTTGATCAAAACCTCTCAACAGACCATACACGGAAACAAAATACAGAATGTTCTGTTGCAGGAGAGTGAACACAGAAAGTTTTGTTGCAGGAGACAGAACAGGGAAGTTCCTTTGCAGGAGACAGAAGACGGAACGTTCCGTTGCAGGAGACAGAACATAGAATGTTTCATTGCAGGAGACAGAACACAGACTGTTCTGTTGCAGGAGACAGAACACGAAATGTTTCATTGCAGGAGACAGAACACAGAATGTTCCGTTGCAGGAGACAAAACACAGAATGTTCCGTTGCAGGAGACAGAACACGAAATGTTTCATTGCAGGAGACAGAACACGAAATGTTTCATTGCAAGAGACAGAACACGAAATGTTTCATTGCAGGAGACAGAACACGAAATGTTTCATTGCAGGAGACAGAACACGGAACGTTCCGTTGCAGGAGACAGAACACAGAACGTTTCATTGCAGGAGACAGAACACAGAATGTTCTGTTTCAGGAAACAGAATACTAAATGTTCTTTTGCAGGAGACAAAACATGGAATGTTCTGTTGCAGGGAATAGAATACGGGATGTTCCATTGCAGGAAACAGAACACAGAATGTTCCGTTGCAGGGAATAGAATACGGGATGTTCCATTGCAGGAAACAGAACACGGAATGTTCCGTTGCAGGGAATAGAATACGGAATGTTCCATTGCAGGAGACAGAACAGGGAATGTTCTGTTGCAGGAGACAGAACATAGAATGTTTCATTGCAGGAGACAGAACACAGAATGTTCCGTTGCAGGAGAAAGAACACGAAATGTTTCATTGCAGGAGACAGAACACGGAACGTTCCGTTGCAGGAGACAGAACACGGAATGTTTCATTGCAGGAGACAGAACACAGAATGTTCTGTTGCAGGAAACAGAATACTGAATGTTCTTTTGCAGGAGACAAAACATGGAATGTTCCGTTGCAGGAAACAGAACACGGAATGTTCCGTTGCAGGGAATAGAATTACGGGATGTTCCGTTGCAGGAGACAGAACACAGAACGTTTCGTTGCAGGAAACAGAATACAGAATGTCCCGTTGCAGGAGACAGAACATGGAATGTTCCGTTGCAGGAGACGGAACACGGAAAGTTCCGTTGCAGGAGACAGAACACGGAAAGTTCCGTTGCAGGAAACAGAACACTGCAGGTTAAAGTACAGGCGGCAGAACACTGAATGTTAAAATGCCAGAAATAGGTCTGGGAATGTTAATTTCAGGGAACAATCTGATATCTTACCATGAAGATGCCATGAACTGATTCGATCACTTAAAGCTAAACTATTATCACCAGATCTAATAGATTTGCACGAAGATACTGCATATGGATATGTTTGCTATCACACAATTCTGACACTGCCTCATTTGAGAGTCTCCCTGTCTGTGCTTTAGTTCCAGGTGTTCTGTACAGATAGACACACCCGACGGCACTGGGCAATGTAGAGCCAGTGATATATCTGGCTGCGTAAATGCCACCTACATCATAAACATGAAACATGGCAGGCCCCTAGCAAGATGTTGGCGCGACTGGAGATTAACCGGCTCTACCCACAGTGATGGTCATCACTGTCCAGCCACCTGCAAACCGGACCAATGATCAAACAGACAATGTATTCTGCTCCACAGCACAGACACAGACGCCACAGGACGCTCCAGGAATTACAGCCGATACATTAACTGTGATGGTGGTTTCAAATCAAGGAGGAATGCATGCTGTCTTTGCATACTCAAGGTGGTCACAGACAATTTTTACATTGCACAAAAACTGAAAATACTTTCAACCATTATTCAATATTCCATAAGGCAAAAGTAGAATCTTTGTCAACATTATTTCTGTATAGCTTCATGACAGATTTGTAGATCCTATTCTCAAAATTCATTTCTTATTCACTAACATACCGAAATAGGAGGACAAATGCCTTCAAGATATGCAGTATTCTTCTAATTTCTCTATAATTTCAATGAGTTGTATTAAAACTGAAAGATGCTGCTATACAAGAGGAAAGGCACCTGTGAAAGTACAATTTGAAACCAGTCAGAAGATAAATAAAGGTTCAATTAATCTGTCCCAGGCCTCTGCATCCATTACAAATCCCGAGCACTGAGATCACCAGCTGACAATGCTAAGTACCTGAGAAGATGAACTGACAAGTCCTCACCATTAGATACACATCACGCTTTATACACACAACACTAATTGGATCACATTGCTTTTAGAAATGCTTCTAAGATTTCTGAGATATACATCCTCCTTACCGTAAAAGTGCTGATAATATTCTCGTCTAAGTGAGTCAGTTCAGTGCTGCAGCTTGTGCTGATCAGTAGCTGGAGACCAGGACCCACTGGTACAAAGCAATCTTAGCACTAAGACTTTAAAGTATGGGAGTTGCTATGGTCTTAGCACTAAGACTGTTAAAGTATGGGAGTTGCTATGATCTTAGCACTAAGACTTTAAAGTATGGGAGTTGCTATGGTCTTAGCACTAAGACTGTTAAAGTATGGGAGTTGCTATGGTCTTAGCACTAAGACTTTAAAGTATGGGAGTTGCTATGGTCTTAGCACTAAGACTTGAAAGTATGGGAGTTGCTATGGTTCTAGTGCGAAGACTGTTAAAGTATGGGAGCTGCCATGGTTTTAGTGCGAAGATTGCTTTGTGTCACAGGCATCAATCAACAAAGTTATCTAAGCGCTATGACTGTCATCAGTATGTTAAAAGTCAAGATATTACAATCAACATAGCGCTAAAATTGCTTAGTATAACAATGCATGTATGCATTGTGTATGTGGGAGTATTTGTATGCACAAGTGTGTTGGCTGTGTGCATGTTGGACTATGTGCATGTATGCATTGTGTTGTGTGTAGGTGGGAGTACATTAGTATGTACCGGACGTCACAAAGTACTACACTGTACATAACACTCACGGCTGTGACACTTCCACATAAGCATAGCGGGTTTTCACCACATTGGATCTCTTGAGATCTGCATCTTCATCTGAAATAGAAATACAATATTTTAATCATTTCATTCAGACAGAAAGGAAACAGAATAAACAGACAATTTTAGTTTCCAATTAGTAAAACTACTGGTATCATTGACATCAGACCTCATGCATGCATGTAACTGCAAAAACTGGAAATGGAATGTAACTGGGACAGTCGATTTACCAAACAGCTCATCATTAGGGATGTAGCAACATATAGCTGTCACTGACAACTGTAACACATTTTGTCGGACTTGATTCTGCTGAAACATTTGTCATGGAATTACTAATTTACTGAAAGCCATGTCTCAACAAGTCTCCAGTCTCAGCAGGGTTCAGAAAGGGGAGACATGCTGAACCCTGTTATCTCACTCCATCTTATTACCAGCTGACCTAGCCCTCAGACAACAGAAAACAAATATACCACATCCTGCACACTTTGTACACAGCTGACCTAGCTCTCAGACAACAGAAAACAAATATACCACATCCTGCACACTTTGTACACAGCTGACCTAGCCCTCAGACAACAGAAAACAAATATACCACATCCTGCACACTTTGTACACAGCTGACCTAGCTCTCAGACAACAGAAAACAAGTATACCACATCCTGCACACTTTGTACACAGCTGACCTAGCTCTCAGACAACAGAAAACAAATATACCACATCCTGCACACTTTGTACACAGCTGACCTAGCTCTCAGACAACAGAAAACAAGTATACCACATCCTGCACACTTTGTACACAGCTGACCTAGCCCTCAGACAACAGAAAACAAATATACCACATCCTGCACACTTTGTACACAGCTGACCTAGCCCTCAGACAACAGAAAACAAGTATACCACATCCTGCACACTTTGTACACAGCTGACCTAGCTCTCAGACAACAGAAAACAAGTATACCACATCCTGCACACTTTGTACACAGCTGACCTAGCCCTCAGACAACAGAAAACAAGTATACCACATCCTGCACACTTTGTACACAGCTGACCTAGCTCTCAGACAACAGAAAACAAATATACCACATCCTGCACACTTTGTACACAGCTGACCTAGCTCTCAGACAACAGAAAACAAGTATACCACATCCTGCACACTTTGTACACAGCTGACCTAGCCCTCAGACAACAGAAAACAAATATACCACATCATGCACACTTTGTACACAGCAATTACATAATAACAAATATAAACAGAAGTATTTGTCACATCTACATTTATGCATCTATATCCAACTGAATAAAATTATGCAAAATTATGATTCTAACTTGTGTTACCTTGAGTTACACTTCAGGGTTGTTTTACTCTTGGTACTACCAGTATACATTGAGTTAGAGAGAACCTGGGACCAGTTCCACACACTTGGGTTAAAACAGTGCTACATAGAGTAGGAGTTGGTGATGGGAGGACTCAGGGAGTTAGGGATCATATGTATGTATCTGGATACAGGCATTAATAACACTACTTAAGTTATAGTAATACATCTGTAATGATCAAACATATTCTTAGAAAGTACAGAATTACAGCAACACTCCGTTCATGTGCTAAGCTATCCTGTCTGTCTGCAATACTGATACATACATCCAGCTGGTGTGTATTTCAAAACACCACAATACAATATTGATAAGCAATACTCTGCCCTAATATATCGATATTGTTTGGAAATAAAATAACCTTTATTATCGTAGGATTAAAATTTACCATTATGAAGACAAAATGCATGATTTTTAGATACTAATATTGTTACTATTAATCAGACTGGCTAAGATCTCATCCATAACATACAATAGCATCTATGATGATACAAATATTATCTTTGCACATATTTCTGATTCTTAAAGTTATAAAAACTAAACGTTTCAAACTGCTGCATGATAATTGGCATAATGATCTTTTGATATTTAAGTGCTTAGCATATACATAATCAGACTGAGTTTGGAATACGTCCCTAGCAACTACTCTTTACATCGTGAAATATATCTGAAAATAGGAGCTTTTGCTTGCCCCTAGATTCCACTACCCTAACAACTTAGCTGGTATTATGTCTCAATTTCACCTACAAGAACCCAATATAAGAAGAGTTGAGTTATTTTCATTCCATTTGAAAATATCACGATGTCGAAAACTACATCCCTTCTTCACTCATCATCCGGACATATCAGGTGTACAAAACACCAGCCTCCGGCAAACTATTTGCCATGCAATACAAAACTAGCTCCAACAAACAAAACAGTGTTGAAAACTTCAGGAAATAGGAGTATTTACACATCATTAGTGGTGTATAAAATTTCAAATTACATTGTACGGATGCCATAATGAATTGTTAGTACTACCAAGTACAAGAATATGCAGCTAGCATGGACAGTAATTGCACATCGTGCTACTGTCACCAATTTCAGATCGTACAAGCCAAGTGGATGTCAGCACACACTGGAGCTCAGGTGCTGACGGTTTCAAGCTAGCGCTATAATCATCGCAAACACATCATCATCAGCTGCTAAACAACCTCCCATAATTCCTAACAGGAAGCTATTTATCTGAAATCTGAGAAACTTGCTTACAATTGCTCTTAAGCCACCATAAGAAGTGCATACTGTCATGATCATTAAAATAACTAAAACATGCACCATCCTCAAAATGTGATAATTTGAATAAAATAAGGAACCACAAAAAATCCCATATCAGATTCCACTGTCTACATGGACACTTTATAATATTTAGCATCCATGGTGTCTGTTAATTCAGTTAAACATATGACATGCTTAAATGAGTTATTATATATTAATATAAATGAAATATATAAACCATGCCTTTATTATTATTATTATTATTATTATTACATCATCATCAAATAAAGACCAAGACTAAGTTTCAAATGCTTGTCATTAACACTTCGACAATGATCGAGTCTACCATATGGAAGCCAAGCACTGAAGAGCCGTGTATATAAACATAAAATCTGAGTAGCTAAAATCTAAAACGAAACTATGAAATATTTTGACTTTTTGCAGCATTAGATCTGAAGCAGTGTCCTAGAACCAAGTAATATATTTTGACAGGCAGCTGCAGTTATCAAAGACATTTATTTAGCTAGTCAGTAGAAAGAGCCGTGTGTTCGGAATTGCGTTCCCCGGGGAGCGGCTTCACCTATGGTGTATGTCAGTCATACATGGGTTTAACTCCACTCTAAAGAACACATGTCATCAGATGAAATATCCAAATCTCCCACAAACTTACAAGAAATCCTTCTCAAATCTTCATTTCCGAATTCCATTTTAAATACTTAAAGTGCAGCTGCCCCTTTAAAACCTAGCAGTGAGGAGCAAAATGGATGTTTTTTATTTCACTTGAACACTGTCTGTCAAAGTATCTTCAGTTTATAGTAACGTTTAGTTACAAATATAATTCCATTAGCTCTTCAACTGAAGATTCGAATATATTGAATTATTATATACTTCAGTGTGAACACTTGATATTTCATTACAGTGAACATAACACTTAGAGGGAACTATTGTCATATAAGGGTTACGTCCCCGCAAATTGTCTCCCTTTATCATAAATGTCTAACCCGTACACAAACTGTTGGCTTTCTTGTTGACAAGGCAAAATAATGACAGATGGTCATTTATAGAGTTAATGTCGCTTCTTGGTGTTTGTTATCCTTTTGAAAATGTTTTGTTATAACCAATTTGTTATAACTACTTTTATTACTTGACCAATGTGTATCCTTTCGCTTCCAACAGAAGAATATCTTCTCTTTCTAGTGTAGCTGTGATGTGGGGATGGATGGGGAGGCATAGATCATGTGAAATAGGATAAGTTTTATAAATATACAATTATTGTAAAATTTACAAATTTTTAACTTTATCGCAACTCACTCTATGTATTCATCCCACAGTTAGACGGTGAGTTGCAGATTACCCTAGTCTGTATTTGTCTGAAACCATGAGATGTACACGAGGAAGCTGGTGCTGACACCCAACAATCCTGGGATTGTCACACATTCACGCCTGGAGATTTACTCGCTTTTCTATGGGTGAATCACTGCTATAGAGTGATCTTGAAAACCCCTTTACGCTACTAGGGCACAGCAATATGTCTTCGGGTGTAACTTACCCTTGTGTGTTTTCGCATAGGACATTGTACCTTGACGACCGCATGGTTTTGAATTAAGCAAGCTATTCAACCATGTCTTTTAACCAATTCGGAAGGTGTCTCCAGTCAATTAGTTCTACAAACAAAGTTGTCCATACGCTCTAATGACGCAGGTATTATTTGTTTGGCACCCCATTTTACGCTTTGCTGAAGCTCTTTTATTGATCCTCCGCAGGATCGAATAGCTAAGATAAGATGAGGAAACAATCGACAATATCCATAAGAGGATCTATAAACCATTACTGCGTCACATGCTCAAGGCAGCGGTGGGCTGATAACAGAATTGGGACACCGTTGAAATGGACGTGGCTTCGTAATATTATGTTCACATCCAATTTGGGTGGACGAAATCTGGTACGAGTGGTCGGCGAGTTTATACGAGCAGAGAAGCGCTTGGAGTTCGGGAACTACAACAATCTTGATAGATATTTGGATAATGTAGAGCCCTTTGACTTCCGAGTGGAGTGAAGGTGCTGGAGGTATTCTGCAACTTGTTGAGGGGAGGTGGTGGTCGATTGATCTACTGCTGCATTTGGTTTCGAAGGCTTTCCATTTATTATCGTACAACACTTTTGTAGAAGTACGATGAGCCTCTGTGATGGTCTTTGCTACTTATTAAAATCTTGAATATCCTTTAATGACTAAGGACTTCTCTAAATGAGCCTGGCGTAAAGATGTAGGGTGTCAAGCGATGGATGTAGTAGGCTGGAGTGAGGTTGAAGGAGATGATCCCTCCCGCAAGGGAAGTGGATAATAATTTCCTCTTGCGAGGTCTACCAACACAGTGAACCTGGTTGTGAACACGTCAACCTCTGGGTGGTGGTAGAGGTGGCAAATCCCCTCGAAGGTCTTTGGGTGAAGATGCCGTTCTGTCGAGGATGGTCGATCCGGACCCAACACAGAGTCTGCTATGGCATTGCTTATTCCCGGAATGTGTCAAGCTCGGGCGTTGATGCCCAATACATCGATTAGTTGACAAAAGTCCATCGTCAGAGCCAAAAGGGAAGCTGACTGAGTCGATCCCATCTTGTTGATATACCATACAACTAAGGATTGTCTGACTGTATCCTCAGGTGAGATGATCGAAGTACTTCTGCCCAATGAAAGATTGCCTTGAATTCGAGATTGTTGATATGAAGAGTCGATTCTATTGCTGACCAATGTCCTGAATTGTTGCTGCAGTTGTGCTCCCCACCCTACTGTCGACGCATCCACGAACAAGTGGTATGTTGGTAGAAAGGGTTCTAAGAAACTCCGGAGCAGACGTTCGTTTTGGTTAACCACCATTGTAGATGGTCGTACAGATGCAATGCGAGCTGAATCAGGACCCGACAATCGTTGATCTGAAGACATGGTGTTAGGAAGCGCTGAATTGGCTGTAGTTAGAGTCGACCTCTCTGGGTAGATGTAGCGACTGTCTGAGTGCTAATGGTACAAGTTGTTGTATCATTGTCCATGCCTGGAAGGACGAACATCTTCCCGAGATAGGTGGGGAAAGGTGCTCCGATGAACACTTGGGGTGAGCCTGAATGCAATCGTTGATGAACGACTCGAAGACGATCCCTCTGAGGCGTAGGAACTTCGTAATGGACTTGGTAAGGCTGGTAAAAAGCCACAGGGCCAAAGAAATTCCAAATGGGAGCACCTTCCATTGGTAGTGTTGACCTTGGAAAAAAAAACAGAGGTAATGCCGGTGCTCGTGATGGATGGGCACGTGGAGGTAGACGTCTTGTAGATTCAGGCTGACCATGTAGTTCCCTTGTCGACGGATGGTGCGAAAAAGCGCGATGGATGTCATACGAAAATGAGCCATTTTCTCTAGGTACCGCATTGAACAGCTTCACGTTGAAGATCATGCAAAATTTCTAGTCGTCTTTTTTCACGACCAGAAATATCGGCGAGTAGAACCCCGGGGGTTCTGGGTCATGGGTCTAAACGCTTGGATATCAACATACCTATTGTCTCTTGTAGTGTTGACAGCTGGCTGTTAGGGTATGCCCTCTGGATCAGAATGGTAATCATTGGCAGAACTCCCATCATTGGCAGCCGGTAACTCTCTGTGAGGATCTGGGACGCGAAGGGGTCCTGCAGGATGGTCCAGTTGGCTGCAAAATAACTTAGTCTTCCGTCTACAGGAGTGAATGTAAAGGGTACGATTGGGGGCGGAAGTTCCCCGTTGTCCCGAGGATGGGAGGAGTTATTTGTTGGAGAGCTCAGCCTGCATTAGCTGAAGTCTGACTTTCAGGAGTAGCATCCAATGGAGTAGATGTATTATTATCTCTATACCTTATCTGCGTTCCTGGTGTCGTTGTAGTAGCGACTCCTGTATCTGTCCTCGACTGTTCGCTGCCTTGTTGTAAGACCATCAAAAGTGATTGAAGTCAATAGGGGATTCGACACTGGAGGTAAAGAGGGAAGTGTCATAACTGGAGGGTGCAACTTGTCTGGAGATCGCTGGTCCGTGTGCGTCTCTTTCAGTGACTCAGAACGTGCGTGTTAGGAGGGTCGATCTTGTTCTGTCTGTCGATCCTTATCACAATGCGATCACAATGTAGATGGGGAGGAGCAGCATATCAATAATAGTCCAGCGAAGGGTAGGGCCGATATCGATGTTCTCCATATCGATCAGTTGTTGGATAAGGATAGTATCTCATGTGTTGGTATCAGTGAGATGGAGATTGATGTCGATCCCAATCGACATTTCTATTGTAACCAAAGTGTTGAGGTTACTGTCCATAGGGATAACGCTGTGAATCTGATGATTGTGATCAATCGAGGTGACAATGTCGATCTGTAGAGAGGCGACGCTCTGATTCGGAGAAATCTCCCTGTTTCGAAGTCGAAGTGTGTTCCTGAGACGATCTATCTTGAGGAGAGTGATCTGAGTGTCGACTCTTAGAGAGTTGACCTGTAGAAAGTAGATCCTTATCTGATTGATCTCGAGATCTACGACTGGAGGGTGTGCGTTCCTTGGAATGTCGACCCTTAGAATGTCGATCCTAAGGATGTTGATCTGAGGAATGTCAACCCTCTAAATGTTGACGGGGCGGTCGGGTAGCCTAGTGGTTAAAGCGTTCGCTCGTCACGCCGAAGACCCGGGTTCAATTCCCGACATGGGTACAATGTGTGAAGCCCATTTCTGGTGTCCCCCGCCGTGATATTGCTGGAATATTGCTAAAAGCGGCGTAAAACCCCACTCACTCACTCACTCACTAAATGTTGACCTGAGGAATGTCGACCCTTGGACTGTTTGGAATCCTTGGAGGGTCGATCGTGGTTCGATGTAGACTTCTCTGTACAATGTTGACCCTTCGAAGTCGACTCTGAATGTCGACCCTTATTTCAGCGAATGTCCTTGGGTCAAAACTGCTCTCTACTCTTTCTCTGTTCGGTAGGCAATGTCGATGACTGGTTTCTGCTAGAGTCGATAGAGGAGATGGTGAAAATGCAGTAACACTCTAATAATGACATTTTAAATATTACCTCTGTAGCAGCCATGTTAAAGTCAGATCGGAATTCTGTGAGCACATTTTAGAAACACCATATCTGGGATCATACATACACATTTTAAGTGCCGTGGGCCTTGTTTCAGAGGACATGTCGAAAATGCAATAACTCTAGAAATATATTTGAAGTGCCACTGCACAGAAGCTCACCTGGAGATGTTGTCAACAGTTTAAAATGTCAACAAACACTCAAGAAGTTGTGTCAGCATCGATGTTTAAACTGTACTGCATGGCTACTGAGGCATAAAAACTAACACTAAAATTTGATAACTTGAACAACATATGACATCATCATAAGGAGACACATACAGTCCTTATGCTGGCATTTTCATGAGAGAGGTTTACAGAACTAAATATGCCTTTGAGATAATTTCATAAATATTGTGAAAAATGGAACATGTTTTGAGCCCTACTACTAACTACACATACAGCAAATTGTATTATTTTTTTAAGCAAAATGGCTGAGTTTCAGCTTACAGGATGGTCAATTGCACAGGTTAAATCAAGGTAAAAAAATATAATAACCACATAACTGTGGACACCCACTACTATCTCCACATGTCCCCCAATTTTTTTTTTTTTTAAATGTCTGCGTATAAATATAAAAAGGTTTTTCAAAATGACTGTCATCTTAGCCATAATGAAAATTAGACTTGAATCTCTTGACAGATTCAGATGTCCTCATTTGTGAGAATGACGATGTGAAGTTTTAGCTTTATTGTTCCAGCAGTTGCTGAGGAAAGATGCGTACACCAGACAAACAGGCCACAACATAACCTCACTGGACTTGCAGTCAGGTGAGCTTACAATGGGGGTACATAGAGCCCAAAGGTCATAGTTTGATCAAAATTCAAAATATGCAAAAATAATATTATATGTTCTTCCATACCCTACATGCTTGCTGCTTATCAAATCTCATAATAATGAATGCAGAAATGGCTGAATAATGGGCAGGCACGTCGCAAGTAGGACTGGAATTCTGTGAGCAAGTATTAATTAGAGGCACTGTAGGTGGGACCATTAATACACATGCAGTTTCAGTTCCATAGGCCTCATAGTCTTAGAGGACATGTAAAACATTTCACAGTCAACAATGGACAGACAGATGGACAACAGATATAAGATCACTGGATTTTCAGTCAGGTGAGCTAATAATGAGAAAAAAATCAATCAGACTTCACGACTGAATCTAAACTAAACCTGTAGCCAGTCATCAATAAAATGGATCAAAAATATTTTGTATAGGTGGTAAACAGACTAGAAATGTACACATCATTATTCAGCTCAGTGATTGTACTTTCTGGCATTGGCCCTGCTTCCATGTCCTGTCTCGCTTAGCTTGTTCTACCAATGTCCCTCTAGGTCTTGTAGGCAAGACTTAATCTAGTAATTTGTCAAATACCTTACACATGACTGTCTACAAGATATCATCAATCTCAGTAATTAGAACAGCGCTGTGCAGCTTCCTGGATGAACCACTTCAACATCGCGGAGGTGCTCAGTACTAAAGAGGTCTCTCTTCCAACTCATTGTCACCCTGTTGTTTAGAAAGTGGAATCTGTCTAAACCACGCTTTTTGTGGGAACAAAAGATAAGTTCTGATTGACAGTTTTCCGGGTTAGTGAGATTTTAGCAGGAGTTGCATTCCTTACTTTCATGGGATGAACATGTAAAATCAAAGACAATATTTAATGAAAATTATACAAGAGTCAGTTTCCTATATCTACAAAGCTTACAAATCTTTGTTAAAACTAGTATTGTTTGTTTGTAGTTTAACGCCACACTGAAATAAATCCAGCAGTCTGGACCAGACAATCCAGTGATTGATTGCATCAACCAAGTGAGCCAGCTTGACCACCCGATCCTTTTGGTCGCATCTTATGACAAGCAGAGTCGCCTCTCACGGCAAGCATGGGTTACTGAAGACCTCTTCTAACCCAGATCTTCATATGTTTGTTAAAACTAGTAATTCATTCTTTGAAACTCATCTTTTATCAAATATATATATAAGGATTGTTTGACATGAATGTGAAATAACAAACTTCCATGAAATCAATGACAGGAATGCCAAATGAGGCATAAACAAATGAGACAGGTCAGGTCAACAGGCAGATTAGAACAGCTTACTGTGTGTAAGTGAGATGTGGGAAATGTTAATCCAGATTAAAGAACGTCAATTACATGATAAATTGGTTCTCTGTCTCACAATTTCAGTCTGGAATCCTGAGTAAAGGATGATACTGTTACTTGATGATGAATTACCATAGTAAATTTTTCCACCATACATATCGACTGGTAGTGACAGATTTGGAGTTGTAAGATCCCACTGTTTTCTAATCCTAACCCCCTCGAAAATTGTTAAAGTCACATTGTTATTTCATATCAGTGGTAATCACTCATACTATGTAGTGAGTATATTTATTCTGGGTGTGACAGGGGAAATATTTTCAAAATTACTGTTAATAATTTATGACGAAAGGTTATCAGCAGACTACCCCTGTCTGTGACATCACATCCGACATATTCCCGAGGCAAGAGAGTTAACTGACTACAAAAGTCCAGTTTCCACCCTTGCCGAACAAGGCTGGAGTTCCCGTGCTTGATCGTATCGCCATCAGTGGCTATTATGAGATGTCCTCTCTATGCCTCTCCTATGGGCCAATCAGATTCCACCTCTCATATCACTTGCATTTGCTTCAAACAAAATGGCAGCGCCCAGTCAAGACGATCTGATCGATAATCAAGATCTATATTGTGAAAAACAGGTCTTACATCGTGAAGTGCATCAAATCACGTGAGCACCTTGATTAAAAACACGAAGAGATTAGGAAAATATCTGTTGACAATGAGTTAGTGGTGCACATGCAATGCAAATCCTGCAATCGACCGAAATCTGATGACAGTTTACGAACTGGATTTCGATTTTGTTGCACGATTTTGATTGGACTATGCATAGACTCGTTAGTCCAGCCAAAATGTTACTCCATAATACCAGCCTCGATTGGCAAGAGTGGAAACTGGACATTTGTAGTCATTTAACCCTCTTGCCTTGGGAAGATGCACATCCAGTAACCTTTGCACTTGCTGAAAAATTGCAGTCAGATTTCGTGATCATTATTTTCGGTTTTCTCTCATCATATTAAACTGAAAAAGACAAATGAAACATTTGTCGAATTAGTAGATCGACAACTTTAGCCAAGGTGTATATATGAAGGCAATATATAAAATATTCAACCAAAACGTTTGAAAATAGGATTGGTGAATATTTATAATTGATAATTGTATCCTGCAGTTCTTATAAAATGAGACGTTGTAATATTCCTAATATTCTCATTTCAGCAAATGACATAAGGACCTTGAAAATTACGGAGTTTTTTTGTCAAACGTTTGCTTAATGAATTTACTGAAATGGTTCAAAATTTGCCATCGCGGTGTTGTTTGCTGATAAAAAAGACAAATTTTATCTCAGTTAAATGTAACATATCAGAGATATGATTATTGAAATTATTTAGCAAAAATTTAATGATTTAAACAGGTTTCTAACATGAAACGCATTCCATATTCAATCAAGCAATGCAGGTAACTTCAAGAAAATTTACAAATTTTATGTTCGCTTTGGTCTTAACCTCTGTATTTTTTAAATGTCAATATGAGCTTTGGATAATAATGTGTATTTTCTTTCAGTAATAAATGTGCGAAATATTGGTACATTCGTCCCATATAAATGAAGCTTTGACTGTTGAAAACACCCACCCTCTCTTTACAGCGCCTTATGCTTAAATTAATCCAGCAGAAAGGGGTAAGAAGCGTGAAAACAATTCAGACGCTAAAGGTTAAATTCCTGAAACTTACCAGTTTCTGTTTCTTCTACTTCTGATTGGTCAATTGCTTTCTTATTAACAGGGAACTCTTCCATTGGTGGAGCTATCATGGCTTGTGATTGGCTGATAGGTACTTCTGGAACCTCCTGAACAGGAGAGCTCATGACATCAGAGTCGCCTCCCTTCTCAAGAACTTCTGTAAACATGCAAGTAGGCATGGGAATATCGCTTTAGGCAGCATATCCTTCATTTGATTAACAAGTAACTATAGGCTTCTTTGTTTAAAAATATCAAAGATATTCTGTGGTAACAAGGAAAGTATTAATTGTATAGCCTAAGTGAATACCCACAACAAAGGAAGAATATTAAGAGCCCCACAGCCAAAAAGGCATTAATGAAGTAAAAACTGTATCAAATAATTTAGATGTTATTTCCTGATCACAGTGTATAATCTGTATACAAACTTCATTATTATTAATAAGCAATTATTATTTATTTTCATTTCAGAATGAAACAAGTCATCTAAGCATGTGTAATATCAGTAATCCATGTCATTGATTATGAGCTATTTCATATATACAACCTCTTGAATGTACAAGGCCCAAGACAGTCACAATGAGAATGGGAAGAGTAGGAACCATTTGTGCAGAGTGTTCATGTTCAAAAATGTTTACAAGCTTGGCACTGTGATATACTGTAATATTATACATGTTTAATCAAAGAAAAGTGACAAAACCATTTCCACTATCACATGAAATCTCCACCAAAAGCAGGGTCAGCTAGAATTTTGACAATATCATAAAAAAATGTTTAGTAGCTTGGCACTGTGAAATACTTTAATTTCAAATGTTTAATTAAATAAAAGCGACAAAACCATTTCCACAATCACACAAAATCTCCACCAAAAGCAGGAATTTTGATTACATCATAAGCATGCATTTATGAATCACTATCAAATAGGGATAATACCACATATCAGTCCCTACCAGTGGCACCTGAATAGCCTATAGGACAGTTTCATAATATCGGTTAACCTGTTCTCTTAATTTCTAACCCTAATTTGAAATGTTTGTCCTGATTGTATTTTGACATAATATAATAACGTAGCACATCATCCAAATAAGGTTACAGCTAATACAGTTGCTGTACTGAGAATCAATAAAATTCAATGCCAAAATAATAACTGGCATTATTACATTGACACTACATAATTTTTACTAGTCTGGTAGTAACAGTTTTGTTTCAAATTTCAAAATAGCTCCTACATGATATCAATATGGATCTAAGGAGCATTCAGGCTGAAAGATGACTTTCACATGCTGTGTTACTGCATTAGAAGCAAGTGAAAACATGACCAATATGACACAAAAAATAACAAACTACACAGCTAATGGTCTCTGAGGGCTTATTTAACTTTAACAGAACTGTCTGCTAACCCGTGACAGTTTTACTAGCAAATTTGTACATAGTTTAATGATACGCTTGAGACATCATCTCCTACGTGAGGTGGTGGGAAGACAAGAATTGTCGGGGAGCATCTTGGTATGTCGCCAGCGCTGCTGGTCTGGCAGCTGTAATGAAGGCACTTCTTGACAAGCCAGAGTGGCTGAATTGACTCAGACGCTACCCTACCTACTGCACCTATTCCTGGAGCTCTGAACGGGAACTTCCTTGCTGCAGACCATAAACCAACACAAATGGAACAAATGGATGTACAGTAACACATATTTCGTCATAAAGGCCAATTTGCCAATTCCTCCTAATTTCTGTGTCAATTAAGTGGAGCCATTGTCTTTCCCAATGTGGAAGTGTGTGGGTTTTAAACCCTAATTCTGGACTCTTCGAGAACATATTTTGTGAAATCTCCAATTTGAGAAAATGCTGCACCTTATTATACTAGTGAAGGTGTGACTGACATAAGGACTGCAAAAGCTACATAACCATAATACTATTCAAACTGCATTAAATTCTTTGCAAGTGCACCCTGGCTTGGCAGAGCCCTTGGGTTTGAATGGTTTAGAATAATCAGTCACAGGTCTGTAATCCAAAAAGGAGGGTTACGTTTTATCAGGGCAGGTTTTGCCTGTTTCAAAGAGCTACTTGAAAAGGTCAGAGCATGTGAGAACTGCAATTAATTCCAATGTGCAAAGGGCAATGTAGACGTTTTGGCTGCACATATAGTATCTTCTTATAGGACCATGACAAACTAATCACATTTAATTTAGATTTACTTCAAAAGTAACATAAGATTTGAGTCTTAAAGTATATTACCATCTAAATGTGAAGAAAAATGTTGAATGTTTAAATTTAAAAATAATAATGGTGGTACCTATCAAAGAAAGCACAAAGACAGGCATCTTAGTGAAGATTACACAAGGAATTAATACAGGCCATCATGTCAGCTGCATGTGTTTCTGTGCAGTAATCTACCTCAGGGTCTAATTGTCCTCCAAATCAGGGTACACAAAATGACATTTTAGTGATAATGATGTCCACGGTCAGTAGCAAAATTAGATCAACATTAACAACAAGAAATCCTTGACCACCATACTAACCAAGACAAGGACACAAGGAAAAGAAGATACAATTAGAAATCTTGTATTCATCTTTTAATGTGTCACCACAAAAACAAGGGAGATGACTCTGTAATCACAGGGTTATTAGGTAGTCTAGTGGTTAAAGCACTAGTTCTTCATCCCCCTAACATGGGTTCATGTCCCCTTGTTGGTGTAACGCAGTGATGTGACGGGTATGAGTCTACAAGCAGCATGAAATCAACTCACTCACAAACTGGAATCAACAAGTAGATAACTATGGATACATACCAACTTACAAGAAATGAAATTTGAAATACAGTTATAGTGAGATGACAGAGTCGACTGGTGTTATCAGCTGCTGTGTGACAATGATCTTGGTGTAAGCAGACTGTGTTGTGCAATCACATGGAATATGTCTCACCTGTGTCTGTCGGATCTGTGTCGAGGGTGTCCACCATAGCCTCCACATACTTGGTGAGCCTCTGTAGCTGGGGATCCTCCAGGTTCTTAGCCTTCAAGTTCCCTGAGAACGAGGAAGAGGAGAAGCAAATAGAAGGATGCTAGTTGTAAACTCATTCTAGGCAGGAAGACAATTCTCATCAGAATATATTTTTAAACTGACATAAAGGATCGAACACTTGATACTTTGGGGTGGTGGTGTTTTTTGGTGTTTGGAATTTGGGGCAAAAGAACAAAAAAAAAATCATCTGTCCTCAGATTGCATACCCCTCAAAATAAAACTGGCTGGACATGCTTGATGGCCTGAGGAGTGAGTGAGTGAGTATGGTTTTACGCTGCTTTTAACAATATTCCAGCAATATCAGAGTGGAGGACACCAGAAATGGGCTTCACACATTGTACCCTTGTCGGGAATCGAAACCCGGGTCCTCGGTGTGACGAGCGAACGCTTTAACCATTAGGCTACCCGACCGCCCCTTCCTTGAGGAAAAAGAGTCCAGCTTTCACATGTTCAGAGAAAATACTTGCCTGCTTGGAAGCAGTGACTGAAACATATCTTGAATCTAACAAAAACACCAGTGGTAAAGGTTAATACCCAGGATTCCTCAGACCGGTGCAACATTTGTCCACCTGTTTGATCCAGGATATTGCTTAAATAGAGCTAAACAAAATCACACTCACTCACTGATACACACTAAACCTTCTTACCACTTTTCACCAAATCACAGTTTAGAATTGATACAATCTACACTTACACATATACACACACTAAAATGGCAAGACATCAAATGACCAAGTTCTTTACAACTTGGAAGTCATTTTTATTTCATTTTGATTTTTCGCGAAAAACTTCAATATCTAAGAACTTAAAAGTGATTCAGAAAAAAACTATTTTCACCATGATGCACAATAATGCTCAAGCTTCTTTCTACAAAATATGAAAACTTTCATTATTATCTCAGCCCGAGGCTGATTGCTGGACATCAGAGAAGTTGTAAGTTTCCTGAGTGCTCCTGTGGTTTATTCTCTGACAATTATAGCTCAGTTTTATTACTGGGATGACTGTCAGTTTTGTAAGTCTCATCAAGATGTAATCTTTCATTTTCTGCACACAAAAGAATTGTTCATTTATTTGAAAAAAAACAGCCTTTATCTATGATGTCGCATTTATTAAACTTTTCTGCTAGAAAATATTTTGAAGCTGTTGTTGTTCAGTATTAGAAGATCTCATGCAGAAAGAAACGTAGCTAACAATCTTCCATGACTGAAGCACAAAGAAGTGATAATCGGTGATATTATGTCTAGTAGACATTGCAGCAAAAAGTTTACAGGGGAAATAATTTGAATCAATTGAAATAAGTCTGAAACAGTAGAAAGAAAGAAAAACTTTCAGAGAGAATCTTTACTTCTAAATATGAAAAGTATTTTCAACATGAGAATACAAGCAGATATGACAATATTGTACACTTTGTTTTTACATCCAAATAATTGATAACACTGCTTGTAAGAAATAATCAGTATTTGGGCTACTGAATATAGTATTGTAATTTTTAAGAAATTATTAAAATATTATTTGACACAGATAACCTATATTATCAAAACAACTTGATTACCTTGTGATAAACTTCCCCCACATTTACCTCAAAATAATTGATAACACTGCTTATAAGAAACAATCAGTATTTGGGCTATTGAATATTGTATTGTGATTTTTAAGAAATTATTAGAATATTATTTGACAGAGATAACAATAGCATCAAAACAACTTGATTGCCTTGTGATAAACTTCCTTGTGATAAAATTCTTCAGAAATAATCCATTATAATCTATTGTTGTTAGCAAACTGATGGATATTTGAACTACACCCCCCTGCTTTCGACTGAGCTCCTAAATAAAATGTGGATTAAATATTTTTAAACTTGAAGGTAGGAAACCTATTAAATTGTTGTGATGCAACCATGTTGTTCAAGCCCGTTTATTCAACACCCCACTGTGCTTGAATAATTGCATGATGGGATATAATTCATTCACCATTTTTTCTCGAAATATTGACAGAGACCCAATGTGGTGACTTTGCTCATGCAGAAAATAATTCTGCCGCTGATATGTTGTGGGGCATAGGCTTCCTGTGGGCTTTCCAGTTCACCAAGAGAAAATAATACTCCCTTGAAAAAATCGGCGGATGAATTTGACAGAAACTCAACGGTTTGACAGCATTCCAATACACTAATTTATCATACAAGCCCAATAGATTCTCAACATTACTCCACAATGGTGACCAATGTCGATAGTTGCGTCCTCCAATGTGATTGGTCGATACACATTTCAGTGACAGTCACACATTTCGGACATCGCCAGACTCCTGCTCCCAGTCTCCAGGGATGAGAATAAAAATGATTTAATCTTTCAAAGATTGATTTAAAGAAAGGAGAATTTGAAAATTGCCACTACTTGTCATATCCTGCAAATGTTTATTGAAAGACCAAGGCGTGTGGTAATTGGCTGGATGATGGACATGAAATTCTCCTCAAAGGATAAGATTACACTGATATTGTTGCCGGGCACAACCCAGTAAACAGCCGGGATTTAAATCACTCACTTCCCAGTTTGTTTCATTTACTGCACATGCTACAACCACAAAACACTTAATTCAAAATCACATACTCTTTATCTGTTGAATATTCATGAGCTTTATGCAAAAGACCATTTCTTCTATCAAATTCCATGCAATATTCTTGAAGTTTTAATACAATATTTGAAAAGAAAAAATACAGATAAAACACAATAAGTTTTCGTCAGTTTGGAACTAGATAACCAAATAATTTCAATACCATATTTACATATATTAACAAAATTAATATTAATATAAAAGTATATAATTCAAATAAAATGCATTGAATAAATCATATTAAACTAAACAACTCAAATCTGTAAAATCTAAAGCACTAAACATATTCTAGCAAAGTAAGTAAAGATAATATGTTTTACAAAGGGCAAAAGCTTAATGGTGTAGAACTACACAGTTATATCCAAGCAGGTGTTGTGAAAGGCCACTGTTGTGATGGCAGCAGGTGAGATATGTCCTCACTTGCACACAACATGGAATGAGAGCAGGCCTGGGCCAAGAGGAGGCCCTTTTGCACCCAGATTGTCAGGATGTCAGTTGCAGAGTTATCTCTCCTTACCTAACACATGCCTCCATGGATAAATGAAATCTGCCACTTGGGAAAACAAAAAGAAGGGAAGGGTTGGGGATGTTTCTTAATGAGAAACCTTATTTTGTTCATGGCTTTGTGGGTGTGATATGAAGGTACTGTACCACCAGCCTACCCTACCATTTGTACTCCTCATGACTCCTCCTCACCTTCAAGCAGACCTTCCAGCGTCTTCTCATCCGGTGGTGAAATTGAAAGGATATCTGCACCCTGAACACTTTCCGAATCTTCCCTGACAGGTTCAGCTGGAGCATCTGTAAAACATGGAAATCATCACAGAATTAATATATCATAGCTATGTTGTTTGCTGATAAATATATCTTAGCTATGTTGTTTGCTGAAAAATATATCTTAGCTATGTTGTTTGCTGATAAATATATCTTAGCTATGCCTGTTGAATACTCGTTTATTTCATTGTCTGGTCTGAAGGTAAATTAGAAATCTTGTCAGTGTCAGAGTATAAATTGTGATTTAAGAGTAAATGTCTTATTTCCTGTCTATATAATCATGTGCATAAAATCAATACTAATTAAGGTGCTAAAAATAATAGTGTACATTGTTACAAAGTTTCTAACTGCTGATTTTGTATACAGGCTAACATATCAAGAATAAATATCATTTTCATTTTCTAAAATATTTTTGTGAACAAACATTTACAAATAATGCCCACAGAAAGAAATTCCTACAAAATTTCATTTCTATTATATCTAATCCCATGTTCTCGTGCTGTATAATAGACACTCTATCAACCCTGTTTTATATTCAAATCAAAATTTTCAATGATATATTTGTTTCATGTCATTTTTTGTATCTATGTGGGGTTTTTTAGGCATGCTGGCTCCTAGACAGCCCTACTGGCTATTGCTTCAAAGTCTGACAAAGCCCTTCCACGATGGGGTAATCTTTTATTTCTATGGCAACCAAAGTTTAAGAAGACAGTCGCAGTGGCAAGAAAAAAATCGAAGAAAAAACTCAATAACAAATTTTCTGATGCAGTTACACAGAAAATTTCACAAGAAACCAATGACCAATTTGTTTGAAATTAAAATGTAACCACTTCCAATTTGACATTAACCTAATAAACCCTTGGTATGGCAATGAATTGGAAAACTAGCATGATTACTTGCTGGTTGAAACAAGTTCTTTCTGTGACACGAGAAATGCAGAAAAGAGGGATGCACAAGTTTCCAAAACTCAAAAGGAGAAAAAAAGTTATAAAATTTCATTCGCCTCAGACAAATTGGTATCTTCTAGACTCAGCTTCCGAAGCACCTTGAGGGTTGGTATGCTAAGAAGAGATGCTAATATCTTCCACACGACTAGTAATAGTGGCACTCCAATCGTGAACTGAAACATACCTGCACTGGAGTCAAGCCCTAGGCTGTCGTCTTTTCCTGAATCAGAATTTTCAAGGAGCTTGGTAGCTTCGTTAGCAGGAGCTGTAATTTGTAATATGCAGAAAAGGGAAAATCAGAGCACAATTTGTGAAATGGACTCAGAAACGAAACCTTGAAAATCTCGCCGCAATTTGCACCAATTAAAGGTCATCGCTAACATGGCCGACCAAGAGTAACTTCCTCTCGTTAAAATGGCAACCCTAATTTGGGATCAATTCGAAAAGAGAAAATTGGGGAATTTTTTAACGAAATGATACCCCCTAATTTGGTATCATCAGCGACTCACATTTAAGAAAAGACCATTAATTCAAAAAGTTTTCCCAACTTCAACATGAAAAATATTTCAATTTCAAAATTCAAACAGATCGAGGTGCAAAAAGCTGTGAATTCGTCTTTTATTATTAATCCACTTAAATTTGCAAAGATCAAACAGATAAGGATATCATGAGAAGAAAATTTGCAATTTGAGAAATTGATGCTTTAAAGAAATCTTCGTGAATAATATGTTTTGCATTTTAATTCAATAATTGGTTCTTTTATTAAAAGTCATGTCAAAATTGTTCAAAGAAGGCAATCAAATTCATGTGAAATATTATATTCTTAACACTTCTAGTCAGAAATGTGATATATAATTCATATTCCATGATATGGTTCAAAAATATAAATTAAACACTGGCTTGTCAAAAAAAAGAAAAACGAGCATTTCATGCATTTGTAATATTCTTGTGTAATCAAACTGTAATTATCCCCATCTATACTGCCAGTATTCTCAACATTTGTGTCCTCTATTACATTTGTAAAATTAGCTTAAAATGAGAAAAACAGTTGACCAGGTGTTTCTTTTCATAACCTTCCATGACCTTCACTATTGAGAAATGTAACGTGATCAAAATCTTTTTGCCTTTATTACCATGCGTAATATCTCAAAACAAATTGTTGCATTCATATTACAATGACATGATTTTACTATCTTATCAAATGTTATTTGTTTTTCGAAATTCTTATACTTCATGAAAAAATAATAAATCATTCAAAATTCAGTTATCTCTTTGAGTAAAAAACTTGTATAAGTGAAAATCTTGTATAAACCTCCTTGACAGATAATATTTCCAGCACTCATTTCTTTACACAAATCTAAAGTCTTGCTTAAATTTTCATATCACAAAAGTTTCCATATTTCTAAAAAAAACACACACCATTATTGTCCATGCCTTCAGCATCCATCTGAGGTCCTAGGGATTCTGGTTCCATGGGGGGATAACTCATTTGTTCTGTTCCCAAGACATCAGGGGCATCACTGATGATAGTTTCTGGACTGGCAGTTTCCTCAATGTAGTCAGGAGTTCCGTAATCCCCAAGTCCAAGATCCTGCTCCGACAGTTCCTTCTCCTGTCCGGTTCCTGCCATACGTTCCAGAGCCAACAGATACTGAGCCATTTTGTAAGAATCCTCTTCTGACTGTGATTCCTGCTGAGGAACATCCTGAAGGTAAGCCATTTCACCTCCTGAAGTATCAGACATCCCAAGAGGGGTGAGGTAGTTTCGAGGATTGGTTTCTTCTTCCATGTACGGGTCACGTTTATACTGCCCTTTGGAAGCGTCGAAATACTTGTGAATGTTAACAAACTCATCCCTCTTATCAGAACTTGGAATGAGAGAATCCATATCTGCCTGACTTAGTCCCTCAGCAGATGCTTGGAGACGGTGGCCATCTTGAAAGTCCATAAGTTTTTGTAATACTGTTGCAATTTCTTCTTTAACATTTTCAGAGTATGAGTTAGGTTGCGATAAAGCTTCTTCGCACCAAAGACTATCAAATGTTTCACCCTGGGCAAAAGCTAGCAGTAGATTTTGTAAAGAACACTGTGTATAAGCATCTTTCCAGGTAAACCCTTTCCTTATGAGAAGCCATATTTGATCTTCTAACTGCTCTAGCTGATGTGTTGTCAGACGGAACTCAAACTCTCCCTCGGAGATCTCACGGTATTGTAGAGACTCACAGCTGCCAAAAAGCTGATCTGGAAACAAAAGTGAAATATTAATATTATAAAGAACAGCCATTATAAATGACTCAAGTCTGTGTGTTTAATATATATGTATACAATTGGAGACAATGTAATATCATAATTCACTTGAAAAAAAGACATCTTTGTAAAAGTGAAAGTTAATTGTCTTGTAGTGTATAGTTCCTTGCACGCAATATGTGATCATGTAACAATTTTCTCTTGCTTGGTTGTATAATTCATGTTTTACAAATATTAATTCATTTAAAGCCGATATCTTAGATAATATAGTGCGCTGTCAAGGCCACATGACACAGTGTTTAGCAATATTATACAAAAATATGCTGGACTGATTTATGAGATTATTATGGAAATTAATGCACTGGAAGATCATGTAGCATACAAGGTATATTCTAAAATACAACAACAAAGATATACGTATCACATTGTTGTTGCTGTTGCTGTTGTTGTTGTTGTTGTTGTTGTTGTTCAAAATCAGAAACATTGAAATTTGACATTTTACATCATAATGATGTCAAAATTAAAAAGACAAATCTTAAAAACATCTAATATGATAACAGTTTTAAAAGATAGACACAAGTGTACTCGCATCTTGTTTTCCAAATTCAGAGGAAAATATTCTCTCAAATTGTTCAAAGATCCAAACAATTTACATCATTCTTTCTGCATATATTTATACCTAATACTAGCACTGAACTCCATTTCTAGAGAAAAAGCAAGCCCTGTCTCCTACAGGAGTGCAAGGAGGAGATTTGGGCACTCTCAAAAAGACAAGAAGCTTAGCAAAATGTCATGGACGGAAATCTCCAGTTTTAAGGAGCAGAGAACTGGGAAATGTTGAGTCCGAAAGGGATCGGAAACAATTTTCCTACTCGTTCACCTGCTTCCGTCGCGGAGATGGTTTCCTGTCCGAATAATGACATGGTAGTTATAGTTGTCTTAAAAAACAGCCCTAATATGGAGGACAGTGCAGCGGGGATGCTGATTAAGAATGGCTTGCACAGTACAGCAAATGACAACGAAAGAGTAGACTCTACTCCAAATAGCTTAATTATGTTCAAGTTACATTATCTCATAATAGGAATATCAACAAAAATAAGAGTGCTGTCATTTCCTATTAGGTACAGTATCATGGTGGCCATCTTGGTTGTAATCAAGTCAGTATTGTCTATTTCAGTAGATGGAAAGCCGAAAAGGAAGAAGGCATGTACAAAATGGTAACCTTGTTCATCGCAATTAGTGCTTGCAAAATTGCATTACTTTGTTGATCGTGATATTTCAATGAGGATAATTAAAATTAAACTTAATTTACCGGGTAGTAATGTTAAAGACGTACGTTCAAAGAAATCATTCTAATGGAAGAAGGTAATGTATTACACTTGAATCAAGAATTACTTTGATCAAGAATTCTCCTTTAAGATCACCAAAAGATGACTAACACCCCAAGGTCATAAGATCCATTTTTAAATTGTTGTATGAAATGTGAGACTATCCACCTTTGGACAAATAACAGATGCAGTTAAACAAAATACAATATGTTATTAGCAAAGGGACGAAAAAGATTCAACTCTTAGAAATATTCAATAAGATCCAATTAAAATTGCAACGTGATGCAAAAACATATCGACAAACACGCAAACATAACTTGCATATTTATTTAATGGTGACAACATTGTTCCAGAGATGTGATTATCTCCTAAAAATGCCAGAGGTCTCGTCCAATACCAAAATATGAAAACACATTGTGTGTGTAAATGTAATGCCATCTGATCTTGTAAAAATAACTATAAATAATTGGTGGGGAGCGTATTATGTCAGGCTGTTAGAAGACGGATAATTAGTAGAAACAAAATAAGCTTAGACGTGTTACTATCATGCTTTCATCACGCGCTAAGATGACCAGAATGCCAGCGGGGGTATGCCAGTAACGCGCGCAGAGAAGATAATTTACAGATTCGATGCTGAGAGTTTTCGGCCTCAATTAGTGCTTCGAATCTTTCCTTTTCTTGGCAAAAATGTCTCTGCTGAGGGGCCATTACTGGGGAGGCCATAGAGCAGCAACGCTAGAGCTCCTAGCACTGTAACGAGAGCGGGATCTGCCTACATTTGTCAAAGCCACGACTTGCGGCCATAACGGTATTAAGGTTCATTAAGTCGAGGTTTCGCCCGTCTTCGTATGGGGTGACAGCAGGCCCGATCGTCGCCATGGAAGTCTTTGGTGGTAGCGGAAATTATAGTTCTCTTTCCTACTCCCTGCTTGACAAGGGTTCAGCCCTACTAATTAGTCCACTATGTCCCCTTAATGCGTATAGTCACACAGTTTCTTACCCGCTCACACCACAAACTGGTGTTCCAGGCAGGAAATGAAAGAACAGAATCAATTTTTTTCATGCTTGATATGCTGAAACACCTCTCAAATATCTTCAAACACAGATTGTAGCTTGTGGGTTGATAATGTATTAGGTTTGACATTTTAACACTAAACCAACAAATAAGAATTTCATGTTACAAAAACCTCTCTTTTTAACATGTAAATATTGAAGATATGCTTTGAATCAATGTACCATGGTACTGTAAGTATCTACTTTTGAGTAATTATTTAACATGTAAGGATTAATCTAAAACCCTTCAAATTTCAAAAGTTTTTGGAAGACTATGAGAATCAAATATGCATGAAAACATCCCAAATCTTTTTCTTTAACAAAACATTGCATGCCACAAACATACAGTGCATTACTCCATAAGTTAACACAAATAGAATTTTTTAAAATACAAACACCTTTTCTTTCAATTTGATTCCCAAGATATAATTTATTACAAGCAGGGACCAATAATGTCTTTGTATAGAAACAGCCATGAAAAGATGTGGTGGTGCCTTTAAGAGCAGAGTACCAAATCCCCATGTTTAGATTTAGCCTAGACATTTCCAGATTCTCATCCATCTCCATGGCAACAAGATTCAGCGTAAAGGTCACACATTTGAAGACCTGTCACAGGGATGAGATTCCCTACCGTAGTCACAGAAATAATTAGCTGTCCTCGAGTATCGTTCTTATGGCATTGTCACATCCAATGTGAGACAGTACGTAGTGTATCTCTCCCTGTAGAACCAAGATAAATTAGCACTTCAAGTCATATTTCTTGTCGCTGTACAAAAGGATTTGCAATAACCATTGTTCAGTGGGTTTTTGTAGTTTCAATAGTTTCAACATAAATAAATCACAGTAACTGTTCTCAATTCCGATTGTTTCTGTACATGCTTGGCAAGGTGTTTAATTTCTTGAAGTTTAGTATTTGAAAAATGATTTACAATTGGCCACGTAGATTTTAGTAAAATGAATTAAGTGAGTTTCTGATTGCAAAACAATGACATTGTTCAAAATAATAACAATACATAAATAAATACTGGCTTTTAAAATAATTACTGAATGAAATGTCTTCTGTAAATTCGTCTTTTTTTATAACATATTTACTATTAGCGAAATTAGTGCATTTGATGCAATATCATGACTAAAAATAACTATCATCATTAATTAGATATTTCAATTCACAGTCACACAAACAATTACCTCTCACTTCATTGGGTCTGATTTGCAAATAAAGAATGGTTCAATATCTGCAAAATATTACCCTCTGTCAACACCAAATTCTGTCTCCTTGTGGCTTCCTGTCAAGACCAGGAGTTTCATACTTGTGCTGCAGTTCAATTCAAGTCCTGAGATGTAATGTCCCATACATTCTGTTGTTTAATAATTCAAGTCCTGAGATGTAATGTCCCATACATTCTGTTGTTTAATAATTCAAGTCCTGAGATGTAATGTCCCATACATTCTGTTGTTTATTAATTCAAGTCCTGAGATGTAATGTCCCATACATTCTGTTGTTTAATAATTCAAGTCCTGAGATGTAATGTCCCATACATTCTGTTGTTTAATAATTCAAGTCCTGAGATGTAATGTCCCATACATTCTGTTGTTTAATAATTCAAGTCCTGAGATGTAATGTCCCATACATTCTGTTGTTTATTAATTCAAGTCCTGAGATGTAATGTCCCATACATTCTGTTGTTTATTAATTCAAGTCCTGAGATGTAATGTCCCATACATTCTGTTGTTTAATAATTCAAGTCCTGAGATGTAATGTCCCATACATTCTGTTGTTTAATAATTCAAGTCCTGAGATGTAATGTCCCATACATTCTGTTGTTTAATAATTCAAGTCCTGAGATGTAATGTCCCATACATTCTGTTGTTTAATAATTCAAGTCCTGAGATGTAATGTCCCATACATTCTGTTGTTTTATAATTCGTGCCCTGAACACATTTAGGCTGTCATGTTACATATATTACGAAATATGTTCTAATTTAGGCTGTGAATACATTTCAGTTGTCATGTTTTATTTAATAAGTTGTTACGCGAGTAACGCGATGTTTGAATTCATGCCCTTAACAAATTCAAGTTGTCATTTCACATTTGATAAGTTGCCAAGTAAGTAGTGCCATATATATTTGGGTGTGTTCCAAGTCATAACCGAACAGATGACTCATCAATTTGCCTAAATATCATGTTGCAATAATCCTGTCACTGTCTTAACCTGAGTACATGATACTAAAATATTTTTTCCTAAAACAATACATCTTCATATTGTCATTCTGCTTCCATAGTCCTTCAACATGGAATAGAAGTTGAAAATGTAAATCCAATCACAGCTGATTTGGGAAAGAAAGGAAATACATTGAAATACTAGTTCCTTGATTGCCATGTAATAAGGGGCTTCACATGTAGGCAGTGAATATATATTATGATGGGCTGAGAGCAAGTCCAGCTGAGGTTTCCTTCACTAGTTACAATGGGTGTTTTCTGACACTCTGCTTCCTCTACAGTGTATCTGCAGGGCATGGAAACATGAGCTGTTTGACTGTGAGCTGCAAAACAATACCCGCAACCAACACCTCGTCCCTCGGGCCCCCATGGTGACAAAGATCATATCAGAAGAACATTGGGTACAAGGCACGAACATTGGGTACAAGGCTCGAACATGGGGTACAAGGCATGAACATGGGGTACAAGGCACGAACATGGGGTACAAGGCATGAACATGGAGTACAAGGCATGAACATGGGGTACAAGGCATGAACATGGGGTACAAGGCACGAACATGGGGTACAAGGCACGAACATGGGGTACAAGGCAACAACATGGGGTACAAGGCACGAACATGGGGTACAAGGCACGAACATGGGGTACAAGGCACGAACATGGGGTACATGAGGATTACTACCTGTGGCATACTTCACTTGCTTTGCAAGAATTTTTGTTACTGCACATCTTCAGAAGCCAGTTATACAAGCTAGATTGATGAAAGACACTCTACAGCACCCTGAACATTGAGTATTTCATACCAGAAAAGGTAGACAATAAGCAACAAAAATAAAATCATAAACAATGACCAATTACACTCAGATTTTGAAGTAATGATTATGAAATGGTATCTTAATAACCACAACCTACACTTTCCATAATGATTACACTGAATGTCCCGTAACAGATCAGGGTAAGATGAGGTGAGGTGAGGTGAGGTGCACCAAACAAATGTTCTCATCAACATATGTTTTAGGACATGTACACCATGTTCTCTTTCAAACTTGTAGTACGAAAGTACCCTCTGAATTATATGTACAAGTACGCTAATATTGAGACCATGACTTTTGTAACAAAGGTACACAAAATTGATCAGACATAAGTACAAATCAAACAGTTCACCCATGGGGATAATTATTGATGAATAAATGACCCCAAAATATGAAACTTTTGCCATGGATTAAGTATTTCTTCCTGGGGTTTATGTCCAATCTGGAAGGTCAACATACCACATGATGATATTTTCCTTTCATCAGAATCCCAGTCACATAACTCTTTCTCCGATTGTTCAGACTAATATCCAAGGATTTCAGACTAATATCATTTATTACTCTTCTAGGTTTACATTTTGGATTTCGGATTCGGAGATCCTTAAAATTACAATCCTGTATATATCTGTTTCTTCAGTCAACAACACTGAAATAAAACCTCATCCCTCGTGACTGATAAACATATGCTTTACAAAAAGAACAAGCAAAGTTTCCTTTCATAAACTTTAAAACTCAGAACTTTGTACTGATTCAACATGAGGACTGCTAGTGTTGACATATGCATGGTTTCTGGAATCAATAGCTTCTGAGGCATCTACAGTACTGTCAGATTCTGTCAGGAGAGCCTTTCATCATTAAAGCTTTGTTACTTCACCAATTTTCTTAAGAATTATTCTTCTTCTTTCTCAAATTATTAACATCGTATGACAGTAATTTCCTCAGTCAGACAAATCTCATTCTGCTTAAAATCATCAAAGTATTTTTAGACAAAAAATCAAAGTTTATCTTACGAATACCCTGCATGAGTTTTGAATTAGCTTAATATGTTCCTCTTCACCTGGCTAAAGACCGCCTAGGGGTTGTTTTTCTATATTTCGGAAATAAGCTCGCTGGAGACTATGCTCCCCGCGGCTTGTCAAAGTCTGACCATCAGTGAGTCGTGAAATATGCAGTTTTAGTTCTTCCTACCAATTCCTTCACCAACCCAAAATATAGCTACTTTGGTAATTACTCTTGTTTCATCTGATTCTCTTCTTCATCATTAAACGGATGCAATATCCTCACAAAAAGATCTTATGCAGAGATGTATCTGATGTCGACTTTCAAGATCATGGAGCTCCCCATTCAATCCACATACTGTGCAGCTGTGTGAACAGCATATCAACAAGGAGACCCCCTCTCAACCGTTGACATATTCAGTTTCAAACTTTACACAGTATTTATTCAAACTAAATCAGCCTGCTAAGGAACAAAGCTTTTTATGTATCATTGACTACAGAAAATAATCATGTGATATTTGACTTTTAAATATTTTTTTTATTTATAAAGGTTTCTTTGTTTCTGTGATTTATGATTCATGATTCATGATTGTAGTGAAAATAACAGTTCCTTAAGAATTCTTTTAAAGATGATTAATGTCCGTGCTGCCAACATTCTTTTTATATATTTTGTAAACCATATTTCATAACTGTCTATTCAGAATTATGTTTAGCCTGTGTAAACTTTGTCTGCACACTACCACAGCATCATGCATGGGCAAGCACTCTATACGTCTATGATACATGGCATCCTTCACTCAAAAGTATCTCACATGAAATATCTGCTATTAAAGGTCAATGTGTTTGATTGAAATCATGAAACAGCTCATCGGCTATGCATGAAATTCTTATATGGACACACAGCAATTCACCTTTGATATAGTATCTATAATTTTTATACACAAATAAAGATTTCTATAGAACTTCTACAACATCAAACTATTCCCATTGTTCATTGACATTTATCTAACTTATACTCTATTTAGTATAATCAGGCTTAATTATTTACTGAAAGTGCTAAATGAACATTATTTGAAAGAAATTTCAACGAATAATATAATTTAATTGAATAGTGGCGTCCAACTACCATGATACTGTGATGCAGTCTTGTATTGGTGATACAAGTTTTTTATGCAGATTTTCATTCATAGGAATGTATTGCAATACAAAAGATTCCGAAGTATTAATATCAGCTGGAGAGTCAACATCTGACCATCTTTTGGCCTGGACTACATTCAAGCTGATATAAACAATTTGGGCTTAATAGCTACACTTGAAGGAACAAGAAACTGTGATCATTTAATAATTCACTACATTGTGATCTTTCAGAAGTTAATAAGTCTTAACTCCTCTCTTTGAAGTTTTAAAGTGGGCTTGATATTACTTAGACTTAAAATGGACATCATAGAATTTCTAAAGAAGTTAACTGACTGTTTTGACAAGTGGTTTGTTATGTACAACAGACAGAATTTGGTGTTGACAGAGAGTAATATTTTGCAGATATTGATCCAATTGTAAAGCCATCCAGGCCACAACATCATAATCATTATCAGTTATCAATATATTAATTTGATCACAGTTATTGTTTGTTGGTCCGCCAATGAACACATAAAGAAGATCTTGGTTCATCTCGACTATTGTGATGGTTGTGGAACAGCAACGTCATATCGAGGTGTTGAATCACATTCTCCCTGTATCGCTCCACTGTTAATAGATATCGCATGTCGTAGTGCTGAATGTCAAAATTACCATATCATAATTTGTACAAACTTGGCAACTTAGAGCACAGAAATATCATCATGTCTAGTCATGTATCTGGTAGTTTCAGGGACCAACTTCATGATGCCAGTTATAGAGGAAACCTGGTGGGATGGAAGGCCTGGGCAAATGAAGAAACAACAAACATCGGACCTGTGTTTCAGGATAGAGTCTTGCAAGTCCTCCGATAAAAAACACTAAAGAAAGTTTGGTTTCTTAAGTGACCAATATTCCCCCAAGAGGTACATTTGCAAATAGGCTTACTTCAATACCATACAACTCTTAAAATATAATAAGCAAGAAACAAAATACAATTGTTCTCATTGAAACCTATTTTCAAAATTGGGTTGTTTTTCCTATATTTTGTTTTAGGCAATGAAATATATTAATTCTTCCATCAGGGAACAATTTTGAAATTCATTGAAATAATATTCAAACTTTTCTTTGATAGTGGACGAAACCAAATATATATTTTAAAATATAAATGTTAACAATATTTGTCTCAAATGGCCCACATACTGATAAGCACTTTTTATAAATTATCATGGATAATATAAATATATAACATAATAATTAGTAGTAGTAGTAGTAGTAGCAGTATTATTATTATTATTACTACTACTACTACTACAGTGTTATTTTGCTATTGCACCCTTCAATATGGCGCTAACTTGGTTATAGTATGTAATGCATGGCTCCGAAAATCTATGCATATTTTTAATAAATTCAAGTTTTACACTGACACAATGTTTTTTACCATCACAAAAAACATTACCAGCTGATCACAGTGAGCACGCAACACCAGGAAAGCCAATCAACAAATCATAACTGAAGTCTGCAATTTAATCCTATTATTACACTATCTGGTTATAAAAATGTTTTCGTTGTATATCTGAACTCATGTTGTTGACATATTTCAATAATTTTATTTAAATTTCATTCAAACTTGTTTACATTAATTTCGGAGAAATCATGTGAGAAGTGACGGGTAGATCGCACAACTCACCGTTACTTACAGTAACCATGGTATGATTACCACTATTGACACCTTGAAATGAACTTTAGTTGACAGAGAATGGATACATATATCATAAATGCCATACTTTGACAAGTTAAAAGTCATATTTGTTGAAGTTTGACTGTTATATCGTATGAGCCTCGATGGTGACTGGTCAAATTGTTCCATACCTAAAAAATATCTGGCAATAGTGTACCAAAATGCTATGCTTATAATTATTATTTTTAATATATATAGTAAAGCTCCAACTAAAATAACACAATAGTGGAATATATTACTCCTGATAAAATAATAGTTTAAGATACTATTCTTCCGATCAATGCACCAAATTCTTTTGAAGTTATATTATTGGGTAACTTTTAACTGAATCACCAGTAGATTTGGAGAAGCTGTCTGTACAGCTGACTGCTGTTTCTGGCTTAGTTTACGAGACATTACACACAGTAATCTAATCTCTACATATAAAACAATGCCTAGCAGAACAAGAAATATCATTTCAATGGTAAATCATCATTTCTACTTTTTTAACACTATGCATCATAAACAACTACTATTTTCTAATCCTTTTTCAACTCTGAAATGTGCAGCGTAGATCGTGTTAGTTTGGCAGAGCAAGCATGTACTGACTAAAACGCTGATCATCTATACCGCTCATCAATTAGTCCTACCCCAACGGTAGCATTGTAGCAAGGTATCAACTCCAAATGCTTTAAACACACAATTTCTTCTACAAATACAGATATTGACAAAAACCAATTTAATCAAAAGTAACTTCTAAAAAATTAATTGTTTTACACTCTTTTTCCTGTTAAAAGTTATTAGATTTGCATAGTATATCTACCATATTTACACATGATTCTTTCCTGTTTTACAAAGGCTCTGTTAATAGTATTTCGGCCTATATGTTGAGTACTAAACTGATGTAGTAACCAATGTGAAAACTTACAAACACTGTTATTAATTGTGAAAGATACTTGTTTTGTTAATATTGACTTGTTTAAAATAAAGCTGTGGGAAACGGCAATATAACTTGATAACTTGTGCATAATCCTTTTTAACTCAATAAAATATATCTAAACAAACACTACTTAATCTAACCTTTAAAATTAAGTTTTAATTTTGAAATGAAGGAAAAGGAATATACTAAGAAACCATTTATTACAGTAACAGTAAGCAGCATGGAAATACACGTCCCAACACTGTTTCTTTATTGCCACTAAATAGTATCTTGTAACGCCTTTTAAGAAAAAATATCTCTGAACAAACTTAGATGTGCATGAACACTCTGTTTCTTTATACTAACATTACTAACAGTAGATTAAAAATCCCCCCTGCCATAACACCAGAAAACTAATTATGGGAGCATTTTCTCATCGTATAATTATATCACGGATGGCTACCACCATTTCCGTTGTGTGTGCATATCTAACATTATTAAGATCCCTGATGCTGGCTCTGAGATACTGGTAGTTCATAAATAAGGTCGACCTTCGTCTTCCGCCCTGTGCCAAACTAATTAAATGGTTAAAACTGTTAGGTGATGATCGAATTCCCTGCTATCACCCATTCCTTGTTGAGCATTATGGTATGGTGTCCGCGTGATTCAATTAACACTGCTGCGAGTTCATCATAATAAGCTGCAAGGAGCTATGGCGCCGCTGCCTTGTGCCCCCTGTCACATCAAAAAAATATTCATCATACTTTTTTTAAAGGCTTTTACAAATTTATCATGCCATTTGCATTTTCTACCCAATTTGACTTCAGCTTTTTGAAGTGAAAGTCTGGCTCAGTGAAAAAATTGAATGTGGTTTATAAAAACATGTCAAGACATCATCTAAATATGACATAAATTTTGGCTCAGGTGAATAAATTTAACATAAATCTTCATTTTCCCCCTGTCTTATGCATGTCTCGGCCCTGGGATTTGCACGTCCACGTAGACCTAGGCTAGACACTCCTGTGTTTCTGGCTATAGGAGTCTATGTGAATAAATACAGTGACATCAGCTATTTAGCTCTGAAGCACTAAAGTCTGTGTGAAATAGTGAAAATAAAACAATCAATCATAATAATTAATAACATTCACTTTTGTTATAATTTTTATATTCTGCCTTCCAAATATTTATGCATCCAAAGTGTAGATATCTCATGTTTTATGTTCAAAATTATAAAATTTATTTGTATACTTCTTGCCAATGTAATCATTTTTAAAACTTGAGTTTATCCAATAGTTCAATCTGAGTAAGCGTTTGAATACAGCGATTTGAAATATTGCTATACAAAATAGGTGTTCTGTTGGCAATGGAGTGTACAGCTCTATACCTATGAAGAGCTATGACAACAAACACATCCATGGCACAGCAGAGCGCCATCGAAGTATGTTTGCTGAAGTGATTATTTGATTATGTCAGTGAGAAAACAGTTACTGACAGTTTCAATAGGCACAGACGTTGTTGTACCAACTGATTAAATAAACTGAACTTGGCATGAATAGCATTTGCCTTGCTAACTGATAATAAATTACATAAGTACTTATGAAAGTTATTGATGAGGAACAAATCCATCTGACACTACAAATATCATGAAGATCTACATAACAATCCAATCCTTGAGTAAATTCTTGACATTCACTTAAACAAATCAAACATTTGTTGCAATGCCTGCCTACATCTCACAAGCAGCCAGAGATTCGCTTGGCATCAATGCACATTTCAATTTGTCTGTTTAAAAATTGAGTTATTTCTGAATTTATTCCCATGGAAAAATTCTCTGCAAACATGGGATTCAAAAAGGATTGTGTCCATCCATTCCTGCCAGAAGACAATGGTTCATTCTGTCCCAGACAGTGCACATTTGATTGATATCAGAGCTCATATATGGCCACTACAAGCTATATAAAAATAGTGTGTTTCCACCAACAACATAGACTTGAATTCATGTGACTGAGTGTGGCTACATTCCACAAGCATATCAACATAGTTAAAATGACAGTTACACCCCAGGAACTTACTGTGACAGAGGCACTTACAAATCCGTGAAACTCACAGGAACTATTGTCATCTGACTATTTTCAATCAATCAAGCCTTCAGAAAAATATATATATTGATAATTTCTTCATTATTATTTGATTCTAAATGTTACTATGGCAGAACTAAATGTTATATAGATAATATAAGGGTATGTTCTGTCTTAGATAAGGTCCTGGTTCAGAGAGTGGCATGCCATGTACAGGGTCTATTCATGCCTAACAAGTCTGACAAAACTTTGATAGAAAATACACAAGCATGATAGTGATTGTAGACATGTCTAATACACAACAAAGACGGACTGCGAGGAATGATTTCGAGCTAGAAATATATAATATCTTCCCGGCACACTGTCACTCGGGAAAACCTTGTCAACAATGCTTAATCCATCGGAACTGATTCTCTGAGTGCAAGTTCCACTGTCAGCAGACTGAACACCAAATATAACACTCGACACTCCTGGGGAGGCCCATACTAGGATGAACAAGTCCAATCCATGCCACATTTAGCCATTCTCCAACCTGGGGCACCACCATATGTCTGTGTATAAGCCTTGTTGACATCTACTGTGGTCCCAGTGCTGAGACTGCTTGTTGACTGAAATTGTCTTTGAACTAACAAGTCTTTGAATCAAACACTTCACCTGTAGATATACTGCCATGCCCTGGAGATATACTGCCATGCCCTGGAGATATACTGCCATGCCCTGGAGATATACTGCCATACCCTGGAGATATACTGCCATGACCTGCAGATATACTGCCATGCCCTGGAGATATACTTCCATGCCCTGGAGTTATACTTCCATGTCCTGGAGATATAATTCCATGCCCTGGAGATATACTGCCATACCCTGGAGATATACTTCCATGCCCTGGAGATATACTGCCATGCCCTGGAGATATACTGCCATGCCCTGTAGAAATACTGCCATGCCCTGGAGATATACTGCCATGCCCTGGAGATATACTGCCATGCCCTGTAGAAATAATGACATGTCCTGTAGATACAATCCATGCCCTGGAGATATACTGCCATGCCCTGGAGATATACTGCCATGACCTGCAGATAAACTGCCATGCCCTGGAGATATACTGCCATACCCTGGAGATATACTGCCATGACCTGCAGATATACTGCCATGCCCTGTAGAAATACTGACATGTCCTGCAGATACAATCCATGCCCTGGAGATATACTGCCATGCCATGGAGATATACCACCATGCCCTGTAGAAATACTGACATGTCCTGTAGATACAATCCATGCCCTGGAGATATACTACCATGCCCTGGAGATATACTGCCATGCCCTGTAGAAATACTGACATGCCCTGTATATACAATCCATGCCCTGGAGATATACTGCCATGCCCTGGAGATATGCTGCCATGCCTTGTAGAAATACTGACATGCCCTGTATATACAATCCATGCCCTGGAGATATACTGCCATGCCCTGTAGAAATACTGACATGTCCTGTAGATACAATCCATGCCCTGGAGATCTACTGCAATACCCTGGAGATATACTGCCATGCCCTGGAGATATACTGCCATGACCTGCAGATATACTGCTATGCCCTGGAGATATACTGACATGTCCTGTAGATACAATCCATGCCCTGGAGATAAACCGCCCTGCCCTGGAGATATACTGCCATGCCTTGTAGAAATACTGACATGCCCTGTATATACAATCCATGCCCTGCAGATGCTAAGACACATGACCTGCAGCCCTGCAATTGTTTCAGTAATCCCTCTGAAACTTCAGCTACTACACACCACAATCCAGCAACCACTATCACTGAGGACTGCTAAATCCTACAGAATGCTTTCCATCCTAACACTTACTCAGAGATAGAGGAGCTTCAAGGAGCTCAGCTTCACAAACTTGTCACCACTGCTTTAGGTGCAACAATAAAGAAGGCCACGAAATGAAATGTATCTTGATACATTGGTCACAATATGATACATAGCTCGATACATCAGAATAACTACACAAAGGCCATTCACTGAAATAGTTGTGTTGTTCAGATGAGTGAGTGAGTGAGTGAGTGAGTTTGGTTTTACACCGCTTTTAGCAATATTCCAGTACTATCACGGTGGGGAACACCAGAAATGGGCTTCACACATTGTACCCATGTAGGGAATCGAACCCGGGTCCTCGGTGCGATGAGCTAACGCTTTAACAACAAGGCTACCCGACCACCCCGGTTGTTCGGATGAGCAAAAAAATGGCGACAGACTGTTCCATCCTTGTTAATTGTTCTGTGTAAGGGCCACAGGGAAGCCAAATGATCCCAAACAGCTGATTTGTAGGACAATGCTTTTCAAACTCAAAACTAGGGTTATTCTTTTGTTAAGCAACTTAAAAACTATGCATAGCGATATAGATACAGATATGTATCGTGTATGGAATCAAAGAGAATCAGTGATCGTATTACTCTTACCAATGTTGCAAACTCTCCTGGGGTTTAAATGAGAAACATCCACACCATACCATCACTGTTTTCATCTCAGGAGGATGTTCCAGTGAGACGGAGCACCTCTCCACCAGTACAACTGTTTGTATGGTGTTACTACCTGAACACATTCCTCACTTGCACCAGTGTTTTCAAGGCACCTGTGGGAGGACTAGGAGTCATGGCACGTATTCTGCTTCCTGACAAAAATAAACAACTGGTTCTTGGGCAAGGACTTGTGTAAAATTGCTACAGGATTACTGAGTATTTCCAAACCTGAGGCTCCAATCCACAGAGCATTTGTAGCTTTACGACCTATTATGACTCTGTTGTTTATCATAGGCTTGCGAATGTCATGAGGCCACGAACACTTAATGGATAAGGGCCTTCAATTGGTTCTTCAAATTTTGAAACAAAATGGCTGTGCCTGAGGAAAAAGACAATAGTACAATAGTTTGATATGTATGTGTATGTTCAGTACAGGCCGATATGTATGTGTAAGTTCAGTACAGGCCAATATGTATGTGTAAGTTCAGTGCAGTCTGACATGTATGTGTAAGTTCCGTCCCATATGTATGTGTAAGTTCCGTCCCATGTTTATGTGTAAGTTCAGTACAGTACACAATGTATGTGTAAGTTCAGTACAGTCCGAAATGTATGTGTAAGTTCCGTCCCATATGTATGTGTAAGTTCCGTCCCTTGTTTATGCGTAGGTTCCGTCCCAAGTTTATGCGTAAGTTCAGTACAGTACGACATGTATGTGTAAGTTCCTTCTGAAATGTATGTGTAAGTTCAGTACAGTCTGACATGTATGTGTACGTTCAGTACCGGCCAATGTGTATGTGTAAGTTCAGTACAGTCCGACATGTATGTGTAAGTTCCGTCCAATATGTAGGTGTAAGTTCAGTACAGTCTGATATGTATGTGTAAGTTAGGTACAGTCCGACATGTGTGTGTAAGTTTCGTCCCATATGTATGTGTAAGTTCAGTACAGGCAGACATGTATGTGTAAGTTCTGTCCCATATGTATGTGTAAGTTCCGTCCCATATGTATGTATAAGTTCAGTACAGGCCGACATGTATGTGTAAGTTCCGTCCCATATGTATGTGTAAGTTCCATCCCATATGTGTGTGTAAGTTCCGTCCCATATGTATGTGTAAGTTCCATCCCATATGTATGAGTAAGTTCAGTACAGTTCGACATGTGTGTGTAAGTTCCGTCCCATATGTATGCTTAAGTTCAGTACAGTTTGACATGTGTGTGTAAGTTTTGTCCCATATGTATGTGTAAGTTCCGTCCCATATGTATGTGTAAGTTCAGTACAGGCCGAAATGTATGTGTAAGTTCCGTCCCATATGTATGTGTAAGTTCCGTCCCATGTTTATGCGTAGGTTCCGTCCCAAGTTTATGCGTAAGTTCAGTACAGTACGACATGTATGTGTAAGTTCCGTCTGAAATGTATGTGTAAGTTCAGTACAGTCTGACATGTATGTGTACGTTCAGTACCGGCCAATGTGTATGTTAAGTTCAGTACAGTCCGACATGTATGTGTAAGTTCCGTCCAATATGTAGGTGTAAGTTCAGTACAGTCTGATATGTATGTGTAAGTTCAGAACAGTCCGACATGTGTGTGTAAGTTCCGTCCCATATGTATGTGTAAGTTCAGTACAGGCAGACATGTATGTGTAAGTTCTGTCCCATATGTATGTGTAAGTTCCGTCCCATATGTATGTATAAGTTCAGTACAGGCCGACATGTGTGTGTAAGTTCTGTCCCATATGTATGTGTAAGTTCAGTACAGGCCGACATGTGTGTGTAAGTTCCGTCCCATATGTGTGTGTAAGTTCCGTCCCATATGTGTGTGTAAGTTCCATCCCATATGTATGTGTAAGTTCAGTACAGTTTGACATGTGTGTGTAAGTTCCGTCCCATATGTATGTGTAAGTTCAGTACAGTTCGACATGTGTGTGTAAGTTCCGTCCCATATGTATGTGTAAGTTCCATCCCATATGTATGAGTAAGTTCAGTACAGTTCGACATGTGTGTGTAAGTTCTGTCGCATATGTATGCTTAAGTTCAGTACAGTTTGACATGTGTGTGTAAGTTTTGTCCCATATGTAGGTGTAAGTTCTGTCCCATATGTATGTGTAAGTTCAGTACAGTTCGACATGTGTGTGTAAGTTCCGTCCCATATGTATGTGTAAGTTCCATCCCATATGTATGAGTAAGTTCAGTACAGTTCGACATGTGTGTGTAAGTTCTGTCGCATATGTATGCTTAAGTTCAGTACAGTTTGACATGTGTGTGTAAGTTTTGTCCCATATGTAGGTGTAAGTTCTGTCCCATATGTATGTGTAAGTTCAGTACAGTTCAACATGTGTGTGTAAGTTCCGTCCCATATGTATGTGTAAGTTCCATCCCATATGTATGAGTAAGTTCAGTACAGTTCGACATGTGTGTGTAAGTTCTGTCGCATATGTATGCTTAAGTTCAGTACAGTTTGACATGTGTGTGTAAGTTTTGTCCCATATGTAGGTGTAAGTTCTGTCCCATATGTATGTGTAAGTTCAGTACAGGCCGACATGTATGTGTAAGTTCTGTCCCATATGTATGTGTAAGTTCCGTCCCATATGTGTGTGTAAGTTCCGTCCCATATGTATGTGTAAGTTCCGTCCCATATGTTTGTATAAGTTCAGTACAGGCCGACATGTGTGTGTAAGTTCCGTCCCATATGTGTGTGTAAGTTCCGTTCCATATGTATGTGTAAGTTCCGTCCCATATGTATGTGTAAGTTCAGTACAGTTCGACATGTGTGTGTAAGTTCCGTCCCATATGTATGTGTAAGTTCCGTCCCATATGTATGCGTAAGTTCAGTACAGTTTGACATGTGTGTGTAAGTTCCGTCCCATATGTATGTGTAAGTTCCGTCCCATATGTATGTGTAAGTTCTGTCCCATATGTATGCGTAAGTTCAGTACAGTTCGACATGTTTGTGTAAGTTCCGTCGCATATGTATGTGTCAGTTCCGTCCCATATGTATGCATAAGTTCAGTACAGTTCGACATGTGTGTGTAAGTTCCGTCCCATATGTATGTGTCAGTTCCGTCCCATATGTATGTGTAAGTTCCGTCCCATATGTATGCGTAAGTTCAGTACAGTTCGACATGTGTGTGTAAGTTCCGCCCCATATGTATGTGTAAGTTCCGTCCCATATGTATGCGTAAGTTCAGTACAATTTCGACATGTGTGTGTAAGTTCCGTCCCATATGTATGTGTCAGTTCCGTCCCATATGTATGCGTAAGTTCAGTACAGTTCGACATGTGTGTGTAAGTTCCGTCCCATATGTATGCGTAAGTTCAGTACAGTTTGACATGTGTTTGTAAGTTCCATCCCATATGTATGTGTAAGTTCCGTCCCATATGTATGCGTAAGTTCAGTACAGTTCGACATGTGTGTGTAAGTTCCGTCCCTTATGTATGTGTCAGTTCCGTCCCATATGTATGTGTAAGTTCAGTACAGTTCGACATGTGTGTGTAAGTTCCGTCCCATATGTATGCGTAAGTTCAGTACAGGCCGACATGTGTGTGTAAGTTCCGCCCCATATGTATGTGTAAGTTCCGTCCCATATGTATGCGTAAGTTCAGTACAGTTCGACATGTGTGTGTAAGTTCCGTCCCATATGTATGTGTCAGTTCCGTCCCATATGTATGCGTAAGATCAGTACAGTTCGACATGTGTGTGTAAGTTCCGTCCCATATGTATGTGTCAGTTCCGTCCCATATGTATGTGTAAGTTCCGTCCCATATGTATGTGTAAGTTCAGTACAGTTCGACATGTGTGTGTAAGTTCCGTCCCATATGTATGTGTAAGTTCCGTCCCATATGTATGCGTAAGTTCAGTACAGTTCGACATGTGTGTGTAAGTTCCGTCCCATATGTACGTGTCAGTTCCGTCCCATATGTATGCGTAAGTTCAGTACAGTTCGACATGTGTGTGTAAGTTCCGCCCCATATGTATGTGTAAGTTCCGTCCCATATGTATGCGTAAGTTCAGTACAGTTCGACATGTGTGTGTAAGTTCCGTCCCATATGTACATGTCATTTCAGTCCCATATGTATGTATAAGTTCAGTACAGTTCGACATGTGTGTGTAAGTTCCGCCCCATATGTATGTGTAAGTTCCGTCCCATATGTATGTATAAGTTCAATACAGTTCGACATGTGTGTGTAAGTTCCGTCCCATATGTATGCGTAAGTTCAGTACAGTTCGACATGTGTGTGTAAGTTCCGTCCCATATGTACGTGTAAGTTCCGTCCCATATGTATGTGTAAGTTCCGCCCCATATTTATGTGTAAGTTCCGTTCCATATGTATGCGTAAGTTCAGTTCCGTCCGACATGTATTTGTGTATAAGTTCAGCAAGGTCCGATCTGTCTGAGAATATCAAAGGATGGTTAATGTTATCAGTTTACTGACTACTTGCTTCAATATTCTCTTTGCTTATTTCAATATAACTTCTTACATTTCAGCCTTATCTGACTGGCAATTATATTTGGAAATCCCAACACCAGAGTCTAAAAGCACAATAAATTCAGTTGTAAACAGATGCATGATGGATCACAGACTATCTGCAGACTTTCTGCAAGAAATCTGATTTCTAACCACTATGAAATGCAACACAGGAAACAAGATTTCATTTAGTCTGAAATGCAACACAAGAAACAAAATTCCATTTTGTCTGAAATACAACACAAGCAAATACAAAATGTGAATTTCTTATCAATTCATGGCATGAACAATGTGATCTTGATGCAGTTGAAGGGAGGTAACTCAGATGGTCACTATCACAAACCAGGCCGGTGGTGTTCACTGTGAAGCAACCATAAAATATTCCTAAATTGGCTAATGTTAACATATATCGTTTGAATGGATTTGTCTGTTAAGTTAAGTAAATGAATATTTTTTGTAAAGATCTTTTTTCAGTGTTACTACGCAAGCCTAAAACAATGATAAAAGTTGAAATTTTGCATTTATTTTCAGTTAATTTTCCTTTATCATGAGCAACATTACATGAATCAAGTACTTGAGATTTCTGTAATTTTCACCTTTTCTAAAACATTTTTTATTCACATAGATCAATGAAAGAAATTGTGAGAATGTGGATCTGTTTTCCACAGGTTGAACACTGCTTGGGAAAAGGCTTACTGAAGCATTCATACAATCCCACTGGAGTCTCAAGGGGGAGCTGTCCGTGAGCAGCTTGTTTCAGGTCGGTTACAGAACTCCTTGGAGACAGCATGCAGTCTTTCACAGACCACACACCAGGCAGAAACAAATGTGCACTTTAACATGCAGACGCAGCACTTGCAAGTTTGCAGATTTTCTGCAAGCACTGCAGTAGCAGTCATCTTACCTTTACTATTACTTGGATAACCAGTTAATGTTCTGACAAGAATTCCTAACCAGTTGAAACATGTTCAAACCAGTATTCAGCATCCTTGTTCCATATTATAATAAGCATTTTTGCAATTATGAAAATAATGTCAAAAGCTGGTGTATTCAAACAGTTTCACAGTTTCAAACAGACTGGTGTTATAACAAATTCATTTCATCATCGACCGTACTGTTCATAAAAATCGAATACGAGAAAAATAAAATAATTACAAATCACATACCTTGCAAGGTCAGATACACATACACATGATCAGTGTTTGTTCTAAGTAAAATCAAGTCTAATTGGTCCACAAAATCTGAGTTCAGAGTCCATCAATCAAATGAGTTAAATCATGAAAGCAAGTCTCTATTCATTAGCGTATGACAGAAAGAAATTTCCTGGAATCAAAATGAAAAGCATAGTATACATTCACACAAGTGATTTCTAGGCCTCAGTTCAATTCGAAATAAGTCCAAACAAAGTAATGCAATGAATGTCAGTCAGGAATTATTGTGGCTGGACCTGTTTGACAGTTGCACCTGGTACTGTAGATGCTCTCACAGTACCCTGCACTACAGACGTTTGGATTATTTTGAAATCATTAGAACAGCTAATGGGATACGAAATTGTCTCAGTTAGATGAGTAATTTGTTCAAGATTTTCAAACCATGGTGATATCATGTACTCATTGCTACCTGTGATCATATAAATTAATAAAACCCAGAGCCACAAGTCTCTGTAGCTCACCTGAATTGTGAGGAAGTAATGATGTCCACATTCATAATCAGACTGGAATTCTATGAGGAATTTTAGAGACATCAAAACTAGATCATCCATGCAAAGTTTCAGACTCATAGGCCTTGTTGTTTCAAAATGTTAAAACAGACAGACAACTTGACGACAGACAATGCACCATGATATAAGGTTACAAATTTCAGTCTGCGAGCCAAAACTTACTGACAATCATTATGATATGGATTATGTGACTTGATACATATTAATCAGTCTTCAAACTATGTAGACTACAAACCACATGCCTATGCGAGGCCAAGATGAATTTACATTATAATTTTATATTCCTACCCTTTGAAACTGTTGTACAGATCTACTAGGAAATAGCACAACCAGTCATTTCAATATGACTTGTGTAAAGAACACAAAAGGCAAGGCAGAATTTGATTTTGATTAAATTATGATTGAATAATCTGAAATCATTTGAGTGCCTTCAGTCAACGTTCAGTCCAGTTAAATGCCATCACACTTCAAAGAGAGGAATTTTGTGTTTTCTTGTAAAAAATCATGCTTATGGCTATACCAGTACGTATAACGGTCAACAGATCTGTAGGCACTCAAATTGATTTCTCAGCTCCCTGTCTATCAGGCATTAGTATACATATAACCAACGCATCCTACCAGGTACCCATTCACTGCTGGGTGAACAGAAGCACAATTTGAACAGTCACTTGCTACAAGAGACAGCACAGATTCCCTGTTAGTCACCTATTCCTATAAAAAGTATGTTGTTTTCACACTATTTTTACTGCATGGATAAGTGGCATTTTCAGGTTACCATGGAGCCATGACAGTCTCCATGATAAAGTGTTTGTTTCCTAGTATGTCACAAGTATTACAGTAAGTTTGGTCCTACACTGCTTTGAACAGTATTTCAGCTGTATCACATTGGGCCAGGTTCATGTCAAAGAATAGTCCAAGGTGACGCAGATTTTAGATGTTTGGTGAGACCCACCAGCACAGGGTTCTGGCACACCTAAAGGATGTATCTCTGAATAGCAAACTGGGACACCATAGACAAAACTGAGCCACTCCCTCTCCAGATCTTCTATCTTGTTCCCAGTCTTAGATACAACCATTGAAACTTTGCCGCTTGTTGTGTAGAAGCAAGTCTAATTTAGTTCTGGATCCAAACACAAATAGCCAACAGCAATAAAAATCTAATATCAATTTCTTGTTACCATGGAAACCACACCAATATAAACGACATCTCTCTTAATGACGCATCCTCTGAAAGATGAAGAAAAGATCATACATACTGTCAATGTTGTTGGAATCAAGTATAGAACAGCTGTTTGGAAAAGGGGGATGCATAGGTTCTTTAAAGGGGGTTCATTTAAAATATAAAATAAATGGCAATAATTAGGGAAAGCAAGGTCAAATAATTGTTATTTTTGTTGAAAATATTGGAGGATGCGCACCCGTGCACACCCCTCTAGATTCGGGTAGGGAACTGCTGTTGTCATCAACTGGTGCAACACACAGTATAATGTGAAACCCAGTTTCTATTACAGAACATCATCTCAAGTGTCAAATGTTTACTGTTTGCGGGAAAAATAAACAAATCTCTATTTTGGACTTGTTAATGTAAGTTTTCAAACAGTTACAAAATCATTGTAATTTTTTTGCATACAGCTGTTTTATAGCATTTTAACTGATTTTACACAAACATGACCAAACGGATGGAGTTATTCCCAAAATTGTAAGGCCCCAGGAGTACATCAACACAGGTATTATGGTTCTAGCTGGTCACTATGGTGACCACTAATTGAAACAATTTGATTGGGCAGGGTGTGACATGGAATGAGGCTTCCTATCGATCAGCTGGCAAATCGATGAATCTTCGATCAAACATCAAGCAATTTTATCCCCCTAGTGGACAGTGCAACTCTGGACATAAACATCCATGACCAGGGCTGATGTAGTGGCCCACTGATCCCTTCTTCTGGATTATGTATCATTCCAATTTGATGACACTGTAGCTGTAGATTGGTATATCTTCCATGGCCCAACCACCAGTGAGCGTTTGTTTCCTTTGTTCGTGTTTTGTGATAATGAGAAGGTTAATGAGTAATGTGATCAATAAGGAGCTGAGAGGAAATACATGAGCCCATGAAGAGAATGTATGTCTTCCAACATAAATAGCTCAGGCAAAGCAGTCAGAATAATCAATAATGTCTGTTGTGAAAAGATTATTTTGAAAATGACTATGTAAAAGTTCTTATCACTCTAACTAGATTATGCCTTCCTTGAAAGAAAGGGGCGACACTCACGTCACATTACAACCTTGATAATCCAGTGCATTATATCTTCATTCTATTATGATGAATACCGTGGGTCCATTGGCAATAATAGCTTCAGTTAGAGTTTGAATGTGCAGGCGCAAAAATCAATTGTCCAATCAAAATAAATCTCATGTGTGAAAGAAATTTTGTGTGATGTTTCTGAGTAGGGACACGAAGCTATAGTGGTGAATGGGTCCAGGGAATTTACCTCAATATACAGGAGATCACCCTGGATTATAGAAGATGTTCTTTGTAGTTTTTGTTTACTTGACAAATGAACAACATTTGTTTGTTGTTTAACATTACAGTATTTCACCCGATCAGGCCTGTAAATAATCAAGTCTGGGCCAGACAAACCAGTGATTGATAGAATGAGCAACATCGATCCCATGACAACCAGCAATCAACCAATTCTGACTTCCCCATCCAACATAGCAGCCGTTCACAACAAGCTATAGAGTGGTGTAGAAACCCCCCAGGCCCATGGGGGGAAGTGAACAGGAAGATGATCTCCTCCAGCAGACAACGCACATAAACACTCCTAATGTACAGAATTAAATCAGATATTGTAATAAAACTACTGTTGCACAGAGTTGTAACATATTGTGTGTAAATAAAACTACTGTTGCACACATCTGTAACATATTGTGTGTAAATAAAACTACTGTTGCACACATTTGTAACATATTGTGTGTAAATAAAACTACTGTTGCACATTTTTGTAACATATTGTGTGTAAATAAAACTACTGTTGCACACATTTGTAACATATTGTGTGTAAATAAAACTACTGTTGCACACATTTGTAACATATTGTGTGTAAATAAAACTACTGTTGCACATATCTGTAACATATTGTGTGTAAATAAAACTACTGTTGCACACATTTGTAACATATTGTGTGTAAATAAAACTACTGTTGCACATTTTTGTAACATATTGTGTGTAAATAAAACTACTGTTGCACATATCTGTAACATATTGTGTGTAAATAAAACTACTGTTGCACACATTTGTAACATATTGTGTGTAAATAAAACTACTGTTGCACACATCTGTAACATATTGTGTGTAAATAAAACTACTGTTGCACATATCTGTAACATATTGTGTGTAAATAAAACTACTGTTGCACACATTTGTAACATATTGTGTGTAAATAAAACTACTGTTGCACACATTTGTAACATATCCTGTGTGAACATAACACTGCCATTACAAATGATCTTTAACACAGTTAACATAACTGTCTATCCTCGCCATTAATAAAATGTGCCTTGATGTCTCGAAACCTTTATTTGGAAGGTCACTCTATATTAAACTGACTCTATCCGATATGTCGGTGTGTACGCATTGTCTATAGACCCGAGTTTCTGTCAACATTGCAGCTCGCGCCAGTGAAATAGAGACACTCTGGCACATGATAGTGATGCTTGGCAAACAACATCTGTGTACATGTGGTTTGGCTAGAATATTTCAGCACATTTTTACAGATTGTGATCTAACAAATACTGAAAAAATTCAGTGACCAAATTTATTATTGCATTTTGTCTATTACCACCTTTTCTTCCGCATAACACACAAAACTTTTTAAGTTCATCTTTTTAAAAGGAAAAACAGCTATGCTGTTGATTGAAGGGAATTCTTTGCTTGAGTGACAACAAAACATAGTCAAAATTTCAATACAGCTAGTTAATGGAGATGAAAGGATTTACAGATTAAAGGTTACCTGACACAATTTCTTCCTGTTACAGATTTCTTTTGCAAATGGCTAAGAATTGACAGGCACCTCTGTGAAACAAGTAACTAAATTGGTCTGGCCTCATAAATCAATACTAGAACTGTCTCCATGTGCGCTGCAGAGGGACACATGAAGCTTGTCTATGACATGGTAATGAATCCAAGTATTATCATACACGGTTCAAGGGGTGTGTACACCCGACACACACCCTCCACACCCACCCCATTTGCTCCCACCACCACACACACCCTCCATCCTCACACACATCCTCCATCCTCACACACACCCTCCATCCTCACACACACCCTCCATCCTCACACACACCCTCCACACCCACCCACCGCCTCACACACCTTCCACCCCCACACACACCTTCCACCCCCTCACACACCTTCCACCCTCACACACATTCACCACACACACACCCTCCACCCCCCAACACACCCTCCACACCCAAACCCACACTACACCCCCACACTCACTCTCCACACACACCCTCCACCCCCATGCACACCCTCCAAACCCACACACACTCTCCACCCCACCCCCACCCCCACACTCCACCCCCACAAACACTCTCCTCACACACACCTTCCACCCCCACACACACCCTCCAAACCCACACACACCCTCCAAACTCACACACACCCTCTACCCAGACACACACCCTCCACCCCCACGCACACCCTCCAAACCCACAAACACTCTCCACCAACACCCCCTCTACCACCACCCCCACCATCCAAACCCACACACACCCTCCACCCAGACCCACACCCTCCACCTCCACACACACACTCCACCCCCACACACACTCTCCACCCCCACCCCCACCCCCACACTCCACCCCCCCACACACTCTCCTCACACACACCTTCCACCCCCACACACACCCTCCAAACCCACACACACCCTCTACCCAGACACACACCCTCCACCCCCACGCACACCCTCCAAACCAACAAACACTCTCCACCAACACCCCCTCTACCACCACCCCCACCCTCCAAACCCACACACACCCTCCACCCAGACCCACACCCTCCACCTCCACACACACACTCCAACCCCACACACACTCTCCACACACACACCCTCCACACACACTTTCCACACCCTCCAAACCCACACACACTCTCCACACACACTCCACCCCCACACACACCCTCCAAACTCACACACACTCTCCACACACACACCCTCCACCCCCACACACACACTCCACCCCCACACACACTCTCCACACACACACCCTCCACACACACTTTCCACACCCTCCAAACCCACACACACTCTCCACACACACTCCACCCCCACACACACCCTCCAAACTCACACACACTCTCCACATACACACCCTCCACCCCCACACACACACTCCACCCCCACACACACTCTCCACACACACACCCTCCATCCCCACGCACACCCTCCAAACCCACACACACTTTCCACACACGCCCTCCACCCCCACACACACCCTCCACACACACTCTCTACCACCACCCCCACCCTCAAAACCCCTACACACCTTCCACCCAGACACACACTCTCAACACCCACCGCCTCCACCACCACCCTCCCCTTCTACCACCACCACCACCACCACACACCCCCTCCACACACACTCTCTACCACCACCCCCACCCTCAAAACCCCTACACACCTTCCACCCAGACACACACTCTCAACACCCACCCCCTCCACCACCACCCTCCCCTTCTACCACCACCACCACCACCACACACCCCCTCCAACCCCACACACACTCTCCACACCCACCCCCTCCACCACCACCCACCCCTTCCACCACCACACACCCTCCTTTCTGGTTCACTCATAATTCAAAACATTTCCAATTGAAATATTTTGTTGTACTTTAAGGTAAATTGTACAATAGATGTTAAACACTCAAAAAGCAAGATCTGATCCCGATCTAATTATCTTCACTCTACACAGAACAATTCATCCAAAATATTGTGTAACATTCCTAAATCCATTTTGCCCCAAAACATCCACCAAGCAACCAAAAATACTTCTATCCAATGAACACAAAGTCTGCTGTGGTAAACGTACACCAGTGCTGGAATACTAATCAGTTTGTTAGATATTGGAGCCAACCTCTATCAGGGGAGAATGATGAGATTGCACTGCTATCAGTGTGGTGAATATAGATAGGCTCCAGCAACTTCCATCCTGGAAACAAGTCCCTGGAGATCCCTGGAGATCCCCAGAGATCATAACAGTGCGATATATATATAATACTAAACTCGCTCCCATGTAATATCAATTTTATGAAACTTCGCTCGTCAGATACCACAACTATTCACATATGTTTACTAAACGGGGGATCTCTTGACGGGCAAGTAATAAACACAGCATCTGTCACAGGAAACACCACTCTGATCTACGCCTTTCATCTTGTGTCCATAGTAGATGAATTATGTGTAGATAAGATGACAATCAAGCAATAAACTATATGGTAATACGGAATATCATTTCATGTCATGCTGTCCATACAACTGACTAAAACTAAGAGAGCAGTTCAAAAGTTAAGTGTAGGATAATAAACGTAATTCTATAAGTTTTGAGACCTACACCAAAATACTCAAAATTTCAATGTTTGTTTGTTTGTTTATTGTTTAACGCCGCTCTCAGCAATATTCCAGCTATATGATGGCGGTCTGTGAATAATCTGGACCACACAGTCCAGTGATTGACATCATGAGCATCAATCCAGGCAATTGGGATACAATGACATGCATCAACCAAGCCAGCAAGTCTGACCACCCAATCACCTCTTACCACAAGCATAGTCACTTTTTACAGCAAGCATGGGTTGCTGAAGACCTATTCTATCCCAGATCTTCACGGGTCCAAAATTTCAATGTGCTAATGTTGACATCACAAAAGAGATTTTATATGTCAAGCAAATTCTGCTCAATAATTCATAGAGTTGGTAGAGAAAGACCTTTCAAGTATGTCAAGTTGAATCCTTTTCCACTCTATGATAAAGATGCAATTCATTTCCAAGTACCAGTACTAGCTTGCAGCTAGTTATCCAGTTGTATAATGGGTACCCAGCAGGAGATGTTGACATGATGCTCCAGACTGTTATTGATTCTACACAATGCCTGGCAGAGTTAATCCTATTGCCTGCATAAATCAGTGGCTCACTTTATCACATGTCCACTGGGTCATGAGAGAATAACGAGTATTTGTAGATTTGATCCATCTAATTGACAGCAAGTCACGCTCACATCTCCAGCTCTACTCTACTGCATACATATGAACACAGGTTTTAAGACTGATTCATTTGATCATGAAAATAATCTTGTTGAAACCAATTGTTCGTTTGCAATACATCAAATTCCTTTTACCCTATATGAATCATATGGCTGTAATAAAATGATTTTCCAAATTCGTCAAACAGTAAGAAGGAGTCATTTTTTTTTTCCAAACATGAGGGGACATTAACTGATAATGGATGCATCTCACGAGGATCTAACTTGTTGGGGTGGGCATGAACTCAAGTGGTGCAGCTCACCCAGTTCACCCTGAGCGATTGTCTTCCTCAGTAATGATGAAGGGACAATAAAACATTGTAAGGCTGGCTGTCTGGTAGTGGAGGGGGCAGGTAGGACAATATAATAATTAATTTATTGGTTGATCCTATTTGCATTCAGTTCTGTTCTGCAGTAAGAAAGCCACATTGTCTACCATGTCAGGTAGATTTGGGAACCTAAATACATCATGCCTGGAAATATTTGCAAAATTTTAAAAGATATTTGTTTATTTCCAACACCCTTATACTTCGTCGCTTAGAAAACTTGTTTTGATGAGGTCTGTCATGACTCCAGGGCAGGTCCCCCAGAACACCATGCTTGTCTCCCCTTGATTGCAAGGCAGGTTCCCAGTACACCATGCTTGTCTCCCCTTGATTCCAAGGCAGGTCCCCAGAACACCATGCTTGTCTCCCCTTGATTGCAAGGCAGATCCCCAGTACCCCATGTTTGTCTCCCCTTGATTCAAAGGCAGGTCCCTAGTACCCCATGCTTGTCTCCCTTGATCCCGAGGCAGGTCCCCAGAACACCATGTTTGTCTCCCCTTGATTCAAAGGCAGGTCCCTAGTAACCCATGCTTGTCTCCCTTGATCCCGAGGCAGGTCCCCAGAACACCATGTTTGTCTCCCCTTGATTCCAATGCAGGTGCCCAGAACACCATGCTTGTCTCCCCTTGATTCCAAGGCAGGTCCCCAAAACACCATGCTTGTCTCCCCTTGATTCAAAGGCAGGTCCCCAGAACACCATGCTTGTCTCCCCTTGATTCCAAGGCAGGTCCCCAGAACACCATGCTTGTTGTAACAGCCAGTGTATGTGCCACCAATATGTGACCTGGCTGATTGGGTGCCACCTCGACTGCATTATTCATTGTCTGTGCTACCAAACACAGGTTTGCTGATTACTTAAAGGCAGACATGAAATATCTTGGACATTCTGGACCACTTCATGACATTCACTCTATACAACTACAAACAGAAAGATTTCTGTAGATTCCCCAACTCAACAGAGAGAATGCCCTGCTGTCAATCAAAAGAATGTCCTTGCTGGACATTGGACTTAAGCAACTGATATCACATGGTCAAATGACTAATTTCAAACACAAAGCCAGTGACTGTAATTCCACATCAAGGGCTTAGACAATCTGAAAACCAATCACCTTTCCACAACGTTAGGAAATACAGCTTAGAATGTGTGCAATGCCTACTGTCTGAGCAAACAGCTTGGCGTCAATGACATCATGGATTGATTATGTCATTCATCTGCCATACACAAGCAACTGATTACTCCCACCAACATATCGTAATGACTGTGTGCAGCGTCAGCTTTGAATTAGCGACAACTAATCCTCGTCTTTACAACACTGCTGCCATTATCAGCAGAAAATGAGTCTACCATCAGACTTACACCTTCACAATGTAACATTTGGGCGATGTTGATCTGACCAATGTTTTTCACTGCAAACAATTTCAGACTTCTGCAATTTTGCAATGAGCAAACACATTAACTACGAAATTCTAGTTCCTTCCTCTTTATAGCTACTTCCCTCAACCATTCCTCCAATACAAATTTTAGCTACTTTCCCCATCGAATGATGGGCTTGTTTGATGTTTGTTACAGAATACATCTATTTAGAACTCACTTTAGAGAGTCGTGAAGAAGTACTGATCTACAAGACATTGATAACACAATATATCTTCAAGAAAAATTATCATAGTCGACATAAAAATAAGTTGATTGAAACACATAATCAAAAATAGTTTTGTGGAAACTAGTACTGACAGAAGAAAAATGCTGTATCACATGACTCCTGAGGAGTATTTGGGATGGAAATCAGGCCCAACATGCAGGGTTTCTGCATCACATGACTCCTGAGGAGTATTTGGGATGGAAATCAGGTCCAACATGCAGGGTTTCTGCATCACATGACTCCTGAAGAGTATTTGGGATGGAAATCAGGTCCAACATGCAGGGTTTCTGCATCACCTGACTCCTGAGGAGTATTTGGGATGGAAATCAGGTCCAACATGCAGGGTTTCTGCATCACATGACTCCTGAGGAGTATTTGGGATGGAAATCAGGCCCAACATGCAGGGTTTCTGCATCACATGACTCCTGAGAGGTATTTGGGATGGAAATCAAGTCCATCATGCAGGGTTTCTGCATCAAATGAAGCCTTGGAATAACTAGCCCCAGAGTAGCATTATAGTATCCTTTGACCCAATGATGACATAGCGATATTCATAGGCACTCAAACTGGTACATCAGTTACTGCAGACTTAACAGCTTGAAGTAGACTAATGTGCAGAGGAGGAACTGATTGGTGAAACATGTTGCTCATACCCTTGGTTGGTTGGTTTGTTGTTTAACGCCACACTCAGCAATATTCCAGCTTTATGACGGCGGTTTGAAAGTAATCAAGTCTGGACCAGACATTCCAGTGATTGACATCATGAACATCGATCCACGCAATTGGGATACGATGACATGCATCAACCAAGTCAGCAAACCTGACCACCCAATCCCGTTGGTCGCCTCTTACGACAAGCAAAATAGCCTATGCTCATACCCAGTAGGGCACAATAACTGTTTTTATCGGATCAACCTTTTTACATTTGTGGGAAGCTCACACTCCTGCAAGTCATTTTTTTTCACGTCTGATTTTCAAAACCACTTTTCAGAGAAGAAGTTTTAACTTATTGAGAACTTCAAATGATTAAATACTAAAGCCTGAACCCTTTTCTGAATTTAAAACAAAGGAAATTAACGCTTCACTCAAACACAACCAGATCAGGTGGCATTTCCTTCAAGATTGACGGTCGTCTTCACTGAAAGAGACAGGAAATGAAACTTGTCCCAAGTTATTGATCTCAGGTCATCCCTTCTTACTTTCATCAAAACGCATAATCGCCAGACAAAAATGCCAATAATATCCACGATGGAAAGTTGTTTGGCTGGGAAATTTGCTGAGCTGATGAGAAGAGGGCCACGATGCCCGGCTATCTGTCTATATCAACAATACTGCAAAAGACATGGTCTTCTCTGTTATCTGTAGGATCGGTAGGGTATATTGACGACATAAATGCATGTCGATTTGAACATTGCACATGAATGATTGATTTCACATCAGTTTCTGAAATAGCTTTTCCAGACTGACATATTGTGTCATGAACTCATTGAAACACTTCCTGACATGAGCAGTCACACTGTTATACATCCACCTCAGTCTCCCACTGACTGCAACATAAGTCTAGCATTGCTATTTTTCAAACCAAAGCCACTTCAATGTTCCAACCTTGTCCTCAACTTATTGTTATGTATTCCCTCTTGAATAATAACTTTGAGTGAGTGAGTGAGTGAGTGCTCATAAGGTCCATGCAAACCAGTGGTTGATAGCATGAGCAACGCTCCACACTACTGGGTGACAATATCACACAATCTGCTAGGTGTATATATCTTCAGCTCTTGTGACAATAATGGTTTAATGTACTACATCGCAACTCCTAATGAGCATAGGTCAAATTGCCATTACATTATAGCAACTGGAAAATGTTCCCATCCACTCACAGCATATGATAAATATACTTATTCCATCCTCTAAATCTCCAAGGCTTGCATTTTGGTACATCTACATTAACCCCTGGATAAAGTTCCCATGTTTCTTGCAATCGCAAATTATCCGACCTTGATGTTCATAAACATAATACCAACCAATCAGACGTCGACAAAATGGAAAGGAAATGGTAAGGGAGGTAGCTCCTATTTCGTTGAAAGCAAAGCCACTGCCAGTTTTTATGGACACGAAGATATCCTTTCCATCAAAAACATTTCTTTTGCGTGTCAGTCAGTTTTTCTATGTTGAATTACTGGCAAACTCTATCATAATCAATGGAACTGGCCAAACCAACATTGAGGCTGGGAGGTAACATGCATTCTTGCATTGGTACATTAGACCTGGTAGTGTAGCCAATCAAACAGCCAAATGGAAACCAAGGGCAGGTAATTTGGGTAATTTAATGGATCCAGGGGATAGTGTAGTTTTACCAAAATGCGAGCCCTAGAGATATTGAGGATGACTGTTTTCAGTTGTACATGATATTAACCCAATAACCAGTACCCCTATAAAATATCCAAAACTTGCTAACATTTTTGTTGAACCTTATTTTATTTTTTTTATCCAGTTTCTGAAATACTGTATGTTCAGCTTCACTGTCATGTTGATTGAGTAGCCATTACTAAAATGTTGCCAAGCATCTTAAACGTCCAATGAAGCACCATTTCCTGCACCTGAGCAGGTGCTGGAGCTCATACCAGCTGCAGTCAAGCACATGCACCTGCAACACTGAAGAAAGTCCGTCCTGAATGTCCTAAATACTCCATTGAAGACCATCCATTATCCCAGCTTGTAAGTCATGGTGACTTGGCAGATTGCATGTCTTCATCTGCCAGTGGAATGGATTGTTGCTCATGCTTGTCGTAAGAGGCGACTATGTTTGTCATAAAAGGCAACTATGCTTGTCATAAGAGGCGATTATACCTGTCATAAAAGGCAACAATGCTTGTCTTGAGAGGTGACTAACAATATCGGGTGATCAAGGCTCACTGATTTGGTTGATGCATGTCATCATATCAAAATTGTGTAGATCGATGCTCATGATGTCAATCACTGGATTGTCTGGTCCAGACTGATTAGTTACAGACTGTCGTCATATAGCTGGGATACAAACAAACAAATATTGCTGTAAACATTTGTTTGACTATTTTCACTTATGTTTCTCTTTCACTGCTACACAAGTCAGGGCCTGGGCAGAGTCAAAACACTGACTTTATGATGACCTTGACACAGATTACATCAAAAACCTTTTTCATGTATTCCTCATGTATGTAACCTCAAACATATCATAAGTGTTGTTCATCATGGGAGTTTCTCTTATCATATAGCCTGCAGCATCCATTTGCCTGAGAAACAAAGCAGCAGTATAAGCGAGGTTCTAGCAAGAGTAAAATTCCTTGGTATCTTGGGCCTGAAAAGGTTTCTAGCTATTCACTAATTATCACAATCATTTCAACATACACCATACGCAAAGATATCTTTTGATGAAGCACACATACATCTGTTTCTTTTTAGGCTCCTGAGCATATCATTTGGGCAATACCTCCTGCCAAACTGATAACATAACTGGTGGTATGGTTGAGTGAGATGTGTCAGATTAGGGGACATCAGTTACATCAAGCCTTTTTTCCAGTATATTAGCCAGAATTTACTTACTGATGAAGCAACAAAGAAACTAAGGATTATAAATTTAGTCCAGTGTTGACAGAGATCTTGATAAGTAAGGATCCGGTTTTGCTAGATTCCAATTTGGTCTAGATCAGCCAGCATACATTAGTCAGCCCATTGACGTGTTTAGAAAGGCCTGCCTACTGTAAGCCTGCTAGGAAGTATAGCCTGTCCCCAGGGATTAATTAAAGCCATCTTAGCCTTACGATGTGCGTCATACAGAGAGTCGGACAGTGTCGACAGCTGTACCACAGAGATTTGGACACCTGGGGCTCTGTAGGAAAAGGTTGTCACGATACGCATAGCTCTAATATCAATACATATATCGATACATATTCCGGTACTTGAATTACAATACTATACATATCGCAATACTCCGAAATTCTCCATGCTCCATAAGAACTAATTGACATCACACCATGAGCTACTTTACATAACACCATGAGCTACTTTACATCACACCATGACCTACTTTACATCACACCATGAGCTACTTTACATCAAACCATGAGCTACTTTACATCACACCATGAGCTACTTTACATCAAACCATGAGCTACTTTACATCACACCATGACCTACTTTACATCAAACCATGAGCTACTTTACATCAAACCATGACCTACTTTACATCAAATCATGACCTACTTTACATAAAACCATGACCTACTTTACATCACACCATGACCTACTTTACCAACACCATGAGCTACTTTACATCAAACCATGAGCTACTTTACATCAAACCATGACCTACTTTACATCAAACCATGACCTACTTTACATCACACCATGAGCTACTTTACATCACACCATGACCTACTTTACATCAAACCATGAGCTATTACACATCAAACCATAAGCTACTTTACATCACACCATGAGCCACTTTACATCAAACCATGACCTACTTTACATCAAACTATGAGCTACTTTACATCACACCATAAGCTACTTTACATCAAACTATGACCTACTTTATATCAAACCATGACCTACTTTACATCAAACCATGAGCTACTTTACATCAAACCATAAGCTACTTTACATCAAACCATGACCTACTTTACATAACACCATGAGCTACTTTACATCAAACCATGACCTACTTTACATCACACCATGAGCTACTTTACATCAAACCATGACCTACTTTACATCACACCATAAGCTACTTTACATCAAACTATGACCTACTTTAAATAACACCATGACCTACTTTACATCACACCATGAGCTACTTTACATCAAACCATGACCTACTTTACATCACACCATGAGCTACTTTACATCACACCAAAAGCTACTTTACATAACACCATGAGCTACTTGACATCACATCATGACCTACTTTACATCACACCATGAGCTACTTTACATCACACCATAAGCTACTTTACATCACACCATGACCTACTTTACATCACACCACAAGAGCTATTGCCAAACAACTTCACCAGCTTTCTACAGAACATATGAATGGTGGATGAGTTAAAGGAAATTTACATAAAAAAACCAGTCTGTCAGTCTTCGGGTCACAAATATTGTCTTCGCTTTACAAAAAATCCAATTTACTTCTTTTCATGTCTCACTTAGAACAAGTATGCACGCTCAACTCTATTGGTTAGGGAGAATGAAATATTTACATGAACATCAAGCAACTGTCAGTGCTTTGAAGTCCATCTAGCTGTAACATAGCTGTAACAAGCAAGCATTTACCTCACTGTCGAGGGTCGTGACAGAAGCTGATGGGTAGACACACCTTCAACATGGAGAAGCCAGTGAAGTGTCTGCCAATATCCATTGGTGTGTGTGTGTATATAACAGGTAGATTTATTGATCTCAACTAATGTTCCCCTACACTACTGACTGAACACATCTATTTCCAGTTGGACACTCATAAGAACACATGATTGGTGAACCTGATGGACTTCCTGCTCAACCAAAATAGCATGTACATCAAAGAAATGGCAAATGTGTTTACTCATGAGAAGTAATGGGTAATGATTTTTGCAAAGGTCCATCTATCATGGAACTGGGCTTGTCTTGATGAACATGTGTACACACCAGTCGACTGCCTCGATACAAAGTGTCTCTGTGTCTCAGACTTCACCACCAGTGGCATGCTTAAACCTGAGTGGGAACACAGGGGCAGTCATGGACCACAAGTTACTGTGCAGAGTTGAATCTCTTAGGCATGCCAGAATCCCACAATCACGGATTTGAACCCCAGGTTTGCCTTGATTACATTTCTAGGTTTGTCAGCCACATACCAATGCTCTTGGTTTTCACCAAGAGGTAAATGTTTAAAACCTGCATCACTTCAGACTTTCCTCCCACATTCACACCATGATATAACTGAAATATTGATCAAACAAGCTCATTCACTCACTAAGCCAAACCTAAAACCCCATTCTCTTAAAGACAATTTGAATAAAAAGATTAGGTTTCATGAGCCAGCCAACAATCAGATATCACTTGAGTATCACAAATGAGATATTCCTGGTGAACAAACAGTGTCCAGCTGGAGTTACTCCAGGGAAATATCACACCACTGATTCTCCACCACTGCACAAGAGAAAGCTTTGGAAACATTAGTTCTGTCACATACTGAAGGACTACAAGGAAATCAAGTGATGATGGGTTTCTGAACAAAAATCTTCAGTATCTTCACTGACATATTTCTCTACACATTCAAGTGTGATCTTCTCAAGCTGGAAACAGTTCCTGCACTGATAGTATTTCCATGACACCATATGATAAACCTTCAGTCCCTATTTGCATTCATATTTCCCTCCTGGGTAAATGGCTTGGACAATATAATGATACTTGATGATACACCCGCACTTGTTATTTTGCAATCGTGATGATCATAAACAAGAATGTGGAGAAGAATCCATTAGGACAGGCATATGTTTCACAGCTAAATGAGTGAGTGAGTGAGTAAGTGAGTGAGTGAGTGAGTGAGTGAGTGAGTGAGTGAGTGGCATCAAATAAACAGACTGTCCAGCGGTGGCTACTTAATAACTATCCATGGTTACAGAGTAACAAGTTCCATTTCTTAACACAGTTTGGCATGACGCTGCCAGAAGATCACCACCGACCTTCAACTCTCCAGGGAGACGCTCTATCCACTACACCACGGAGCTGGTTCGAATTAAATGATGTTATTAATCTAGAAGTTAACGATGACCCTCATTACACTGGGTCAGTTTTTCAGTTTGACACAAGTCACTATTTACAAATAGGCTTCAGACCATGGGGCACGGCACCCCTGTGAGTGGTCTTGTTACTTAACCAGGGTCAGCATATGTGGAATTAATTCCTACCATATATCCACAGTACTTGAGAAAAACTCTACCCATATATAAAACATGATAATGTTATAATCATAGCCATTATTATTTCAAAAGGGGAGAGTTGGCAAGCCTTTGTCTGGCATAATTTTGAAAAGTATGTTTTCTTACTTCACCCGTCTTTGCCATCCAATACTGTTAAGTGAAGAAATGAATGAACATTTGCACTTGAAGAATACAGATAGACACATAAGTAGAATTTGTAATCAGTACACTGGGAAGTACATGCCTTGTAAGGAAATCCCTTGAGACATCAGTCGGTTCCAGCTGGTCTTTGATCTTATGTTCTTCCCATGTTTCATTCAACAGTAGCAGGAATACATGTTTTAAGTTTAGGTTTATCATATGGATTCAGTTCTGGTCTAAATTCTTGTAAATTGAGACTCAAGTGAATGAACACAAACCGTCATCAAACTGAGATAAAGTCAACCGTTCAATAAACATGAAATTACACACATTCCTTGAATTCTTTATACAACTATTTTATGTATCACAAAATGAAATAATGCATGAGTTGGGTTGAATGCCACCATGAGCAATTAGAATTACTCTGAGGTTAATGTGGGAGTGAAACCCATCACCACTGACAGACCAACGCATAATGTGGGAGTGAAACCCATCACCACTGACAGACCTAGGCATAATGTGGGAGTGAAACCCATTACCACTGACAGACCAAGGCAAAATGTGGGAGTGAAACCCATCACTACTGACAGACCAAGGCATAATGTGGGAGTGAAACCCATCAGCACTGACAGACAAAGGCATAATGTGGGAGTGAAACCCATCACCACTGACAGATCAAGGCATAATGTGGGAGTGAAACCCCTCAGCACTGACAGACCAAGGCATAATGTGGGAGTGAAACCCATCACCACTGACAGACCAAGGCATAATGTGGGAGTGAAACCCATTACCACTGACAGACCAACGCATAATGTGGGAGTGAAACCCATCAGCACTGACAGACCAAGGCATAATGTGGGAGTGAAACCCATCACCACTGACAGACAAAGGCATAATGTGGGAGTGAAACCCATTACCACTGACAGACCAAGGCATAATGTGGGAGTGAAACCCATTACCACTGACAGACCAAGGCATAATGTGGGAGTGAAACCCATTACCACTGACAGACCAAGGCATAATGTGGGAGTGAAACCCATCACCACTGACAGACCAAGGCATAATGTGGGAGTGAAACCCATCACCACTGACAGACCAAGGCTTAGGCTTAGAGATTGAGATCTTCAGATGGACTTCCTTATTCCACATGTTATCTCTGTATTGACATGGTGACAAGGCTTGTAGCATCATGTTTTTCCAATGACTAAAATTCTTGAAAAAAGCTGAAAAAAGGAGCCGAAAAAACAATGACACGTAGAAAGAAGACCGAGATGCCATTCCTCAGGATAAAAACAAGAAATCCTTCTGTAATCGTTCAAGGATACAAATTCAATATAGCCTGCTGTATATCTGGCAGGGATATGGAAATAATTGACTGTGGGAGGCAGAATATGGGAGAAAAACAAGCCATAATCCTGTCTTTGAGTGCAGTGGCGCTACTTGGTGTCAAGTGGAGCATGGACAGTGTCTCAGAGGTCTGGCCATTAGCGCCACCGCCACATGGGAGCCCACTCACTGACTGACCAGGCAGAAACCACTGTGTCTGTAACGCATGTGGCCAAATCAAGTCACATATCTATCTTGCTAAAGCTCCCATGCACTCCCATTTGTCATGTTATGAAAAACATGCACATACCCACTGACCCCGCTGGCCTGTGAACCTTACAAAATATATAAGAATTTTTAATACAGCAACCTGAAAATGCAAAAAAAAAGTGTAACGCAAATAATGCTAGAAACACAAGGAAACCATGAACTGACTCATATTCAAATTATATCAAGAATGTGACTTGATGAGTTATGAATTTTCAGTGACCAATGGTAGCAAGATATTTCATTTATTCATCTGATTGTAATTGTAGCTCTCTTTTATTAAATACAAATTTAAACTTGCATGTATATGCTGGGGAGGTTAACAATATTGTTAGGTTGGGCTGGAAAACAGGTTGGGTCTCTTGATAATCCGTATCACCATGATGTGATCCTGTCATGGGGACTTGCTCTTGTCCTTGGAAGTCAGCAGAATTGACATGTCTAAAATCTAGAAATCAATACAGGTCCGGCCTTCCAGACAATTAGGAAGATGTTCATATTGTAGTTTCACTGTTCCACAAGCCAGTCTCAAGCTGCTACACACCATGGCATACGCTGATACAGATGCAGCAAGTACCATTGGAAGCATGCATTATATAGCTGTCTGACTTGTTCCAGGTCAGCACATGTCATAGGCAGTTATATTGTTGCTCTGTCAAGATAGTATTCTGTAAGTGAGTGAGTGAGTTTAATGCCATTGACATGTACTTCAGTCATGATGTGGAAGGAAGGCCCAAAGTGATTGGGGTGTTGGATGATTACGACTCTCAAACATGGGTGTGCTGCTGACAAACCAAGAATCAGAATCAGGGCAAATCTGTGATTTCGACCTTTGATCTGTGGATCCTGGCACAGCCTGATGGTAGGAATGGTGTTGGACAATGCACATGTTAACCAAAGGTTTGTCTGGCCCATGCAGACTCTATTGCTTACATGCTGCTCAGGTATACCTTTAACACTGCTGACTGAAGTGTGAAACAACAAACAAACAAAACTTCAATCAATAAAAAGTTATCAGTCAATAAACAGTCACAGATCACACATTATACACATCACCAATTTCAAAAGCGCCATTGAGTGAGGTTTTGTTGTCGGTGACCTCCCTGCTGTGTGCATGAAGTTTGAACCAAGCAGCCAATGGTTGATAGTGTGAACACTAATCTTCAGCACCAACAGCATCTTCTACAAAAACACAGTTGTCACAAAAGAATGATCCATCAGTTTAAAACATTAATTGATTAATCACTACAAATATTAGCAATTTTCTCCCAGTGCTGACATAGTACAAATTTCAAACTCTAACTACAGTGATCGCTCGCTATTGCGCTACCAATGGGGTCCAAATAATTGGTGGGCGTTATAGACGATGAGCCGTTTAACCGAGGCCGAGGCGGGGGAGCGCGCTCGGCAAATCTCAAATCATCAATAGGCCTATGTGTTTATCTCACGTCACGTCAAAATAGTATATATTTTTATGGACCTAGATCTACCTGTAATATCATTCATTTATTAAATCTGTCATATTTCACAATGTCTGAAATACGTATTCCATTCTAATTTATCATTTTTTATCGATAAATTAAAAAATTATTCACTATTTCCCGCGATGTTATTGAAAATAAAATTCTCGGACACACATTTCGACAACGGGTCCGCATCGAACATGTCAAAGAGCAAAATAAAGACTATTTTAAGCAAATCTTTAAATATATTATACAAAGTGATAAATAAAATCAACAAAAATATATCTAAAAGTAATCAAACTTACATCTAAGTTATTATTTCCATCGTTTCGTGCGATCGCGTTTAATGTAAGTCAAATGACATCTCGGCTTTCGTCGCCTTGAATTCTCGGCTCGGTCACAGCGTTTAATGCAAAAATATATGCATGAAAAATCTTTGTCACAGCTCGTAACCTAGCACGATACATTCGCGAAGTTCCATATTTTTAATATATATCGTGATTTCCTGCTTAAAACGTTCAGAATAACACGATTTAACAAAAAATCTTTCGCTAACGTCTGAAATTTATCAAACACGAGATTTGTATCACAGCTTGATTGGCTGCCTGAGGTCACGTGCTCAAAATTGACCAATCACGAAACTTGTAGCAGATTTCGGCAAGAAAGCGTCATTAGAAACAAATTTTAATCCAATGAAATCGCTTGTTATAACTACGGGGAAAAAACAGGCGATGTTACGAAAGCGCGATTACGAAATGAATGACCGCCCTGTTGTGACAGCAACTATATGTGCGTGACAGTTTAGCCTTAAATTGGATTGCCCACTAATTAAGAATATAAACTTCACTTGTGGTTCTCTTTTATTGCATGCATGCGCTTCTAAGATCAAAGGATGTATAGTGTGAAAAGTTAACTAGTAGAACAATCGTATTTCCGGGACCTGCCGCGGATGTTTTCAAACAGATTATTAGAACTCCATTCAGCGATAAACCGTTGATTATGCAATGAGAAGCGTTATGTGCAAATAAACAACGGAACAACAATACAATCATGTCTGTGTAAAACTCTCAGTATTAAAAGTGTACATAAATTTTGGGAGCCATGCGTTACCGCGCGTAATAACCGAAGTAGCGCTTTATCGAAGAGCACTATAGCGAGCGATCACTGTATGGTAAAATAGAATTGGTCTTCAGCAACCCTTGCTTGTCTTAAGAGAAAAGTATGCTTGTCGTAATAGGTGACTAAAGGGATCGGGTGGACAGGCTTGCTGACTTGGTTGATGCATGTCATCGTGTCCTAATTGCGTAGATTGATGCTTATGACATCAATCACTGTATTGTCTGGTCCAGAGTCGATTGTTTACAGACCACTGTCATATAGCAGTTATATTGTCGACTGTGGCGTTGAACAACAAACCAACAGATAAATAAGAAATCTATGTGAGAAACTTTAAACATCAATATAACCAGGTTAGGCAAGCATTAAAAAATAGCAGAGATGAATTATTGAGAAACCATTCAACACTCAACACTCTCAAACTAGGAAGCCTCTCAATCATGAGAAAGTCAACACATATACTGCGGGAAAGAAAACTGTAGATTTGTGTCCAACAGCACCATCTATCAACAAACAACCTTGTTGAAGGTGATGAAGCAGAGAGGCCTACACCATCACAACACTGATCTCCCTGAGCCACTGCTATTTGCATCCAACAATCACACCTCCGACCTAGCATCATCAAAGACTGCCTCGCTCCTGCAGTTCACACACCTGGCCTCACATCAGTGAAGCAGATACGCTAATGACGTTACACCTCCGACCTAGCATCATCAAAGACTGCCTCGCTCCTGCAGTTCACACACCTGGCCTCACATCAGTGAAGCAGATACGCTAATGACGTTACACCTCCGACCTAGCATCATCAAAGACTGCCTCACCCCTGCAGTTCACATACCTGGCCTCACATCAGTGAAGCAGATACGCTAATGACGTTACACCTCCGACCTAGCATCATCAAAGACTGCCTCGCCCCTGCAGTTCACACACCTGGCCTCACATCAGTGAAGCAGATACGCTAATGACGTTACACCTCCGACCTAGCATCATCAAAGACTGCCTCGCTCCTGCAGTTCACACACCTGGCCTCACATCAGTGAAGCAGATACGCTAAAGACGTTACACCTCCGACCTAGCATCATCAAAGACTGCCTCACCCCTGCAGTTCACACACCTGGCCTCACATCAGTGAAGCAGATACGCTAATGACGTTACACCTCTGATTTGGAGGCGATTGGCAGGCCTTTATTCATTTCAAAGTGATGTGGTTGCCTGACGTTCCAAAATGTCTAATTAGGGATTGACTACTTGCTCTTAGGGGGTTACTGTCTTTGTCTCAAGGTTATATCCCCAAATTGTTTGTAAATTGTTCGGTTCCTCCTTGTGAAGACAAGAGTCATCAGAAGATAGCAAATCCCCACAATAGCAAAAAGCACCACTTCAGACCCTGGTCAGTACATGTACCAAGTTTGGATGAAAACCCTTACATGGTTTCCAAGTTATGCTCTGGAAATGAAAGGACAGGACAGGACAGGCGGACAGGCGGTCAGGGAGACAACCAGGCAGACCATATATCCGTGGGATAAAAATTATTGTGTATTTATAGCAGAGACCAGCAAAATATCTGGTCTTTAATAAACATCCCAGGCCTCCAGAATATTAAACAGTGGGTCCTTTAAAGTAAAGTCTTTGTATAATTATCTTTTCTTTTATATAAATTTAGAACTGACAGTTCTTTTGCATCTCGTGTCCCCTGATAACAACCATGATTGTGGACATTCATTAGAAGGTGGTTCCTATACGATGATAACATTAATACTGCTTTCTAAAATTGTCATTCAAAGATTCAAATTTATTAAAAGCAGATCTTTTCTCAACAACACCAATTTTTGTCATTTTTTAAGGGAATTCAGTCAAATAGGTGCCATGAAAATAAGATAATGGAAAAACGATGGAGGGTTGTTTTTTTCTGGCCAAGACTACATACTTTTAAAAAAATGTTTGTAATTAAAGTTTTTCTGATTTCTCATTTTACCATGAGACAATCTCTTTTAAAGCCTTATCATACTCTCAAAAACAGCACATCTACACATACAATATAATTCCTTAGTCGAAACTCAATTATCACGAATCAATAAAAGATATTAATGCTTGTGCATATCAATTTACAAGATCTAAACCACAAAATCCGATAGCACTGCTACTCATTAAACAAACATGACCAAGGCAAAAACATTTATTGAATTTGGCAGAACAACAATCACCATCTAATGTCGTGAAACCTGTTTAACGAATACAGATTCTCACCATTGCCAACGCATCAATACCAAAGTCAGATGAAATACATGCAACGATTATTCTTCCGAGTCCCCTGAAATGGCTACCAGATGTCAATCAATATGTCGCCAGTGTTGTCAGGAAGAATTATAAATCATGTGCATTTCACAGAATCATGCTACAACATATATAAATGATGAGAGTTAATCCTATCTGAGTCTTATCGATCTAGACTGTAATGTTTCATGACATAAACATATGATTAGCTTAATGAAAAAGGTTCATGCAGGAACAGTATATGATGGTATACATTTGCAAGCTTGTGAGAGGTATGGCTTTCTACAAAGTCCGATATTGGGAAGTTTTAATGAAGTTAACATGAGGAAGTTCATGTTTGATATGCTGCTGCACAGATGACTAGTGGGGTTGTAGAACTAGATTACATTTAGCACTACAACTACAGCATGGGCAAGTCAACATGACCATACTCTAAGTCAACATGACCACATTCTGTTACAATGATCCACACTTCACAGGGTTAATGAGGGTTTCACTTTGAATACACTTGTATACCGATTATGGTTATTAATGTGCAGTTATCTATTTAAAAAAGAAGTAATAATTATATACATTATTCCATAACATTTCCAAAATTTGAACATACTGACCTTTACATTTAATCACCTCAGCTTTAAAAATACAACAAAAGAACCTCCCGAAGGAAGGGTGAAGTATGGGATGTGTCAAAGAGTGTTGAAACAAGACCCTGCAGTACTTCCACACCAGTTCAACTTGCCTTATATCACTGTCATTTGGTGTGGAATTATTGAAACACAAAAACCGCCTTGCTATCATTGTAAACATTTCAACAAGAAGTTTGTCTTGATGAATGCATCGTGTTGATACCACTGGATTCTGTGCTACACATGTAGCTACAAATATGTTGCTGTATTATAACACAGGAAAACTGAACATTCATAGTTATTTGTTAATGTCACACTAACTGTGTCACGTATGATCCAATTCTTTAAACAATTTACCAATGGCTCAGCAGTGTGGATGTTCTAGCAACTAGCCTATTCAAGTCACACAAGAAAGCAATTATTTTCTTAACTAAGGTAATTGTTTACATCTTTTAAATTTAAAATGTAACTAGGAAATCTAAGAATTGAGTGAATGTGGTTTTACACCACTTTTAGCAATATCTAGCAATATCATGGCGGGGGACACCAGAAATGGGCTTCCCACATTGTACCCATGTGGGGAACCGAATCCGGGTTCTCGGCATAACAAGCGAACGCTTTAACCAATAGGCTACCCCAACACCACTCCAGAAATCTGTGATATGCTTATGTCATCAACAAATCCAAAAGGAAATGATGCATGTAAATTTCCCTTTTATTGAAATTGATTCCTGTCAATAACGCTCAACATGAAAGCAAAGCCTGCAGTACAAAAACATGGTACATGTTTAAACCAAGCCAGCGCCTTCTTCGACACATTCTCAATATCTTGCTCTCATCCAACTTTGATCACTGAGGAAGATACAGTTTCAAACAGATTCAAGGCTATAACTTTCACATCAGTCATTGAAGCTTCTATTTCATCTGACTGTCAAAATGAGAGGAGAGTCATTGTAGCTATGAGAGATCCACAACAAAAACTATACTGATGTCCAATATCAGGATGTTTGGCCCTCATGGTTCACAAATCTGCTGACGATGCAGTTAGGCCACATTGGTCACAATAAACATGCTGTACAAGAAAACAACATTTCATGGCAATCATTTATTTCTTTTGATTACACACATTACAAAACCCAGTTCTAAGATGCGTTCAAAGATGCCAAGAATGTCTAAATAGCTGGTGTGTTCACAGTAAACTACATAGAGGAACCCTTATTTCCCCAAGTTTGGTCAAGAAATCCACTTCTTCTGAGTGAGTTGGGTTTAACACCGCTTTTAACAGTATTCCAGTTATATCACAGCATGTCAGCTTAATGTGGGAGGAAAGCCCGAAGTGATGCAGGTCTCAGACGTTTACCACTTTGGTGAAACCCACGAGCATGGGTATGGTGCTGACAAACATAGAAACATAATCGGGGCGAACCGGGACCACTTCCTTGAAGTAAACCCAAGTTGTCGATGTCTCTCTACAGAAAGCTGAACCTGTTGGGAGATGTAAAACAATGTGTATTTCCTACTCACCATCTTTACACTGCTGGCCTGGGGCACATACATCACTCAGCAGGCAGCCTGGAACAAGACAGACACATGATAGGCAAAATTATACACACAATACACATCATACATACATTTGTCTGTTTGTTTGTTTGTTTAACGCTGCACTCAGCAATATTCCAGGCATATGACTGCATGGACCAGACAATCCAGTGATTGATACCATGAGCATTGATCCACATAATTGGGATACAATGACATGCACAATGATGTGCCAAGTATGGGTTGCTGAAGACTCTAACCTGGATCTTCACGGGTCCAGGATATATACATGATACACACATGTTACTAATATGATACACATGATACATACATGATACATATGATATACATGATTCACCAAAGATACACACAAGATACATAAAATACATGATACATACACAATACATGTAGCAGTATGTTTGAAAATAGTATGTTGTTAGATTTAAAAGCATCATTATATTAAACTACGACAAATTAAACTAATATTCTAAACCTAAATATTTAAAATTTATTTCCTTAAAATATCGTAATAACTTCAACACTTGCACAAATCTACTAGCTTCTGCAAATAGCTTGAGTGTTCAGCAACTTCTTTTTAATGTCATAGCTATTGTTACTGGGTCAGTTACAGGCCTCGCCTGTGATAAGGTTGTTATATTACTCCTCTGAGTGTAATGTGTTCTTAATTCAACTTGTGTGTGTGATATATATGTCTCATAAATTGTATATGATTAACTATGTGTAATATGTTAAGGGATTACTTAAAAGTATGTACGCCAAAAGGAATGAACTGTAAATCTGAATCCACTTATTCAAAAGCCTCACTTTAGCCCCTGGGTAATACACGTTCCGAGTTTGGATGAAAATTCTTTCAGTTTTCAAGTTATGCTACAGAAACTAAATACGGACAGACAGACAGACCAGAGGATGAGAATACTGGCTGCATTATATGCCGGGAGGATTGAAATTATTTGAAATCACATTGTTTCTTGCTGTGCTAGCTGTCTCTCGGCAATCCAAGGATCTGCTATTCATGGGTTTGAATCCATGATTCACGTTTAGGATCCTTAGTTTATCAACACCATACACATACTTGTAGGTTTGCCTCACAGGATAAACATCTGAAACCTGCTTCACTTCTGGCTTTCCTCCCACACTCATCGGCTATACCTTGCACTTCAGTAAACCTACACAGGAATGGACCAGGGGTTACTGTGAGGTTATCGAAATGCCAGCCCTTAGATAGAGAGGATGTCCCACGCTAGGCTGTCATGTCATGATGTATACAGGATGGAAGATTTGCTCAGCGTGTTCCTCCACTTGGATACAAGTACTGACAAGATACAATGTCATACTAGGAGTTTACCTATGATTCTGAACAAAACAGGAAGCCAACTATTGGAACATAGCTGAGAAGGTCACACGCTTCAGTTCAGCATGCTATTGTCAATGTCATATTTTTTGTTAACAATTTTTTCCACTTTAGTTTTCAGTATACAGAAGCCAGCCAACAACAAACTTGGATAGCGTCATAAATTTTTATTTATTCTGTACAAAATAACTGTGTACGAAAGACACATTAAACACAGAAAATTAAAATGGTGTCTCATCAGGGTATAGAAGTTGTATATAGTGCCTTTTGTGAAACTGAGACTTTGCATTGCAATTAAAATACTTGAATCAAATGTACTGGGACTACCAGTTAGCCTGAGTTAAGACCCCCTTTAACATGTTTAAAACAACTCATTTGCTCATATCTTTGCATTGATAAATTGTTCAAGTCCACCAATTATACTGCAGCAGATATCCTGATAGTATTTCCCTCTTAGACCAAGAGTATTGGAGGAAGCATAGTCCTGTGTGTGTGTAAGCACTACTGTTCTCCATCTGTACCCTATAAAGCACCTGTACCAGTGGGCAAACAGACAACACACACATTTTCAGGTGTAAATTACATGATTAGCGTGTTGCGACAGACTCAACGTTTTGTCTTGAAACAAACAACTCCACTGAGAGGCTCGAAGGTCTATGATCAGTTTTATGACCTCGATAGCACAAAAGCTACAATAAATTCAACATCAGTCACTGAATAAATCGCATCTCCCTAGGGTATTTTTGGCACTGGCTTCAGCTCCTTATCGACCATAATCTGAGAATTGGTCAATTCCTCGGAGAAGGAGCACCAGTTCCTTAAACAAACTAAACTCCCGAGAGTATTGACCACTAACGTGTGTAGTGATGCAGGCAAACCAGCGGATGTGTTTCACTGATACATATTTGTGTAGACCCGATGTACGTAGTTGTGGGAGGTGTGCCTCCATCAATAATAATCCATACCCTGTAGACATCTCATCACTCAACGGCAAGTTGACTCATTCATTTTTCAAACTGATGTTTACTTCACTGCTTTTAGTACAAACATAATTCCTCCTTTGACATCCGACTTTAACACACTTTGTTTCTGAGTGTCCGATCTCAAAGTACCACTCTTAGATGTAAGACAAATAGTCCCACAGAGCAAACACTCGAGACTGCAAGCATAATCACATCCTAACCAAAAACAGTCAACCCAGCTAAAGTCACCAGCCCCATCAAGTCATTTATAAGTTGTTGGAAGACCTCCACTGATAAAATGGAAGGCAGTGAGGAAACAACAGGGTGTCCAGTTCCTTCTACACACAAGAACTGGATCAATGCATCTGTTTGAGCTGAAAATCCCAACAAGTGTTCTGTAGTTGATTTCATAAAAAATCATTTTTGGTTTGACGATATAAAAAAAGTGAAGATAATTTGAACTTTGGGAGCACTGGGCAATGAGAAACCTGATCATTGAAACTAAATTACAATAAACATGTTTCTTAATGTTGTGAAATTGTTCAGTGACTTGGATCAGTTATATCATGTATTCCATGTCAGAAAATGTTTCATTTTATGTTTATTCTAATTGTGCTTTGTATTGCTCAGGGGAGGATGTCGTCAACAGCTTAAAAAAATTGTTGTCAGATCCATAATGTATGAAATGTTGCACATAACTCAACCAAGAAGCACATGATTTTTCTGAAATGGGCCTCTGAATATGTTTTATTAGTAGTAAAAAATGGTTGGCCTGGCAAAATAATGGGTCACTCACAAACAACAAACATGCTTACATGATGGATGTACTGTACTGTACAAAGCACACATCAAACAAGCACAGACACAGCTGGGAAGAAAAGCAGGATGCACTTAACATGGTTCATGAATGCAGATAATTTGTGAAGCAATGTGTAATTGGTAGCTGTGTTATTTATCTTGAAAACATATCCCCAACAATTTAGCTATGTGTTCATCATATGGTTACATGTTTGTTTGCTTCACAAACTGGGTGCGCGCCTCTCCGGCATCTGGTTCTGGGTGAGTGAGTGAGTGAGTTGGGTTTAACAACGCTTTTAACAGTATTCCAGTTATATCATGGCGTGTCAGCTTAATTTTGGAGGAAAGACCGAAGTGATGCAGGTCTCAAAAGTTTACCACTTTGGTGAAACCCACGAGCACAGGTATGGCGCTAACAAACCTAGAAACATAATCGGGGTGAACCAGGATTCGAACCCACAATCATAGGTTTCTAGTGTGCCCAGTGGATGCAACTTTGCACAGCGAATCACAGCGCCTTAGACGACTGGGCCACCCACGCCCCCGCATCTAGTTCTGTGCATGAGGTGATTAGCAAAGTTCCTGATTGGGCCTGTATGGATCTGAATATAAAATTCCCAGCTGGCATGGAGGACATAAGGAAACACTCCCTTCAGAGACATCTGAGTCTTACTGAAGTGTTGTGTCCTGGCAATAAAGCAAATTCACATTTGGTACCCTTTTTGGGAATTGAGGGAACAAGCTGGACCTTAACCCATCTGTCATTCAGACCCTGAAATATCCAAACACACATGCAAGTCTATAACAGTTTGTCAAATAGTGCAAATGAAGACATTCTTTCCTATTATATATCACGCGATAATTCAACACAAAAACATTTTAACATATTTTCATTTTAGAGAATAAATGTTGGGCTATTAAAGAACTCGAGCCTATTATGCATATCAGACTGGATGACGTTAATCCGACTATTATATTCAACAGAGAAATGGTGACGACATTCATTAGGCCACCGTTCAGGTGTGATAATGTGTAAACTGACACTTCATCAAAGCCAAGTGCCCTTATATTCTCCCTTCAGCTACCAGAGTTCCTGCTGGGGATCTACTGCACACTCAGCAGTAAACAAGAGCAGAAATCCCCCGCACAGCACAAATCTCTCTTAAGAAACCAACTGTCTGTATCATGTCAACATGAAAGCAGCTGCTATGTGTCTGCAAGAGACAGTTTAATGAAATCTACTCCCCAGCCAAAATGTCAGTCCAATACACTTCCCAATATACCACTTCCCTAGCTGACATACCTCCCATAAACCCTCATTCAAGATGGCTGACATCAAAGTAGACTGAACAAGGGTTAATTTTCTAACAAGTGTCTCTCAGTGCCATTTTCCTTAGCCACATTGTGGACACTATTGGATTGTGGAACCCATTTCTATGGCACTGTGTACAGTTTTATTAGTTCTGCGGTAAAATATTCCATGCATGCTGGGATGTCTCTTCAATTATCTCAACACAGCAGTGGGGATAATGGCGTTCAGTAAACAATTCACGGCCATCAAAGTGGTGACTCTTGACATCATGGCAGTCTCTATTCTATAGGTCGAGTTGACTTTTGGAATAGTTCAACACCAGGACTGTAAATAATGCAGCTATTAAGATAGAATTGATGATTGATGCCATGTTTAATTTCCCCTTTCTTTGCAGCCTCGACATCAAGCATTTTATAGTTAAACCAACTGGATGAAACCTTGATGTTTTGGCCCAACATCCAAATGACCACGATACCTTTGAAGGCTCTCTGCTTCCTTTCACCATGCAGTTTCATTATGGATGCACATAAAAATATGATAAAAGTCAGGAATGGCAAATTTTGACAAGTCCTGGGTTCCATTATAATATATCAAAATCATTACAAATTCAAATCAAGAAAAACTAAACATTTCCATGGAAACATTGCTGCATTAATTCGATCAAATACAGGCCTTTTTCACAGAAGCTGTTTTGGTGTTCCACAATAAAATATGTGATTCAACAAGGAGGCTTTGTAGCTCACTATCACAGTTATGTATTTGTTATATTAATTTGGTATTGAGAGGACTCACAGATTACTTCAATCTTATTAAAATTAGATCTTAGTTCTCGCCGACGCTAAACAAAGACCTGAAGACATCCCATTATAGGTCACATCAGAATTCCTCTATAAACTTTGACAAACCAATGACATGACTCACATAAGTTGACATTAGCTGATCAGAAAGCAGCTTTCACAAGCAATACAGCATTAGTTTCGAACTGACAACTTTTATTCCAGACTACACTTTGAAATATATTTGATGAAATTCTTGATATAATTTTGCAAACTGAACAGTGAAACATTCTGGAATGTCTAATAGATTGTATGGCAGTACATCCCACAGGCTATTGAAAGTCTTTTCTGTTTCAAATGTTTATCCCATTGACGCAAGATATAGATGATGATTATGATTGAATCAGTTGTACAGCACATAATTGTACCCCGTGTGAATCTTTTCGAGGATGCATGATTAGAAAACACATTCCGACGGTCACTTTCCTGATCTGGTAAGCAACAGTCTGATTGGATGAAAGGTCGTTCTGACATCACCCAAAATCGAATGTCTTCAGGTCTTTGTTTAGCAGTAGCGAGAACTAAGATCTGATTTTAATGAAATTGAGATTACCAGTCCAAAAGCAAGTAGAGAGAAGCAAGAATCACCCGGAAAACATGAAATAGCCAGAATATGATAATTCTGATAACAGTCACTGAAGTAATGTTTATGTTTAAAGTGATGAAGGAGGCCCCCTTCTATATCTAGCTCCATCTTGGGTGCAAGACCTCTGTAGTCCCAGTCATGCTTATAAGCTATACTACCACCGCCTCTACCTCTTTAATGACTCTGTCCAATGAACTAAATGCCATTTACCATATTCCATACACACCCTTTCTTCAAGCTGAAAGGATCCAATGAATTTTCAAACTGGTTTTACTGGCATAACTAAATTAACCAGCAATGACTGTGGCTATCTCTCATCAAAGCAATGGAGATCCAAAACAAAAACATCAACAAGCAGCATCATCAGCATTCATGGGTTATGAACATTATTACATTTTCCCACGCGATGGTTATCAATTTGCGGTCAAGCAAGCTTAACAACCGGACCTAATGACTTCAGGTTTGAATTGCACAGCATCATGAAGCTGATTTAGTTATAAATCCTTCTCCAAACAACTCAATTACTGCCATAATGATGGGATCACTAACACAGATATAATCCAGGCTTAACCTCATGCATGTGGACCAACTCATTAGCAGGGATGTAATCAGCTGATTTCAACCGCTGGAGCATCCTAGCTCTGCATCATCTCATGGACTTTAATGTAAACATGGTCAGGAGGTTGTGCAACTACTCAAACATAAAATGTGATTTGAAAATGCTTTCAGTGTCAATTTGTTGCTCGAAAAGGGAATGAAATTAGGTTCATTTGTAGTTTTGTTGACCATGCGACAACAAGCTCATCTTAATGGCTTAGCAGCTGCAAGTGTATGCTTTATTGCTGGTGACGAAATTCGAAGGTTCTTATGATGTTGTATAAGATGGCTATGCTATAATTTGTATAGAAAAATGAAGTGCGGTTTATTTCAGGATAAAACATTTTTCTATCATGTCGTCATTTCTGGAGATTCGAACATGCACTAGCAACTTGATGACATCATAAATTGGACGACGTTATATTTTTGTGAGGGAAGTGTCCAATGAGTTGTTCCCCATAGATGTAGCTGGGCAATGCTGATATAAGCAATGGTCAAGCGATCGCATTCAAATGTGGGACAGATATGACAATCAGTATTGGGTGAAAAGATACAGATAATTGACATAAAAATTGTGAGAATATCCAGGAAATACCAAATGCAACCACCCTGTACATGAAACGGACTTGTCATAATTTAGATGCGGGTAAATGTTTTTTATAGCTTGTACATTTTCTTGACATTCTTAAAAAGGCTGTACAAGATGTTGATATCTTACATAAAAAATAAATGACTCGTGGTCGTTGTTTATCGTACAATATTCTCCCTGCAGTGTTTTATTATACTCCCACTTCTTAAACAAAGCATTATGTTATCAGTTTCAGTGCTGTTTCATAAAATCATCAACTTATTACAAAGAGCCTTCATAACACCATCATCATCAACAATACACAAGTATCAGGGGTGACCAATAAAACCTGTCGGAGGTTCACTTAACACAAAGGTGGCACTATCAAGAACTAAGACCACAGACCAATAGACCAATGTCTGCAATCAACAAGCATCAGGTGTGTGCATAGCGTCTGTCAGATCTTCTCTGAACAAAGGTGGCACTATCAAGAACTAAGACCACAGACCATAGACCAATAGACCAATGTCTGCAATCAACAAGCATCAGGTGTGTGCATAGCGTCTGTCAGATCTTCTCTGAACAAAGGTGGCACTATCAAGAACTAAGACCACAGACCATAGACCAATAGACCAATGTCTGCAATCAACAAGCATCAGGTGTGTGCATAGCGTCTGTCGGCTCTTCTCTGAACAAATATGACACTCTCAAGAACCAACATCTACAATAATTAGTGGCAAGTGTATGCATTGTGTCTGTTGGCTCTTTTCTGAATTTAAAGATGTCACTCCAAACATCACCAATGCAGCAGACCTCTCTGGATATGAAAGGGGCCCTGTCAAGAAACAGATCTGCAGACCAGCGTCTGCAACACACAAGCATCAGGTGTGAGCACAAAGACTGTTAGCTTCACCAAGTGTGAACTTGATTTGCACTGCAGAGCAATTAGATCTACTTTGCCTTACACAGCTCCAGTGCTATTGATCCACACAAAGGTCAGTGCCACCACTGAAAAACAGCCAAATAGAATGAACATTCATCTTACACTGATACCGATTCAAAGGAAGACTAGAATGAAGTACTGCCACTCATGATGCATCTCACTACTGTATCACCAAATTCCAGTTCCTGTCCTTTCAGTGCGCGACCACTGCTAAAAGAAATCATGACTATTATACATAGTGCAGAATCACCAGAGTAGTTTACACCATACTTTTGAGGATCCTTGATTACTCATTCTGTAATGATAAATACCCAGAACCGATTTGCCTGCCTATGCGTGCATGTGCGTGCATGCGTGCGTGCGTGCGTGCGTGCGTGCGTGCGTGCGTGCGACTACTTGCGACTAGTCCAGATTAATGCCAATTTCATAGTGCTTGCCCATTGAGATACCATGTCTGGGTTTAACATGATTACTCGCTCAGTATACTGAGCCAACCAGTCTTTGTTTTTGCCCCTTAATGCTGAGCGCCAGTCAGGATAACAACAAGTACCAACTTCTTTTGGTATGACGCAGCCCGGATCGAACCCCCGACGTTCCGCTCTCCGGTCAGATGATCTACCACTAAACCACAAAGGCAGTCTCATTATATAGGAAGTGAGGGCAAGATCTTCAGTTCTCTTGAGGAACCTGTTTAAAACAATAAGTCTATCACTAATGAGTGCAGTTTGACTGGATAGCATTTTATTGTTGCCATTCGAATTTGACTGGAAAAGCTCTGGAAGTGAATTGGTCCTGGATATTTATCATAAAGGAACACTGAAATAATACATTGGGTTTCAAGGATGACTTTTGACACCTTGTATGCATTTCAAATGCACTATTTTTTTTATTTTTTTTGTTTAACGCCTTACTCATCAATATTCCAGCTATCTCGGCAGTCTGTAAATAATCAAGTCTGGAAAAGATAATCCCATGATTGATATCATGAGCATTGATCCACACAATTGGGATATGATGACATGCATCAACTAATTCAGAGGGCCTGACCACCCGCTCCCGTTAGTCACCTCTTATGACAAGCATGGTTGCTGAAGACCTATTCTAACCTGGATCTTCACTGGTGTCAAATGCAGTGCATGAGTGGGGTAGGGGAGGTGGGGTGAGGTGTTTTGGGAATAAAGTGAGTGAATGAGTGAGGTTGATTTTACGCCACTTTTAGCAATATTTCAGCAATATCATGGCGGAGGACACCAGAAATGGGCTTCACACATTGTACCCATGTCAGGAATCGAACCTAGGTCTTCGGCGTGACAAGCAAACACTTTAACCACTAGGCTACCCGACCCCCCTTGGGGAATAAAGCGGTAACTAGATGTTATAATCATCAACCTAGGTACCTTGGTAAAAGCCAGAGTCAGACATGTTCATTACACATCTTACTACTTCCTTAGTGTTTGCATGTGAAAACAGTGCAATGACATGGCAAGTGTCAGGTCAAAATCTCATCAGATCATTTGAAGCATTCAGTGAGATAACACATTGAAACACATTCTCCCTTGACAGCATTTTGCAATTATTTTCAGACTCCCACAATCTCAGTGATGTTTATTGCATCTTGTCTGGGTGTTAGGAACGCCTTGAGCCTTTATAAATCTTAACAAAGAGATCTTCAAATCAGTCTCGGTCTTAATCATCATATCATGGTCAGCATACATAGGACTCATTAATAAAACACATAGTCTGGCCTTGGTGCATGCCGAGACAAGCTACCGTATAGACAGTCTGCCCCAGCTAGTACTTGGTGTTGGTGTATACACAGAGGTACTTGTTACATTGTAGATCATTCTGCTCCTATCGCTATTGATATATCTACTCTCTGAGGATAAGGAACATTTCTCACATGTACAGTGCTGACCATGCATGATAGAGAATGACTTCATCATTTCTGAAGCTAGACTACATCCTGCCTCCTCGTATCTATTCACCATCGTCGCATCTCCCCACGGTGATCTCTCTTCACAGGAACAAGCCTTATCATTGAGTCAAATGTGATGTTTTTTAGATTTGTTTGAATTTGATTTTTTGTTTAATTCTAAGTCTCTGTATCTCTAGGTTCAAGAATGTTCAGTTTTGTCTATCCTTTTTTCTCCCTCTTGGATTTCCAAATGGCCACATTTGCCATGGATTTTGTACCACTGCTGGCTTAAATTATTGATTTGAGATGAAATATCTAACACCTATATCTTCAATGTTCTAAAAGCATCATCATGTATATTCATGAACGTTTCCACCACACAACCTGGTGGAAGGCAAACACTGATTAGAGAGTTCTACAGCACCCCAGCCCCCCCCCCCCCCTCAAAATGGACCAGCTAGCAACCTTTGTCAGGGTTTACAGCACTGACTAGACAGTTCGCTCAGTTTGGACATGCATACCTTATCAATGAAGGAACATGATCTCTTTCACTCAATAAAACATTTTCCAGTGCCCACGTCAGAGATCATTGATGCATGTGAAATGTATTAATGCTTTATAGTTTTAACACTACTCAGTGGCGGGTTGCAAGAAATGACGCTATTCACGGCATAACCATTGACTCAATCAAAGACAGGGACACCCAATCAAACCACAAAGCTCTTGTGAAACACATGTACTGGTAAAAGAATATTATGAAAAGAATATAGATCCATCCATTTCAATGTTCATTCTTTACAATTATTCATGATTGTCGGGACATTTGATTCTAAGCAGAAACACCAACATTAAACATTAACTGATACTGTTAAAAGCAAAAGATGCTTCCAGCTGTGTAATCAAATCACATACTAATATGAAACGTCATATTTCACTGAGTGTTAAAAAAGGGTTGATTACTTTGGGATAGTAAAACCACCTTTACAGCCATTGGTATCATGTAAGGAGAAACATAGACATACAATGTGCAATATAATCCTCATTTCAAGCCACTCCACAAATAACTGACCGTTGACTTGGCACCAAATACTGTTTCTCACTTCATGCCACACAAATACCAATCAAATTACTGAGCAAGAGCATTATTCAAATCATCAAGGTCAACACCAAATGACCTCTAACCCAAGACTTTGACATTTTTCATTCTACCTCCCATGAATCTGACAATGACAGACTATGGAGGCCAATTTGGCTCCCCATCCAGTGGGATAAGTAACTGTAAGTACTCTCACTTTGTGACAGCTAGACATGGCTAATTCCATCTACAACTGATTGAATCATTTTGTGAGTGACCAGTGCAACATAGAGATGAGAACCCTTCCTGTTTCCCATATTGGGAGTGTGTGCATCCTAATTGGTCCTCGTCTGGAGAGAAGATTGTGTCGAGGTAATGGAGCACCCTGAGTGCTGCTAGCTTATAACAGTCTCATCATAATCCTGCACCTGATTGCGATTTTAATGGATGTAGGGTTCTACACTTAAGACAGCCATTGTGAAGTATTCCTTCTGGGAAAATAACATTGATGTCCATGTCTCTCCATTAAGCCTAGAAGTCTTAAACAACCATTCTACTTCTGTTTCAACTATGGATGATCTTCTTACCATGTTACACCACTTCTCACTGATAATGCACACACACAATCATCTGAAGCATTCCTAGATGGGAGTATGGAAACATTACAACCAAAAGGAAGAGTTTCAAAGCAGATGATGTTGTTGAATGGGTACCAGGAAGGATACGAATTGTTACTCAACTCCCAGTGGTAGCTGGCTCATGATTTGTATTCAAGAAAAGAAATTACTGATAACGTTAGTGAGGGAGTTCAGTTTAACATTGTTTGGAAAAGTATTTCAGTTATGTCACAGCATGTCAACTTATGTGGGAGGAAAGCCTGAACTGATGCTGGTCTTAGATACAACCACAAGCATGGTGCTGACAGGCCAAAAATCAACTTCAAACACAAGATGATAGGATCCAGGCCTGACAAAGGGACACAACTCTGTAGAGCACCATGAATGTGTGCTTTACACTATTGGGCCACCTGGGCTTCATCTGTTAACATGATCATTGGAAAATAACAGGTTGGTTGGGTTTTATGTCGCTTTTGACAACATATTCCAGCCATATCACAGCAGGGCACACCAAGAATGTGCTTCACATGGTACTTATCAGGGTAATCAATCCTGGTCTTGAAGTGTCCCAATCACAGCTTTAGCCACAAGGCTACCCAACCATCCCCTATCTTCATTTAAACAGCCTCCGTGGCCTCCATGGCGTCTGCCCAGGCAGCGAAAGGTGGGGCATGCATGTTAAACTACCGTACGGTATCTCTGTGGGCTAAAACTATAAAACAGACATCCTGTACAAGCACAAGCCACACACATGTTCATACAAGTAGCTATATAAGTGAAATAGTCTTGGAACACGAAGTAAAATCCTATTTCACCTTCCACCTCACCTTTCTTCATTACAGGCACAAAGAGCAAAGAACACACATCTTCTTGGCTTTTCAATGTGATGCTTATCATGCTAACATCATCTCAGATTGAAAGGCACTGGTGACTTTGATGGCGACAGTATCAGGTCTGACAGTTACAACATTACAAGTTTCCTTCTTGTTAAGTTTCTTGAACCAGTCAAAATGTCAATGCATCATAACTAGCCTACTGACATGAGAGACAGACGTATAACCTACTTAACAAACCAAGAATCTAGTCATAGGAAGTAGCTGAATTGCCTAGTGGAGAAGGTCCATATTAGCCAATCAGTAAACTATTTTAGCTCATAATGAAGACCATTCATATGTACCATACACCATTCCTCGTTGACCTGCTTGTGAACAATAACAGGGGCTGGTAAGACCGCTCGATGTCATGCAAATTATAAATGCTAACATCCGATGCAACCAGATTTGCCCAGGAGCCACAAATTAACATACTTCTGAGATTCAAAACATCTCACTGTTTCCTCCCAAAGCCACACTTTCCCAAAACTGTTTTCTTTCGTTTTCCAGTATTTTTCCTAAGTGCTGACATCCATGCACTAAAATGGACATAAAATGGCACATCGGACGTAACACATTTACACAAGGCCACGTCACACTCACGAATGAGTTTATGAGTGTAATAGTGAAATCAAGATTTCCCACCATGCCGCACCAAGCCTATTTCAATGCAACAGAGAGTCTCTTTCATCTAGTAATTGATTGGACAGTAAGGAAGTACTGCTTGTCGAGGAAAAGTGTTTCCTTCCTGATCATAGAATCAGTGATGGCTAAGTAGTACTTGGTTGTTGTTGTTTTGAAGTTCTGCTGACAGCAAGACCTGGGAGTCCTTGTCCACATGGTCAGTGTTATTGTCCCTTGATGGGGATCTGTAGCCTTATGTCATTCCTTGTCCACATGGTTCATGTTATGTCCCCTGATGGGGTCTGGAGCCCCATGGCATTCCTTGTCCACATGGTTCATTTTATTGTCCCCTGATGGGGTCTGGAGCCCCATGGCATTCCTTGTCCACATGGTTCATGTTATTGTCCCCTGATGGGGTCTGGAGCCCCATGGTATTCCATGTCCACATGGTTCATGTTATTGTCCCCTGATGGGGTCTGGAGCCTCATGGTATTCCTTGTCCATATTGTTCATGTTATTGTCCCCTGATGGGGGTCTCGAGCCTCATGTCATTCCTTGTCCATATGGTCAGTGTTAATGTCTCCTCCTGATGGGGGTCTCGAGCCTCATGTCATTCCTTGTCCATATGGTCAGTGTTAATGTCCCCTCCTGATGGGGGTCTGAAGCCCCATGGCATTCCTTGTCCACATGGTTCGTGTTATTGTCCCCTGATGGGGTCTCGAGCCTCATGTCATTTCTTGTCCATATGTTCAGTGTTAATGTCCCCTCCTGATGGGGGTCTGAAGCCTCATGTCATTCCTTGTCCATATGGTCAGTGTTAATGTCTCCTCCTGATGGGAGTCTGAAGCCTCATGTCATTCCTTGTCCATATGGTCAGTGTTAATGTCCCCTCCTGATGGGGTCTGGAGCCCCATGGCATTCCTTGTCCACATGGTTCATGTTATTGTCCCCTGATGGGGTCTGGAGCCTCATGGTATTCCTTGTCCACATGGTTCATGTTATTGTCCCCTGATGGGGTCTGGAGCCCCATGGTATTCCTTGTCCACATGGTTCATGTTATTGTCCCCTGATGGGGTCTGGAGCCCCATGGTATTCCATGTCCACATGGTTCATGTTATTGTCCCCTGATGGGGTCTGGAGCCCCATGGTATTCCATGTCCACATGGTTCATGTTATTGTCCCCTGATGGGGTCTGGAGCCCCATGGTATTCCTTGTCCATATTGTTCATGTTAATGTCCCCTGATGGGGGTCTGGATGAGTGAACACACAATCCCATTTAGAAAGTGGTCAAATGTGGCAATATTATATTTGGGATAACACTTTCTTAGTTAAGTACAGATTCTCGTAATTTTCTGGATTGAGTCCTATCCGGGATTCAAACCCACACTGCCAGAGTGAGGCACCTAATCGCCAGCACACAAAGTCTGCGATCTAACCCACTCGGCCATCGAGGCTTCCACAAAAAATGAAAGTCTGACAACTGGTTGTCTAGATAACATACTTTGTGTATCCTTCTGATAAGTGTTAGTTGGCTGAAAGCTATGAACACAACTACTAGTTGTCAAGACTTTCATTTGTTGTGGAAGCCTGGGTGGCTGAGTGTGTGAGGGCAGGTACCATATTTCAATTCTCTGGCAACATGTATTTCAGGAAAAAATCTTGCCTTAAGTCTATGATACTGAAAAGGAACAAGCCATGATGACAAATCATCACATCAACTTGGCCAAACCAAAAAACAGAGGATTTGTGGTTTGTTTTAAATAGCATAATGATTTAAATGTGCATCACAAGTGATTATTCACAAGTACAGCACAGTAAGGTCACATCTATCACCATCATTCAAAGTCAGCTATAAACTGTTGAAACATTCATCAGAGTGTTTTCAACCTTGATACAAAAATAAACTTTTGATCAATAGATCTGTTACAATTTTCATTTAGCAACAAGAACTCACAAGATTGAAAATTCCCTGGCATTTCTTAACTACTTGCCGATCGTCTGACGGAATGTCTCGTAGGCGTTGATTGATTCTACTGCAACAGAAACAGCTCTGCCTGCAAGACTGGTGATAGTTTTTCCAGAATATAATGATAGGGGAATGTATAATGCATCAGATCAGCAGAGAACATGCTTTTTATCATTTTCAAATGGGAAATACAAATAATTTTTTAATGTGAAGTTTACATGATAAGCAGCTTTTTCATTGAATGAGAGGTTGGTCGCATGAACGAGGAATCAACGTTCATAAGTGGAAGAACAACAAAATTTGATGTTCATACTAGGGCTGGGACTTGTACCTCAGGTACTCGGATTGGGTGGGTCCTGACTTGGATTGGGTGGGTATACCTGTGAATCCTCAGGACTCCTGAGGATTCACAGGAATATCCAGACACGTGGTAAGTAATGTGACATAGTGTTTAATGGCAATAACAATAAAATTCCATGGTTTCACTAGTACATGTCGCTAATGTTCGCATTTCTTTCTGACTATGCACACATTCCTTCTGACTTACATATCTTTGAGTAAAGACAAAGCTTCAGTCAACTTTACTCAATCCATGACCAAATCTTGTTATACTATATATATATATATACTCTTCAAAAAAGTAATGCAAAGCCAGATTTGTTTGAGGTAGGAAAATACATTTAAACGAGGAACTGTACAAGGAGCCAAAATGGGAATCACATCCTTGGGAATGGTAGCCTGCTCAGCCTGCAACGCAAAAGACAGCAGCTGCAACGTCTGGGTTTGTGGTTGACGTCGGCATAGCCGTCTATCCAATTCATCCCACAGGTGCTTTATCGGGTTCAAATGCGGGGATCTGGGGGAAAGGGGAGAACACCAACGTTTGTTGTTGTGTAGACAGGCTCTTGTGATCCGTGCTGTATGCGGTCGAGCGTTGTCCTGCTGGAATACACCATTGCCGTTGGCTGCAATTGGGAGGACGTGTGGTAGAAGAATTTTGTTGATGTATCGTTGAGCCATAAGATTGCCCTGGATACTACCCCCACCAAACCTGTCCACTTCCTGTACTCAGTTTCCAGCGTAATGTTCTCACCCTACATCTGTAGACCCGTGCTCTTCCATCCCCTCGACGGGGGAGAAATCTTGATTTGATGCTGAACCAGACATCTCTCCATTGCAGTTGAGGCCATACCCTGGGTTGACGACACCAATGCAGTCGTTGTTGACGATGGTGTCGACCCAATATGATGCGGCGAACAGGACGTCTTGCTTGTAGACCTGCTGCTCTTAAACGGTTTTGTACGGTCTGGTCAGAGATTCTGCGCAGTCGAGGTATTTGGGATGCGGTTGAAGTGGTTGTGGTCGTCCTTTCACGTAGGTTGTGCAGTCGGATGTAGCGATCTTGGGCGGGGTGGTTACTCTTGGTCATCCTGACCTTGGCCGATCTCGTGTTGACCCATGCTGTGGAAACCAATCCCACAGCCTTGTGATGGTGCTGGGCACTACATTGAAAACCCTGGCAACAGCTGATCGGGATTCCCCTGCCTGTAAGCGGCCTATGACATTGTTTCTTTGCACTTCTGTTAATCTTGGCATGATGTTGAACTGTCATTGTTCGATTGACGCAGATGCCAGGCAATCAAAAACCCTGCACTTTAATACCATTCATAGTGCTGCTGCACATGCAGTACATGCAGCTCCATGGCCCTTTTGTTAATGCATTGGGTGCATTTTTCCGAATCGTACATGTTTCCAGACTTATGGTTTGCATGTACTTGTTGTGATCCTTTTGATCGGGGAAATTTGTCACTGACACTATAATACATTAAACCTCTTCATTTTGCACTTCTTGGTCCGCTAATTTTGCTTTTATGGCCAAAAATATCTGTATTGCGTTTCTTTCTTTGGAAGAGTATATATATACTTTTTGCCAGGGCTCTGGTAAAACAATTCCCAATCAGACATTTGGTACCAATCTTAAGACCTACATCAGGTACCCCGGTAGGGTCGTGTATTAGGGTGATGGGTACCTGGGTAGTAAATTTGGACTCGTCTCAGCCCTAGTTCCTACGTTTTTCATGAGACTGTATTCTCGAAATGATATAAACACTGACAGACTAATTCCACATTCCTGGGGGAACTCCTGCGAAATCCCTAGCACTATTACATACATTAGCATTGTTTCGGATAATTTAGACCCTTTAGTCTTCAAGTCAGCATTTTAGCATACATTGAGAAAATTCAGAGACTTTTACTGCATTATCGCTCACGATTATCCTCATTACAACACATCCTAGTGAAGAGATGAAGAAATGCACATCCAAACAACGTAGTATTGACTTAATACATGTCTAGAATGACAGTGACAGTCTACAGCAATCTATAAATTTACCTTTGTTTCTGTTTGACACATCTTTATAATCACCTTTCAATGATGGGCTAATTGATCAATGATGATTGGCACGGTCATGTAACCACCACAGGTTCAGTAACAACTTCGGAAATCTTTCCTGTCAGTTTATCGTGTCGGGAATTTTGACATTTTGTACTTGATGTAAATGTGTTACGAGGTGCTGTCATTGTGACTAACTTACGAGGGTAGTTCTTAACGGATATATCTCATTTAATGATGATAATTATTTGAATATATTTGTTGTAAACAAACTACAAAAATGTCACTGTGGAACAATGTGAGAATGAATACGTTCATGTCACCGCTCTTTTGGAGTAACTACTTCATTCCACGATACAGCTGGTTGTTGTATGGCTGTCAGTGGAAACATAAAGTTACGCATACTAAATAAAATTGTGTCGAGGTAAATATAGTGATATATAGAGGTTATCACGCAAGTGTGTTTGGGGATGGTAAATATCCTGTATTAGGAATACACGTTGTATTAAGCGAGCCTTGGCAATTATAATAATTTCAATAACTTTATCGAAAAAAAAATTTCTAACAAAACTTATCAGTGGGAAATGATAATGTCGAAGGAAGCAATTAACCTCTTAAGTTGTCAGTGTTTTTTAAAGAACTACAGTGGAATCTGTCCATATCTGACACTGTCAAATTCAGATTTTGGTGGAAACCATACTTTATCTCACTGCTTGAATAAATTATCATTCATTAAACTGCCCTACAACTTTCTTATTTGCACTTTTTACAGCCTAAAATTACAGTCCCAACAACCAATTTACTATTAAAAAGAAGCTGTCTAAATCAGACAGGACCAGACCAGACCAGATGTTCTCTCACTTTGAAGTAAGCAGTCATTGTCAGCTCAAACAACAATGCTAATCCTGCATGTATTCCTATTGATCTTAACACTTTGTTGTCTGCTTAGTTAATTAGAATTTACTCACCTATTAATGAGAAACTCAGTTTAATCAGATTAACTCAGTGTTTGTTTGTTTGTTGTTTAATGCAGCACTCAGCAATATTCCAGAAATATGGCGGCTGTTAATAATTGAGTCTGGAACAGACAATCCATTGATTGATATCATGAGCATCAATTTAAGCATGTATCAACCAAGTCAGCAAGCCTGACCACCCAATCCCATAGGTTGCCTCTTGATCTTCACAGGTCAGATTAACTCAGTGTCATGAGTATGTCAATAAATAACAGTAAACACAGCTTGTAATTATCTACTATCCCAGTTAACATGGTTACCAAGACACTCCTAGTTACGTGGACGGCCAAATCGGAAGGCTTGGATGAATTCCCAACTTTTTTTTATTGGCTGAATGACTTGAACAGACAGATGTGTAGACAGAGAAGGAAAATTCTTCTATTTATAGATAACACTCCATCTCATCCAAATGTGAAAATTGAATTTTTTACTCCAAAGTGCACCTCTGTATTGCAGCCAATCGATCTAGGAGTTATTAGAGCATTCAAAACATGGTATCATAAGCTGCTCCTGAAATCACTTGTGTCTTGAATGGACTGTGTATAATCCAGATGTCTCCCTAAACCGGTCCCAACTGAATCCGAATTGAACAGATTCCACTGTACTTGTATCATTCTTACATTTGTGAATTCCTACAACCACCGTTGCTCAAGGAAACTTGTTTGAGAGAAATGGAATTAGCTTGCCAAGGGCTCTGTAGCTCAGATGGTGAAATATTTCTCAAGTAATGATGTATATTTTTTTATATGCAGCATGTATATGTGAAAATAATTTTTTTATTCTGCCAATGTGTATTCAATCTTTTTTGCTTTAAGAACAAAAATGGCTTGACAAACATGGTGCACATATATGCAAGAACAGGACAAAGTCAGAATTTTTTTTTTTTTTTTTTTTTACAAACCAACAAACCAGGATTATGTAAAAAAAAACTGGGAGCTAAGTAAAATCTGGTATTTTTTATATGCAGACAAGTCGAAATGGATTTTACTGACTCACTTTGATCTCATCTCATTCCTATTTGCATGAAACATGAAAGCCCTGGGGATATGAGTATTTGAATCTCAGTTTTATGAAAAGAATGAGTCTAGATAAAATGGCAGAGACAAATTCAACAACATTAACATTTCAATTCTTTGTGAAGGCCTGGATCTTCTTTGTAAATTGATCACTGATCAGCCATAACATGCACCTATACTCACCATACTGAAGTGAGTCAGTCAGTCAGTCAGTCAGTCAGTCAGTCAGTGTTGCTATTTACAACAATGTCCTATGTTGTTGGGGTACAATGACACACAGTCAACGGAGTCACCACCATTAACCACCCAATCCACTTTAGTATCTTCTTGCAACAAACAAAGGTTACTGGACCTATTCTGTGCCAGGATCTTCAACAATGTGTAATGCAGGGATCCAGAATCCGGAAACTAGTTGTGACTGCAAAATGTCCGATTTGAAAAAGTGATGTAAATATAAATCACAAGTGTAACAATCAGAACAAGAGTTCATGTCACCCTAACACTCAAAGAGATAAATTTTAATAAAGTTGATAAAATGCCTCATCAGCAAATTCTTTTCTTAAGCAAACAACTTGATCAGACTTGATGTCTTAAAAAGACTCATAATAGCTACAGAGTTATTGTTGTCCTCCACCCACACAATCCCACCCACACAACCCTTACCCACACAACCCCCAGCCACACTGACAATATTCCCTCAGGCATTCTGTCAGTATACAGTGAACTGTTACAAGGCAACACTCAGCCATGTTAACTCAAGACCTACTTTTTACCTCCATTCCAGTCATTATACATATAAATGGCAGCACAAGTCGCCACCAAGAGTGGGCAAAACATTAAAATGGATTTTCCAATCTATTCCTTTACCTCTGTTATGTAAATGAAGCCAGGGACAATTAGATTGGCTGCAATCGATGGACTTCAGATCTTTCTTACTTCAAGACAATTTTAATCATGTTGTAACTTTTTCAGTTTGCTTAATTGCCAATGGAATATATCCAGCAGTTGTCCTCTATTTTCCTTTTTCTCATTTCAGAAATCCTTTTCTTTAATTTCTGAATATCTAACTTTACCTCACAGCTAACACAGCTATGTATCTCCTCGTATGTTTATAATTGAGATGTCATTGAAACCAATATTGCCTAGACACGATAGAGGCCTTCAATCTTTAGTTTTAGCTCTCCACTAACAGCTGCAAAACAACAAATGTAGAATAATGTCAACTCACCAGCCTTATTTTATACAATAGAAATCAATTGTTTGAATTTCATCCATAAAGGTCTTGATTCACAATTTGAAAGTGCATGTTAATTGCATGGCGCACAATTTGGATGTTAGCTTGTTTATAGGGAGCATGATACTCACACATTTGGTGTTTGAATGTGAAAAGCACACAATGAGTGTTTGGCTATCAGATGCTCAAAAGAACACTTTTGTTTAATCATAAATAACACTTACACAATGCCACAGTCTGCTAAAAAGCAACGTCTGTGCGCCATGGATATTCTGCAAATAGGAATGGCGCAAATCGTTTCCAGGCATTTTAAAACTCATGGAAACAAATATTATCTCTTTAGAGACATTATCTACAGCAGGGCAACACTCATGACTCGCAGGGGCCAGTGTGTTCTCACGTCAACAAGACAAAGATATTCGGTTGGTGCTTCTACGGAATTGATATCAAACTGCCACATTAACAGCTTTCCTGTTGCTGAGTAGCAGAACCATACGCAACCGGTTGAGGGAGCATCCAGTGAAATGCCAAGCTTTGCCTCCACGTTACCATGAGGCAAGCCTAGCTTGGTGTAGACAGCATGTCAGGTTCAGAAGACAAGACTGGGACAGTAAACTCTTCACAGATGAATCCTGGTGTCATCTGGACAGCTCTGATAGTCATGCAGGGGCCTACGGGCGTACAGGAAAACGTTTTAGTAACGCTTGTGTCACTCTACATCGTAAGTTTGGGGTGGAAGTGTAATGGTATGGGTGGCACCTGAACTCATGGGAGAACACAACTCATCATTTTTATTGGTAATTTGAATGGTGTATGTTACCGCGACAACATGGTTTGAGATCATGTTCTACCCTTTGCGCAATTGCAGGGACGTAACGTCACGTTGCAGCTGGAAAAAGCCCACCCACATGTTGCACATGTTGTAACTGGCTTTTTGAGACAGCATAATATTGTTGTACTGCCATGGCCGGCTGTAACGCTAGACCTCTCCCCCTTAGAATATGTCTGGGATAAGATGGAACGAAGCCTACAACAGGACCAGAACCAACCAGTAATGCTAGCTCAGTTGGGCCAATCTTTGTTTTTCAATCATCTGGTGTTTTCAATGCTCTGCTGCAGCCTTGCTGTATCAATGCAAATGGTGGTCACACCTGCTATGTCACCTGAGTTGTTACACCAACCCTTTTGTAGGGTGTGTCGCTCTGTCTCCTGTTGCCAGGTATGGGTTTTTTCAATGAATTTGTTATGATAAAAACATTAATCAGACGAATGACCCCCAATATTATGTTGTTATATTTGATAACATAACATTTACACCACTTTATATGCCACAGTTACTTTTTTCCGCATGTAACCTTGATTCGTTGATATAAGGAAAGTTCACCCAAATTCGTGGTTTAAATGTCTGATTTCATTTTGTATACTCACTTATCATTTAATTCATCTATTCAACTCTAAGAAAATAACAAAGATTCCACTCAGGACTGAAAAGTTTCTTTACCAAACAAAGCCAATTGCATTCATCATCCATTCATGCGCATACAAAATGTGACATCACCTTGATTCATGGATTACATAGTATATTATTGAATCTCTATGTACTATAGCCCAGTGCCGTTAGTGTGTAATAATGTTTATGAATTCTTATACATACCTACCAGCATTTCTGTGTCAGTAGATAACCAGTGGTTACAGTCATGACACATGCACTGCCCCCACTGTATGACAAACAGTGATGTGCATTGGGCCAGTTCAGCGGGCCGAAAGTGATGACACACACAACATGTTTTGTCATTGGATATTTGCAAATCGTCACTGTCACTGCTGCATAATAGATTAACATCACCGGATGGTCTCACTGCTGGCTCAGTGGTACTTTTAGGTTTCTTTTGAGATGGTTTACCTGATGTATGTGACTTTGCTGGTCATTTCTTGGTTGGTACTGTCTGATTAGAAGTTGAACTTTAATAATAATTTTTAACTTGAATTTCGATCTCTGGTTCAGTTATGGCTTTGCCACTAACGATCTTGCAGATAGATCTGCGTGGTTTCCTTTGTTTCTTCTGAATGACAGGAAGCTGGTCAACAAAGAATTGAATTGGGTCAAAGTTAGTGACGAGATTTCTCTTCTCACCGTTAGGATTGGAAAGTAGTCTGCGTACATCGTCAGTAGCTGGTACTTGCTGCAACTTGTCTTCATCGTGGGTTGTGTGAATAAAAGCAGCTGGTTGGAAAGCAGATTTATCAATCATATCTGGCGAAAAGGGATAGATTCCAGACTTTCTGAATGCCGAATGCAGGTGATCAGGCGTTAAAGCAGCAGAATATGCCCTGCAGGCTACGGAGGCGATGTTATATCTGTTGACTGCGGTACCATCAGACTTCAACAGCTTGGGACATTCGGCATTGTAAATCTTTGTAAACTGACCGAAACATCCTCCTTCCATAGGCTGCAAAATATCAGCTGTGTGAGCCAGGAGGACAAACAACACAATATTGTGATTTTTTGCCCAGTTTATCAGAGATGGAGAAATGTGCGACTTGTGGCCAACGTACAGAAGAAGCAAATGTCTATTCGGCGTCGCTGGTGTTGCATATCGAAGGAAGTGCCTGTCCAAGTAATCTTGGTATATAACAACATTTGACCATCCCAATTCAGAAACAGTTCCATCACTTGCAACTGTACAGCCTTCAAGCATTCTAGCACCCACAACAGAAAGGTGGAATAAGTGTGCCTAGTGTTTCCACATCCCAAAAGTGTGACAACCAACGATCTCTCCGAAGAAATCTCGGCTGGACAAAGAACAAAGTGTAATGGACAATGAGTAATGGGTAAGGAATTAAGGGCCAACAAATCTGTACAGACATATATGTCACTGATATTATGACATAGCGTCCCACGCCACTGTGTGAGATGACGCACTGTCAGCCATGGCACAGAGCCTGATCATCCAATCCATTAAGTCAACTCCTACCACAAGCTTCCTTTGCTGGGGACATCTCTAACCCACGATCCAAGTGTACGAGACTCAAGACACCATCTACGACCTAGCTCATGGTGGGTCCCCAACAACACACGTTGCTCCTCAAACACACATTATCTGTTTTATCAGGGCATGCTGACCCACTATCAATGGTAGTCACCCAGCCTCCAACTGTATCCAACAGTCTTATTTACCCAAATTTTTAATGATCATGTAGAAGCCAAAAGCTTCATTTTTATAAAACAGTCTGTTACATTTGGCTATATACTATGTAGGCTTGTTATTATCCCGACAACACTTTAGGAATATTGTCAGCATGTGTCACACATTAACAATGTTCACAGCACCTGCATAGGTGTTGACAAACAAGCACGACTAAGCATTACTACAATCCTAACTGTGGACACAGCTAAAGGACAATGACAACAACACAACAAGGTGAACGTGAAAGAAGAGAGACAATCCCCAAACTGAGGACCCCCTTGGTGACCAGCAGCTGCTTGCACAGCCATTACACCATCACTGTGTAATACCAGGCAGCAACAACACCTTTAGGACTCACTCATTGTTGGGGGTGTCTTTACTCCTGCAACAGTGTTGTCAGGATTATTGCTATGATCATGTACCAGAGTGGTGTCAAAACAGCATTCTGGTGTCTCCCGTCAAATATTGCTGGAATATTGCTAAAACCAGACTAACTCACTCAAAACATCATATTGCGATCATATAATAATTGCCTGTCTGGCACCCTCATGATATATCATACTGTTAAAAATGGCAGAAAACAACTCACTCACTCACACTCTAACAGTTTAATAGGTTGTATCAGGATCACGATCACGATCATGGGATTTTATGCGTCCCGCGTCAGGTTTTATACCACAAGACAGAGGTGAGTGGTATAAAACCTTACGAGGGACCCATAAAAACCCAGGTTGCCCACATGATTCTGCTACAACGAGTTTACCTTACTGACATGTTTTAATATGACATTGTAAAATAATTCAAACAAATTTATAACTGATAGAAAACAGCTGTTCACTTGAGCGGAGGTTAGCTTGCGCTATGTCACATGACTTCCACTGACTTCGAAAAGTCATGCTGGGGTATAAAAGATTTATTCCCCCCACTGAGAAATATATTCCCCTCCAAGGCGGGATACACAGTATTTTATCAAGATCACAAGATCCCATTATTCTGACATGACATGATGTTTACTATTGATACTGACACTGAACTTGTATCCTCATTTTGGGGCCAGAGACGACACTTTCAAAATGCATCACAAGTTCCATTCAGCATTGCACTCCTCCCTACAAGCATGTCTTCCTGACATCAGCTTCTGTACAAGTTATTGATTTATAAGTTAAGCATGTCATGCAACAAGGATTATGCCACCTTCATCAGCGTATAAATATTTCACATACAGTGTACAAATATAGCTACCAGTTTACCAAACAGTCTTCACAGCAGGTGTATCCACCACCATGTCAGTTCAATGCAAATTTTAAACACCTTAGTATATAATAATTACCAGCTGATACCATTAAAAACCCTATCTCCTGCAGAGTCAGTGCAATGTATACATGTTACTCCATGTCTCTTGAAACAAGTCATGCTACCAAAACTATAAACCATAGCAAGTATGTCCATTCTAACATCACAATCACTAAAACAAACACTAGAGCCACTATGTTCTGGAGCTCACCTGTATTATGAGTGAGTGAGTGAGTGACATTTTACGCCGCTTTTAGCAATATTCCAGCAATATCACGGCGGGGAACACCATAAATGGGCTTCACACATTGTACCCAACCTGTATTATGAAGAAAAAGTATGGCCATATTTACAATCAGAAATCTGTGATCACATTTTAAAGACAGGGATCCTTCATACACAGTTTCAGCTCAATAGGCCATGTAGTCTCAGAGGAGATGTCAAACATGCAGTAACACTTGAAAAAGATGGTATGAAAAGTTCAAAGTTGAGCATGATCAGAAACCAAAATATGCCAAGAACATATTTATGATATTCCACATACATGAACAACATACTTGTTGCATATTAATTTTCATAATCATACATGCAAAAATGGCTGGGTAATGGGCAAAAATTACATTTTCAACATTTTTAAAATCAGATCAGAAATTCTGTTACCATTGGCTAGAGACACCACAGCTGGGATCATTAATACAAAGTTTTAGCTCCAGATACCTTGTAGTTTCAGAGGAAATGTCAAAACTGTGAGGTTAATGATGGGCAGACAGACAAATGGATGGACATCAGCCACGACCATGACATAGGCTTACTTCACCGTCAGGTGAGCAAAATAAGAGGTGAGGTGAAATGGGGTAAACTTATCGTTGCGTCCAAGATTATTGCACTTATATAGTGACGTGCATGCACATGTGTGTGTGTATGTGAGTGTGTGACTGCTTATACATGTCCGAAATGATGCCAATTTTATAGTGCCGGCCCACTGAGATACCACTGGTATATTTTAACATGAATACACAGTATAGTGACTCCAAACCGACCAGTCCTTGTTTTACCCCCTTAGTGCTGAGCACCACACAGGGTAACAACAAGTACCATCTTTTAACGTCTTTTGGTATGACGCGGCGGGGGAACCAAATCCGGACTTTCCACTCTCCGGTCGGAGGCTCTACCACTTGTCCATGGAGATGGTGATAAAAAATAGAGCAACCACACCTATTTTAACACCATGATCATGATATCATAAGCAACTATGATCATTCTACCAAATCAAACCTTTTAGAAACTCAACCAATCCATCTTCTAAAACCTAACCAAGAACTATAGCACAAGTTTTTGATGTAAGAAATCCATGATCCATATTAAATCATCATCATTAATTCAAGAACCATATACCATCTGTAATAAGAACCCATTCGTCCGATGGTAGATGACCAGATGGTGGAAACACGAATAAGGACATACACCGAAACACAAGTGTCAAAACGTGTGGTGTCACCCTGGGCAAGTGACTTAGTTCAAATGTGCCTCTGTTCACCCAGCAGGGAAAGGGTACCCGATATGTGAAGTAGATGTAAGACAGTGTGGGTTGTATACTCCCCAGCGAGTTGAGAATGATAACTGTAATGCAAATGGATCCACTATTCGGGGAACAAATAAAACTACACTTGAGCAGATACTAGTACCTGGATAAGAGTGGTATATAAATGTATAATGTAATAATAATAACACCAATGTCACAATCCATCTTCCAAAACGGAAGCAACGCAAGTATTTCTAACACATCATTGGTTAGCTAAGAATATGATCATCACCGAAAGTAAGCATATAAAACAAGGCCCTCAGCAAGGACAGATCATCATCCAAAGGAAGCATATAAAACAAGGCCCTCAGCAAGGACAGATCATCATCCAAAGGAAGCATATAAAACAAGGCCCTCAGCAAGGACAGATCATCACCCAAAGGAAGCATATAAAACAAGGCCCTCAGCAAGGACAGATCATCATCCAAAGGAAGCATATAAAACAAGGCCCTCAGCAAGGACAGATCATCACCCAAAGGAAGCATATAAAACAAGGCCCTCAGCAAGAACAGATCATCATCCAAAGGAAGCATATAAAACAAGGCCCTCAGCAAGGACAGATCATCATCCAAAGGAAGCATATAAAACAAGGCCCTCAGCAAGGACAGATCATCACCCAAAGGAAGCATATAAAACAAGGCCCTCAGCAAGGACAGATCATCATCTAAAGGAAGCATATAAAACAAGGCCCTCAGCAAGAACAGATCATCACCCAAAGGAAGCATATAAAACAAGGCCCTCAACAAGGACAGATCATCATCCAAAGGAAGCATATAAAATAAGGCCCTCAGCAAGGACAGATCATCACCCAAAGGAAGCATATAAAACAAGGCCCTCAGCAAGGACAGATCATCATCCAAAGGAAGCATATAAAATAAGGCCCTCAGCAAGGACAGATCATCATCCAAAGGAAGCATATAAAACAAGGCCCTCAGCAAGGACAGATCATCATCCAAAGGAAGCATATAAAACAAGGCCCAAAGAAAATCTTAGTATGAGCAAGTTCATGACCCAAGATGTAGTTCTTACGGTTTGCACTGTTTCTACACCGCCTCATCTTCCCAAGGCAAGAGCATCCACTAGACTATCTATTAAAGTCCAGTTTCTACCCTTGCCACATCAAGACCACTTCCCTGTGCTAAATATGATTGGACTATAGCACATATCGATAGTCCAATCAAAGAACATTAAAACATAACGAGTACATAAAATCAACGTCCGGGTTTCAAAAACATGGTCGCTGACATATAGCTTGTCAAATTGTGCTGAAGTTCATTCAACAATTAAGCAACGACAAGAATTTTCTAAGTCTTTCCAAGCCTTAAATCAATTCAACCTATGGACTGTCTTTGTTGACACGAATATTCCTTTTCCATGTTTTAAACACCTCAACAATTGCCTTTGTTTATCTGTCAGGGATGAAATCGCAAATGTTTTGGTTATCTGATCAACAAGGTCATCGTTTAAGGTATAGTCCGGAAGGTAATTTAAGGTACCGACGTTTACTACAATATCTGAAAAACTATCGGACCTACAAAGTTGGTATGAGATTATTAAACAGTCATACATAACTGGATATTACATTTAAAGACAATCGGTGCATGAATAAAAAATCTGTCTATTTAGCTATCACTATATTTCATCAACAACCAGACCTGTTCGTCACGGGTGGAACCAGCATTCATTGAAACAGCCATCTGCATAATGCTACCCCTGTGTCACAGGGCCATATGACACAGTTGAACCAATCAACTCAACTCGAAAGGGTGCACAGGAATCACGCATGCACAAATACGGTGTTAGCGTTGGGCGTCTCAACGTGAGTGATTCCCGTGCACCCTTTCGAGTTGAGTTGATTGGTTCTACTGTGTCACATGGCTGTTTCAATGAATGCTCATACCAACTTTGACGGGAGTAGGTCCGATAGTTTTTCAGATATTGTAGTAAACATCGGTACCTTAAATTACCTTCCGACTTATAGTCACCATCATTGCAGAGAAGAACTATCTGATGGGACATTGCGTTCTCATTAGAAGGGGCACAACTCATGATCTACTTGAGGCTGTGGTATATAGGCTAGTGGACACGCTTGCATCAGGAAGATGAAAATCAGCTTGGGTCAAACATTAGAAAAACACTTGTTGGACAAACTGTAGCCTTACCTATGCATTTAGTGCTATGATAATCCCAAACACAAAACTGTAGGAATAAGCCTACTCACCTTTGATTCATAATGATTTGTAGGTTTTTTTCATTTCCTCATTTTAAAAGATAGTCTGAACCGTTCAATGAGTGAGAGAGAGAGTATGGTTTTACCCCAATTTTAGCAACATTCCAGCAATATCATGGCAGAGGTCATCAGAAATGGGCTTCACACATTGTATCCATGTTGGAAATCGAACCAGGGTCTTCGGCATGACAAGCGAACGCTTTAACCACTGGGCTTCCCCACCGCCCCGAATGGTACATATATGGATTTCATATGATTATGGAAATGGTTTTGGACACATTTATTTAAATTATTCATCATTATTATAATTATTCTGATTCCATGGAGCAAAAAGAGCCCCTACCTTGACCTTACATTCTATTGTATTATGCAAAGTGAGGTGTAACCTCAGAGACCAAACAGGAACTATGCTCTGTTGTTATGGGCAGCACACCCCTGGCTGGAGCGTTCAGGATAACGGAAATGTCGGCAGTTCTCTGGCACCATGCATTGGTCAGATAATTATGCTGGTTGTCAATAACAACTGTTGTCTCTTTGAGGTTCTCAGTCACTGGTGAGGGAGTTTAGCATCTGAGCTACATCAGCAGGAAGGCTACAGCTGTGAGGGAGTTTAGCGTCTAAGCCACACCCGCAGGAAGGCTACAGCTGTGAGGGAGTTTAGCGTCTAAGCCACACCCGCAGGAAGGCTACAGCTGTGAGGGAGTTTAGCGTCTAAGCCACACCCGCAGGAAGGCTACAGCTGTGAGGGAGTTTAGCGTCTAAGCCACACCCACAGGAAGGCTACAGCTGTGAGGGAGTTTAGCATCTGAGCTACACCCGCAGGAAGGCTACAGCTGTGAGGGAGTTTAGCGTCTAAGCTACACCCGCAGGAAGGCTACAGCTGTGAGGGAGTTTAGCGTCTAAGCCACACCCGCAGGAAGGCTACAGCTGTGAGGGAGTTTAGCGTCTAAGCCACACCCACAGGAAGGCTACAACTGTTAGGGAGTTTAGCGTCTAAGCCACACCCACAGGAAGGCTACAGCTGTGAGGCACCAGTGAGTCTCTATTCTTCCAACACAGTTGATGGACAAGAGGAATTAGCAAAAGCTGGTCAAATTTGAACCTTCTGTATATCTCTCCATAATAATTACCTAATTAGAAATATGTAAACATGTAACTGATTCTGTCAATGGAAAGTGTTTTTATATTCTTTTATTATTTGGATTATGAATCAGCTGACCCAAAATTTCACAACTGTATGAAAATATTAGAATTACATGCATCTTTTTCTTCCATCAGACTTGGTGAACTATCTCGAAACAGAACAAACTTCACAGTAGATAGGGAAGAAACCCTTTAGACTTTTCATTAGAAAAAACTTGGCATTTCTTTTAAATTTCACCTGATTGAATTTTTTAAAAAGCTCACTTAATTAACATACTTCAACTTTTATTCTTATTTCATCCCCAGCCTGCATTTTGGACACCCAAAAACTGTAGATCAAGCAGTTAAAAACCGGCAGCCTAGAAAAATATTTAACTGCAATGTTGGGCAGGACACCATCTTTTCTGAAATGAAGCTCTGTAGTGAAATGCTTATGACTTTCCTGTGAGCTGTGATGACTGTGTGATTGATGTGTTCAGTAGGTGTCACCTTACCGTATTTTCTTGAGTATAGTGTGCACCCATGTATTATGCGCACCCCCCTCTAGCGGGTTCAATATTTTGGAAAAAAAAGAAATTTGAATATTTATGCACAGAAAAAAATTACACCATACCCTTTCAGCGAAGTCCGGCAAACGAACGGGTGATGAGAAACTTTGTCAGTACAAATTCAAATTTGAGATAGAAAATCACCAGACATGTTTATTTACCGTTTAAACAGTATTTATTGTTCTGCTAGGCATTGTTTTATATCCAGGGATTAAGATTACCTTGTGTATTTTCTCGTAAACTAAGCCGGAAACAGCAATCAGCTGTACACACGTTTTCTTGGAATTGACCGGTGATTCGGTCAAGACACACCCAATGATATAACTTTATAGCATTTTTAATGCAAGGATCGGCAAAAATTGTATCTGAAACTATTTTTTTTATCAGGAATAATATATTCCATTATTTTCTTAATTATATGCAGCCTTTACTAAACATATTTAAAATAATAATAACCCTAAACGAAGCAGCTGATCGGTATTCCCGGGTATAATTTTTTACATGGAACCATTCTGACCAGTCACCGTCAAGGCTCACGCGCACGTGATCACGTGATTGCAAGAATTTCATGTTGACATACAATCGTCAAACAAAAACAAATATGACTTTTAACGAGTCAAAGTATGTCATTTATGATATATGTATCCATTCTCTGTCAACTAAAGTTCGTTTCAAGGCGTCAATAGCGGTATTCTGAGTGTGGTTGCTGTTAATAACGGTGAGTTGTGCGATCTTCCGATCGCTTCACACACGATTTCGCCGAAATTAATAAAAACAATATTAAAAGGAATTTTGAATAAAATTAATGAAATACGTTACAAACATAAGTCCAGATATACAAAGAACACTTTTTATAGCCAGACAGTGTAATTACATGATTATTTTGCGTACTTCAGTATGGATTTGTTGACATGGTATTTCCGGTGTTTCGTCCTCACGGTAATGTCTTTCCATGGGGGAAAAAACCCATCCAAACTCATAATTCGTATATAATGCGCACCCCCTTCCACACAGCTGTGTTTTTTGGAAAAAAAGTGCGCACTATACTCAAGAAAATATGGTATATAGAACAAATGTGGATGAAACACATTTATTTTTTCTGGCATGAAATGGGTACCCGGTAGGAAAACGATACTCACACATTTGTTATTTCTAGTATCTGATTACAGTAAACCAAGTCCTTAATTACCATGTTCACCATAAAAAATAACTGGTTATCTGTAATTCGATATATGTATCACTTCTCCATATTTTTCAATTATAAATATTTAATACTTTAATACTCAGAAAACAATACACATAACATTAATAAATATGATTCACACGCAATCATTCATCATTCAATTTTCAAACAGTACGACGAAAAAAGAACCATAACCAGAAAAAGAACTCAGAAATACTGTAGTATCATTTCAATTTAGTTTCATCTCGCATTACCATCACAAATCATATCTTTCAAAAGATAAATAAAACAAATTCAGAATTCTAAGATGTTTATCTGGCCATTTGTAAAGACACAAAGAACAAGGTACCGGTATCTATATTTGTCAGTGTGAAATTGAACAGAACCAATAAAGACATTGAGAAATGCTTATTGCCATGTGCCACGCAATGCCAAGCCCACGTAAATTAGTTAATGTTGCTGAACCTACTGTCGGTGAACACTCAAACAGTTCCCTGCAGTAGAGACTTTTTATACACTCAATCCCTTCATTCTACTCCTGCATGTCTTGAGAAGCAATTCAAAAGATGTTGAAGAAATGGGTGCCAGATTGAAATAGGCAGACACCATTGCCACGGAGATCAAGCAATAGGCACTGTGAATAACTAGTCTTATTAGATGGGCTTGGGTTTTGTTCCGAGCTGATTAAAATGATTACACATGAAGGGATCATTCTTTTTGGTCGTCACGTTCATTATTAAGTATTACGTTGTAGAGCGACTGTTGGCATGTTTACACCAAAACACAACCTTATTGCACCGCTGTCACCTTGTGACAAGCAAATATACTCATATTGATGGATAAAATTATTCAAGACTCCGAATAGTTTAAAAAGTGTTACTCATCTTGCTGTCATAGAATATGTTAAAAGAAAAGAAAACTAAAGGGGCTTTCCCTGCTTGCCATGGTAACTGGTGAGTTTGAATTAGTTTTTTGACGAATGAGAAAAAAGCCTGAAGACGTGGTCACTTAAAAATATTCTTCTGTTGAAAGGCTAATTTATTTTCTAAAGAGCTATGAGGCATCGATCATTAGATCTTTGGATTATTAAGAATATGCAACAGACGTTCGGATACTACTGGCATCCTCTCTACAGGTACACCTCACTGCAGGCAGGGTACTGATGTATAAACAAGTGTAAATTACATTTTTCAAAATCATTAATCATTGCTAATGGAAACCATTAGTACATGCCTTTCAAAGGTAAAGTTCAAAACATGTACAATACACACAAACAAGGCTACTCTGCATAATACATAACAATTTGCATATTGCACAATGATAGATCCATAAATGTCTGCTATTGGTAAATGTGACATTTATAATATGGCCGCCACATCAGACCAGATTTTTTAGAGGCACCATTGCTATGATCATTTGTGGAATGTTTTAGCTCTAATGGTATTGGCATATCCAAACACACTTGAGCCTGGCTGATGTCCAGTCATCCCTGACCACAAGCTAAACACTGATGGCAGCACTTTCGGCTACAGAGAACCATAATGCGAGTTGGCCTTCGCTGGCCAGTCTGCATGGTCAGCAAGGCACCATCACTGACCGTCCTGCACAGCAGACTGTAACATGATCGACTTTCGCAACATCAAACTGTTGTGTACTATAAAATGAGTGAGTGAGTTTTAACACTGCTTTTGAAGCCACTTTGAACAATATTCCAGTTATATGACGGCATGACAGTTGATTTTGGAGAAAAGCCCAAACTGATGCATGTCTTAGACATTTACCACTTTGGCATGGGTATAGTGCTGACAAACCTTGAAACATAATCAGGGCCAACTGGGATTCGAACCCACAATCATAGGCTTCTGGCATGCGACACAGATGCAACTCGGCAGAATGAATTGTAGTGCCTTATATGACTAGACCACCCATGTCCTGTATACATCACACGGAAACAAATGGATATATCTATTTGTAGTACACTAAAGGTTGCGAGTGAGATTTTGAACGGCATTTCAGTTATGTAATGGAGTGGCAGCTCCCTACTTGAAGTGAAGAAGGTCCTTCACCAGTACTCTGGGTACATGATGCTGACAAGTCAATGGTCATGATAGGGGAAGTTCTGGGTTTCAACACTTGACCATCAGTTAAAGACCCTACCAACGGACACAATTCCACATTGTGCGTTCCAAGGCCTGAGACCGCTGAGCAGCCCATACCCCAGACGTCCTCCAAGACAGACCCATTTATCAGCTTCAATTGACAGGAAAAAACAGTGACAGTTTCCATGTTGAAATTTGTCTCAGGTGAAACAGAGCAAAAGAATTTCTCTATGACGGATACAAATCTAACTGATAAAATGAAAATTATTGTTGCATCATAAATGTGAAAAAGATATTTCCTGTCAACTCTGAAACAAAAAAAAAGGTGAGACAGGTCCACAATAACTGGACCAACAAATGTCCTGGCACTTGCAACTCAGATCATTTAAATAAACTCTTTATAGTCTGCTTGATCAAACTTAATACTCTACATAAATCTAGCATCAACATATTCCTCCAGTTAACAAAACATGTCCACTTTACACAAGGGCCTTTTTGGTCAATCAGAGGTTTCAAATCACAATAACCCCCTCTCATTGAAACAGCTGATTTCCTTTTCACACTGACTTAGACTTTAAATGGGCACCAGACTTGCATTGTTGTTCATATTGAAATGGACCTTCACCCTCGCCGTGATATTGCTGGACTAATGCCAAAAGCAGCATAAAACCATACTCACTCACTCACTCCAGTACAAACAGCCACAACATTGACATTCCACGACACTGTGGCAGGAATTGAACTTGATACAAATGTATGTCCTTAGGGCATTTCCATGAGTTCATATTGATGTGTAATACGACAGTCAGCAATATTTTATTACCAGAGTATCAAACGTCTTCAGGACATTGTATAAAAATATGCACTAAAACTATTGACCAGTTGGAAACTCTTCAAAACGACATAGACATTTTCCTTTCCAATACTTTCAAATACCCCCCCCCCCAGGAATCAGCACCTGCGGCCTTGTAGCTCTACCTCTAACACGAACAATTGGCCCCACGACGCCCAAATTATGAAATAAAATGGAATATTGACATATCTTTGAAGCTCCTGAGACCTACATCAAGCTACTAATAGACAGAAAGAAGCAGCACAGCTACTACTGGTCAGTTCCACAGAGTGATGGCCAGCTCCCTAGATACAATGATGGTCAGCTGGAGGCCATGGGCTCATCTATGGGAACTATCTATCCAATCAGCCTGCCCATCACCAAACCCTTATACATGCAACAAACAGTGCCCCTTACAATCAAAGCTTAACTGGATGGACAAGGCAAATAGACGATGTGTCCAGTCTCATTTAATTGTCATGATGTGGGGACAAAAATGTCAATACTTTGTCGACACCTACAGGTTTTCAATCTCAGACTCATCAACAGAACCAAAATGAGCCACAGCGTTTCTCACAAGCTTCCTCAGGAGTATTGACAGGTAATTAAAAGGTCAACATGTGACCCTGTTGTCAGCTCAGAGTGAAGTTGTGTGAAAAGTTTAATCACAACTGAAAGAAACTAAATTGTGGTCATCACATCATCAGGGGTGGTCGTGTAGCCTAGTGGTTAGAGCGTTCGATCGTCACGCCAAAGACCCGGGTTCGATTCCCGACATGGGTACAATGTGTGAAGCCCATTTCTGGTGTCCCCTGCCGTGATATTGCTGGAATATTGCTAAAAGCGGCGTAAAACCATACTCACTCACTCACTCATCACATCATCATCCATCAAACTGTTACCATTGCCATCATCAAACACAGCATCATCACTATTGTTACCATTGTCATCATCAAACACAGCATCATCACTATTGTTACCATTGTCATCATCAAACACAGCAGCATCTATATTGTTACCATTGTCGTCATCAACCACAGCATCATCTCCATCATGTATATTGTTACCATTGTCATCATCTCTATTGTTACCATTGTCATCATCTCTATTGTTACCATTGTTTTCATCTCTATTGTTACCATTGTTTTCATCTCTATTGTTACCATTGTCATCATATCTATTGTTACCATTGTCATCATCAAATACAGCAGCATCTCTATTGTTATCATTGTCATCAAACACAGCAGCATCTCTATTGTTACCATTGTCTTCATCAAACACAGCAGCATCTCTATTGTTACCATTGTCATCAAATACTGCAGCATCTCTATTGTTACCATTGTCTTCATCAAACACAGCAACATCTCTATTGTTACCATTGTCTTCATCAAACACAGCAGCATCTCTATTGATACAATTGTCTTCATCAAATACAGCAGCATCTCTTTTGTTACCATTGTCATCAAATACTGCAGCATCTCTATTGTTACCATTGTCATCAAATACTGCAGCATCTCTATTGTTACCATTGTCTTCATCAAACACAGCTGCATCTCTATTGTTACCATTGTCTTCATCAAACACAGCAGCATCTCTATTGTTACCATTGTCTTCATCAAACACAGCTGCATCTCTATTGTTACCATTGTCTTCATCAAACACAGCAGCATCTCTATTGTTACCATTGTCATCAAATACTGCAGCATCTCTATTGTTACCATTGTCTTCATCAAACACAGCTGCATCTCTATTGTTACCATTGTCTTCATCAAACACAGCATTGTCTCCACCATGTCTATTGTTACCATTGTAATCAAACACAGTGTAGGGGAGGGTGATAAGACATAATACACATGTTTGGGGAGGGTAATAAGACATAATACACATGTTTGGGGAGGGTAATAAGACATAATACACATGTTTGGGGAGGGTAATAAGACATAATACACATGTTTGGGGAGGGTAATAAGCCATAATACACATGTTTGGGGAGGGTAATAAGACATAATACACATGTTTGGGGAGGGTAATGGAAAAGTGGACATTTTATAATAAAAAATAAAGTGATGTTTAATTTTGTCTTTTTAGGGAGGGTCATAAAAAAATGTCATCTAAAAGTATTAGGGGAGGGTCATTATTTTAAGTACATTAGTGCATCAAAAACCTCTGACCCAACCCCCTCTGTAATAAATGACCAGTCCCTTAGAAGCATGTACAAAGGGCAAACAAAGGCCAAAATACATTAAAAAAATTGCAAAATATGGTACATAATTATGTGTTTAACCTCGCTTCTCAATACACAAATACCAAGTTTCATTACACTTTCAGCAAAAATGGCTAGTAATGGCCATAAATAGCTTTCAGCAGCCATGGCAGCCATATTGACAATCATATTCAAACCTCCTGACCAAAATGGGTTGTCATCATTGGTGAGAACAAGACATTTCAGCTTCATTGGTCACATGGTTTCTGACAAGATGTTTATGACAGAAGACAGGTACTGCACCACTGACAACAGACGATGGACAAACGTGCCATGACATTTAATCCATGTTTTTTTCAATAAAGATTAAACATGATATAATGCATCAGTCTTTTTAAACTAATTTGGCCACTTTGTTCCTGACCGTACTGTATGTATTATGTTGAACATATCATGTTCCTATGTAAGCTTGCATGATCATACTCATCCTGCATAAACATTATCTCTGTTCCAGCCTCATGTGTATGTCGCCTTCCCTCATGCAAGACGCACAGCCACTCAACCCATGATGTGCACTGGTGATGAATCAATCTTAGTAATAGGCACGGTAGTCAACAATATCATTAAAATCAGATCTTTTACTCCGATTTCATACCTCTCTCCATCAACATCTGATCAGGTCAGGTGAACTTCCTAACCAGCCAATCAGTGAGGAGGAGCCTCTTAAATTCTCAGTATCAGCTAGCATTCGGAACTGATTATCTTACTTCTGTATCTTGAAAACAAAAGCAAATGGGCAGTTCTGAATGAAGACTAATTTTGGCCAATGACGTGGATATATTACAATACACAGAAGAATTGATTACAGTATGCCTAAATATCACATATTGTTAAATGATTGTTTGGCCCCATAATTTTGTTATAACAATTCTGCGCCTAACCATCAACTTCTACATGTATATGATGCCTCGACTCCTCATTCCTTAAGCACAACCCAAACCAATCGTTGTTTTACATTATCATGTATCTAAAGTTGACATCATCTCATAAGATATGCTTATGGCAAATTATCCCTGAAACAAAACGGCATTATATGTTAACATGTTGCCACGACAACCACATTTTACCCTTCCTGAAAAGGGTCAATACAACCACCAAAATAACAAACATTTGATATCAAGTTTACATGATAATTATGAGATTATCAAATTGTAAATTTAGAAAACTTTTTCCATACTTGACGTAATGGCATTAAATAAAAAAATAAACCTTGTATTTTTTCCAAATGGCATTTTTCCTATCAGTTTAATAATGTCTCCATTTGTCAGTTTCCTATCTTAAACATGATAAATGATATCAAATGTGGTTTTATAAAGTAATGAGCTTCAGCCCCAGACCTGCCAACACCTAAAGACATCAAGTCCCTATGAATGATTTACAGAGAAATGTACTCTCTTTATCTAAACACAGCGATAGCAAAATATAACCATTTTGAAATTATCCATTTACTTAACTTACATTATTAATTCAAAACACTGATATTATATCTTATTGCACATTTTAAGATAAGTTCATTTTTTTTGTGTTACAATATCTTTGCATCATTTATGAACATATACTCATCACAGCAACCACATTGTTTAAAAGATTTATTCTGCAAACTCTAATCCTCCCCTTTCAGCTTTAATGAAGCCATGAAAGTTTGAAAGGTGGTTCTCATTAACCCGCCTTGTAAATGATTATTCAAAAGGATCTATATTTTTTAGTTTTGTCCTGTCCAAAAACATATTTAATGGTTCCATGAATATAAAAATTGTATGGATATTAATGGAAGAGTTTGAATTTGTTTTGCCTGGTGACCTGGACATTTTGAAAGTAAGCTTCTGGCACTTGAGAGAGATTATTATTTGGGAACTATAGGTGGAAACAGGACCAGACCTGACTGGACCAATCAAACACGGATACTTGGCAAGTCTTGTGAAGGATTTTCTAGTGAAACTTTTAATTTTGAGTTTTTAACAAAGAGGGTATACTTGACTAATGCATCACCTGATTTTCAAATGTAATGGGACTTGGGATACACCTGAAGGTGTCCACAGAAGAGGTAGAGGAATTTATCCAGGGGAACTAGGCCCAGCATGGTGGATTCAAGTCGTTCCAACACTTCTCTGTTTTTCTGCTCACCTAAATATGCTGACAACATAAATCTGTCAGTTAATGATCACCCTAATTACACATGACGCACTTTCATAACAGACACACTTTACAACATCTAGACCTTGGCTGAAACTTGCCAACAGAAATACTTCTTCAGGATAATTAAATCTGTAATTTCATGCAAGTGTCTTTCTTCAACAACCCTGCTTATCGTAAAGGCAAACTAAGCGAGTCGTAAGAGGGGATCGGGTGGTCAGGTCACTGACTTGGTTGAATCATGTCATCATATCCCAATTGCATGGATCAATGCTCATGATATCAATCACTTGATTGTCTGGTCCAGACTCAATTATTTACAGACCGTTGTCATAGTGCTGGAATATTGCTGAGTGCAGCGTTAAACAACAAACAAACAAATCTTACCAGGACTTGAAACCTGATCCTAGAGTGAGTGAGTTAATGTTGCAGCAGTTAGAACCTATATGACAAAACAGTAATTCTTTCCAAAATCTTCAAATGGTACAACTGAATGAAAATTTATGGACGACTGGCAAACAGGCAAAGCCTATACAAATGCCTCTCCCCTTCACTTCTATTTGACTTTTCAAATGTTTGGATCACCATACTGTGACATCCTGTCAATCCACACAGTACTCTCCTCAGTTTAACAAATTTCAGGATTAAGGAATTGTGCATAACGTCATTTTTAATAGATACAGACTTTCCCAACAGTTATCTTCTCAAAGTTGACTAACAAGGTTCAGATAATTGGGGTTTCAATGTAATAAGTGCTGAAATTTCATGGCAGCCTGTCAATATTTGAACGGGTTTGGATTGGTCCTTTGCCTGGAGTCTTATTGCATTTGAAGGTATGAAGCTTGTAGCAGCTCATCCACTGCAGGGTTCTAAGGTGGTTAGCTAGAACTAATTATGGTCTAACTTTGTAATGTCTGTACATGTTGGCAGGTGTTATGAATGATGAACAAAACCAGCCCCACGTGTAATGCTCACCATCTTGTTGTAGCTGATCCTGTACAACAGGCAGAAACGCTGGGTCAACAACATGCAAGGCTTCAACAACATCACTGTCAAACAACATTTCACGGTTGTAGCAAACAGAAACCTCCAGTGTAATGTTGAAATAATCAGGAAACAAATGACATGAACTTGCTTATGGATGTGTGTTGGACATAGGGCAGTCGATGAGTGTGGGGTAGATTGGTGACAGACTGGTGGCGTTTGGAGGAAGGAATGGATGTGTATTTAGATGAATTTGAACTAAGGTGTTCAAATGTGTGAGTGGGTGTTTGGATATTTGAATGGGTGGATGTTTGAAAGTATGTTTGAATTATTGAGTACGTGTGAATTTGGGTGGGTGTTTGGATAAATGGAAAACTTATTAATGGAAGGTAGGGTGGGTGAACAGAGAAATAAATTGGTGGGTAGATGTTCACATGAATGAGTAGGTAGGTGTTTAAATGAATTGGTGGGTTGATGTTTGGATGGAGTGGTGTGTGGTTGTTCAGATGAACAGATGGGTGGGTTGATGTTTGGATGGAATGGTGTGTGGGTGTTCAGAAGAACAGATGGGAGGGTTGACGTTTTGATGGAGTGCTGTGTGGGTGTTCAGAAGAACAGATGGGTGGGTTGATGCTTGGATGGAGCGGTGTGTGGTTGTTCAGATGAACAGATGGGTGGGTTGATGTTTGGATGGAGTGGTGTGTGGGTGTTCAGAAGAACAGATGGGTGGGTTGATGTTTGGATGGAGTGGTGTGTGGTTGTTCAGAAGAACAGATGGGTGGGTTGATGTTTTGATGGAGTGGTGTGTGGGTGTTCAGAACAGATGGGTGGGTTGATGTTTGGAACGAGTGGTGTGTGGTTGTTCAGAAGAACAGATGGGTGGGTTGACGTTTGGATGGAGTGGTGTGTGGGTGTTCAGAAGAACAGATGGGTGGGTTGATGTTTGGATGGAGTGGTGTGTGGTTGTTCAGAAGAACAGATGGGTGGGTTGACGTTTTGATGGAGTGGTGTGTGGGTGTTCAGAAGAACAGATGGGTGGGTTGATGTTTGGAACGAGTGGTGTGTGGTTGTTCAGAGGAACAGATGGGTGGGTTGATGTTTGGAACGAGTGGTGTGTGGTTGTTCAGAAGAACAGATGGGAGGGTTGATGTTTGGAACGAGTGTAGTGTGGTTGTTCAGAAGAACAGATGGGTGGGTTGATGTTTGGATGGAGTGGTGTGTGGGTGTTCAGAAGAACAGATGGGTGGGTTGATGTTTTGATGAAGTGGTGTGTGGGTGTTCAGATGAACAGATGGGTGGGTTGACGTTTTGATGGAATGGTGTGTGGTTGTTCAGAAGAACAGATGGGTGCGTTGATGTTTTGATGGAGTGGTGTGTGGGTGTTCAAAAGAACAGATGGGTGGGTTAATGTTTGGATGGAGTGGTGTGTGGGTGTTCAGAAGAACAGATGGGTGGGTTGATGTTTGGATGGAGTGGTTTGTGGTTGTTATGATGAACAGATGGATGGGTTGATGTTTGGATGGAGTGGTGTGTGGTTGTTCAGGTGAACAGATGGATGGGTTGATGTTTGGATGGAGTGCTGTGTGGTTGTTCAGATGAACAGATGGGTGGGTTGATGTTTGGATGGAGTGGTTTGTGGGTGTTATGATGAACAGATGGATGGGTTGATGTTTGGATGGAGTGGTGTGTGGGTGTTCAGAAGAACAGATGGGTGGGTTGATGTTTGGATGGAGTGGTTTGTGGGTGTTATGATGAACAGATGGGTGGGTTGATGTTTGGATGAAGTGCTGTGTGGTTGTTCAGGTGAACAGATGGTTGGGTTGATGTTTGGATGGAGTGGTATGTGGGTGTTCAGATGAACAGATGGTTGGGTTGATGTTTGGATGGAGTGGTGTTAGTTCTTTTGTGAATGGATTGGGGGTGGCAGGAGCAAGATGGATGGAAAGATGGGAGGGAGGGTGTCTTGACAAAGTGGTGGGTGTTTGGATGAATGAATGAGAGTTTTTAGATGATTGGATAGGTGGGTGCCTTGATGAATGGATAGGTGGGTGTCGTGATAAATGGATAGGTGGGTGTCTTGATGAATCGATAGGTGAGTATCTTGATAGGTGAGTATCTTGATGAATGGATAGGTGAGTATCTTGACGAATGGATAGGTGAGTGTCTTGATGATCGGATAGGTGAGTTTCTTGATGATTGGATAGGTGGATGTCTTGATGAATGGATAGGTGAGTAACTTGATGAATGGATAGGTGAGTATCTTGATAAATGGATAGGTGAGTGTCTTGATGATTGGATAGGTGGATGTCTTGATAAATGGATAGGTGGGTGTCTTGAGGAATGGATAGGTGAGTGTCTTGATGAATGGATAGGTGGGTGTCTTGATGAATGGGTAGGTGGGTGTCTTGATGAATGGATAGGTGAGTGTCTTGATGAATGGATATGTGAGTTGTCTTGATGAATGGATAGGTGGGATCTTGATGAATGGATAGGTAGGTGTCTTGATGATTGGATAGGTGGGTGTCTTGATGAATGGATAGGTGGGTGTCTTGATGAATGGATGGGTGAGTGTCTGCATGAATGGATGGGTGAGTGTCTTGGTGAATGGGTGGGTGGGAGGGTGACTGGATGAATGGGTGGGTGTCTGATGACTGGGTGTGTAGGTGTCTGGTGAATGGGTGGGTGTCTGATGACTGGGTGTGTAGGTGTCTGGATGAATAGGTAGGTAGATGTCTGGATGGACGGATGGTGGGTGTCTGGAAGAATGGGAGGGTGGATCTCTAGATTTATGGATGGGTAGGTGTCTGGATGAATGGATGGGTGTGTGTGTCTAAATAAATGAATGAGTGTGTGTATGGGTGGGTGTCTGAATCACTTAATGAATGGGTGAGTGGGTGAGTGGGTCTCTAGATTAATGGGTAGGTGGATGTGTATGGATGAATGGATTGGTGGTTGTGTGTGGATGAATGGATGAGTGGATGTGGGAGTGTGAAGGGAGTCTGGAAAGAGGGGAAGGTGGTTGGATCTCTTGATGAATAGGTGGGAAGGTGTCAGGGTGAAGGGACGGGTTGTCAGGATGAATGGATGGGTGAGTGTGCATGGGGGAGTAACGAAGAATGGATGGGTCTCTAGATTAATGGGAGGGTAGGTGTCTGGAAGAACTGGTGAGTTGATAGGGTGTCTGGATGAATGGATTGATGGTGTGGTTGGGTGTCTGGAAGAATGAGTAGGTTGATCTTAAGATTTATGTGTAGGTGGGAGTCTGGAAGAATGGGTGGATTGATCTTTAGATATATGTGTAGGTGGGAGTCTGGAAGAATGGGTGGGTTGATCTTTAGATATATGTGTAGGTGGGAGTCTGGAAGAATGGGTGGGTTGATCTTTAGATATATGTGTAGGTGGGAGTCTGGAAGAATGGGTGGGTTGATCTTTAGATATATGTGTAGGTGGGAGTCTGGAAGAATGGGTGGGTTGATCTTTAGATATATGTGTAGGTGGGAGTCTGGAAGAATGGGTGGGTTGATCTTTAGATATATGTGTAGGTGGGAGTCTGGAAGAATGGGTGGATTGATCTTTAGATATATGTGTAGATGGGAGTCTGGAAGAATGGGTGGGTTGATCTTTAGATTTATGTGTAGGTGGGAGTCTGGAAGAATGGGTGGGTTGATCTTTAGATTTATGTGTAGGTGGGAGTCTGGATGAATGGGTGGGTTGATCTCTGGGTGGATGTCTGGTTTATTAGGTGGGTAGGTGTCAGGATGAATGGGTGGATGGGTGAGTTGGGTGTTGGGATGAGTGGGTGTGGGGAGTCAGTCAGTAAGTCAGTAAGAATGGGTGGTTCTCTAGATGAATGAGTGGGAGGATGGCTGGGTCTCTAGATGCATGAGGGGGGGAAGTGTCTGGAATAATGGATGGCTAGGTCTCTAGACTTTTGGGTGGAAAGGTGTCTTGATGAATTGATGGATGGATGGGTTCTCTAGATGAATGAGTGGGATGGGTGGCTGGGTCTCTAAATAAATGAGTGGAATGGGTGGCTGGGTCTCTAAATAAATGAGTGGGAGGATGGGTGGGTCTTTAAATAAATGTGTGAATAAGTATCTGGAAGAAAAGATGGGTGGGTCTCTAGACTTTTGGGTGGGAAGGTGTCTTGATGAATTGATGGGTGGATGGGTTCTCTAGATCAATGAGTGGGATGGGTGGATCGGTCTCTAAATAAATGAGTGGGAGGATGGGTGGGTCTTTAAATAAATGCTTGAATAAGTATCTGGAAGAATAGATGGGTGGGTCTCTAGACTTTTGGGTGGGAAGGTGTCTTGATGAATGGATGGGTGGATCGGTTCTCTAGATCAATGAGTGGGATGGGTGGATGGGTTGACGGGTTCTCTAGATCAATGAGTGAGATGGGTGGCTGGGTCTCTTCAGTGGGATGATGGCTTGGTCTCTAGATGCATGAGTGGGTATGTGTCTGGAAGAATGGATTGATGGGTCCTAAGATGAATGGATGTGTGAGTGTGTATGTGTCTGGATGAATAGATGGATGAATGTTATGATAACTTGCTGGGTGATTGCTTTAATGAATGGGTGAGTGAGTGTTTGGATGAATTGGTGGATGGAAGCATTTTAGGTGGAGAGGGTGACAGTGGGTTTGTAAGATATATAAATAAATAAATAAAAAAATGCTATCTGATAGTAAGTATAATATATATGGTATATATGATGTATTCCAATATGTGATTCTGAAGGACAAATGTTACTTTTATATATTTGGATATGCTTTACTGATGCACATACATGGACTGAATTATATAAATAAAAAGTAAACAGTAATATTCTAAAAAGCATATGAGAATATAATCGAAACATACAAATATAGTCATGGTCATGTTCAACAAATACCTTTGCAAATATTTTACTCATATTATGTAGGTCAGAGTCTTTGCAGTATTTATCAAATTTAAGCCTTAATATCCTATCAAAAATATGCTCAAGTCAAACTGTAATATGTCGTATATTGTATTTACATCTTATGGAACATATGGGCTGTTGTGACAGTAGTGTTGTACTGTGCTATGTGGCAACACACGAGTTCAGCGTTTCAACATCACTGATATCAACAAAGGGTGTTACACACACAACCATTCAGGGTGGGGACAAAGGTCAAGGGTGGGTGACAGGTTAGTATGAAATTAGGACAACCAACCTCCCATCGATAAACAAGGGAAATACTTTACAATGGCGTCTCATACATCAGACTATTTACTAACAGTACAAAATACATACGGGTGTATAAATGTAACAACAGCTAGGTTAAACATAATGAAACCCACATATGATTACTGGACCCCAAGAACGATGTCAAAACACAATGATACGAACAATAACGACAATTGCTATTTCAAATTACATAGCATCATCTGGTTGCCATAGACTCCGAGTGTCAATGACAGCTTGTACTATGCGATATGGGCTCATAATACACGGCTCGAATCACATATGTTGTTTCACTGAGTGGAATTTTTCCTTCATTCAAGTATATCCGAATAGTAATCCACGAGACACCTGAAATACGACACACAGCATCCATATGATAACATCATATTGTAGTTCATATGTTCTTGGACTTACCGATGGTGCCTAAAGGAAACGGGCTTTGTATCTGAGCACCCAACCCAAAGCTGGTTTTCTGCCCCAAAACGGCCAAAGCCGCCAGGAACAACACACGGCTGACTTCTTTCATAGCTTCAGTTCCACATTCTTAAAAGAAAAGGGTAAACGTAAGATCCTATTCAGTTTGAAACAGGCATGTTTTGAACGAGAAATATGGCACACGACTCCAAGACCAATATGGCAGGTGCCTGTTTATTATTCATGAGGTCGCGTGACGTCACAGCAATCGATACATATGCATGACGCTGTGACGTCGGTATGACGAAAGCGCTAAAGCACCTTAGATCGAGGCGGTGTTCTAATATGAAAATGCTGCTAATGGAAATATAATTACATCCCATGCCGCGGTGGGGAACTACAGCGAAGACGGGTTGTTGAAATCCTTTTCACCGATCAATACGTGTGGGCAGCGTGGGCATTGTGACGTCACAAGCCGAGATTGTAGTGTTGACGGAATCTGAGAGATCAATTATTCGAAATACCGTGTAATCACAAATAGCAAGCGATTCGTACACACTGAAATGCGAAAATTATTGCAAAGGAAAATTTAGAATTTGGTTTTAAATGAATCCCTCTTGACACTCGGTAATATGTTTCACATTAGCTTCCGATCAACTTTGACAATATTGTTTTAACAGGCACTCCTTAAAACTACCATATTTACACAGAAGATATCTCTCTTGGGGTCGCGGCATTCAAGGAGTGGGGACGATTAGCTATTATTACTTTGTCAATAAAATACCCGGAAATGTTATTCAGGCAGACGCGCAGTCGTCAGAGGCCACGTGATATCAGTAAGTTATTTTCAGAATGATTGCTAAATGGCTATTGTTTGTTTTCGAGTCGGGGCATATTTATGTTGTAATTACAAGCTAGCATTCTGAGGTTGACATATGATTGTGTTGTGACGCTACTTTCAAAGTACGCCTGTTGGTGATGCAAGTAATTACTGTTCTGTAGCTGGCGTCCCACAGCTCGTTACACAAGATGTGTGGTATACTGGGGTATATCTCCGCAGGGGGGCAGCGTCATTTGGGATCAATAGACGCAGTAATTAGAACGTATGTTCTTTTTTATTTTTATAATTGCTACTGTTAGAATATTGTTTGAAACTATCCATTTTGTTGCAGTTTCTGTTGATGATAAATAACTGTAAGATTATCCCCATCAATATTCTCATCACCAGCTTAGTTCGTCTTGGTGAGAGATATCGGGCCCGAATTAAACAGGGGCAACAGAAGTATCAATAGTCTTGTAGCTGTAGGGTTGTGAGAGCATTCGTATTTAGCTGACCGTACTAAGCTATAGAAGCTGCAGCAACTTGGATGTTGTAGTAGCAGCAGCAGTAGTAGTAGTAGTAGTAGTAGTAGTAGTAGTAGTAGTTGTTGTGGTATTAGTAGTAGTTAGTGAGTGAGTTAATTGGGTTTAACGCCGCTTTGAACAGTATTCCAGTGATATCATGCCGTGTCTGCTTAATGTGGGAGGAAAGCCCCAAGTGATGCAGGTCTCAGAGTTGAGCACTTTGGTGGAACTAACGAACACGGATATGGTGCTGACAAACCTAGAAACATAATCGGGGCGAGCCGGGATTCGCACCCACGACCATAGGTTTCCTCTTGTATCCTAAGTACGAAACTCGTATCTCTGCACAGCGAATAGCGGCGCCTTTGACAACTGGGCTACCGGCGTAGTACTAGTAGCAGTAGTAGTAGTAGTAGTCTGTAGTCGCTCTTATTACAACAGCGGAAGGTTTTATTGATGTTCATATCCGGCACTATTTTATATATCCCTTTTAAACCAGTCACAAAGTACATGCAAGGTGTTTATCTCAAAAAATAATTCGGGCTCATAGTTTTAGATAAAAGAATATCTGGTTTTGTAGCTGTAACTAAAGATACATCTAATCTTGATACAAAATCCCATGACCAAATTAAACACGAAGTCTTTGGTGTTGGCAAATATATTAAGTGAAGTGCCATGGGTTGAGTCCAGTGTTTTGAGTTTGTTGTAGATCAGAATTTAAGTGAGTGAGTGAGTGAGTTGGGTTTAACGCCGCTTTTCACAGTATTCCAGTCATATCGCGGCGTGTCAGCTTAATGTGGGAGGAAATTCCGAAGTGATGCAGGTCTCAGAAACCCACGAGCACCATACCAGTGTGTTCGTTTGTGCGTCGAACCAATCTGATATCTCTTGAATATGAGTAAGTCTTAGTATGTTATTAGTTATGGTGTCTTTAGTTGCCGTATACGGTGTCATATTAGGTTAGCAGAAAAATATTGGGCGAGGCGTGAGCCCAATATTTGTCTGCTAACCTAATATGACACCGTATACGGCAACTAAAGACACCATAACTAATATTATTATGCCTCAAAGTGAGACTGACCAATCAGAGACCAGAACCACTGATCCCACATGAGTCCGTATACCGTCAGTAAAAGTCCAAGATGGCTGCTACAGACCTAATATGAGACCGTATACCGTCAGTAACAGCCATTTTGGATTTTCCAACACCCACCTCAAATATTGCACATGAAAAATCTGGTACAGAAATTCGTTATTCGACACTGTTTTGTGTTTTAATATCATTAATTTTGATGTGAAGGGCGTAATGTATTTTTGGATCACGTTCGTGACTTAAATAAAGATTATATAAAGTTAAAATTATCAACAAGGTTTGGCCGCTGAGGTTTGAAGAGTAGTCTCCCTAGGCCTTTGACCCTTAACGTCTTAGGTTGTAAGTGTTAGGTTTTTATTTTGATATGGCATGTGCGACAAAGATGCCAAATAGTGTAAAGTTTTCGGCATAATAAATTCGTTATGGTGTCTTTAGTTGCCGTATACGGTGTCATATTAGGTTAGCAGAAAAATATTGGCCTAGGCTCACGCCTAATAATAATAATAACCAATATGTATGGTATTCACGTTTCTTTTGTCGGTGAGTATATATGCAGATGTTCACTTTATCTGTATTCGTATGGTCCCTTTAACTATATACAGATGTTCCGTATAAGTAAATATATACACACAAGTGTGTGTGTGTGTGTGTGTGTGTGTGTTCCTTTTACACACATAGATGTTCCTCTCAACGATAACATAATTATGTTTCCTTTGACTATATCTGATGTTCCCTATAAATATATATAGATTTATTTCCCTGAGCAATAAACATACGTTCCCTTTCACAATATACAGATGTTCCCTTTCATTCGACATAGATGTTCACTGAAACTATATATAGACGTTCGGAATAACCACATATAGATGTTCCCTTGAAGTATATATCGCTGCTCCCCTTAACTATATATAGATGTTCCCCTGAAGTATATATATATCGATGCTCCCCTTGACTATATATAGATGCTCCCTTGAACTATATATAGATGTTCCCTTGAACTATATATCGATGCTCCCTTGAACTATATATAGATGTTCCCTTGAACTATATATCGATGCTGCCCTTTACTATATATGGATGTTCTCTTGAACTATATATAGATGTTCCCCTTAACTATATATAGATGTTCCCTTGAACTATATATCGATGCTCCCCTTTACTATATATCGATGTTCCCTTGAACTATATATCGATGCTGCCTTTTACTATATATGATGTTCCTTTGAACTATATATCGATGTTCCCCTTTGCTATATATGGATGTTCCCTTGAACTATATATCGATGCTGCCCTTAACTATATATGGATGTTCCTTTGAACTATATATCGTTGTTCCCTTGAACTATATATCGATGCTCCCCTTAACTATATATAGATGTTCCCTTGAACTATATATCGATGCTCCCCTTAACTATATATCGATGTTCCCTTGAACTATATATCGATGCTCCCCTTTACTATATATGGATGTTCCCTTGAACTATATATCGATGCTCCCCTTAACTATATATCGATGTTCCCTTGAACTATATATCGATGCTCATGTAAACATGATTTGACATTCTTCACAGTAATTGTCCCTGAGGCGAGATTTCTTGACTACCAATGTCCGGATTAGCGGGATTTCCGGACTAGTGAGACGGCACTGTACAACTTTTTCTGAGATTTTTATTTAACTTGGAAACATAAAAAATATCCTTTCTGGAATACATTACTTCTGATTGAAGAATGGCGAAAATTTAGACATCAAAATGTGTATGGAATATATGCCAGTAGAATATTTTCTATCGCTTCAAGGGGGTATATTAATTCTATCGATAGGCACATAAATATGCTGCCATGACACACAAAGTGATAGTATGGCAATACATCGTACAGAGGACTGACTATAAGTGTCGATGGACATCATGTCGAGACCTTGTCCGTGTCACTATGGTGACAGCCTTGTATGTCTAGGCGAACGAAGTTCCTTGATACAAGAATTAACACGTGGTTGATATATTTATAACTCATCAGTATGGTAATTAACAAGTTAATGTCTGTAGAGATTTCCAATTTAGGCGCGGCATTAAAACAAATGTAAATATCACCATGACTTTTCCTGCTTTCCTCGTGCGTGGAAAAAAGAAGTTGATACTTGCAGCTTACAAAGTTCTCTATTTACCGAAGATCGCCTTACGTACACTCCCAGACAATTCACTCCCACATTGTCCCAGGTTACTTGTGTATTCAAAAAGAAGATAATAACCCTTGCTATACGATCCCGCAGTAAAGGTCACAGCCCTAACGGCATTACTCACGTCAAGTTCCCCTATTTCTTTGCTTCACTTCAACAATCACGGCCAAATAGAGGGGTCGTCTCAAAAACCTCGACGCCTGTTATGATGATGGCGGCATGTGGGTGTGTTGGGTTTTTTCGCCATTAGGAAATGGAATGGATGAGTTGAGATTGAACCGGGGAGATTATTTTGATGAATGAATGACGCTGAGGAAACACATATAAGAGAGACCCTTATTTATTCACGTGCTGTTGAGAGCAAAGAGAGCGTGCGAAATAATCACTTTACACTACAGTGTGGGTTTTTGCTTGTTTAACACAACGAGACTTTGGTTTATCTAATTATCGTGTCGACAGTGCACAGTCGGTTTAAACGTATTTGCTTCTTGTTTCCTGTTTTTATATACACGCATCACGTTCAGTGTTGTCTTCAGCTACCAGCGATGTTCAGCCTTTGCAAAGTCACAAGATGTGCGTATAATTCAAACCAAAGGAAAGTATAAAACAAGGGCTCTCTCAAGTAAGTACATGAACCTATGTCCGCTTCACCACGTCTCAACAATCAAGATATATACGATAGTTACGCGATTAATCACAAAGAACAATGAAGAATGAAGAGTAGTTTATTTCACGATTAAACATTGTTCTTTCATTACGTCATTTTCGGAGATTCGAACATGCGCTCGCAACCTGATAACGTCGTAAATTGGACTACGTTATTTTTGAGAGGGATGTGTCTAGCGAGTTGTTCCAACAGATGTAGCTGGGCCAAGCAGATATACGCTATGGGCGAACGATAGCATCAAGGGGTGGGCGAGATAGGACCATCGGGATTGGGAGAAAAGGTGCAGATAATCGACGTGAAACGCGTGAGAATACCAAACCTAACCCCCTGTACATAAAATGGAATTGTCCGACATTGCCGATATCGGATTATATTCAAGGAGTCATCATTATTTACATACAGGTACATGTTTTTAAAGCTTGTACATTTTCTTGACAACCTTAAAAAGGCTGTACACAATATTGATATCTCATATAAGAAATAAACGACTCGTGGTCGTTGTTTATCGTACAATAAAACGCTGCAGGAAGAATAAACCATGAGGGGCGCAGTGTTTTATTGTACGATAAACAGCTCCCACTCGTTTTTTTCTTAAATATAGACACTTATCCGTCGCTGTTACAATACGGCCCGTGGGAAGTGATGATAGTGGTCGCTCGTCACACGAAGAACCCAATTTAAACAACCCTTTATGACAAGCACAATTTACTGCGATCTTTTGGTGGCATTCTGACTAGTATATGTTTCAATCATTATATAACAAAGGTCATAAATGTAACGAACTACAAGTGCCCTAAACAGCAGTCCGACATTCGTTGTTCATACATCTCCAGTGACGTCGACTACAGAATAACGGAATCCAAGGTACCACGATAATCTGTTAGTCATATCCGTAGTTGTTTACTCGCGAAAGTTGATAGTATACTGTTGGATGGGAATAATATTGAGTTTCTCAGAGGGAGTTATACGGTTTGGGCGCAGAATAGGTTTCTTTGTTTGTCATAAGAGCGGCCTTTAATAGGATCGGATGGTCACAGTGTATTGTCAACTGGCTATTTAATATGCGTCATAGTTGCTGTTGTTGTAGCTGTCAACCCAGACTCGACTAATGACAAGTCGACGTGATATGAAGAGGAATATATTGTACTGATTGTGGCGCAAAGCAACATTCAACTCCTTCTATTAGTCATTGTTGATTATTGTTGTGTCATTTTCATTTTATGCGGAGTTGATCGTTACTTCTTACAGGTCTGAACACAGTCCTAAGGTGCAGAATTTCTGCCAGTGAAGCAGAACCTAGTGCAAACACACACGTTTCGTAATGGAGGACCTTTATCTTATCCATATCCCGTAGTTACTATTCATGGTGTGTACGCTGTGTAAAGGCAACGGGTGGAATATTGCAAAACTAGCAGCTCTTAACAGAATCCTTTCACGTGAGGTTATCTCAGTGAGTTGGGTGTAACGCATTGAACTTTATCTCAGTGAGTTGGGTGTAACGCATTGAACTTTATCTCAGTGAGTTGGGCGTAACGCATTGAACTTCATCTCAGTAAGTTCGGCGTAACGCATTGAACTTTATCTCAGTGAGTTGGGCGTAACGCATTGAACTATATCTCAGTGACTTCGGCGTAACGCATTGAACTTTATCTCAGTAAGTTCGGCGTAACGCATTGAACTTCATCTCAGTGAGTTTGGTGTAACGCATTGAACTTTATCTCAGTGAGTTGGGTGTAACGCATTGAACTTTATCTCAGTGAGTTGGGTGTAACGCATTGAACTTCATCTCAGTAAGTTCGGCGTAACGCATTGAACTTCATCTCAGTGAGTTTGGTGTAACGCATTGAACTTTATCTCAGTGAGTTGGGTGTAACGCATTATACTTTATCTCAGTGAGTTGGGTGTAACGCATTGAACTTCATCTCAGTGAGTTGGGTGTAACGCATTATACTTTATCTCAGTGAGTTGGGTGTAACGCATTGAACTTTATCTCAGTGAGTTGGGTGTAATGCATTGAACTTTATCTCAGTGAGTTGGGTGTAATGCATTGAACTTTATCTCAGTGAGTTGGGTGTAACGCATTATACTTTATCTCAGTGAGTTGGGTGTAACGCATTGAACTTTATCTCAGTGAGTTGGGTGTAACGCATTGAACTTTATCTCAGTGAGTTGGGTGTAACGCATTATACTTTATCTCAGTGAGTTGGGTGTAACGCATTGAACTTTATCTCAGTGAGTTGGGTGTAACGCATTGAACTTTATCTCAGTGTGTTGGGTGTAATGCATTGAACTTTATCTCAGTGAGTTGGGTGTAACGCATTATACTTTATCTCAGTGAGTTAAGTGTATCGCATTGAACTTTATCTCAGTGAGTTGGGTGTAATGCATTAAACTTTATCTCAGTGAGTTCGGTGTAACGCATTGAACTTTATCTCAGTGAGTTGGGTGTAACGCATTATACTTTATCTCAGTGAGTTGGGTGTAACGCATTGAACTTTATCTCAGTGATTTGGGTGTAATGCATTCAACTTTATCTCAGTGAGTTGGGTGTAACGCATTGAACTTTATCTTAGTATTTTGTTGGGTGTAACGCATTGAACTTTATCTCAGTGAGTTGGGCGTAACGCATTGAACTTTATCTCAGTGAGTTGGGTGTAACGCATTGAACTATATCTCAGTGAGTTCGGCGTGACGCATTGAACTTTATCTCAGTGAGTTGGGCGTAACGCATTGAACTTCATCTCAGTGAGTTTGGTGTAACGCATTGAACTTTATCTCAGTGAGTTGGGTGTAACGCATTGAACTATATCTCAGTGAGTTCGGCGTGACGCATTGAACTTTATCTCAGTGAGTTGGGTGTAACGCATTGAACTTCATCTCAGTGAGTTTGGTGTAACGCATTGAACTTTATCTCAGTGAGTTGGGTGTAACGCATTGAACTTTATCTCAGTGAGTTGGGTGTAACGCATTATACTTTATCTCAGTGAGTTGGGTGTAACGCATTGAACTTTATCTCAGTGAGTTGGGTGTAACGCATTGAACTTTATCTCAGTGTGTTGGATGTAATGCATTGAACTTTATCTCAGTGAGTTGGGTGTAACGCATTATACTTTATCTCAGTGAGTTAAGTGTAACGCATTGAACTTTATCTCAGTGAGTTGGGCGTAACGCATTGAACTATATCTCAGTGAGTTTGGCGTAACGCATTGAACTTTATCTCAGTAAGTTCGGCGTAACGCATTGAACTTTATCTCAGTGAGTTTGGTGTAACGCATTAAACTTTATCTCAGTGATTTGGGTGTAATGCATTGAACTTTATCTCAGTGAGTTTGGTGTAACGCATTGAACTTTATCTCAGTGTGTTGGGTGTAACGCATTGAACTTTATCTCAGTGAGTTAAGTGTAATGCATTGAACTTTATCTCAGTGAGTTCGGTGTAACGCATTGAACTTTATCTCAGTAAGCGAGTTGGGTGTAATCCATTGAACTTTATCTCAGTGAGTTGGGTGTAACGCATTGAACTTCATCTCAGTGAGTTGGGTGTAACGCATTATACTTTATCTCAGTGAGTTGGGTGTAACGCATTGAACTTTATCTCAGTGATTCGGGTGTAATGCATTGAACTTTATCTCAGTGAGTTCGGCGTAACGCATTGAACTTTATCTCAGTGAGTTTGGTGTAACGCATTGAACTTTATCTCAGTGAGTTGGGTGTAACGCATTGAACTTTATCTCAGTGAGTTGGGTGTATCGCATTGAACTTTATCTCAGTGAGTTGGGTGTAATGCATTATACTTTATCTCAGTGAGTTGGACTTAACGCATTGAACTTCATCTCAGTAAGTTCGGCGTAACGCATTGAACTTTATCTCAGTGAGTAGGGTGTAACGCATTATACTTTATCTCAGTAAGCGAGTTGGGTGTAACGCATTGAACTTTATCTCAGTGAGTTGGGTGTAATGCATTATACTTTATCTCAGTGAGTTGGGTGTAACGCATTGAACTTTATCTCAGTGAGTTTGGTGTAATGCATTGAACTTTATCTCAGTGAGTTGGGTGTAACGCATTGAACTTCATCTCAGTAAGTTCGGCGTAACGCATTGAACTTTATCTCAGTGAGTTGGGCATAACGCATTGAACTATATCTCAGTGAGTTCGGCGTAACACATTGAACTTTATCTCAGTAAGTTCGGCGTAACGCATTGAACTTTATCTCAGTGAGTTTGGTGTAACGCATTAAACTTTATCTCAGTGATTTGGGTGTAAAGCATTGAACTTTATCTCAGTGAGATTGGTGTAACGCATTGAACTTTATCTCAGTGTGTTGGGTGTAACGCATTGAACTTTATCTCAGTGTGTTGGGTGTAACGCATTATACTTTATCTCATTGAGTTGGGTGTAACGCATTGAACTATATCTCAGTGAGTTTGGTGTAACGCATTGAACTTTATCTCAGTGAGTTGGGTGTAACGCATTATACTTTATCTCAGTGAGTTGGGTGTAACGCATTGAACCTTATCTCAGTGAGTTGGGTGTAATGCATTGAACTTCATCTCAGTGAGTTGGGTGTAATGCATTGAACTTTATCTCAGTGAGTTGGGTGTAACGCATTATGCTTTATCTCAGTGAGTTGGGTGTAACGCATTGAACTTCATCTCAGTGAGTTGGGTGTAACGCATTATACTTTATCTCAGTGAGTTGGGTGTAACGCATTGAACTTTATCTCAGTGATTCGGGTGTAATGCATTGAACTTTATCTCAGTGAGTTCGGCGTAACGCATTGAACTTTATCTCAGTGAGTTTGGTGTAACGCATTGAACTTTATCTCAGTGAGTTGGGTGTAACGCATTGAACTTTATCTCAGTGAGTTGGGTGTATCGCATTGAACTTTATCTCAGTGAGTTGGGTGTAATGCATTATACTTTATCTCAGTGAGTTGGGCTTAACGCATTGAACTTCATCTCAGTAAGTTCGGCGTAACGCATTGAACTTTATCTCAGTGAGTAGGGTGTAACGCATTATACTTTATCTCAGTAAGCGAGTTGGGTGTAACGCATTGAACTTTATCTCAGTGAGTTGGGTGTAATGCATTATACTTTATCTCAGTGAGTTGGGTGTAACGCATTGAACTTTATCTCAGTGAGTTTGGTGTAATGCATTGAACTTTATCTCAGTGAGTTGGGTGTAACGCATTGAACTTCATCTCAGTAAGTTCGGCGTAACGCATTGAACTTTATCTCAGTGAGTTGGGCATAACGCATTGAACTATATCTCAGTGAGTTCGGCGTAACACATTGAACTTTATCTCAGTAAGTTCGGCGTAACGCATTGAACTTTATCTCAGTGAGTTTGGTGTAACGCATTAAACTTTATCTCAGTGATTTGGGTGTAAAGCATTGAACTTTATCTCAGTGAGATTGGTGTAACGCATTGAACTTTATCTCAGTGTGTTGGGTGTAACGCATTGAACTTTATCTCAGTGTGTTGGGTGTAACGCATTATACTTTATCTCATTGAGTTGGGTGTAACGCATTGAACTATATCTCAGTGAGTTTGGTGTAACGCATTGAACTTTATCTCAGTGAGTTGGGTGTAACGCATTATACTTTATCTCAGTGAGTTGGGTGTAACGCATTGAACCTTATCTCAGTGAGTTGGGTGTAATGCATTGAACTTCATCTCAGTGAGTTGGGTGTAATGCATTGAACTTTATCTCAGTGAGTTGGGTGTAACGCATTATGCTTTATCTCAGTGAGTTGGGTGTAACGCATTGAACTTTATCTCAGTGAGTTGGGTGTAACGCATTATACTTTATCTCAGTGAGTTGGGTGTAACGCATTGAACTTTATCTCAGTGAGTTGGGTGTAACGCATTGAACTTTATCTCAGTGTGTTGGATGTAATGCATTGAACTTTATCTCAGTGAGTTGGGTGTAACGCATTATACTTTATCTCAGTGAGTTAAGTGTAACGCATTGAACTTTATCTCAGTGAGTTGGGCGTAACGCATTGAACTATATCTCAGTGAGTTTGGCGTAACGCATTGAACTTTATCTCAGTAAGTTCGGCGTAACGCATTGAACTTTATCTCAGTGAGTTTGGTGTAACGCATTAAACTTTATCTCAGTGATTTGGGTGTAATGCATTGAACTTTATCTCAGTGAGTTTGGTGTAACGCATTGAACTTTATCTCAGTGTGTTGGGTGTAACGCATTGAACTTTATCTCAGTGAGTTAAGTGTAATGCATTGAACTTTATCTCAGTGAGTTCGGTGTAACGCATTGAACTTTATCTCAGTAAGCGAGTTGGGTGTAATCCATTGAACTTTATCTCAGTGAGTTGGGTGTAACGCATTGAACTTCATCTCAGTGAGTTGGGTGTAACGCATTATACTTTATCTCAGTGAGTTGGGTGTAACGCATTGAACTTTATCTCAGTGATTCGGGTGTAATGCATTGAACTTTATCTCAGTGAGTTCGGCGTAACGCATTGAACTTTATCTCAGTGAGTTTGGTGTAACGCATTGAACTTTATCTCAGTGAGTTGGGTGTAACGCATTGAACTTTATCTCAGTGAGTTGGGTGTATCGCATTGAACTTTATCTCAGTGAGTTGGGTGTAATGCATTATACTTTATCTCAGTGAGTTGGGCTTAACGCATTGAACTTCATCTCAGTAAGTTCGGCGTAACGCATTGAACTTTATCTCAGTGAGTAGGGTGTAACGCATTATACTTTATCTCAGTAAGCGAGTTGGGTGTAACGCATTGAACTTTATCTCAGTGAGTTGGGTGTAATGCATTATACTTTATCTCAGTGAGTTGGGTGTAACGCATTGAACTTTATCTCAGTGAGTTTGGTGTAATGCATTGAACTTTATCTCAGTGAGTTGGGTGTAACGCATTGAACTTCATCTCAGTAAGTTCGGCGTAACGCATTGAACTTTATCTCAGTGAGTTGGGCATAACGCATTGAACTATATCTCAGTGAGTTCGGCGTAACACATTGAACTTTATCTCAGTAAGTTCGGCGGAGCGCATTGAACTTTATCTCAGTGAGTTTGGTGTAACGCATTAAACTTTATCTCAGTGATTTGGGTGTAAAGCATTGAACTTTATCTCAGTGAGATTGGTGTAACGCATTGAACTTTATCTCAGTGTGTTGGGTGTAACGCATTGAACTTTATCTCAGTGTGTTGGGTGTAACGCATTATACTTTATCTCATTGAGTTGGGTGTAACGCATTGAACTATATCTCAGTGAGTTTGGTGTAACGCATTGAACTTTATCTCAGTGAGTTGGGTGTAACGCATTATACTTTATCTCAGTGAGTTGGGTGTAACGCATTGAACCTTATCTCAGTGAGTTGGGTGTAATCCATTGAACTTTATCTCAGTGAGTTGGGTGTAACGCATTGAACTTCATCTCAGTGAGTTGGGTGTAACGCATTATACTTTATCTCAGTGAGTTGGGTGTAACGCATTGAACTTTATCTCAGTGAGTTGGGTGTAATGCATTGAACTTTATCTCAGTGAGTTGGGTGTAATGCATTGAACTTTATCTCAGTGAGTTTGGTGTAACGCATTATACTTTATCTCAGTGAGTTGGGTGTAACGCATTGAACTTTATCTCAGTGAGTTGGGTGTAACGCATTGAACTTTATCTCAGTGAGTTGGGTGTAATGCATTATACTTTATCTCAGTGAGTTGGGTGTAACGCATTGAACTTTATCTCAGTGAGTTGGGTGTAACGCATTGAACTTTATCTCAGTGTGTTGGGTGTAATGCATTGAACTTTATCTCAGTGAGTTGGGTGTAACGCATTATACTTTATCTCAGTGAGTTAAGTGTAACGCATTGAACTTTATCTCAGTGAGTTGGGTGTAATGCATTAAACTTTATCTCAGTGAGTTCGGTGTAACGCATTGAACTTGATCTCAGTGAGTTGGGTGTAACGCATTATACTTTATCTCAGTGAGTTGGATGTAACGCATTGAACTTTATCTCAGTCAGTTGGGTGTAATGCATTGAACCATACCTCAGTGAGTTTGGTGTAACGCATTGAACTATATCTCAGTGAGTTCGGCGTGACGCATTGAACTTTATCTCAGTGAGTTGGGCGTAACGCATTGAACTTCATCTCAGTAAGTTCGGCGTAACGCATTGAACTTCATCTCAGTGAGTTTGGTGTAACGCATTGAACTTTATCTCAGTGAGTTGGGTGTAACGCATTGAACTTCATCTCAGTGAGTTGGGTGTAACGCATTATACTTTATCTCAGTGAGTTGGGTGTAACGCATTGAACTTTATCTCAGTGAGTTGGGTGTAACGCATTGAACTTTATCTCAGTATTTTGGGTGTAATGCATTGAACTTTATCTCAGTGAGTTGGGTGTAACGCATTATACTTTATCTCAGTGAGTAAAGTGTAACGCATTGAACTTTATCTCAGTGAGTTGGGTGTAATGCATTAAACTTTATCTCAGTGAGTTGGGTGTAACGCATTGAACTTTATCTCAGTGAGTTGGGTGTAACGCATTATACTTTATCTCAGTGAGTTGGGTGTAACGCATTGAACTTTATCTCAGTGAGTTGGGTGTAATGCATTGAACTTTATCTCAGTGAGTTGGGTGTAACGCATTGAACTTTATCTTAGTATTTTGTTGGGTGTAACGAATTGAACTTTATCTCAGTGAGTTGGGCGTAACGCATTGAACTTTATCTCAGTGAGTTGGGTGTAACGCATTTAACTATATCTCAGTGAGTTCGGCGTGACGCATTGAACTTTATCTCAGTGAGTTGGGCGTAACGCATTGAACTTCATCTCAGTGAGTTTGGTGTAACGCATTGAACTTTATCTTAGTGTGTTTGTGTAACGCACTGAACTTTATCTCAGTGAGCTGGGTGTAACGCATTATACTTTATCTCAGTGAGCTGGGTGTAACGCATTGAACTTTATCTCAGTGAGTTGGGTGTAATGCATTGAACTCTATCTCAGTGAGTTGGGTGTAACGCATTGAACTTTATCTCAGTGATTTGGGTGTAAAGCATTGAACTTTATCTCAGTGAGTTTGGTGTAACGCATTGAACTTTATCTCAGTGTGTTGGGTGTAACGCATTGAACTTTATCTCAGTGTGTTGGGTGTAACGCATTATACTTTATCTCAGTGAGTTGGGTGTAACGCATTGAACTTTATCTCAGTGAGTTGGGTGTAACGCATTGAACTTTATCTCAGTGAGTTGGGTGTAACACATTATGCTTTATCTCAGTGAGTTGGGTGTAACGCATTGAACTTTATCTCAGTGAGTTGGGTGTAATGCATTGAACTTTATCTCAGTGAGTTGGGTGTAATGCATTGAACTTTATCTCAGTGAGTTGGGTGTAACGCATTATACTTTATCTCAGTGAGTTGGGTGTAACGCATTGAACTTTATCTCAGTGAGTTGGGTGTAACGCATTGAACTTTATCTCAGTGTGTTGGGTGTAATGCATTGAACTTTATCTCAGTGAGTTGGGTGTAATGCATTGAACTTTATCTCAGTGAGTTCGGTGTAACGCATTGAACTTTATCTCAGTAAGCGAGTTTGGTGTAATCCATTGAACTTTATCTCAGTGAGTTGGGTGTAACGCATTATACTTTATCTCAGTGAGTTGGGTGTAACGCATTGAACTTTATCTCAGTGAGTTGGGTGTAACGCATTGAACTTTATCTCAGTGTGTTGGGTGTAATGCATTGAACTTTATCTCAGTGAGTTGGGTGTAACGCATTATACTTTATCTCAGTGAGTTAAGTGTAACGCATTGAACTTTATCTCAGTGAGTTGGGTGTAATGCATTGAACTTTATCTCAGTGAGTTGGGTGTAACGCATTGAACTTGATCTCAGTGAGTTGGGTGTAACTCATTATACTTTATCTCAGTGAGTTGGGTGTAACGCATTGAACTTTATCTCAGTGAGTTGGGTGTAATGCATTGAACTTTATCTCAGTGAGTTGGGTGTAATGCATTAAACTTTATCTCGGTGAGTTGGGTGTAACACATTGAACTTTATCTCAGTGAGTTGGGTGTAACGCATTATACTTTATCTCAGTGAGTTGGGTGTAACGCATTGAACTTTATCTCAGTGAGTTTGGTGTAATGCATTGAACTTTATCTCAGTCAGTTGGGTGTAATGCATTGAACCATACCTCAGTGAGTTTGGTGTAACGCATTGAACTATATCTCAGTGAGTTCGGCGTGACGCATTGAACTTTATCTCAGTGAGTTGGGCGTAACGCATTGAACTTCATCTCAGTAAGTTCGGCGTAACGCATTGAACTTCATCTCAGTGAGTTTGGTGTAACGCATTGAACTTTATCTCAGTGAGTTGGGTGTAACGCATTGAACTTCATCTCAGTGAGTTGGGTGTAACGCATTATACTTTATCTCAGTGAGTTGGGTGTAACGCATTGAACTTTATCTCAGTGAGTTGGGTGTAACGCATTGAACTTTATCTCAGTATTTTGGGTGTAATGCATTGAACTTTATCTCAGTGAGTTGGGTGTAACGCATTATACTTTATCTCAGTGAGTAAAGTGTAATGCATTGAACTTTATCTCAGTGAGTTGGGTGTAATGCATTAAACTTTATCTCAGTGAGTTGGGTGTAACGCATTGAACTTTATCTCAGTGAGTTGGGTGTAACGCATTATACTTTATCTCAGTGAGTTGGGTGTAACGCATTGAACTTTATCTCAGTGAGTTGGGTGTAATGCATTGAACTTTATCTCAGTGAGTTGGGTGTAACGCATTGAACTTTATCTTAGTATTTTGTTGGGTGTAACGAATTGAACTTTATCTCAGTGAGTTGGGCGTAACGCATTGAACTTTATCTCAGTGAGTTGGGTGTAACGCATTTAACTATATCTCAGTGAGTTCAGCGTGACGCATTGAACTTTATCTCAGTGAGTTGGGCGTAACGCATTGAACTTCATCTCAGTGAGTTTGGTGTAACGCATTGAACTTTATCTTAGTGTGTTTGTGTAACGCACTGAACTTTATCTCAGTGAGCTGGGTGTAACGCATTATACTTTATCTCAGTGAGCTGGGTGTAACGCATTGAACTTTATCTCAGTGAGTTGGGTGTAATGCATTGAACTCTATCTCAGTGAGTTGGGTGTAACGCATTGAACTTTATATCAGTGATTTGGGTGTAAAGCATTGAACTTTATCTCAGTGAGTTTGGTGTAACGCATTGAACTTTATCTCAGTGTGTTGGGTGTAACGCATTGAACTTTATCTCAGTGTGTTGGGTGTAACGCATTATACTTTATCTCAGTGAGTTGGGTGTAACGCATTGAACTTTATCTCAGTGAGTTGGGTGTAACGCATTGAACTTTATCTCAGTGAGTTGGGTGTAACGCATTATGCTTTATCTCAGTGAGTTGGGTGTAACGCATTGAACTTTATCTCAGTGAGTTGGGTGTAATGCATTGAACTTTATCTCAGTGAGTTGGGTGTAATGCATTGAACTTTATCTCAGTGAGTTGGGTGTAACGCATTATACTTTATCTCAGTGAGTTGGGTGTAACGCATTGAACTTTATCTCAGTGAGTTGGGTGTAACGCATTGAACTTTATCTCAGTGTGTTGGGTGTAATGCATTGAACTTTATCTCAGTGAGTTGGGTGTAATGCATTGAACTTTATCTCAGTGAGTTCGGTGTAACGCATTGAACTTTATCTCAGTAAGCGAGTTTGGTGTAATCCATTGAACTTTATCTCAGTGAGTTGGGTGTAACGCATTATACTTTATCTCAGTGAGTTGGGTGTAACGCATTGAACTTTATCTCAGTGAGTTGGGTGTAACGCATTGAACTTTATCTCAGTGTGTTGGGTGTAATGCATTGAACTTTATCTCAGTGAGTTGGGTGTAACGCATTATACTTTATCTCAGTGAGTTAAGTGTAACGCATTGAACTTTATCTCAGTGAGTTGGGGTGTAATGCATTGAACTTTATCTCAGTGAGTTGGGTGTAACGCATTGAACTTGATCTCAGTGAGTTGGGTGTAACTCATTATACTTTATCTCAGTGAGTTGGGTGTAACGCATTGAACTTTATCTCAGTGAGTTGGGTGTAATGCATTGAACTTTATCTCAGTGAGTTGGGTGTAATGCATTAAACTTTATCTCGGTGAGTTGGGTGTAACACATTGAACTTTATCTCAGTGAGTTGGGTGTAACGCATTATACTTTATCTCAGTGAGTTGGGTGTAACGCATTGAACTTTATCTCAGTGAGTTTGGTGTAATGCATTGAACTTTATCTCAGTGAGTTGGGTGTAACGCATTGAACTTTATCTTAGTATTTTGTTGGGTGTAACGAATTGAACTTTATCTCAGTGAGTTGGGCGTAACGCATTGAACTTTATCTCAGTGAGTTGGGTGTAACGCATTTAACTATATCTCAGTGAGTTCGGCGTGACGCATTGAACTTTATCTCAGTGAGTTGGGCGTAACGCATTGAACTTCATCTCAGTGAGTTTGGTGTAACGCATTGAACTTTATCTTAGTGTGTTTGTGTAACGCACTGAACTTTATCTCAGTGAGCTGGGTGTAATGCATTATACTTTATCTCAGTGAGCTGGGTGTAACGCATTGAACTTTATCTCAGTGAGTTGGGTGTAATGCATTGAACTCTATCTCAGTGAGTTGGGTGTAACGCATTGAACTTTATCTTAGTATTTAGTTGGTTGTAACGCATTGAACTTGATCTCAGTGAGTTGGGTGTAACGCATTGAACTTGATCTCAGTGAGTTGGGTGTAACGCATTGAACTTTATCTCAGTGAGTTGGGTGTAACGCATTATACTTTATCTCAGTGAGTTGGGTGTAATGCATTGAACTTTATCTTAGTGAGTTGGGTGTAATGCATTGAACTTTATCTCAGTGAGTTGGGTGTAACGCATTGAACTTTATCTCAGTAAGCGAGTTGGGTGTAACGCATTAAACTTTATCTTAGTATTTAGTTAGGTGTAACGCATTGAACTTGATCTCAGTGAGTTGGGTGTAAAGCATTGAACTTTATCTCAGTGAGTTGGGCTTAACGCATTGAACTTCATCTCAGTAAGTTCGGCGTAACGCATTGAACTTTATCTCAGTGAGTCGGGTGTAACGCATTGAACTTTATCTCAGTGAGTTGGGCGTAACGCATTGAACTATATCTCAGTGAGTTTGGTGTAACACATTAAACTTTATCTCAGTGAGTTGGGTGTAACGCACTGAACTTTATCTCAGTGAGTTTGGTGTAATGCATTGAACTCTATCTCAGTGAGTTGGGTGTAACGCATTGAACTTTATCTTAGTATTTAGCTGGGTGTAACACATTGACCTTGATCTCAGTGAGTTGGGTGTAACGCATTGAACTTGATCTCAGTGAGTTGGGTGTAACGCATTGAACTTTATCTCAGTGAACTGGGTGTAACGCATTATACTTTATCTCAGTGAGTTGGGTGTAATGCATTGAACTTTATCTCAGCGAGTTGGGTGTAACGCATTGAACTTTATCTCAATAAGCGAGTTGGGTGTAACGCATTAAACTTTATCTTAGTATTTAGTTGGGTGTAACGCATTGAACTTGATCTCAGTGAGTTGGGTGTAACGCATTGAACTTTATCTCAGTGAGTTGGGCTTAACGCATTGAACTTCATCTCAGTAAGTTCGGCGTAACGCATTGAACTTTATCTCAGTGAGTTGGGTGTAACGCATTGAACTTTATCTCAGTGAGTTGGGTGTAACGCATTGAACTATATCTCAGTGAGTTGGGTGTAACGCATTAAACTTTATCTCAGTGAGTTGGGTGTAACGCATTGAACTTTATCTCAGTGAGTTTGGTGTAATGCATTGAACTTTATCTCAGTGTGTTGGGTGTAACGCATTGAACTTTATCTCAGTGAGCTTGGTGTAACGCATTATACTTTATCTCAGTGAGTTGGGTGTAACGCATTGAACTTTATCTCAGTGTGTTGGGTGTAACGCATCATTAAATAGTATTTAAGTAAGTGAGTTAGGTGTAACGCATCATTAAATAGTATTTCGGTGAGTGAGTAGGGTGTAACGCAATCATTAAATAGTATTTCAGTAAGTGAGTTAGGTGTAACGCATCATGAAATAGTATTTCGGTGAGTGAGTAGGGTGTAACGCATCATTAAATAGTATTTCAGTAAGTGAGTTAGGTGTAACGCGTCATTAAATAGTATTTCGGTGAGTGAGTTTGGTGTAACGCGTCATTAAACAGTATTTCAGTAAGTGAGTTAGGTGTAACGCGCCATTAAACAGTATTTCAGTAAGTGAGTTCGGTGTATCGCGTCATTAAATAGTATTTCGGTGAGTGAGTAGGGTGTAACGCATCATTAAATAGTATTTTAGTAAGTGAGTTTGGTGTAACGCGTCATTTAACAGTATTCCAGTAAGTGAGTTAGGTGTAACGCGTCATTAAACAGTATTTCAGTAATTGAGTTAGGTGTAACGCATCATTAAATAGTATTTCAGTGAGTGAGTTTGGTGTAACGCATCATTAAATAGTATTTCGGTGAGTGAGTTAGGTGTAACGCATCATTAAATAGTATTTCGGTGAGTGAGTTAGGTGTAACGCATCATTAAATAGTATTTCAGTGAGTGAGTTTGGTGTAACGCATCATTAAACAGTATTTCAGTGAGTGAGTTAGGTGTTACGCATCATTAAACAGTATTTCAGTGAGTGAGTTTTGTGTAACGCATCATTAAACAGTATTTCAGTAAGTGAGTTTGGTGTAACGCATCATTGAACAGTATTTCCAGTAAACAAAATCTATATTTAGCCCGTCAGGAAGAGAAGACTAAGCCATTTATCTGTACCCTTAATGGTATGTAGATAATGTATTGTGCACTTGCAAATCATGTGGTTCTCGAGCTGACCTTTACCTACACCCTTCAAAATTACACTTTCCTCCAATTAGTTGTCGTGCCAACTGGCCATAAAAAGATATTCACCGGAAAGCGTTGCTTTAGTTTGTTTACAAGTCCAAAGTCTTGAAATCCATCAGCAGTAGGATAACAGCCTTCTGCGCCAAACCTGCACTCAGTTAAAATATTTCGCATGTCGAGAATAATGACACCTTACACTTCAAGTCAGGACTAACTAAAAGCAAACCCACGACAACAGTGTCTTGCTCGACCGAACGTTTTGCCGAAGTAATAAATGGTGACAAAAAAGAGGAAGTCAGGTTGAAGGTTCTGCTGCATCTTTTTGAATTATTCATAGGAAATAGCCTGTGGTGCCATTTATTTTCGCGGACAAATCAATTTAAAATCGTATCATTAAAATGGTCTTTGGTTCTTTCAGAAAACATGTCCCGTTTCAACCCTTGGAATTCATCTGCGAAGTAAATCGTGCGTTCATGTGGAGAACATGCTTGTGGTATTGAGTGAGGCCATTGGTGCCCTTCTTGGAATTGTAATGAACATCGGTATAAAAAGGCTTTCCCCACATTATAACTAACATAACAGCTAAAGAAGGTTTATCACATTATCAAATTTGGTTTAGTGTTCACTAAATGTTACATCATATGATCAACTATGGACGCACGCCCCAAAACGTCTGTGGCTGGCGAGCCTTCGTGAGTGAGTTGTTTTCGCCGCTTTGAACAAGTCTGTCAGCTTGAAGTGGAAAGCCTGAAGTGGTTTGTTTGTTTGTTTGATGTTTTACGCCGCACTCAGCAATATTCCAGCTATATGACGGCGGTCTGTAAATAATCTAATCTGGACCAGACAATCCAGTGATTGACATCATGAATATCTGTCCATGCAATTGGGATACGATGACATGCATTAACCAAGTCAGCGAACCTGATTACCCGCCTCTTACGACAAGCATGGGTTGCTGAATCTTATAGGTCTTAGATGTGACTGAAGAAATTACACATGTCTCGACTATGAATAACAACAATGTGCCCTATTATTACAGGCAGTTCGTAATTTCTATTTATGAAAATCAAATGGTTTTCTCCCTTACGACTTTGCTGACACCCAGTCGCACGGGTTTGGTGCCAACGAACCGAGCGACGTGGTCATGGTGATTCCGACGTTCTAATCCACGATCATGGCTTTCTGGAACAAGGGGGCGCAACTCTGTCCTTAGACGACTGGGCCAATTAGAATTAGTAGCACTCCTTGAGGACACATGTTACTGCGTCTACTATTTGTCTACTACCAACGGATAAAGCCATGAATGTTTTTGATAGAAATGTTTATTGTTATTGTGCGGATCATTTAAAACATGTCATGCTACCGGTTTGTTTCAGGGCGATACATAGTTTTGTGGTTTTGTCCGGGAAAAGAGTTTTGAAAATCCACGAATGTCAAGGATGAAACTGAAGATGAAGCCCTACTTTAACCAGATTCGTGATACTGGTGGACACGGCTTTGTTTTGCGATCAAGTTCGAAGGATCTATTTTAATCGTGTATTTCACAAACAAGGGAAAGACACGAGGCAACAGGTATGTAGGATACAATGTACGGGTAAGACAAGTAGGAGGCGGGGTGTGTGAGTGAATATGGTTTTACGCCGCTTTTAGCAATATTCCAGCAATTTCACGGTGGGGAACACCAGGAATGGGCTTCACACATCGTACCCTCGTCGGGATTCGAATCCGGGTCTTCGGCGTGACGAGCGAACGCTTTAACCACTAGGCGGGCTGAGAAAAAACCTAATAACTATTTAACTGAGTGTGTTGGGTTCAACACCGCTTTAAACAGTATTCCAGTTATATCACGTGAGCGAAAGCCCGAAGTGATGCAGGTCTGAGACATTTACGACTTTGCCGAAACCCACGAGCACGGGTATGCTCCTGACAAACCTTGAGACATAATCGGGGCGAACAGGGATTCTGTCTGTGTCTTGCCTCCAGTGCGTCCTCCGGCCTGTGTCTTGCCTCCAGTGCGTACTCCGGTCGGTTGCTTACCCCCAGTGCGTCCTCCGGTCGGTTGCTTGCCTCCAGTGCGTCCTCCGGCCTGTGTCTTGCCTCCAGTGCGTACTCCGGTCGGTTGCTTACCCCCAGTGCGTCCTCCGGTCGGTTGCTTGCCTCCAGTGCGTCCTCCGGTCGGTTGCTTACCCCCAGTGCGTCCTCCGGTCGGTTGCTTACCCCCAGTGCGTCCTCCGGCCTGTGTCTTGCCTCCAGTGCGTACTCCGGTCGGTTGCTTACCCCCAGTGCGTCCTCCGGTCGGTTGCTTACCCCCAGTGCGTCCTCCGGTCGGTTGCTTGCCTCCAGTGCGTCCTCCGGCCTGTGTCTTGCCTCCAGTGCGTACTCCGGTCGGTTGCTTACCCCCAGTGCGTCCTCCGGTCGGTTGCTTGCCTCCAGTGCGTCCTCCGGTCGGTTGCTTACCCCCAGTGCGTCCTCCGGTCGGTTGCTTACCCCCAGTGCGTCCTCCGGTCGGTTGCTTGCCCCCAGTGCGACCTCTGGTCTGTGTTTTGCCTCCAGTGCGTCCTCCGGTCGGTTGCTTGCCTCCAGTGCGTCCTCTGGTCGGTTGCTTGCCTCCAGTACGTCCTCCGGTCTGTGTTTTGCCTCCGGGGTCTCCCCCTTAAAAAAGAAAATGTTGTTTGATTATTATTTGTAAAAATAGGTATGCATCCTAACCAAGGCACCATGGTATCTACAGTCACAATATAAGTATAAAAATAGTAAGTGGCTGGTGTTAGTAGTCGAGAATCCGCTAAAGCGTTATGCATGTATAATCTAACATGCTAAATTCATATAAAATGTTACTATTTCTGCCTAAACTCCAAGGTACTAACATATTTGCCTAAATTATACTTTAATGATGTGTATGTTTAATATCTTTAGGTACATGGAACACTGTACTATCTATAATATGTATCTACAGTGCAGTACGTCGTATTAACGGCGCCCGTAAAAGATAAAACTCTCCGTGCATTCAACTTATGTTAAAGGGAGGGTTCCAATTTTGTATTTCCACTAGAGTCAGAGTGTGTCGCGGGCCTGTGCATCCAGGGAAGGTTAGGGGTAAGAAATCAAACAATAAATGTATTAAATGGCCAATCATCTTGGACCTGAATATATATGAAATACTTGGTCATAATATTGTTTCAGATATGAGTAGACATAACCCAAGTGACCAGGCCAACTAGGACTATATGTGCATGGAATTTATAATCAGTCCCACCAAACACTGTTACACTTTGGAACGGTTGACCACTTTACACAAAAACGTGGACAGCGTCCAAAATTTGACAATTTGATTAGCACAAATAATGAAATAACGACACATTATGGCCAACATTCTGGAACTAGATCTTGTCAAATTGTTCACTGTTGCCTGAGGCTTGGTTGTACAGATTTACATACAGATAGATGCAGAATGTTTAGTTCTGACATTGCTGCATGGTCTTGTCCCAATGTCGAAGGTGTCCTGCAATACGTGTTACATGTACGAGCTATAGAGGGAGTAGAAACGAGGCACTGTTTCTTTACCACAGGATTCAAACCTCGAAAATTGTTTCATGGAAGAAAAGACAACAAAACGAATGATTCAAATTGAAATAATATCCGTTCACAAATTTATATCGTTGTCTCCCCCCTAATACATACTTTCTATCTTTACTTGCATATGTTGCCGCTGCAAGTGTCTTGATATTTGAAACTATCACGACCGTTATGACATCTTATATTCAGATGTGGTGTAGGCTCTGACCGAGCTGAACGTCGCGCTCTGTGTACTGGTAATGACGAAACCTGTAGTTATGTACTCGCATCCAGTTAGATATTTGGCCAAAAAAACATAAAATTTGTACACAACTATCCAACAACACACTTCAGGAAAAACGTTCTTATTTGTTTCATGATTCATTTGTCACCAAACGCGGTGACCATCGCCATGGTTACACCTCTATCAAATACTGAGGACAGTTTGTCAAAAATGAAAACAAAATGTCACCTGAAGTCCACTGAGAAACCAATATGTGAACTGCTGGACTATCTCACAGATACTATCTGTGTGAAATGTAGGGATAGAACATCTAGGCAAGACGTAGGCATCCCCATGGGCAGAACGTCTGCTCGGATTGGCAAAATCAAAGCAAGGGAACTAGGCCAAGAGGTTTAACTTGAGCATCTGGTACATTGATGTTCTGACATCGTTCATTAATGGACAAAAAGACAGGTTCTTTCCACGGATTTACCAACCTGAACTGGAAATACAAGAGCAAAGTGAAACCATCTCACAGAAGGCCGTGTCACGGGAAGGGGTTGTTATAACATAATCTAGGGATATCAGTAGGCCATGTCACAGGAAGGGGTTGTTATTACATAATCTAGGGACATCAGTAGGCCATGTCACAGGAAGGGGTTGTTATTACATAATCTAGGGACATCAGTAGGACATGTCACAGGAAGGGGTTGTTATTACATCATCTGTGGACATCAGTAGGACATGTGACAGGAGGGGTTGTTATTACATAATCTATGGACATCAGTAGGTCGTGTCACAGGAAGGGGTTGATATTACATAATCTGTTGACATCAGTAGGTCGTGTCACAGGAAGGGGTTGTTATTACATAATCTGTGGACATCAGTAGGCCGGGTCACGGGAAGGGGTTGTTATTACATCATCTGTGGACATCAGTAGGTCGTGTCACAGGAAGGGGTTGTTATTACATAATCTAGGGACATCAGTAGGTCGTGTCACAGGAAGGGGTTGTTATTACATCATCTGTGGACATCAGTAGGTCGTGTCACAGGAAGGGGTTGTTATTACATAATCTAGGGACATCAGTAGGTCGTGTCACAGGAAGGGGTTGTTATTACATCATCTGTGGACATCAGTAGGTCGTGTCACAGGAAGGGGTTGTTATTACATAATCTAGGGACATCAGTAGGTCGTGTCACAGGAAGGGGTTGTTATTACATAATCTAGGGACATCAGTAGGTCGTGTCACAGGAAGGGGTTGTTATTACATCATCTGTGGACATCAGTAGGTCGTGTCACAGGAAGGGGTTGTTATTACATAATCTAGGGACATCAGTAGGCCGTGTCACAGGAAGGGGTTGTTATTACATAATCTAGGGACATCAGTAGGTCGTGTCACAGGAAGGGGTTGTTATTACATCATCTGTGGACATCAGTAGGTCGTGTCACAGGAAGGGGTTGATATTACATAATCTAGGGACATCAGTAGGTCGTGCCACAGGAAGGGGTTGTTATTACATCATCTGTGGACATCAGTAGGTCGTGTCACAGGAAGGAAGTTGTTATTACATCATCTAGGGACATCAGTAGGTCGTGTCACAGGAAGGGGTTGTTATTACATAATCTAGGGACATCAGTAGACCGGGTCACGGGAAGGGGTTGTTATTACATAATCTAGGGACATCAGTAGGCCGGGTCACAGGAAGGGGTTGTTATTACATCATCTGTGGACATCAGTAGGCCGGGTCACAGGAAGGGGTTGATATAACATAATCTAGGGACATAAGTTGGCCGTGTCACAGGAAGGGGTATATTCGTCTGGTAGCACCGCGCCATGCCTACAATAGGTCCAGAGAAACGGATTTAGATCTGGCATTAAATGTTAAAAAATATTAAGATATTGCGCTGTTGTTTACAAACTATCCCACTTCATGATGTTTACCTTTCTCAACATGTGTGTAGTTTGATTACCCTGTCTCTATTCCTGAACTTGTTTCACCAGAATCAATACTTCTTTTTGTACTCAGCACACCACAAAATGCACACAGAGTAATAAAAACACCTTTGACAAGCACGAGTGGGTGTATTACTTTGAATCGATTGTTAAGGCGGTACCTGCTCGCGGAATGCTGGGAGATAGTCCATATTGTCATTACAATAACCGCGTGTGTTCATAGCTTCGGAATATGGAAGCGTTTGTAGTCATATAGGGGAAGAATGAAAATAAACATCCCCAGCAGGTTAACACGGCGGTTTGATCGGAGAATCAGAAGCCTGGCTGCATACTTCATGATTTATTTGGCATGACTGACATCCCATATATAGAGGATGGTGATGGGTATAGTTTGTGGAGTGCATGACGTGCCTGTAAAACCACTCGAGTAATCCGATTTTTACTCTGTCATGCGGATACTAATCCTTTGCGAATGAATGACTTTGTAGGGGATTTTAAGCTATCTATACCCAACAGCTTATATGCAAGATGCCACATATTCCCTGCCGTTTACTCCAATGAAGGATCGCGCCTCCAAATACCAGCATTTCCAGACAATTAAGTTGGAAGCAATGTGATTAAACTGTACTGACGGTTGCACTGAAAGCATCAGCACATGCCAACAGAAATGAGAACAATATGGATTGTGATGCGAATGGACTACACGTTTATGCATGGTGGATGAAGGATACAAGCCACCAATTACCCTTTTTTAATATTTGGAGATGTGCGTGCGCCATCGGTGACAGGGTCTCATGGCGGATATGGTCTTCATTGAATTCGTGTTTTGTATTGTAATCAATTCATGATTGTCACTGATAAACAACCGCCTCACACAGTAAGGAACCTTTTGTGGGAGGCTGACATTTGGCTCGTGACATTTTTTGTTTTGGGTTTGCAGCGATCTCCCACCTATTATTCCAGGTTTGTCAGCAGCATACCCGCGCTCGTGGGTTTCACCAAAGTTGTAAACGTATAAGATACGCCGAGATGTAACTGAGACGCTCTTCAAACCAGCCTCACCCACTCACTCACTCACTCACTGCAGAGGTTGAGCAGAATATCCTTGTAGTGTTTCAATATCGAAGATCAAAAGTGATGAGAAATTTAGGAATTACTATCATTTTTACCGTCATTCAATCATGTACTCACCTCGTCTGTCACTATTACTATTTCTTCATTACAGAACAGTCTCGGTGCAGATGGTTAGGTTTCTTCTAGGGCTGGGATCGGTAGCCTGGGGACTGGGGTCGGGTGGGTCCTGAGTAGGACCCGGGTACCCACAGTACTACCCGGACCTGTGGTTAGTCACGTGATGTATTGTTAAATGACAAAAACTCACTATAGTTCAGTGGTTACACTACAAGTCTCTGATGTTCCCAGTTCTTTATGATGACTTGTATATGTTTGAGTAAAGATAAAGCTTCGGTCAACTTCATTGTACGCATGATTTGATCGTTTTACATAAGAGACCATGCATCTGTTATATGGTCCCTGATTTCATACACGTATGTAAACAGTTTTTGCTAGGGCCCGGGTAGTAAATTTGGACTCTTCGCCCTAGTTTCTTCCCGTGGGGAGTCCTGGCTACAAATTCTGCGCTAGTTGTAGGAGGACGATGATGACTTGGTTGATGACTTGGTTGATTAATTCTCATCGTAGCCCGACGGCGTGGATCGGTGTTCATAATATCCACCACCGGTTTGGCTGGCCATAACTTGATAATAGTGTTCAGGCCGCCGTCCTATAGCTGGACTATTGCTGGGTGCGGCGTTAAACAACAAGCAAAGGGCCTGATGTCCTTTATTGGTAAATCGACTTTATCGATTTTGATTTCTGTGTGAAGCGTGTTCAAAGGTTTTAAAAAATAATGTCTATTGTTATTCAAGTAGTTCCTTCTCACCGTTATTCGTTTGAATTACACGAATATGCGCCGGTCCTTTACAGAAGTGTATTTCAGTAAGGCCATGCAGGGCTTCCCTCATCAAACTAAAAAAATGTATGCGAACTGCAATGAATTACTACTTTGTACAAGGCCGCTGTGATGGCGCAGATTTGTTTTGAATTCAGGCTGTGGGATTGAGCTATCGCAGACATGACTTAGCCCTTCCCCACCCCTCCCTCCTCCTCCCTGTCCCAATTTACAGTGAGCAGGTGTCCCCACACAAGAGGGACAGATCCAGCGGAAGACCTCTCCACATCAGACGACTCTTCAGCAGCTGAGGCGAGAGATAGAGAGAGAGAGAGAGAGAGAGAGAGAGAGAGAGAGAGAGAGGGGGAGAGAGAGGAGAGAGAGAGAGAAAGAGAGATCCAGCGACATTGTAGCATGAGGTGCACCGTAAAATGGGATATATCGTGGCATAAGGTGTACCGTAACATGAGATATATCGTGGAATATGGTGCACCGTAACATGAGATATATCGTGGAATATGGTGTACCGTAACATGAGATATATCGTGGAATATGGTGCACCGTAACATGAGATATATCGTGGAATATGGTGCACCGTAACATGAGATATATCGTGGAATAGGGTGCACCGTAACATGAGATATATCGTGGCATAAGGTGTACCGTAACATGAGATATATCGTGGAATATGCTGCACCGTAACATGAGATATATCGTGGAATATGGTGGACCGTAACATGAGATATATCGTGGAATATGGTGCACCGTAACATGAGATATATCGTGGAATATGGTGCACCGTAACATGAGATATATCGTGGCATAAGGTGTACCGTAACATGAGATATATCGTGGAATATGCTGCACCGTAACATGAGATATATCGTGGAATATGGCGTACCGTAACATGAGATATATCGTGGAATATGGTGCACCGTAACATGAGATATATCGTGGAATATGGTGTACCGTAACATGAGATATATCGTGGAATATGGTGCACCGTAACATGAGATATATCGTGGCATAAGGTGTACCGTAACATGAGATATATCGTGGAATATGGTGTACCGTAACATGAGATATATCGTGGAATATGGTGAACCGTAACATGAGATATATCGTGGAATATGGTGCACCGTAACATGAGATATATCGTGGAATAGGGTGCACCGTAACATGAGATATATCGTGGCATAAGGTGTACCGTAACATGAGATATATCGTGGAATATGGTGTACCGTAACATGAGATATATCGTGGAATATGGTGTACTGTAACATGAGATATATCGTGGAATATTGTGTACCGTAACATGAGATATATCGTGGAATATGGTGTACTGTAACATGAGATATATCGTGGAATATGGTGCACCGTAACATGAGATATATCGTGGCATAAGGTGTACCGTAACATGAGATATATCGTGGAATATGGTGTACCGTAACATGAGATATATCGTGGAATATGGTGGACCGTAACATGAGATATATCATGGAATATGGTGCACCGTAACATGAGATATATCGTGGAATATGCTGCACCGTAACAATAGATATATCGTGGAATATGGTGCACCGTAACATGAGATATATCGTGGCATGAGTACGTATAACCTAACATGAGATATATCGTGGAATACGTTGCACCGTAACATGATACAAATCGTCGAATATTGTGCACCGTAACATGAGATATATCGTGGCATGAGATATATCGTGGCATGAGTGCGTACACCCTAATGTGCGATATATCGTGGAATATGGTGCACCGTAACATGAGATATATCGTGGCATGAGATATATCGTGGCATGAGTGCGTACACCCTAATGTGAGACATATCGTGGCATGAGGTGCACCGTAACATCATATATATCGTGGCATGAGTACGTACACCCTAAAGTGAGATATATCGTTGAATATGGTGCACCGTAACATGAGATATATCGTGGCATGAGGTGCACCGTAACATGAGATATATCGTGGCATGAGTACGTACACCCTAATGTGAGACATATCGTGGCATGAGGTGCATCGTAACATTAGATATATCGTGGCATGAGTACGTACACCCTAATGTGAGATATATCGTTGAATATGGCGCACCGTAACATGATATATATCGTGGCATGAGTACGTACTGAAGGACACCTGTGAGTGATGTGTGTGGGGGGATGTACTGAAGGACACCCGTGAGTGATGTGTGTGTCGGGATGTACAGAAGGACACCTGTGAGAGATGTATGTGGAGGGATGTAGTGAAGGACACCTGTGAGTGATGTATGTGTCGGGATGTACTGAAGGACACCTGTGAGTGATGTATGTGAAGGGATGTACTAAAGAACACCTGTGAGTGGTGTGTTTGGAGGGATGTACTGAAGGACATCTGTGAGAGATGTATGTGGTGGGATGTACTGAAGGACACCTGTGAGTGATGTATGTAAGGGGATGTACTGAAGGACACCTGTGAGTGATGTATGTGGAGGGATGTACTGAAGGACACCTGTGAGTGATGTATGTGGGGGGATGTACTGAAGGACATCCGTGAGTGATGTATGTGAGGGGATGTACTGAAGGACACCTGTGAGTGGTGTGTGTTTTGGGATGCACTGAAGGACACCTGTGAGTGGTGTGTTTGGAGGGATGTACTGAAGGACACCTGTGAGTGGTGTGTTTGGAGGGATGTACTGAAGGACACCTGTGAGTTGTGTGTTTGGAGGGATGTACTGAAGGACACCTGTGAGAGATGTATGTGAAGGGATGTACTGAAGGACACCTGTGAGTGATGTATGTGGGGGGATGTACTGAAGGACACCTGTGAGTGATGTGTGTGGGGATGTACTGAAGGACACCTGTGATTGATGTATGTGGGGGGATGTACTGAAGGACACCTGTGAGAGATGTATGTGGAGGGATGTACTGAAGGACACCTGTGAGTGGTGTGTTTGGAGGGATGTACTGAAGGACACCTGTGAGTGGTGTGTTTGGAGGGATGTACTGAAGGACACCTGTGAGTGGTGTGTGTGGAGGGAAGTACTGAAGGACACCCGTGAGTGGTGTTTGGGGGGTGGGGGGGTGGGGGTGTACTGAAGACACCTGTGAGTGATGTGTGTGGAGGGATGTACTGAAGGACACCTGTGAGTGATGTGTGTGTAGGGATGTACTGAAGGACTCTTGTGAATGATGTGTGTGGAGGGATGTACTGAAGGACACCTGTGAGTGATGTATGTGGGGGGATGTACTGAAGGACACCTGTGAGTGTTGGGTGTGGGGATATACTGAAGGACACCTGTGAGTGATGTGTGTGGGGATGTACTGAAGGACACCTGTGAGTGATGTGTGTGGGGATGTACTGAAGGACACCTGTGAATGATGTATGTGGGGGGATGTACTGAAGGACACCTGTGAGAGATGTATGTGGAGGGATGTACTGAAGGACACCTGTGAGTGGTGTGTTTGGAGGGATGTACTGAAGGACACCTGTGAGTGGTGTGTTTGGAGGGATGTACTGAAGGACACCTGTGAGTGGTGTGTGTGGAGGGATGTACTGAAGGACACCTGTGAGTGGTGCTTGGGGAGGGGGGGGGGGGGGGGGTGTACTGAAGACACCTGTGAGAGATGTGTGTGGAGGGATGTACTGAAGGACACCTGTGAGTGATGTGTGTGGAGGGATGTACTGAAGGACACTTGTGAATGATGTGTGTTGGGGATGGACTGAAGGACACCTGTGAGTGGTCTGTGTGGAGGGATGTACTGAAGGACACCTGTGAGTGATGTGTGTGGAGGGATGTACAGAAGGACACCTGTGAGTGATGTTTGTGTGTGTTTGGGGGGGGGGGGTGTGTACTGAAGGACACCTGTGAGTGATGTGTGTGGAGGGATGTACTGAAGGACACCTGTGAGTGATGTGTGTGGGGGGGATGTACTGAAGGACACCTGTGAGTGATGTGTGTGGGGATGTACTGAAGGACACCTGTGAATGATGTATGTAGGGGGATGTACTGAAGGACACCTGTGAATGATGTATGTGGGGGGATGTACTGAAGGACACCTGTGAGTGATGTGTGTGGGGGGGTGTACTGAAGGACACCTGTGAGTGATGTGTGTGTCGGGATGTACTGAAGGACACCTGTGAATGACGTGCGTAGGACACTTGTGAGTGATGTGTGTGGGGGGATGTACTGAAGGACACTTGTGAGTGATGTGTTTTTTTTTGTTGTTTTTTTTTTTTGGGGGGGGGGGTGTACTGAAGGACATCTGTGAATGATGTGTTTGGAGGGATGTACTGAAAGACACTTGTGAATGGTGTGCGTGGGGGGATGTACTGAAGGACACTTGTGAGTGGTGTAAGAAGTATGCCCACAGGATTTCTGTTGCTCACATCATAAAACATGGCTGACAAACTCAATATTTACCGTCATAAATGGCTCAGGGATGAGACGGGCGGTAGCGAATTCCGCCATAAAGTGAACTTCGTGATTGTTCATTGACAAGCTCCCGGTGATTTATGTCGGATCCTTCACTCAATCCCGATATCTTGGTGTGCCCCTTTTCATGAAATAACGATACTCTATAATGATCGGAGGACCAGAGGCCATGGAGAAAGTACCCATTTGAAACATGACGGAAATAGAGTTGTGCAGTGACATAACTGTTAATGCCCTAACGCTATATTTCCACGACTGCACAACCTGTAATTACCGAGAATTTCATTTCAGAGGAAGTTTACAGCTCAGGCTTATGATTATAAAAGAAGTTTTCGCATAGGTTTAATTAGCGCCGAGGACAGGGGGTGTTTATTGATAAATGTGTTAAAAGCGTCAAGGGCGGGTGTGTTAATCACATCTTTCCAGTCGGCTTCTGAGCGAGACGTACACCCACGTACACCCGAATCGATATCACTGTTTGTCGACACGAAGACGACAGTTAATACAAAGCCTCCATCCTATTCAGCCCACTTAAGAGTGTGTACTCATTGACATTAAGGCCGAAATCAGGAATCAGTCACGGCCATGGGTTTACAAAACAAAGAGAGATAACTCAAACTGCCCGCCAACTTTGCAGACTCATCCTTGGGGTCAATGATCGAGTTTTCTCCAAATCCTCTGTCGTCCGTCAGCGCCTGAGAATGGCTGATTACCACCCTATACTGTCTAAGCACACTCGTTTTCATTGGCCGCCATTTCCAAAGATAGACGAGTTTTAAGTATATGGATTCGAGACTAGTTTCTGTGATAAGTTTCGCTTCAGTGATGTTACGGGGCTATAAAGCACATGGAGATTAAAGTATTCATTTGTAACCGCTCTGTAAAGTGACCCAAAGACGACAAACTAGAGTTGCCAATGAGATGTAGTACATTGCGGTAGTGTGAGACTGGTGTCAAACGCACTTGGTGCTGGGAATGACGGCCAAAGGGAGATAACTGGAACGCACTCTCAATCCATTACGCCGTACACAGCTATTTGATGGAGCTGCTCCATAGACCGAGTGTTCTACCACCAGCATTCGTATACTTCAAATTATGAATGGTTTGTTTGTTGTTTAACGCCGCACTCAGCAATATTCCAGCTATATAACGGCGGTCTGTAAATCCAGTGATTAATATCATGAGCGACGATCCACACAATTGGGATCGATGACATGCATCAACCAAGTCAGCGAGCCGGACCACCCGATCCCGTTAGTCGCCTCTTACGACAAGCATAGTCGCCTTTTACGGCAAGCAAGGGTTGCTGAAGACCTATTCTACCCCGGCTCTTCCAAATTCCAAATTATGAAAAGGGGTTACTTGACACACTTGTATTTACCTTATTTGGTAAAGTATTGAACGAAGTCGGCATAACGATGCACGTGCACAATAGTGTTTCTGTGGCCAATGTTTTGATTCGTTTTCTTTTGCATAATCTGATAAAGAAAACATGTAAACATGTCCCTTTTGTAGAATTAGAATGCGACGTCATCAATCATCGATTATCCAGCTTATTATGTTTCTATTCTGTTCTGTTCTGTTTACAACAGCACAACATATTGGTTTGTCGCTTTCTACCATAAAATAAATACCATTTGGACACATTCAAGAGATTTATTTTGCGCAGCCATGAGAGAGAGAGAGAGAGAGAGAGAGAGAGAGAGAGAGAGAGAGAGAGAGAGAGAGAGAGAGAGAGAGAGTAGACCTGATTCCACAAAACGAGCTCAACGACATTGACAGTGTATGGGAGTTACGACTGTGTTTGCACTAAGATCCCTTGGTGGTGAGATCTGTAACCTACCGTCCAAGATTTTACCCTTTACACATTTACACATGAAAGGGAGATAATCGATCGTGCGCGTCATTCTGAAACTAATCATTGTGTCTGGGAAAAACTTCTCATCCATTGCGTCAAGAAAGTATAAAAAATATCTTGATTGGGCTAAAGAGGGACTCGTCTCCCGCAGATGACCCCAGTTAATGTGTCGGAGAATAAGCTGTCCGAGAGTAGTGCTTAGCACAACACTTGTAAATGTAAGACCTTACCGACTCATTTCATTCTTCAATAAACCATGTCTCCTTTAATATCACGATAAAGAGAAATTAACGATTTGGTTATTTTTCTCCCTCTTCAAATATCTCGAGCGGAAAAAGAACCTGCAATGCCATTATGCAACAGCACTCCCTTAAAACCCAGCATCTCAAGTCTGCCTCGTGGTAACCAGTGATTTACACATGTGACCGGGCTGTAATCGCCTTCGGGGCACCGCATGTCCTTCTGCGATATGACGTGGTTAAGTAAGAGTGTGCAAAAAGCGCTTGGTTAATTTGATGCCGATCTCGGGCTCCCGCGAGACGTGACACGTGACCTTGAATGTCCGGGACTGTCCTGCCGATGACATGAGGCGTGTTTGTTTCACCCTTACCAGCATACTACCGTTAAAGTAAGACACAAATACCGATAGGGTAATGAACTGTTTCATATGGCAAGCACGGGATAAGGTAAGGCGACGTGTTGAATGTCCTACACTAGTGGCGGGGGCAGGGCGGCAATTAACGGTAGAGAGGCAGTAAGAATAGATATTTCTGGTTAAGCAGTCTGAAAAGCAGCTCTGAGGAGGTGTGGTGAAGGTGAGGTGAAATTAGGTTAAACATCGCGTCCAAGATTATTACACTTATATAGCGACGTGCATGTACGTATGTGTGTATGGCTTCTTGTACTAGAATAATGCCGATTTTATAGTGCTGAGATACCATGCCACAGTTTAACATGAATACCCCACTCAGACACAGTATACTGACTTCGAGCCGACCAGTCCTTGTATTAGCCCCTGAATGCCGAGCGCCAGGCAGGGTAACAAGAAGTAGCATCTATTAACGTCTTTTGGTATGACGCGACCGGCGATCGAACGCCGGACGCTCTACCACTAGACTACTGAGGCGTTCCAGTCCAACAGTAGATTAAGTTTTCTGGGTATAATAGATTCATTGATCCATGCTCCGACTGAAAGATAAGGGTCGGGTGGCAACACTGTGTGACCTGGCTCGGCAATGGTGGGTTGTGCTCATGCTAACATCCACCGGTTTTATGGTACGTATGTATTCTAATCCTAGATTCCCGCCGATTGTCAGTGCCATAACCGTAGCTCCGTACTGCAGGATCGATGATTTTCATAAATGTTATGAAATGGGTTGGTTACTTTTAACAGTTACAACCTTGCCGAACTAGGCTGGGTCGTAGCACCACCAGTGGCTATAATGAGTTATGTCCCTTCTACGTCCCTCCCCTGACTAATCAGATTCCACGTTTCATATCACTTGCAATTGCTTCCAGAAATATGGCGGCGCCCGGGCCAGTCAGACGATCTCATCGATAATACAGATCTGTATGGTAATAAAACGGGATTTACCTCGCGAAGTGCATCACATCACTAAAACACCTTGAAACATGAAAAAAATTGCAAAATATCTGTCGACGCCCAGTTGACCATAAACATGCTTTGCAAATCCTTCGGTCGACCGAAATTAAATCTGCACTTTTTTTACTCTGCATAGACTCGTTTGTCCAGCCAAAATGTATCTACGACGTTCCAGCCTAGTTCGGCAAGGGTGGGACCTAGTCAGTTAACGCCCTTGCCTCGGAAGGTGTCCATTCAGAAAGCATTCATAGTTTTATCAGACAACAATCAGAAGTTACTCCTCATTAACACACCCGTGAAGATCCGTGGTAGAATAGGTCTTCAGCAACTAATGCTTGTCGTAAAAGGCGACTTTGCTTGTCGTAAGAGGCGACTAACGGGATCGGGTGGTCAGGCTCGCTGACTGGGTTGATGGATATCATCGTATCCCAAATGCGTGGATCGATGCTCATGATGTCAATTACTGGATTGTCTGGTCCAGACCGCCTTTATATAGCTGGATTATTGCTGAGTGCGGCGTTAAACAACAAACCAAAACCTTATCAACATCCCGTGGTGCTGAATCTTGGGCGTGTGAGGCTTTGTCATTGTTTTGCAAGTAAATCTATGCTGTAGGACGCTACTGGTACTTATCGTGCTTACCAACAGTTACCAAAAGTGTTTTTCATTATCGCAATAATGTTGCAATAGTACGAATGTCCCCGGGGACACAGGTGGCCCAGTCGTCTAAGGCGCCGAAATTCGCTGTGCAGAGTTGTGGCCCTTGGGCTCGCCAGAAACCTCTGATTGCGGGTTCGATTTTCGGTTCGTCCCGATTATGTTTCTAGGTTTGTCAGCTCCATATACCGTGCTCGTGGATTTCACCGGGGTGGTTAACGTCTGAGACCTGAGGTATGTTTAGGAGAGCGAGCGATCGCGATATTTCGTTTACTCGCGGTCAAACCAGGGAGGTTGTTCTTCTAGTAATCCAAGATGGCGTTGCACATTGTGCAAATGTTTGCGTTTGCCCGGAATCAAACCGACGCCTAAAGAATAATCATTTAAACTAGATCTTCCATTCAGAAGCTTCATTGCCATTTTAATATATTGACCCGTGAAGATCCGGATAGAGAATAGGTCTTCAGCAACGGTTACCCATGCTTGCCGTATGAGGCGACTAACGGGGTCGGGTGGGCAGGCACGCTGACATGGTTAATGCCATCTTCCCGAGGCAAGTGAGTTAACTGACTTTAAAAGTCCAGTTTCCACCCTTGCCGAAATAGGCTGGAATTCCTGGGCTCGATCGTAGCGCCACCAGTGGTCATTACGTGTTATGTCCCTTCTAAGCCTCTCCTTTCGGCCAATCAGATTCCACCCCTCGTATCACTTGCATTTGTTTCAAACAAAATGGCGGCGCCCTGTCAAGACGATCTGATCGATAATCAACATCTATGTTGTGATAAAACGGGTCTTACGTCGTGAAGTGAATCAAAATATATGTTGACGAGTTGGCGGTGCACATGCAATGCAAATACTGCAATCGACCGAAATCTGCACGACAGTCTACGAACCGGATTTCGATTTCGTTGCGTGATTTTGATTGGACTATGCATAGACTCGTTAGTCCAGCCAAAATATAACTCCATAATACCAACCTAGTTCGGCAAGGGTGGAAACTGGACCTTTTATAGTCAGTTAACTCTCTTGCCTGGGGAAGATGGGTTAATGCATGCCATCGTATCCCAGTTGCGTACATCGATGCTCGTGATATCAATAACTGGATTGTCTGGTCCAGACTCGATTATGAACAGACCGCCATACTATTCCGTCAGAAAGATGGAATATTGCTGAGTGTGCCGTTAAACAAACGAACAAATATTTTCAATTTCAAAGATAAACACTTTGTTATCATGAACATTAAATTATGAACCCATCATCTTGTGATGAAATAATAAATGTGTGAACCAATAACACGTGTGGATAGTGCTGTTTTGATCCCCGGCGACGCTAGTTTGGATGCTATGCAACGGCGCAGCTAAGGGAAATTAAAACGTAAGCAAACATAGTATAGTTCATTTTTTTCTTATAAACTTATAATATAAGACTTATCAGAAACAGACAAAACACAAGCAGGCCTGTACAATATATCTAAAACAAATATCACAAAGATATCCCGACCACACTGTAAGTGTTGAATAGTTTGATCAATGTGATCAAACCCCCATATCCTAAAAAACAACAAGCAAACACAACAATATCAAACCAACTCATCAACAATCTTCACATTCGTAGCCGGGTAAATTAAGATCGTGTAACTAAAAGAAAAAGTTGATTTAATAAAATATTTCATATTATTTTTGTAATGATTTCAAAGTGTAAGCACATGCTTTTTGTTCCCTGCTGTGCCCTGAGAGCGAGTACACACCTAAGTCTTTCCGTTCAGCAAGGACTCATATTGCCTTGCTATACGCTCGCCCTCCTGCACGCTTAGAACTGCACCACTTCGGGCTTTCCTCCCACATTAAGTTGACACGCAATGTTATAACTGGAATACTGTTCAAAGCGGCAAATGTCCCCAACATTAAAGCCACAAATACATTTGTGACTTGGCTGATTGCGTGTCAGCGAATTTCAACCATATAATGAAGGGAGAAACACAAAAGCATACGCAGAAAAGCAATTGCGCACATAGAAGCTCTTGCACACAAGGATGTGCCCATTTCTCAAATACCTGAGATCAAAGTAGTCGATGTTGGGCTTACAAATCAGACCTTTTATACCATAACAAGGACTGGCACTGATCCCCGTTCTATATGATATTCAGGTGACAATCACTATGTTCAAACCTGCGGCGTTTCAGAAGGAAACACGGCATAACAAGCTGTCATATTCGTTTGTACAGAACGGATGGACGCGTCAAGCCCTCGGATGCACAGCCAGAGCCATTCCTTCACCAAGCGATAAACAACTCTCTTGCTCCATGTGTGCTGCCATCGAGCACTTGTAATTAACCTGCCAATTACTCCAACCAGAATCTTGTCATCACACGTGTCTTGCCGGCTCACACTGCCATGAGGTTCAGTCAGCCTGTTCTGTGTGACCGCCATTCAGGCAAGTGGCACGTGTGGGAGTTCACATGGTCGTTGCCGTCGGTATTTGAAGACGTCATGCGCAGGTGACTATTACTTGTTTTGTGCAGACGGAACTTACTTCAGCACGGAGGTCAAATGAACAAGAGGTCATATCCTCTGATGTTTGGTGTCTGTCATCATGTTACCGTATGTCTTTATGCATACGGGGCGGTCGGGTAGCCTTGTGGTTAAAGCGTTCGCTCGTCACTTCGAAGATCCGGGTTCGAATCCCGACATGGGTACAATGTGTGATGCCCATTTCTGGTGTCCCTCGCCGTGATATTGCTTGAATATTGCTAAAAACGGCTTAAAAACCATACCTACTCTTTATGAATACAGTTGGACCATGAACAAAACCTTTCTCGTCAGGCTTATTTTGAAAATGGCAAGATCATTCAGTTGTTTATATTTGTTTTCTTTATCTCTTTCCGACCATTACGAACTAGTTTATACATGTTTCCTGTGAACTAGTGTCTTCCACTTAAGATCCGGACAACCTTGACATTCACAGAAGTTACAGGAAAAGCTATATCTGCTGGACAAAGCCAGAATTATTGATCGCCCTGAAAACAAAGATTCTTCGCGTGACATGATTAAATGATGATGGAAAACATTTCTTAAACCTTCGTGGATTAAAACTAAAGTCTGTGAAGGATATACTACTTGTTTAAGGATGGCAATTAACAGCAATCGTAGCGACGTTGTGAGCGACACTTTAGTGGCCAAGCTCATAAAACGTGTACACAGTTTTGGCGAGGAACATGTAAAAAACGGACAGCTAACTTCACAAAATGGTTTCATTTAAATTTGGCACCAAGATGACACGAACGAGTACCAATATTATACAGAGTCAAAGTTGCTAATTCCATCTTGATCATTTTACGTTCCAGTTTTTGTTACCTTTATTTTTAATTACTTTTATTCTGAGTTTTTATTGTAACTGATTCGCAGATCGATAATTTCAAAATTCTACTAAGTAACTATAGGTTAAAATAGATTACTAACACTGAGAAGTTTGATTTTAAAAATCTATATATTTCTCTTTATTTCACACGACTGACACTCTTCGTAGAAATCTATTATTTTTTACCACCTATAGTGAGGGGTTTGAAAACAATGTTCTCTACGCTTCTAGGTACATACCTACACAATACTAATGGAAAGATATTGGTGCTAGAAGCATAACATGCTACATTTAGATTCTGCACAAATATTACGTCATGATTCGTAGGCAAAAGGCGAGGTATTCGCGGCATGCATTAACACCGACTATTTCCTAAGATTGGGTGCATCAATCGGCCATCAATTCTTATAAAGGAGAAGGAGACGTGAACCAGATATAGCCTTTGATATACGTCGGTCGACATTCACTAGCGAGGAAGCGTGTACTGACAGAAACTACGTAGTTAACATCGTCAATACTCCCTCTCTCTCTCTCTCTCCCTCTCTCTCTCTCCCCATCTCTCTCTCCCTCTCCCCTCTCTCTCTCCCTCTCTCTTCCCCTCTCTTTCTCCCCCTCTCTCCCCTCTCTGTCTCTCTCCCCCTCTCTCTCTTCCCCTCTCTCTCTCCCTCTCTCTCTCCCCCATCTCTCTCTCCCTCTCCCCTCTCTCTCTCCCCCCCTCTTTCTCTCTCTCTCTCTCTCTCTCTCTCTCTCTCTCTCTCTGATGTTAACTAAATGAACATACTTCATCAGGTTCGACAAATGTGATTTCGACCTCCCAGTGCCGACTGCTTACTATTCATTGTTCAATACACGGTAGATGTGACCGTCTATAGTGGTTACTGATAGCGTGGAATCTGTATTGTTATCTAGAGATCGGATATCTCGATATAAAGCATAAAGTGCCTTGCGTCTGTCGATATCGCGCCCCTACTTCAACACACTGCTACCTCGAAGTCGCCCGTGAATTGTCACGGGACCAAAAGCCGGATTAAAGCCTATGAAACAAACACAAATAATATGGCCGGTGGCATGCTATGACCAGGTTTACGTAGGATTCCCTATATGAACTTTGGGCGGTTATTTCATATGAAGCTACACCTTTGAAACATATGATCATCCTTGATTACCGTGGGCTAAAATACCATTGTCATGTATGCTTTGGACGGATATGCAGACATTCTAAGCATGACTTCCAAAGTTGATACTCCAGTAAATTCTGACCCACATCGTACTTCAAATGCATTTCGTCATAGATTCGAAAATGTCCCACTATTTTCTGAAGGGTTTGAAATATGAACATTTCTTTGAACGAGAAAACTTGTCAAATGTTAACATGCCTCAGAAAGTAAGGGACCCGTGAAGATCCGGGATAGGTCTTCAGCAACCCATGCTATGCTTGTCGTAAGAGGCGACTAACGGGATCGGGTTGTCAGGCTCGCTGACTTGGTTGATGCATGTCATCGGTCCCAATTGCGTGGATCAATGCTCATGATGTCAATCACTGGACTGTGTGGTTCACAGACCGCCGTCATATAGCCGGAATATTGCTGAGTGCGGCATTAACCAACAAACAAACAAACAAAAACAAACTAGACAGTAATTATAAGGTATCATTTCGGATACCAAGGGTATGTATTTGAATAGTTCCTATTTGAACATATTACTAGTACAAAAACAAGATGTCCATAAATTTTGACCATAATGAAAAACAAGATCCGCACGAGCACATGACACATACAAATATACATGCAGGCGCACACATACTAGCACACACGTCATACTAGAACAACGTCCATCTGGTAGCCTTGACACATGCGATGAAATCAAACTCTTAACTAATATGATACAGACTGTTTACAGTAAGAACTTATTACAAATTTTACCATGCTTAGAAAAGTGAATATGGATTTAGGTATGTAACTGAACACCATCTTTACTTTAGTCCGTAAAATGTGATGTAAATGTAAAATGTGTAAAATACTGTAAGCTTGCTGAAAGAAATGCTACATGTTTTGTTTTTTCGCAATGTATCTAAAATACTACATACGATTGAGATACTGTCATATGGTATGCAGTATAACCGTAGTTTACTGTATATCTTTTCACTTTGCACGGTATTTCAGTCATTATCACAGATGTCATCTAAATTTGAGAGAATTCACGTGTGTCGTGCTGACATAGAAGCATAATCGGTCCAAACTCTGCAGAGCGAGGGTGGCCGGGTAGCCTAGTGGTTAAAGCGTTCGCTCGCCACACCGAAGACCCGGGTTCGATTACTGACATGGGTACAATGCGTGAAGCCCATTTCTGGTGTCCCCCGCCGTGATATTGCTGGAATATTGCTTAAAGCGGCGTTAAACCATACTATCATTAGTATTACTTACTCACATACTCACAATATTACTTCAAATTGCTAATTAAGCGTAAAATATAAACTTTTGCTAATTGGTCAGTAACATTAAGCGTTGATAGTCTTGTAAGTGTATGTGTTCTTTGTGTGTGAGTGATTTGTGATCGAGAGAACCACGGGGACGGATCCAGGGGTTAGTGATGGTTTACCGAAATGCGAGCCCTGGAGATAGAGAGGATGTCACGGCAACGAAGATGATTTCCCCTTTTCCTTCGATTGAATATGTCTTATAAGATCTTAAAATATCATGTTAAATTCATTTATAAGGGTTCCACTTCCTTCCCGCCATTCCATATATTTCGAGGTTGGAATAATTAAAGAGTTTGTGTGGCATTTACCCCGAGAGACGCATTTCCGCTGTTTCCTGGTTGTATGATCTCATCCGGGTCACTTCGGTGTGTGCGCTTGCGTGCATATACAACCAGGAGTTCATACAATCAAAGTTTGATGGACATCAATATGTGCAGGCAGTCACTCAATGTTTGGCTACAGCAATGGTGCACATCCATGCTGTGATGACGTGAGCAAGTTCATCATTATCACACGACTATCCCTGTACCCCAAATGCCCCTGTGAACATCCGGGTTAGAATTGGTCTTTAGCAACCGATAAAGCTCAATCCCTCCAACATCCCCCCCCCCCCCCCCCCCCCCCCCCACACACACACACACATACACACACACACGCACACGTGCTTTGTCCGTCGATACCATGTCCATATCTCGACATGATGCACCCTCCAACACACCCCACTGTCATTGTTTTTGTGTGTATATATCGCGCCGTCTATCTCATCATATTAAATGTCTGGAGTTCAGACGAAGGAATTCGAAAGTATGTCAACAAAAAAGGACAGGTTGGTCTTTCTTTGCAATGACGAAGCTTGAATCAAGTTCTAGACAAGATTGAATCTACCTGATGATGCAAGGCATTTGAGTGCATGAAGATGGGCGAGTCATCTCCAACAAACAAATGCTGTCAGTTCTATTAAAGCCTGTGGTATGCGACTACTGACATAATAGTTAACTATCGGAAATGTTATTTCTATAGACACTCCTCTATCGCAAACTCTGGTTAGAGCGCCGTCGCGTTCACAACTGAACCGCCCCATGAACGTCTTCAACACTGTCGCTTGAGACGGATAACTGTTTGCTTTCCCCGTTCTCGATGGAGCTCGTGTCATGGGCATATGACAAGTGCTCGCGTATGTGGGCTTCAAATACCCATCTCTCTCGCACAAATATGTCTCCGACAAGATGCCTCAGGGTCCAGTCTCTTACGTCAAACACAAACCTTCGAGACCCATCTATTCCGATCTTTGCGACAGAACACCGACCTAAATACTTCTCACTGTTTGTCGATCATATTAAAATAAACTAAGGGGGATAAATGCTTCGAACTAAGTATGTTACCATTAGTTTAAAAGTGCGCAGAATAACCTGTATACGTAAGGCGGTACAATCGGGCTTGGGTGTAGTTATAACGAAGGGGGATAACCAGTGTAGTATTGTAAATGTTGTCGGAAGCACCAGAGGGATCCTGTCTTTCTGTTACTAAGACTGGTCTTTTAGCAACCGATGCGACTACATCTCGTCGCTTGTCAATAATTAGAGAAAGAGGTTTTAAGATGAATGCTAGCCCGACATTAAAGGCTGACGGGCCGTCGTTATGTTCAGGAATACCTGTCTCATCGTGGACACATCACTGCGTCACATGCACATACGTTTACACTTCTACACACTCAGCAGGATTGTCAGGATTGGCAATAATATCATTTATTTGGACAAGTGTTGTTGTTTTTTATGAAAATCATATCATATTGTCAAATAATCCTATCTGACACTTCATGAACTGTTTGAGTGCATGTTGCTTAACGCCGCAGATAGAAATAGTCAGACTTAATCTGAGATGTATCGCATGAGCTACAATGCACACCAACGGGTAGGCTGACATGCAATCAGTCAAATCCTACACTCGCTTCTGACCCACAGGGATACAATGGTGGGGCTTGTTAATAAATTATGTGATAAGCCCAGACTATGAAATAGACTGAAATAGAAAGATGCGTCTCTTAGCCGTGCCCGAAGGATAGTGTTGATCATTGGTTCGAATCCCAGATTTGCCCTAATTGTGTTTCTAGGTTTGTCAGCACCATATATGTGCTTGTGGGTTTCACTAAAGTGGTAAATGTCTGAGACCTGCATCACTCCGTCTGTCCTCGCACATCAAGCTGAAATGTGTTTTATAACTGAAATACTGTCCAAAACGGCCTTAAACACAACTCGCTTGCAATTGCTTGAAAGTTACTGGAACGCACTTGTTCGTTCGCCCCCGAGGGAAACAAGTTGCGGATTATATACCGAAACTACTTTAACTTGAGACATGCGGATTAATTACCCAATCCCTGTTTACAGAAACGTCCTGGTGATTTAGAATTGATCTATTACATGCGACTGGGCTGCCCTGCCCCATCAAAAGACTAAGCTTCTTCTCAATCCTCTCTTCAAACCCCGCCTCAAGATTACCAAGGCTTCACTGCTAATGATGTAACAGTCTGGACACTTCTCAGTGGGATGTGCATCTGATAATCTTTCCAATAAGTTAGATATACAAAAACGTATCCAGGATCTTTTTAATGGGTTGGGGATGTACCTTTTCTGTTGTTAAGGGTAGAAGAGGCTGAAACCACATGAGCAAATTCCGCAATCATTTTAGTTGCCCAATTCGTCCATAACAACTACATCACGAAGGACTCAGCTCTGATAAATGTGATGTGATTGTCAGACTGCATTCGGTTAAAAATAAGCCCTGAGAGAGACCCGTAGTCGCATTTGGTGGTACCTGGGGTACAATATTCCTCGTTTGTACGCATTCAAAAGATGGGGATTCACAGGAATTCCGAGGTCGTCAGATTGCACTGTTGCTCCTGCCCGAATGACTTTTCAGACAAGCTATGAGTATCCTTTCGCATATGTCAAATAGCACTTAAAAGATACTCACATTTGCAGCCACATACACAGTGGTACGGGACATGTTAGCCTTCTTCCCGCCTCTTTGGTACGTTAATTAGATACACTAGCTTCGTATCCTGCCTCTCCGATGGTTTGTTAATAAGCCACACTAGCCTCGCCCAAACCTCTACGGTGGTACGTCAGTGAGCCTCACTAGCACCGCTCCAACTCTACGGTGGTACGTCAATGAGCCTCACTAGCCTCGCCCCACCTCTACGGTGGTACGTCAATGAGCCTCACTAGCCTCGCCCCTGCCTCTACGGTGGTACGTCAATGAGCCTCACTAGCCTCGCCCCTGCCTCTACAGTGGTACGTCAATGAGCCTCACTAGCCTCGCCCCTGCCTCTACAGTGGTACGTCAATGAGCCTCACTAGCCTCGCCCCTGCCTCTACAGTGGTACGTCAATGAGCCTCACTAGCCTCGCCGCAGCCCTACGGGGGTACGTTAATGAGCCTCACTAGCCTTGCCCCTGCCTCTACAGTGGTACGTCAATGAGCCTCACTAGCCTCGCCCCTGCCTCTACAGTGGTACGTCAATGAGCCTCACTAGCCTCGCCGCAGCCCTACGGGGGTACGTTAATGAGCCTCACTAGCCTCGCCCCTGCCTCTACAGTGGTACGTCAATGAGCCTCACTGGCCCATGGCCTCGCCCCTCCTCTACGGGGGTACGTCAATGAGCCTCACTACCCTCGCCCTACCTCTACGGGGGTACGTCAATGAGCCTCACTAGCCTCGCCCTACCTCTACGGGGGTACGTTAATGAGCCTCACTACCCTCGCCCTACCTCTACGGGAGTACGTTAATGAGCCTCACTAGCCTCGCCCCTGCCTCTACAGTGGTACGTCAATGAGCCTCACTGGCCCATGGCCTCGCCCCTCCTCTACGGGGGTACGTTAATGAGCCTCACTAGCCTCGCCCCACCTCTACGGTGGTACGTCAATGAGCCTCACTAGCCTCGCCCCTGCCTCTACGGTGGTACGTCAATGAGCCTCACTAGCCTCGCCCCTGCCTCTACAGTGGTACGTCAATGAGCCTCACTAGCCTCGCCCCTGCCTCTACGGTGGTACGTCAATGAGCCTCACTAGCCTCGCCCCTGCCTCTACAGTGGTACGTCAATGAGCCTCACTAGCATCGCTCCTACTCTACGATGGTACGTCAATGAGCCTCACCCCACCTCTACGGTGGTAGATCAATGAGCCTCACTGGCCTCAATCCTGCCTCTACAGTGGTACGTCAATGAGCCTCACTAGCCTTGCCCCACCTCTACGGTGGTACGTTAATGAGCCTCACTAGCCTTGCCCCACCATTACGGTGGTACGTCAATGAGCCTCACTAGCCTCGCCCCACCTCAACAGGGTTACGTCAGTGAGCCTCACTAGCACCGCTCCTGCCTCTACAGTGGTACGTCAATGAGCCTCACCCCACCTCTACAGTGGTACGTCAATGAGCCTCACTAGCCTTGCCCAACCTCTACGGGGGTACGTCAATGAGCCTCACTAGCCTCACCCCACCTCTACGGTGGTACGTCAATGAGCCTCACTAGCCTTGCCCCACCTCTACGGTGGTACGTCAATGAGCCTCACTAGCCTCACCCCACCTCTACGGTGGTACGTCAATGAGCCTCACTAGCCTTACCCCACCTCTACGGTGGTACGTCAATGAGCCTCACTAGCCTCGCCCCCGCCTCTACGGTGGTACGTCAATGAGCCTCACTGGCCTTGCCCCACCTCTACGGTGGTACGTCAATGAGCCTCACTAGCCTTGCCCAACCTCTGCGGTGGTACGTCAATGAGCCTCACTAGCCTTACCCCACCTCTACGGTGGTACGTCAATGAGCCTCACTAGCCTTACCCCACCTCTACGGTGGTACGTCAATGAGCCTCACTAGCCTCCCCCCTGCCTCTACGGTGGTACGTCAATGAGCCTCACTAGCCTCGCCCCTGCCTCTACGGTGGTACGTCAATGAGCCTCACTAGCCTCGCCCCTGCCTCTACAGTGGTACGTCAATGAGCCTCACTAGCCTCGCCCCTGCCTCTACGGTGGTACGTCAATGAGCCTCACTAGCCTCGCCCCTGCCTCTACAGTGGTACGTCAATGAGCCTCACTAGCATCGCTCCTACTCTACGATGGTACGTCAATGAGCCTCACCCCACCTCTACGGTGGTAGATCAATGAGCCTCACTGGCCTCAATCCTGCCTCTACAGTGGTACGTCAATGAGCCTCACTAGCCTTGCCCCACCTCTACGGTGTTACGTTAATGAGCCTCACTAGCCTTGCCCCACCATTACGGTGGTACGTCAATGAGCCTCACTAGCCTCGCCCCACCTCAACAGGGTTACGTCAGTGAGCCTCACTAGCACCGCTCCTGCCTCTACAGTGGTACGTCAATGAGCCTCACCCCACCTCTACAGTGGTACGTCAATGAGCCTCACTAGCCTTGCCCAACCTCTACGGGGGTACGTCAATGAGCCTCACTAGCCTCACCCCACCTCTACGGTGGTACGTCAATGAGCCTCACTAGCCTTGCCCCACCTCTACGGTGGTACGTCAATGAGCCTCACTAGCCTCACCCCACCTCTACGGTGGTACGTCAATGAGCCTCACTAGCCTTACCCCACCTCTACGGTGGTACGTCAATGAGCCTCACTAGCCTCGCCCCCGCCTCTACGGTGGTACGTCAATGAGCCTCACTGGCCTTGCCCCACCTCTACGGTGGTACGTCAATGAGCCTCACTAGCCTCACCCAACCTCTACGGTGGTACGTCAATGAGCCTCACTAGCCTTACCCCACCTCTACGGTGGTACGTCAATGAGCCTCACTAGCCTTACCCCACCTCTACGGTGGTACGTCAATGAGCCTCACTAGCCTCCCCCCTGCCTCTACGGTGGTACGTCAATGAGCCTCACTAGCCTTGCCCCACCTCTACGGGGGTACGTCAATGAGCCTCACTGGCCTTGCCCCACCTCTACGGTGGTACGTTGATGAGCCTCACTTGCCTCGCCCCACCTCTACGGGGGTACGTCAATGAGCCTCACTGGCCTTGCCCCACCTCTACGGTGGTACGTCAGTGAGCCTCACTAGCCTCGCCCCTGCCTCTACAGTGGTACGTCAATGAGCCTCACCCCACCTCTACAGTGGTACGTCAATGAGCCTCACTAGCCTTGCCCAACCTCTACAGTGGTACGTCAATGAGCCTCACTAGCCTTGCCCAACCTCTACGGTGGTACGTCAATGAGCCTCACTAGCCTCGCCCCTGCCTCTACGGTGGTACGTCAATGAGCCTCACTAGCATCGCTCCTACTCTACGATGGTACGTCAATGAGCCTCACCCCACCTCTACGGGGGTACGTCAATGAGCCTCACTAGCCTTGCCCAACCTCTACGGTGGTACGTCAATGAGCCTCACTAGCCTTGCCCAACCTCTACGGTGGTACGTCAATGAGCCTCACTAGCCTCGCTCCTGCCTCTACAGTGGTACGTCAATGAGCCTCATCCCGCCTCTACAGTGGTACGTCAATGAGCCTCACTAGCCTTGCCCAACCTCTACGGTGGTACGTCAATGAGCCTCACTAGCCTTGCCCAACCTCTACGGTGGTACGTCAATGAGCATAACTAGCCTCGCTCCTGCCACTACAGTGGTACGTCAATGAGCCTCACCCCACCTCTACAGTGGTACGTCAATGAGCCTCACTAGCCTTGCCCAACCTTTACGGTGGTACGTCAATGAGCCTCACTGGCCTCGCTCCTGCCTCTACAGTGGTACGTCAATGAGCCTCACCCCACCTCTACAGTGGTACGTCAATTAGCCTCACTAGCCTTGCCCAACCTCTACGGTGGTACGTCAATGAGCCTCACTGGCCTCGCTCCTGCCTCTACAGGGGTACGTCAATGAGCCTCACTAGCCTCGCTCCTGCCTCTACAGTGGTACGTCAATGAGCCTCACCCCACCTCTTCAGTTGTACGTCAATGAGCCTCACTAGCCTTGCCCAACCTCTACGGTGGTACGTCAATGAGCCTCACTAGCCTTGTCCAACCTCTACGGTGGTACGTCAATGAGCCTCACTAGCCTCGCTCCTGCCTCTACAGTGGTACGTCAATGAGCCTCACCCAACCTCTACAGTGGTACGTCAATGAGCCTCACTAGCCTTGCCCCACCTCTACGGTGGTACGTCAATTAGCCTCACTAGCCTTGCCCAACCTCTACGATGGTACGTCAATGAGCCTCACTAGCCTCGCTCCTGCCTCTACAGTGGTACGTCAATGAGCCTCACCCCACCTCTGCAGTGGTACGTCAATGAGCCTCACTAGCCTTGCCCAACCTCTACGGTGGTACGTCAATGAGCCTCACTGGCCTCGCTCCTGCCTCTACAGTGGTACGTCAATGAGCCTCACCCCACCTCTACAGTGGTACGTCAATTAGCCTCACTAGCCTTGCCCAACCTCTACGGTGTTACGTCAATGAGCCTCACTGGCCTCGCTCCTGCCTCTACGGGGGTACGTCAATGAGCCTCACTAGCCTCACCCCACCTCTACGGTGGTACGTCAATGAGCCTCACTAGCCTCACCCCACCTCTACGGTGGTACGTCAATGAGCCTCACTGGCCTTGCCCCACCTCTACGGTGGTACGTCAATGAGCCTCACTAACCTCACCCAACCTCTACGGGGGTACGTCAATGAGCCTCACTAGCCTTGCCCAACTTCTTCGGGGGTACGTCAGTGAGCTTCACTAGCCTCGCTCCTGGCTCTACGGTGGTACGTCAATGAGCCTCACTAGCCTCACCCAACCTCTACGGGGGTACGTCAATGAGCCTCACCCCACCTCTACGGATGTACGTCAATGAGCCTCACTAGCCTTGCCAAACCTCTACGGGGGTACGTCAATGAGCCTCACCCCACCTCTACGGGGGTACGTCAATGAGCCTCACTGGCCTTGCCCCACCTCTACGATGGTACGTCAATGAGCCTCACTAGCCTTGCCCCTGCCTCTATGGTGGTACGTCAATGAGCCTCACTAGCCTTGCCCAACCTCTACGGGGGTACGTCAATGAGCCTCACTAGCCTTGCCCAACCTCTACGGGGGTACGTCAATGAGCCTCACTGGCCTTGCCCCACCTCTGCAGTGGTACGTTAATGAGCCTCACTAGCCTTGCCCAACCTCTACGGGGGTACGTCAATGAGCCTCACTGGCCTTGCCCAACCTCTGCAGTGGTACGTTAATGAGCCTCACTAGCCTCGCTCCTGCCTCTACAGTGGTACGTCAATGAGCCTCACCCCACCTCTACAGTGGTACGTCAATGAGCCTCACTAGCCTTGCCCAACCTCTACGGGGGTACGTCAATGAGCCTCACTGGCCTCGCTCCTGCCTCTACGGGGGTACGTCAATGAGCCTCACTAGCCTCACCCCACCTCTACAGTGGTACGTCAATGAGCCTCACTAGCCTCACCCCACCTCTACGGTGGTACGTCAATGAGCCTCACTGGCCTTGCCCCACCTCTACGGTGGTACGTCAATGAGCCTCACTAGCCTCACCCAACCTCTACTGGGTTACGTCAATGAGCCTCACTAGCCTTGCCCAACCTCTGCGGGGGTACGTCAATGAGCCTCACTAGCCTCGCTCCTGGCTCTACGGTGGTACGTCAATGAGCCTCACTAGCCCCACCCAACCTCTACGGGGGTACGTCAATGAGCCTCACTAGCCTTGCCAAACCTCTACGGGGGTACGTCAATGAGCCTCACCCCACCTCTACGGGGGTACGTCAATGAGCCTCACTGGCATTGCCCCACCTCTACGGTGGTACGTCAATGAGCCTCACTAGCCTCGCCCCTGCCTCTATGGTGGTACGTCAATGAGCCTCACTAGCCTTGCCCAACCTCTACGGGGGTACGTCAATGAGCCTCACTAGCCTTGCCCAACCTCTACGGGGGTACGTCAATGACCCTCACTGGCCTTGCCCTACCTCTGCAGTGGTACGTTAATGAGCCTCACTAGCCTTGCCCAACCTCTACGGGGGTACGTCAATGAGCCTCACTGGCCTTGCCCAACCTCTGCAGTGGTACGTTAATGAGCCTCACTAGCCTCGCTCCTGCCTCTACAGTGGTACGTCAATGAGCCTCACCCCACCTCTACAGTGGTACGTCAATGAGCCTCACTAGCCTTGCCCAACCTCTACGGGGTACGTCAATGAGCCTCACTGGCCTCGCTCCTGCCTCTACGGTGGTACGTCAATGAGCACCCCACCTCTACAGTGGTACGTCAATGAGCCTCACTGGCCTCGTTCCTGCCTCTACGGGGGTACGTCAATGAGCCTCACTGGCCTCGCTCCTGCCTCTACGGTGGTACATGTGTTCACTGTCAACAGTACGCGGGATTTTACGAGGGGACTTTCGTTGATTCAGGGATCGTATATACATAAATGTGACATGTAAGTAATCAGAAACATTCTGAAAATCTATGCACTGTTATTTGTTGTTATATTCTTCATTGAAACAAAAGGAAATGGTCGGAAATTCCGATAAATACCGTTGTCGTTGTGCGTGATTTTGCGTCAGTCATGGCGTCACACAGGACGGTAACTTTGACAATTTCTGTTGAAAATATCAAATCATTGCAATGTATCTATTTTAAATTCCCCAATTCTTCCTACGATTCTCTTCCCATGCATATTCTGCAAAGGTTGAACCAATATCTTGAACGAAAAGACGAATGGATAGCTCAAAATAGGAGAAAATGCTACACTGTGTAAAATGTACGAGGAATTCAAGGATGTATGTATCGCATAAGTTTGAAATATACGTGATGTTACAGGCGTCTCATAACCGGTGTACGTGAAACGTGAATTTTGTAAACACCATCCAAAGTTCACTTCGGCCTTCCTGTTTGCGTATTTTCCCAAACATTCTCAACGATGCTGGGGTTATCGGCGACGTATTGGAGTGATAATTGCTGATTTCATTAAAGACAGATACCCGTGACCACTAATATGCTATTTATGAAATTCATTTCTCCGAGTTTATATCCGAAATTTAGATTTCAAAACATGCTGTAAATAACGCTGTGAGTGGTGATTTAGTAATGTTTATAAAATGGCGACATTTACGATGTACCTAATTTCAGAGGTCATTTTCAGTACTTTCGCTTGGCCTAAAATGCCAGTGGATGATATCACAGAACGGGGAATTTCCTATCTTATTCAAAATTGTGAAGCGTATCTGCGTTGGTGATGTATTTTGAATTTAATTCGACTTCAAAGTGAGGGTTGTAGAGGGGGGACATATATGTCCAAATGGCATCCAGGGGGTAACTAGATTTACAAAATTTCAGGTGTCCAAAGTATCACAATATGTGGTGCCTCACATTTCAGACACATGACATAGAAAAAGAGGTTATCACGCGAGTGTGTTGGGGGGTGGTAGATAGAGAATACTAAACTCATTCTCGTTAGATGACCAAACGAAAGCGAGGTCAAATACCATAGAAAGTTCTCGAGTTTCGTAAAAATGGTATTTAACCAGAATGAGCGTCACTGTGGTATTTTAGGGGAGGGGGGCACGGGTGGCCCAGTCGTCTAAGGCGCCGCGATTCGCTGTGCAAAGTTACGTACCTTGGGCACGCCAGAAACCTATGATTGTGGGTTCGAATCCCGGTTCGCCCCGATTATGTTTCTAGGTTTGTCAGCACCATACCCGTGCTCGTGGGTTTCACCGAAGTGGTAAACGTCTGAAACCTGCATCACTTCGGGTCGGGCTTTCCTCCCACATTAAGCTGACACGCCGCGATATAACTGGAATACTGTTAAAAGCGGCGTTAAACCCAACTGACTCACTCACTCGAACGAAGGGCAAGGTCACCTTCGGAACAAGAAAAGACAACCGTGATCTACTTACTGCGATTTACGCTAGAGATAGAGAATGTTATTTTCACTTTTTGGATGATTTGGGCCACAAAAACAGAAGTCAGGCACACTTCCATTGAGTTTTGGAATGATTTGTATCGGAACTGTTCACTTTGAATGATCTGGTCGTGTAGTCGTGTATGTTCATACATGAACAAACACCTTCGAAAGCAATGTCACAAAATACACTTCGAATGGGGACACTTGATTGCACAACCGGAGCATCTAACGTTAGTCTAGATATCTGTCCTGATAGTTTATACTGACTTCATTTCACCACACTTAACCTTTTACGTTGAATCAATCTGAAAGTCGCGAAAGTGGTCGGGTGCGTCACGCTCATAGGGACCCTCGATCAATCGGTAGTCGTACGTTGCATATGGATATCTATAGCTCGATTATATAAGGTCAGAAGTAGCTCTATGCATAACTAATATAGAATGCAAAGCGATCTTGTTTGGTTTAATAAAGAGTGTGTAAATGTCTCTCGCATTCATGAGGTTCCTTCCGTTCTGCCTTGTAGTTGTAAAAATGAATGACTTTTTCACAGTTATCCAATCAAAACGAAAAAACGACTCCGAGGCCTTAACGAGGTCAACCTTGTATGACACACGTGTGACGTACGGATTTAAATTAGTATCTTACCTCCTGTATCTTCAACACGTGGGTAATAATAGGTGTTATCATACAATAAAATATCGTAAATAAACGTTTTCTTGGGGAGGTTATGAAAATAAAAGAGTACAAAAGTACAGAAAATATTGCCTTACTTGCTTGGGATACAAGACAGGTCTTGGCTTTGCTCCAGATGAACTGACAGGGGTGAATACAAGTCCCATGTATTTATTTCAAGATACTGTTTCTATAGGTGCACCATTATAACATTTTTCATATGACCTAAAGAGACATCATTTCTGAACACTATAATCTGAGTTTTATTCAAATTTACTTTCTTGCCCGTATGTTCACAAAAGCATTCCAATACAGTCATCTTCCTCTGCAGTTGTAAACATATGACGAATATTGCTGAGACAAACAAACAAACACAAGATAACCACAAACAAACACCATAAAAACTTTCCTTCACAGTTACATACTCACTGACAGACCGGTTAGTACAAGTGTTGTAACAATGACTTATCATAGATAAGAATTATAACATCTATCTCTCTGATAATTATAAAATATGTTTAATGCGAATGTCCAAAATAGAGAGCTATCGAACGATCTATTCCGGGTGTGGTATCAAATTTCCATTTCACTGCCATTCCTGCTTGACATATGGTAGGAGTGAACGGCGGCAGTAGGCCAATGACAGAGAATGTATCGGATATTGCTAACTCTCAACTGACGACCAACACAGCACAGTAGATTCCCAATGTATAGGCAAACATTTCTTTTCATTTATACTAATTACATCAAACAAGAGCGTCGATTCAAATCCAACTCTAATTCTGCTCTAGTGAGCAACACACAAGGAGGTTTCCCCTAGTCCATTCTTTCTTCATCTTCTGCTGCAAACAAACCAATATTCCTGAATACACTCAGGGGCTTCGTCTGGCTGAACAGATTAATTTTACATGCCACGTGTGTCTTGTAGCCATTTATAGACAGCAATAGTCCAGCTGCATATAGTCGAGTCTGTACACAGGGCCTCGGCAAAGCTCAGATCGCCACTTCCGGTTGAATACATGTTACACATCATCAACCAAATCACACATCGTGACCAGCCCATCATCTTTCCAGTCGGCCCCATCACTGCTTTGGACTGCGTCTGCCCACGGTTTGTGGAATACGGCCGGCCAAAGTGCTGGCACAAACATATAATATCATATGAAATTATAGACGCATTAATTGTCACATGAACGGTAAAATCTGGTGGTTCTATAAGGCGTTTTTATTTTTTTTTAAGTTTTCGCATCCGCCGAATATATTTTCACAAATATGGACAAACTTGGAGAACAGTCTTGTCGTTTGCCTTAAGAGGAAAATGTTCAGAGTAGGGTCGCCAATAACTATGAAGGAGTGATCATTCAATATAATAATACCACATACATACATACATACATACATACATACATACATACATACATACATACATACTGCCTATAAACGCCTTTGGTCAAAATATCACACTTGGCACTATAAAACGAATCATCAACTTTAGCGGCTAAAATGTGTGTTCAGCATGAGCATTAGCCCAGGGGATTCCCCATCAACAGTGTGGTAAGAGTTAACTCCCTTGAAACACGCACCACTAATGTCGGGTAATGAGTTCGTTTCAAGTACTCCTTTGAAGAAAATGTTGAGTAAGGTGTAATTTTCCCCACTCCTTTCCCGGCTGAAGGACACTTGTACTAACATTGTGTGTCTTGTTATTTTATTACAGCACCATGAAGATTTTCAGCGTGTGTTCTCATCTACAGCAGATCACACGGACCTGATCAACAATAAATCCATTTTCGCTGACATATTAGATTTTCTCTCAGTTGCCAAGCAACGATATAAACTATCTATTGGGTTAGGAAAATGAGGACTGACAGGATGAATAAGGCTATGTGACTTCCTTTCGTTTTCTTTCAACGGCGACAGCTGATTTCTGCGACGATATCGACTCCTGTAAACCTAACGACGATCGCTTTTAACTTGTTCTATTTGGGACGCTATACAATTGCTGGTACGGTGGGAATCAGTCGATGAGCTCGATAACTGCGTCTAAGCTGGGTAATATATCTCTGAATATAACGGGAGGCTGTTCATAATCTAATTCAAAATATTAAAATAACTGTATTTGTCTAATGTCCTGTGTTTTATTTGTCCTCAGCTCGTAATGGTTGTAGAAATGCTTCTAAATGTTAAAATATACAGTTTGTACCGTGTGCGTTTTGTTTGAAATCATATTATGTCTCGCGGAAGCTATATAGCTGTTAGAAAAAATAATAGGTTTTGAAGTTCATTAGAAAATAATTTAATAGTAGTAGTAGTAGTAGTAGTAGTAGTAGTAGTAGTAGTAGTAGTAGGAAGAGGAGGAGCAGCAGCAGCAGCCAAATAGTAGCCGCTTTGATCATGCCGTCCTCCACTCAATTATACTCACAGGCTTCACTGATGAATGAACTCATTAACTCATTAACTGCTGTGGCTGCTGTTTCGATGTTTACACATACAACATAAACATATGAATTAATTAAAAAAAACATTCTTCAACTTTCTCACCCGTATTTTGTCAGGTCATGATCGACTTAAAAACAATTAGTTCGAAGTGGCATCCAACAGAGCCAATTTAGTTTTATGTGAATTCTTGTTGTTTTAGTATTAATATGATTTTATCTTAATGTCCACTAAATAAAGGGTGTCTAGCCGGGAGAGCCACATTTCCGGGAGTGCCGTGAAGCATGTGTCAGCTGCAGTCAACCGAAGATATATAAACAGAACTTGAAACAATCAGATTTCACCCCGATTCCTTAGTCTTTTTAACGCTTGTACTTGGGATTTGGACGGAGATAAATTAAGGAGTATTTTGAAAGTGGGTATCATTCTGAAAGTGATTATCCAGTATATTATATCTTCAACATGTTACCCTAAAAAAACCTAGACCGATTCGCATAGATTCGTTCAGGAAGTGACGTCAACATCTCCATGTGTCTTATCAGCACCTTCGCACAAACCTTGTCTCGCTCATGAGAGTAATTTGAGTGGACGGCTATTTTTAGCGTAGTGTTTGTCAAATCGGATCACATGGGTCCCTGGTGTTTATCATCATGATATGGACATATTACGCACCTGGTTATCGAGGATGGAAAGGGAGTTTATCATAATTGACTTGCCCACATATGTATGTGCGTGTTATATTAGTATAGCTGCGTACATGTAGATATCGATTGGATATCCCAGTCTAACATTCCACATAATGGACTTCAAGCATTAGGAGTGAGTGAAATATTGTAGCTATATGGATGTCACAGTTGAGTGATATATTCCAGCTCTATCGATACCACGTGTGAGTGAGTGGATATACCAACTATATGGAAATCGCGATTGAGTGAAATATTCCAGCTATATAGATATCGCGATTGAGTGAAATATTACAGCTATGTGGATATCACGGAATGAGTGAGTTAATATTCAAGCGATATGGATATCACAAGTGGGTGAGCGAGTGAAATATTCAAGCTATATGGATATCACGAGTGAGTGATAGAGGATATTTCATCTTCTTTTCCCCGTCACGAGATGAAAGAAACGTGATATTTCACTCGACACATGGAATATCCTATTTATTATATCCTTTTTGTGTAGTTGTCTACCGGAAAACAAAATTATTTTGACACAAATGTAAAACCTTGAAACGTAAATTCTCCTTACCTAACACACAGGGAGGGGTCACCACCCCTTGTATTTGTGACTAAGAAAAATCATTAAAATAATTCAACAAAAGTCATAACAAATATTTAGCGTCGCGAAAATTCTGTATGAAACATGTTGATATGATTGTAAACAAAATCAACTTTAACAAATACTATTCTTGAAAACTTCGAGACCGCTGTTGGAAGCGAAAGAAAACACGTTGGTCAAGGAACAAAAATGGGGCTTTGCGAACGAAAACTCTCGAATGACGAGTTAAGTGAGAAATGTACAGTTTATAACGGAACATTTTCAAGAGAATAACAATCGCCATGAAGCTTTATTAACTCAATAAATGACCATCTGTCATTATTTTGCCTTGTCAATGTGGAACAAAGGTAAAAAGGAAGTCAACAGTTTGTGAACGGCCAGACACTTGCGATAAAGGGAGACAATTTGAGGGGAGGTCACTCTTGTATGACTATAGTTCCGTCAGAGCGTTATGTTCACAGCGGTGAAATATCAAGTGTTATGTTCACTGCAGTGAAATATCATTTGTTATGTTCACTGCAATGAAAATATCACTTTTCTCAACTTCGGAAAAGTCAGTCTTTCACACTTAAGTATATAATAAAGTGAAATATTCCATCGATATGGATATGACGAGTGAGTTATAAATACTCCAGCTATATGGACATCAGGAGTGAGTGAGTGAAATATTCAAGCGATATGGATATCAAAATTGGGTGAGCGAGTGAAATATTCAAGCTATATGGATATCACGAGTGAGCGAGTGAAATATTCTAGCTATATTGATATGACGAGTCAATCATGACATTTTAGAAGGTGGTACTCATAATACTGGTGGACAATTCATTGTGTATATTATGTGACGCATTTGGTACGTGACTTAAGTCCTGGGGTTGCCGGGTGCCCAAGGCAGTTGTGGCTGGTAAGTTTTGCTAACAATTACCAATTCTGCTCCCAACATGACCTCAATCCTCCTCCTGGTGCCTCCAGTGAGACGTCTGACGCGATCCTGGGGTAGCTAGGTCGACGTCCTGTCATTGTGGGTGTGTCAGCTCCTGGTGGGTTCAGCTTCTGTATTTTAGGCCCCGGGCTGACGATCAACAGCTTTGAGGACAGTCCTGTATTAATCACGCCCTTTATTCGCCTCCTTTCATCGTCAAATAATCTCCAAAGAGCTATGTTGAACAAGCATAAGAACAACAGTTCAGAATAATTAATAATTGTGCTAGGATTTAGAGTCGACTTACAGTGCGTTTCAACAAGTCGTGATTGGCTTGTTGCACGTGAAACATGCACGTGCTTTACGTGTCAAAACCGCTAGCAAACATTCAAATGTTAGCTATGCATACATGTTTGTCTCATTACCGAAATGATCTTACCAATTACATTGGCTGGTGTGCGACAGTGATATATTGAACACAATTAATTCCAATTCCAATGTAATCCTCATGGGCCACTGTCTTGTGCTCACAACACTGACAGGAAGATTGCAGTTGAATGTTAATCCTAATTATTGACGCTATACCATTGCGTGCGTATCTCCATTATACATGTAACAGTTCAATAAATAAAAATGGATGACGTTATCAATATATAGCGAAGACCCGTTAATATGGACGCTATAATTCTTCTGTTGGCACAATCACTTCAGTGATATTTGGAGTGTCTAACTTAATGTTATTTGGATCACAAAAACTCCCAGCTGAAATATATTCTGTCTAGAATTTGTCAAAATATATTTGTGCATGTCTACAGGTCAGCTTTCAAATGTTCCAACTGGCCAACACCAGATGATGTCTGGGGCAGGCAAGATGGCTGAGGCCAGCCCCGACAGGAGTATATTACTGTCGTGTTTATATGGGTGTCTGAATGAGGTTTTATGGGAGATTTGTCATTGTATCCAGCAGATTTAAGCTGTCTGGTTGCAAGGAAATGTCGTAGTTACGGATTTACACCACGTAAGAATTCTCATGCATTTATTCTCCGTTCTCACGCTCGTCAATAATGATTACAGAGAATGGGGATGATTTAAGCAGATGGAAAGCAAATTCGGGAGCTTTTTTTTCTCTTTTGTCAAGCGTTGGTCGATGAAGGGAAGGAGGAGGGGGAGAAGAAGAAAATGATTAGGAAGGTTCGGGTAATGTATATTTTCGACGGAGAAAGCCTGACATCAATGCCGTGATCACTGAACTAATACGTGATATCGAGCTTGTGGATGATCAAATGGCTAGTATCACTCATAACACGGTTCGACCTGCCCGCTATACTGTATATATACCGGCGGTGTTTGTAATCGTGGTTAAAGTGTTCGCTCGTCACACCGAAGACCCGGGTTCGATTCCCCGCATAGGTACAATGTGTCCCCAGCCGTAAAAACCAACTCACTGACTCACTGTTACAATAAATGTTCCGACGTTATAGTTTTGAGTGAGTGAGTGAGTACGGCTTTACGCCACTTTTAGCAACATTTCAGCATGTTATTGTGTGTTCATGGAAGAGAGCGTTTTTGTCGACGCTATAGCTAGTGTCGGGTTAAATATGTTTCTTTGTACTTTATCGAAAGTATACAATGAAACAACTGTGACAAACTAACAGTTCGAGGAAAGAAAGTTGTATATATAATATTTAATAAATAATCAGGGGAAATATGTAACTGATGATGATTGTGTGTCCTTCGTGACGTGGCTAGAAGCCATCTATAGTTTTCAATATGAAAATCCTGACCCTACGAAATGTAAGTGCAGGTCACTAATATCTAGAAGTTGCTCTATTTAGATTTACATACTGTTGTTCAAGTCAGTGTTGTTTTAACAAAATCACCCTTTACAGACAGTAGTATGTTATACAACCGTGCACTATAGCTAAACGGCAAAGCGTATCGTTTGTTTCCAACATTTACCATATTATATACACCTGTAAATTAATTAAGCACCCCCTCTTTTTTCCGACCATGTTTGTCTTACAACATGGTATCACAGTCAGAAAGTTTGCTAAGGATCACCACTTTAAAAGGTCAAATTTTGAGCATCTGTTGAAAATTCCAAAGACAATATTGTGTGATGAAATGTTTATTGAACAAAGGTCTGTTACCATGAGCCACACACTGCCAACAAACAACATGTGACCAATAATCAGTCAGATCACCCGTTAAAATGAGGATATCTGACCAAATCTGAAACGTCAAAAAATCACGAATACAAATTCATTGTCAGCACTATCATTAGCGCGTATGTGTTCAACGTGATGCGATCACAGCCTGGCACCGTCGTCTCATGCTCCCAATAAGTGTCTGGATGGTTGCCAAGGGAAGATTGGCCCACTCTTCAGTAAAACCACTGTCGAGTTGTCGGAAGGACAGGGCGTCCCGAGAGGGCGATCTGCAACTCGTTCCACATGTGCTCGATAGGGTCGAGGTCTGGTGACCAGGCTGGCCACTCCATGTGGACAATGGTCTCCTGATCTAAGTAGGCATGAACGACCCTGGTACTATGAGGTCGTGCATTATCGTCCATGAAGATTAAATCCGGTCCCATTGCACCAGTATATTGTCTCACGTACACATCCAGAATGCCAGCCCTGTAGCGTACACCTATCATCGTGCCTTGCTGTATGACATGGGGATCGGTTCTTCCATCTCTACTGATCCCACCCCAAATCATGATTGAGCCCCCTCCACAGCGGTCATGTTCGGCTACGTTGGAATTTGTGAAGTACCATGTGAGTCATCAATGAAAATTACTGGTGCCCAGTCCTTGTCTGTCAAAATGACGTGATCTTCAATTGTGCCTGCCTTTGATGTCGGGTCAGTTGGATGCGAAAGCATGCCCTCCATGACGGAGATCAGCCTCACGGAGACGATTACCCACTCTAAGTGGAAACGTTAACGCTACTGGTGTTCTGCAGGTCATTTCTGAGTGTGATGGCAGTCACGAAGTGATGACGCCTTGTATCAATCAGGAGAAACTTGTCTTCCCGTGGTGTGGTTGAACGCTGTCGACCACCTGCATGTCGCTGGGCAGTTGATCCACACGTCTGGTATCGATTCCATGACATGCTGATCACACTTTGTCTGACATAAAAAAACAACAACAAAAACAAGCAGTAGCAAATGTAGTTGTCCTATCTGATAATGATGTCCAACGATTCTGTCACGATACATCTAAACACAGGTTTTCAAGCATCTCGTGCACCTCGTGCACCTCGTGCACCTCGTGCCTATGACTGCATACCTCTGTCCGTTCATCATGAAATTAAGGTCCTGTCGGGGTTTTCCAATCGTGTGCACCGGGATATTTCAATCTCAATTTGTTGGATGTTTTTTTTTTTTTATATATATAATCAAAATTTTATCCTTTGCAACCTTTGCGTACTTTATGGATGGAAAAATATATGCCATCAGGAAGATGAGACTTTTGACTAATGGAAACGCAGATAATGATGTCAATGTTCCATGTGTTCATTGCGTGACTAACACACTTTCGACAGTAGTGTAATTGGGTCAAAATGCGAAACACAATAACCATGGATCTGGAAAGTTGTATGATCGGGTTTAAATTTCCATTTCTGTCCGAAAATCTTCATTGTCATCTCATAAAGACAATCCGAATGCTTAAACCAAATAACGGCTGTAACCGGCGTTTGCCGGGATGTTTCAGTGTGTTTCAGTGTGGTAATGGCTTGACATGTTGACTTTCTTGGGGGCATACATAAGTCTTACGTAGACGCCCTGGTTTTATTAACTCTATCAACCTGTCTCATTTTATACTGGCGTTGTCTTGAAACAGCAAAAAACAGTTGACGGCAAAACGACTATTTTGGAAAATAATCTTCTTGTTACATCAAAATCAGCTCAGCTCTATTGCATTAATGATCGTGAGGTCACACACTTTGGATTCTGAGTGCACTAGTGTTCGTGCATGGTGTGAAAATTCATTGCAGCCCCGGTGGCCCAGTCGCCGCGATTCGAAACTTATAATTGTTGGTTCGAATCCCAGTTCGCCCCGATTATGTTTCTAGGTTTGTCAGTACCATACCCGTGTTTGTGGGTTTCACCGAAGTGGTAAACGACTGACAACTGCATCACTTTGGGCTTTCCTCCCACATTAAGCTGACACGTCGTGATATCATTCACTCTCTCACTCATTCTGATTAGATGTTGCGTTTAGATGCAACGCCATTGTATTGTAAATGCACACAACGACAGCTACATTAAAATCATTAGTTCCCTTAATTTTTGTCGGTAGTAATATGTTTCTGCCCGAAATAGTATATCGTGTTTCGTACGTCAATGTATCTCGCTTGCCACCCCGACCCCGAATAGCAAGTTCGTGTTGCATTTATCACCATGAGGACCTTCTTGGTATGAGCAGTTGGTTTACGGATTTCGTTTCTCAAAAATTGGTTGGTAGTTGAAATAAAACCTAAAAAATGTACTTCTTCTTACAATGAATATTGTCGGTGGGTGAGAAAAAGAATCAAATTTCTGTTGGCAATATTTTGTAAAATGAAACAGTTCAGTTCTTACAGCGTTTACATGAGATTATACACGTGGTACACACTGGGTAAAAGCTATGACTAGGGAGCAGACAATTAGGGGTCATTGAGCATGTACCACTTGTCTCTGTCAGACAGGGAAACACCTTCTGGTTGTTTAGTCATGAGCGTGATTATTTTAAAATTCGCATTATCGATTTTGGGGGTCAACGGATCCGAGGCGTATTGTGTTTACCCCCCCCCCCCCCCCCCCCCAAAAAAAAATAATAAAAGTATTTTGCGGAAATTTTAATCATATTTGTTATCCGTGTTGTGTTTAGTGTTTTCCGAGACACATAGTTTTTTTGAGTGGGTGGATCTTGTTGAACGCCGCAGTCCTGGAATTCCAGGTTTATCACGGGCACCATTCTATTTCCGACACTAATTTAGAAAGTTTGATTCGGGTCGATCGGACAATACTTTACCGTCTGCTAACTCAGGTTTTATTATCAGGATCAATCCATCAGTTAATGATTACCATCGTTAGACAGGCGATGTCTGATTACACAGAAGGCAGTCATTACACTGTCTGGGTGGGGCCAGATCGTAGAACCAGCTTCACCGGCACTGTGATCAAATGAACTCTCCCGAGAACGTCACTGAACACAGGTCACACACACAGACCAAGAACGTTTTCCAGGTATAATGAAATAGTCATATATGTGTCTCGATTTGAATCGATCGTCATTAAGTATTCTGAGTATTATACAAATCAAGAGTTTAATATTTACGAGGTAATATCCTCACGTGCTTGAACATTGTTGATATTTAGCCTATTCCGGTCACGTTCTTGGAGAGCCGATTTCATAAAATGGGAATCAGATAGTCAGGTTGAGTATATCCACCTGGTCCAGACCAGATTTGTTACAGGCCGCAGAGACATATCTGGGATATTGACAACTGCGGCATTAAACAACAAACAATCATTGATGGTGCATTAGTCACAGTATTGTGGTAGGTGTTTGAAGCGCACATAAAATAACAACTCAACTGGAAACTTGGAGACGAGCAAGTGTTATCAGGTTTGGTCAATTACTATACTAAGGGAAATAACTCCACCACACTGCTTGAAAGAGCAGTGGGCACGAAAAGGTCTACCTGCAGCGCACATTCGACTTCTTACTTTTTACGTTTTTATTTCACTTGGTTTACATATTATAGTTTCTTTTTCTAAGTTTGTTTGTTTGTTGTTTAACGCCCCATTCAGCATTATTCCAGCTATATGACAGGGTCTGTAAATATTCGAGTCTGGACCAGACAATCCAGTGATTGACATCATGCGCATCAATCCACGCAATTTGGATACGATGACATGCATCAACCAAGTCAGCGAGCCTGACCACCCGATCCCGTTAGTCACCTCTTTCGACAAGCATAATCACCTTTTATAGTAAGCATGGGTTGATGAAGACCTATTCTAATCGGATCTTCATTGGTCTTCTTTTTCTAAGCATTGAGTTAATCAAGATTTAAAACATAAAAAATTGACGCCTGATTTTTTTCTCTTTTGTGAAAAAGAAAAGATGGGGGAGGTTGGACGAAAAAAATATTTATGTGAAATGTGACAGAAATGTTTATTTTCATGGGAACAAAGTCACACTACCTAAAGTTATTGTAAGCTCTTATTGATATTTATCGTGGCTGTTTCTTATGCCTTTAGCAACAACATTTTATGGGACATTTAAGCATTCACCAAAACATATATTTTTTATAATACATTTTCTTTTCTTATGTAATTTATGAGATAAACAAGCTTGTAATACTCATATCCCCCGCCAATATGACATGTCCGGTTGTGTGCAATGCATTAGCTCCTGTGAACTATGTTCACGGGGCCTTTTTGTAAAAAAAAGTTATTACTGGTGTTGTTTTGCTATCTACAGTTTATGATAGAATATGTAACTGAATTTGTAATGAGTAAGGATGAGACATATGGACGAACAACTTCTTTATAACAATTAGGAGCGATGGTTTCGGTGTAGGTTCTAACACCATTATCAAGCAAATGAAGTACAGAGTATGGTTGACAAGAATATATAGTGTTTATACTGTTGAGTAGGTTTATACGGTGGCCCATAAGGGACATGGAGTCTGTTTTTCAATATTTTGATATTTCACTTACTTTTATCATAACCTTTTGCAAATTAACACACTTTGTCATACAAATATGTGATAAATCATGTATAAAACAACCGAAAACATGGAAAATGTACTTTCAAGTAGCTATTGAATCGCTGAAATGTGAAGCGAAAATGTCAAAAACTAAAATGAAAATGTCAAAAACAAAAACGAAAAGGTCAAAAACTAAAATGAAAATGTCAAAAACTAAAATGAAAATACAGAAAACTATTTCCACCGCGGTGAAAACTATTCCCACTGCGAGGGAAATAGTTTTCTGTATTTTCATTTTAGTTTTTGACATTTTCGCTTTTGTTTTTGACATTTTCGTTTGCGTTTTTGACATTTTCGCTTCACATTTCAGCGATTCAATAGCTACTTGAAAGTACATTTTCCATGTTTTCGGTTGTTTTTATACATGATTTATCACATATTTGTATGACAAAGTGTGTTAATTTGCAAAAGGTTATGATAAAAGTAAGTGAAATATCAAAATATTGAAAAGCAGACTTCGTGTCCCTTATGGGCCACCGTTCAGTTACACTGCTGTATTTGTAATGAGTTGTGTTTCTGCATGAAGTTAGTCAGTGAATGCAACAACTGTGTCCATGACACTTTTGGAGGAACATACACTCAAGCAATGCAGAACTTACCAACAAGAAAGAAAATGTATTCAATACTGTGAGATGACATTATGTGCCAAGTTTGGTGAAGAAATATAGTACTGTTTTCAAGATCTGCTCCGGAAACGAGAACTACCGCCATTTTCAGTCTAAATAAAGTCGTTGCCATGGAAACTCGAAAATTAACTTTAAAAAAAAATCCCAAACTATCAAAAGGCACCAGTTCACCACTAGACCTATCTATGTGCCAAATATAGTGAAGAAAAATGGTACGTTTTTCAAGATCTGCTCCGGAAACAAGGACTACCGCCATTTTCAGTCTAAATCAAAGTCGTTGCCATGGAAACTCGATTTTTTTTTTTTTTAAAATCCCAAACTATCAAAAGGCCCCAGTTCACCACTAGAACTATCTATGTGCCAAGTTTATTGAAGGAAAATAGTACTGTTTTCAAGATCTGCTCCGGAAACGAGGACTACCGCCATTTTCAGTCTAAATCAAAGTCGTTGCAATGGAAACTCGAAAAATATTTTTTTTTAAATCCCAAATTATCAAAAGGCACCAGTTCACCACTAGATCTATCTATGTGCCAAGTTTGGTGAAGAAATATGGTACGGTTTTCAAGATATTCTCAAGAAACGAGGACTACCGCCATTTTCAGTCTAAATCAAAGTCGTTGCCATGGAAACTTAAAAAAGATTATTTTTTTTAAAATCCCAAACTATCAAAAGGCACCAGTTCACCACCTGATCTATGTGCCAAGTTTGGTGAAGAAATATGGTACGGTTTTGAAGATCTGCTCCGGAAACGAAATGTGACGGACAGACAGACGGCAGGACGGACGGCACCACTCCTACATCCCCCTTCCACTTCGTGGCGGGGGATAATAAACATGGCTCTTAAATAGTGCACACTTTTGTTATTTATCGAGTAACATGATGTGGTCACATGACTTGATCCAAGATGTCTGACAGTCGAAATGCTTATAACAAACTACGGTTATAACGAACTAAACTTATATAGTGGTCACTTTGAGTTCGTTTTAACCATAGTTTACTGTATTTTTTTCCACATTCCATAAACCAAGTAATAAAATAATAAAACGCCTTGCCACTTGCAGGATCAGTGTGATGTGGGAGTTCAGTGCTTCACTGGACACACATTGTGACGGATGTGTTACAGCATGTAATATTGAATGTCATGTTAGTTTCGGATGGAAGACGGTTGCTAGTCAGTAAGAGTAACTGTGTGTAGAGAACAGCAGCTGTTGACGATCAAATCATAATGAGGCATTTTAGAATGAATTTTTAAATGTTTATTCTTTTCTCTTTTTTTCTTTCATTATACAGCACTTTAAACATGAAGCTTGTAACCATTCAACAAATCTCGTTTTGATAATGCCATGATCCCTGATAAACAAATATATTTATTTCATGACACAAAATATTGGCAAATATATAATAAATACATCATCAATAAAACTATTTTGTAAAAATCATATTTCAGCTTTATATATATTATCCTTATTTACATCCAGCTGTAAAAGGTGAAACAAATTGCCTGTTTTAGATAATCCTGTTTTCCATAAAGTTGTTTTGAAGTCATAATAAGACATAAGAAAAAAATGAAGGCAAACTATCTTAGCGTATCATAATGTCTACATGAAAGCTCTTCATTTGTGCCCAAATACAATTTTCAATGGAATTATACTTAATTCAAAATAGTTCTTGCATTCTAGTCAGTGAATACCAGTAATCTATTAGATATTTAACTTTAATAGTGTGTTTACCTACCAGGCAAACCACATGGTATCTGATACCCAGTTCCATATACATGTTAATACAATAACATCACATACATTGAATGCATGGCATTGAATATGATTGTCTTAATTATGAATTTCAAAGCACTTGCTCTCATCATTTCTAATACATACTTACAGGGATTTGTCCTCATAGAACTCAGTGACCCTAAAGTTGGGGGATTGTCTGCCCATTGTATACCAGTGACCCCCACTAATGAAATTGTCTACCCTCCTGTTTCGGATGACAGACACTGTAACACCTCAGTTTGGGAGAATGTTGAGCTAACAGTGAATAAATGCAGACTGATAAAATCACCAGGATTTGACACTCCATGTATTAACTTACATGGATGTATTTAAGCTGGAAAATATGAAGACAATGATTGATTCTGTTCCCTCTTAGTCTTATGTAATTAAACATTTTGAGAGTTTTCATTGTGAGGCTTGTGATCCAGAAAGTCTCACTCTACTCATCAGCTGCATGTCTGACATATATACAGACAGTGGACCTGAAGAAATGTTGGCTGTATTTATCCAGTGGTCCAGGGTATAGGCTGAACCATCATATGTGGAAGTGTGGATGAGGAAAGGTCTCTTCATGATATTTCTTACCTTGGAGTAAAACTGTAAGCCATCAAATAACCAAATATTCACTGTAACCTATAATTATAGAATACCCGATGAACTACAGCATATGCAGCAAGAGGTCATCTACCCCTCCTTTCAAAACAAAACTTAAGCCACCAAATGTAATACATTTTAAAGGTCTTGTCAAGGCAATGATCATACTTATCAAGGCTAAGTGTAAGACCTAAGTGTGCTTTCAAACAGATTAATGACGTCAGTCCTTTACTTTATTTCTTTGTTAGAAATGCTCCACATTTGTATACATTCAATAACACGCCTAAATTTTTCCAGTCAACACATCATGTTTCATTATCATTTATCGATCAAATTATGGATCCAAATTTTCATCCAACACTACAGTTAACTGGGGTTTCCAAATTCAAGGCCTTCTCAAGGCAAATTTAAATTCAAGTCCTTCTCAATGTAAATTCAAATTGAAGGTCTTTTCAATGTAAATTTAAATTAAAAGTCTTTTCAAGGCAAATTCAATTTCAAGGAAAATCAGATTCAAGGTCTTTTAAGTTTGAAAGAAACTTGTATCTGGAGTGAAGGAACACCAGAGCCACAAGCCCTGGCAAGTGACTCACAGCACTCATTCAGGAGGGACAGGGAATCTGTTGTTCCACGTTTAGAGTAAGGTTATTCTATATATTACTCATTATCATTTCAAGAAAGAAAACGAAAAATGTTTTCTGATGTCAACTCAATGTTCAGATGACATAATGTTATCAGTTTGTGACATCATGAACAATGGATGAAGTCACAAGAGCTATCCTGAAGCAATACATGACATGGATCCCTATAAGCACATCTCCCGTACCGAGCTGGTGAATATTGCTCTGGGCCTCCCTATCTGCAGGTTTTCAGTTTTCTGCAGAGCACACACACACAGAGTCCAAAATATGTACATATTTTAAAAAAATATTTACAACATTGCTGTTGCAACAAATATAGACAGACCACAAAACCACATCTCTAAGAGAAATCTATGTTCAAGAATGTACAATATGTGTCTTGTATTTTCAATTTACTTTTTCAGTTCTGATTTCTCAAGCAGAACCGTATCATATGCTATGATGTCTTGTGATGGCCAAGCAACAAATAGCTCTGAAATGTCCTACAGAAATAGTACAGGTCTTTTCAGTGTTCTGTCAACTTCTGAAAGATCTTATGTTTCTAGTTTGTGAATGTATGCAGTAGAATTTCAGCATACCTTTTCATGTAAGTATGGTATAAGAAATACTATTTGTTGGCATTGATTTTCATTGAAGGCAGGGCTGGGATGGGTAACTCTGGTACTCGGGTCTGGTGGTTACTGAGTAGGACCCGGGTACCCACAGTACTACCCGGACCCATGGTTAGTCACGCGATGTATTGTTTAATGACAAAAACTCACTAGAGCTCAGTGGTTCGCATTTTTTTCTGATGATGCCCACATTCCTTTTGACTAAGTCTTGTATATGTTTGAGTAAAGATAAAGCTTCAGTCAACTTCATTGATTCGATCGTTTCATAAGAGACCATATATCTTTTATATGGTCTCTGGTCTCATACACGTATCTAAACAGTTTTTGCCAGGGCTACAGTTAAACTATTCCAAATTAGACATTGTGTTCCCAAACTCTTGAGACCTACACTGGGTACCCGGGTAGGGTAGGGTAATAGGGGGTAGTAAATTTGGACTTGTCCCAGCCCTAATTGAAGGACATATAGCCGTTGTGATACGAATACCTCCCTTGTGTGTATGAACAAAATACTTTGCCCACATACACAATATTGCAGACTGGCTTGACAAGAAACAATAGACTCTCTTTCAGACAGTCAAGCAGCTATATTCTCCCATCCCAAATGATTTAGGACTTCATAATGACATTCATGAACTTTATTCTTATTGCCCAATCCAGTTATCCAGGGTTGAATCTAACCCACCCTGGGTTGAATATATCCCACTATCCCAATATAACGCACTTGGTTGACATATCCAACTCGCTTGAATATTTCCCATCCAGGGTTGAATATACCCACCTCTGGGTTGAATATACCCCACTGTGAGTTGAATATACCCACCTCTGGGTTGAATATACCCCACTGTGAGTTGAATATACCCACCTCTGGGTTGAATATACTCCACTGTGAGTTGAATATACCCACCTCTGGGTTGAATATACCCCACTGTGAGTTGAATATACCCACCTCTGGGTTGAATATACCCCACTGTGAGTTGAATATACCCACCTCTGGGTTGAATATACCCCACTGTGAGTTGAATATACCCACCTCTGGTTATAACAGAGTAACAAGATATTGCCCAAGATTGCCTACATCACAGCACTCACTGCCCTTTACATTCATACTGGCCATTTTCCTCTTATTGCACAAACATATATAATCATCTTTCATATATTTACATTGTGTTGAATTGTCACACTGACTTCCATGTCCACTCACACTTAAATACATGTATGTGTAAAACTATCTGAATAAATGAACACATGCAATGGTTCATGTACATTTCCTTGATAATAACACTCATCCATTTATGACTGTTGATCAAAGTATGAACACTTATCCAATGATAATGCACTTATCCAGTGACAGACACTTACTGATTGCCAATGATGACTTGGTTCATTATCATAAAAACATTTTGGACATTGTCATGATGGAGGTATTGATAACAAAATGGCCAAGTTATATCATGTTTCTTCTGTTTATCAGACTGAGATGATTGTCATCATGTTCAGTTATCATATATGTAAACTGAGCAATTGAAGTAGAAATACTCTCAGCCAACAACCCTAATTTGCTGCTTTATAAAAATTACAAAATTACTTAATTATTTTTTTTATGAAAACTACTTCTGTGATGTTGCACTTTTACTTTTATAAGAATATGACACCATATATTCACTTCCATCTGGGAAATCAGCTGAAAAACAACCAAATAGTTGCAGCAGCAATATATTATAATATTTCCAAGTCCTGTGATGAGATTCGACCCACAGACTTTCTGTTCCGAGGTCGGACGCCTTCTCCACATGACCAAAGATGTTAACCCCATCATCAAGCTGACAAGGTGAGGATGTCATCTGAAGAATGACTCCACACCTTGCAACACATAGACTGTAGAACTGTTCACATTCTTGTTTAGGAATTGTAACAGTTCCCTTTGTAGAAGAGATCCATTGTTTCCTCCGTTCATTCTTCCATTCTTCCATCATTCTTTCCATGTACACAGTATATACAATGTGATATATACATCAAGCGATGGAGCACTTCATCCCGCTTTCCTCCTCCATTTGAAGTTATATGAGACATCCCACATTTGTGCGTCACTGTCCCGATGACACTCAGACAAAATCATATATTCGTTATCCTCAGCAGTCAGACAGAGGTCGGTGCCTCGTAGACTCAGGTGCTGGCTCTACAACAGAAAAACACACCAAACTTGTAGACATTATAATCTTTGAAATACTTATTGTTCAATCTAGCTCTACCAGTTTGTACTATTATGACAAGTGTCACATGGGCCTTGTTCCACAAAGCAATCTTAGAACTAACTCCAATACTTTAACATAAACTTACAGCAGTCATGGCACTGAGTAAATAATTACAATGTTACTATACCTATGAACTTAAAACCATAAAGTTCACATTTTTTAAATAAAATGATGTTTTTTAACCCTCCCTCAATTTTAAGCACTTAGTGTAAAATCCTAGATAAATCATTATTGAATGGCACACTTTCACATAGGTGTACCTACCTTCTCCTCCCAGACGTGGTGAGTGCATGGTCCTAGACCAACCATTTTGTTGTCCCCGGCAACCACACACTTGTTGCCATGGCGCAGATACCCATCTCCCGTCAAATAAAATAGCTGAAATTAACAAGATTTTTATAAAATCCTATGATGATGATGATGATGATGATGATGATGTCTGAATTAATGCTGAGATGACTTTACACTCACTATGTCACTATTTGTATCTCAAAATGATGTCTCACCTGAGCATCTGATTGTCCAAGACAACCAGTGAGATGCAGTTTGGTCTGGTTCACTCTGGTCTGGTCTGGTGAAGCAGTGAGACAGGTGAGCGAAGCATGATTCCGAAACTGAAGTAAATTAAAGCATCAGGTTAGAATCAAGAAACGTGAGAATTGAAACCTAAAGCATTTATTTTGACAGGGAATGGATGTGACATATTGATTATACCCCATGCTGATCAGGGTCCCCTTGCACAGAACAATCTTAGTGCTACAGTTATTGAAAATCCTTTTGATCGCGATCTTAGGCTTCGGCTGCAAATGCCATCCACTTGCACAAAGCGATTGTAGGTTAAGATCATTGTTAGCTACAACGGGGACCAATCTTGATTAGCTAAGATCTTTGTAGTCCCTGAATAAACTTAACAACATGGCGTGCAGGACATGGTCTGTTTCACATAAATAATCTGCTTTACATTCAAACATTGCCTCAGAATGCACCACAGATTTGACATCAGAAATATCGTTAATTGCGATAGTGAACCACACAACTAGCAAGTTAATAGCTAATGCTGAAAGAAGTGTGAAACAACATATCTTTTCGTTAATCAAGGGAATGATAAAAAGCTAGGTTGTCTGCGATTAGTTACGTCTGTGACCTGTGACCTAGTTTATATTCTAGATGGGAGTGGTTTCCCTTTGAATAAGCCCGTAGAGTAGAATCTACCTTGCCCAGTGTATTAATGGTATAAAATCACTGAGCTCCCCCTATATTTCTTCAGGGTCAAATTCATGTCAGTTATTTTGTCTTTAGTTTATCATTAAATAAATCTACAAATAAATACAAGTTTAAGCACAAAATCATACATGTTTAAATGATAAATCGAGTGGGACAGGGACAACGGTTTTAATATAGGAATTTAATTTTAAAAATACAAGTATTCATCAAACAAGCAAGTACACATGATGAGATATTTGAAATTTGTGTAAAATATCCCATAAATAGCAAAGGTAAAATTCACACTTTGTAAAAAAGATTATCAATATCATTAATTCCCAGTGAAAATATATTAAAAAAACTTCTTTCTGGAAATTTTATTTATCATTCTAAATTCCCGTCCATGGTTACTTGAAATCCCCGTCTTTCTGTGTTCTGAAAAGGTAGTCCTTTGTTATAGCAGCGAAACAAAAACATGAAGGATATATTACGAAAAGCTCCCCCAAATTGATGACGATCATACATTTACGTGTTATGTTGTTTAATGAAAGCTAGAGCCAAATTTATGAATGTATTTATTCATATCTTAATACTTTTAATAAAACATGAGTAGGTATTTCTTTTGTCGCAATATCAAACAAATCCTAAATCATGACAGCACCAATGCTGAAACATATATATATGTCATTATTCTAGTAATTGTTTCTTCAAATAATTGGCACCATTCTTAAATCTGTGCAAGGTGCGATGGAGGGAGGTATTTGCTGTGTGTCGTTACCGGTTCCACTTATTGCATGCGCAGCAAGCTAAGCACGTTTGCAGACAACTGTAGATGGGAGTAGAGCTTAAGATATTCATACCTCCACCGTTGAAGATTTCAATCTTAGCTAAGATCGCGATCTTAAATCCATGCCGTCTTACAATCACGCTAAGATCAGTTTGTGCAAGTGGAATAGGACTCTTGAATGGTGATTGTAAAGTTGATTGTAGCCGCCTTATATAAAGATGGATTGTAACTAAGATTGTTCTGTGCAAGTGGGCCAAGGCCTGTTGTCATTCTTCCACTCATATCATCCAGTATATATTAACATATACTTATTCAGGATTCACCTGATGAAGGAGCGAGAAGAAGCGTGCAGTGTCATGACAGTATAAGGTTATCCCTGAAACTTTCATGTCTTAGTGTACATCCCACTTCTAAATGCCAATCAAAGACTTCATATTGTACATTGTACAGACACAATTTTAGTTTATGGTCGATTCTATAGAGGAAACTACAAACTTTTGGATATAATAAACTGGGTTTTTTATCCTGGACATTTGCTGTATATATGCTTATAACGAAGTATGGTTACAACAAACTAAAATTAGTGGTATCTTTGACTTATAACCGTATAAACCGTAGTTTACTGTAGTTTGAATTTTATAATTCAAAACACTTAAGATTTTAATTAATTAGTTACGATATGCAGTGATAGTTGAAGGTATTATTTAAAGAAGGCCATGAATTGTAACACTTGCGTATCTCAGATGAGTGAAAAAGGGAGACGGACTTTCTTCTTTTTAAACTGTTCTGAGTCAACAAAAGAAACAGGGAATCCAAAATGACCCAAAACAGCCGATTGTCTACATGGGTGGCTTTTCAAGGTCACATTTACTCCTTTTCAGATAGAATATGCATTTTATATTATCGTGTATCGTGATACAGGTCTGTATGTACCGTGTATCGTATCGAAGGCCGCATTGAAGTTTGGGTGAATCATTTCACTCTTATATATATACTGCTAACACAAGTTTTGGGATATAATCTAGCAGGATCAAGATCCCCAATGAAAGTACAAGTCTAAACGTCAAGAAGTTGAGAAGAGTCTGTCAACTTTTTTCCTTTCTTAAAGTCAGGTTTAGTCTTGTATACCTCCCCGTACTGTTGTGCCTCCAGGGGAGGCACCAGCATCTCAGGGATCACGTTGTTCAGGTACCACTGGAATGATTGACACTTTAACTTCTCTCTGAGACCCTGCCTCTCGGACACATCACCAAGGTCAAGGTCACGAGGAAAATCCTAAAAAAGAAATATATCACATCATGCAGAAGTATATATCTTATCAGATCTTGTTTCACACATATATCAGATCATATGCTCTTGTATTGATTACATGGGTAAGCTTCAAAGAATCCATTTTGATTGAAAGGACAAATCAATGTGAAATTAATTGAGAAATCAAACATCCCTGAAAAGGCGCGCATAAGTGCATGTATATGAATACTCATGCATATTATGGTATGGCAAACATTCATCCTTTCAGTGATTTGCCTACAAACACTACACTGATATAAACGCATTGATCTGCAGAGTAAGACATTTTGCTTAAAAATACTGAATATCACCGTTCTCTGATATTATGCTAACATGGCCTGATGATTAGTCCAAGCTTCATAATGGTTTCCCTGTTCAGTTTTGTAATTTTATTCTGGCATGGACTGGGGGCTTTAGAAGGGACATAACTCCTACAGCCCTGTTGCATTCCACAACTGTCATTGTTGATGAAGTGAGACATGATTTTACTAGTGATTCACATCGTCCATTGCTGGAGCACACTATGACCGACTAATGATACACACAGGCAGGCCCGGATGAGACAGCAGGCGTTTGATATCGGATTCCTATTTCACTGCAACTTACTGCAGCAGCATAGAAGTACTCCTTGTACTCGTCCATCCACACATCAGCCACCCGCCCCAGGTTGCGGAGGATGGTGCGGCGGCTGTCAGCGGGGAACTTGTAGGGTAGGATGTTCCGGAACACATGCCCCACCCGGGAACACGGCATGATCTCCATAGAGCCGCCACACATCCACACCTGCAAAAGTAAAATACATGAGTTTAGAATATGTGTAGCCTTGTGTCATTTTATTCGGCCAAACTCATAAATTGGTCCAGTAACATAGCACTGCACTGTGTCATCCGCCGATCTGTAGATTCAGTAGCATCTGTAGAGCCAGGTGAAATGAAAAGAACATTCTCATCAATTTGATACAAATAATGGTGCAATTTTAAGTGTGCAGGAAACAGATTACTGCTCTCATGCCGGTCAAATACCATTTATCTCACAACCTATTGTTTCAAATGTATTTAAATCCCTTTCACTCATTAGATATGTTCTGAAACAACTCGTAAGATACTCGTGTAGTGATCTGTACAGCACAGTTTCTATTCACAAATAGAGGACATTGATTGCTGGTACACATGTATTTATGTGGCTGTAGTATCAAGGAAGACAGGGTTGACCTTCAGATGTCAACTTCTTTGATTTTCAGTACAGACGACAGTGCCTTTATCAAGCAGTGGTAGTGCTGCCATGTTTGCTTGAATAAGACTAAAGAAGTTGACATCAAGAAGTCAAGGCTCCATGAAGTGATGGTGTGGAAATATGATGGTTAAAACTCTTACTCCTCCCCTCACCCCTGAGGTTTGCCCTGGCTACAGTGTATCCGTTGTGTGTCCCCTGCCTTCATCCTGCATCACTCACTAGACACCCCAACAGAATGGGATTCAAACACACAAATGATGATAGCTGCTAATGTTTGTTTTTTCAAACCTAGGACATAATTTAAATTTTGCGAAAATTCCAATGGACAAGTTGAAGCAAAGGAAAACAACAGTTTAAAAACCCTAAGTACAGTGTAAGTATTACTTACTATGCACAACTTTCTCTTGACTTTCTGCACAAACTGGTGATAAGACCCATTCAAGCAAATATTCCTGTTTCTCCTGCCTTTTTCTAAACTGACTGGGCAGGGAAGGAGGACCGTATTTTTTTTTTTTTTTAAACATCTAGAAAGTATCCATAGTTAAAATGTACCATATAACCTATTTTGGCCAGTCCCACTGAGGTATGACGACACATACCCAGACCACAGCTGTTTTTCAAAACTGTTTTAAAAGGCATGGTGTGTAAAAAAGGTGTTTCTTCATATGCTTAAATCTACAAAAATAAATGCTGGGGCAATTTAATTGGCCGGCAGGTCGTGACAAGAAATTTAGTTTAATAAGCCTAAAGTATACAAATCCTATCCAAGCAACAAAATTGTAATTTAATCTACAACAAGGTAAGTTATATTGTTAAACATTAATTTTGTTGCTATGTGAGTAACATTCAGTTCTTGTTAGTTTGTTGTTTAACGCGGCATTCAGCAATATTCCAGCTGTATGACGGCAGCCTATAAATAATTGAGTCTGGATCAGACAATCCAGTGATTGACATCATGAGTATCGATCCACGCAACTGGGATACAATGACATGCATCAACGAAGTCAGCGAGTCTGACCACCCGATCCTGTTAGATGCCATTTACGACAAGCATGGGTTACTGAAGACCAAGTCTACCCAGGATCTTCACAGGTCACATTCAGTTCTCTGGGCCTTTTATCCCCTGAATGGAAAAATGTCAAAAACATATCTTAATTTGATTTTTTCCTTATTTTTGACCAAAAAAACCTTAAACTTTCAATTTTGATACAACTAACGAGCTTAAACCCTGTCAAAATGACACACATCCACATATTTTATTCAAACATGTTTAGTTCAGTTTTGAAAAAAATATGTTTTATTTGCTGCTGTGATGGATGTTTGTGCTGATCATGATGCTTGAACAAACGTGAAGCTACTTAGAGGCATTTTCCTCCATAAAATCTTTATGCTCTCCTGCTTACCGAGAAAAAGATGTAGAAATTGTTTTTATGTTTTGGAAAAATGTTCAAAACATTTTTTAAATTTCAAGTTTTCTAAAACTCTGAAGCTTCAGCTTCCATATGGTGAAACAATCATTTGAAGGTTTGAACACATTAGCAGTTTCAGAGATAGTGTTTACAGTAAACAGCCGAAACAATGGTTTCTGGATAAACAGGGTCCAGATTGTACGTGACTGATCCAACAGCTACAAGAGAAAAGGAGTTTTGTTATACAAAGTGTCCAAAATAACATTTATAGTGCTTGAAGACAATAATATATTATTCTCCCTGGAATTCACGAGCAAGGATCACTTTTATCAATATTGGAACTTTCTAATAATAGGGGATACCAACAAGAGTCATCAGGAGATGACATATCCTCCCAGTCTGGTGTAATTTAGAAATGGAGTTTAGAGACTGATCTGTATAGCACGTTCATCCAGACATAGTCAGTGGTTTTGGAGTTCTGCTCCAGAAACAAGCACTACCCTCATGTTCTGTAAAGTTCAACCTGTCATGAACACACAAAAAATAAAAATAAAAATCCCAAATCATCAAAAGGCACCAGTTCAGTACTAGACTGATCTGTATAGCAAGTGTCAACAAGAAATATTCAATGGTTTAGGAGTTCTGCTCTGGAATCGGAAAACAGGCGGACAGACGGACATACTATGTCCTGCTGATTTGAATACAAATGGTTTTCATTGATAAGCCATGTAGCGAATAAAACCAGGCTGCCTCACAACAAGTATACACAACCCTGGCCTAGCCAATGAAATACTGTATAAGATCATAGACGATACAGATGGATATTATTCATAACTAAATCATAAATCTTTCCTATCAATGTCTCAATTTAACTGTACAAAAACTGCTTTATGGGTGCATTTTCTGTCTCAGTGCATTCTGTGGAATAAGTTAGAATTGCAAACAAGGTTATTCCACTGTGATGCCCCGATACAGGAATATCCCATGACACACTGGTTCATGTTTGAATATTGCTCCTGAATTTAATCATGTGAAAACACTTTAGATTGAGTTGGCCTAAATGTTATAACATCAAGCCACATTCAAGATAATACATAGAATATACTCCATTGATGCTTGGCTATACCTGGATAGGGGCTACTAATGAGATATAATTAAGGCATTTATCGAGCATTGGCATGAAACTTAAAATCCTCAGTAGTTGTAATATTTATTGCAAATAAACAATATTTAGAAATTTATCCGTGTCATATGAAGCAGATTCTGTGTGTAATCCATGCTTAGCAACTGACTTTATATAAAAGTTGTGTTTTCGTTTTCAAAACAAGTTCTATAAAAAATCCCTCCTTAACTCTGAGAAAAATGTGCCCAAGAAACATTTATTTTATTTTATGTACCCTCACAGAAAATGTGAAAACTGATAAAAGAACAATTCCACACAACACTGACATAAATAATCTCTACTAGTTCTGCAGATGATTGTTTTTCTGTATAGAAGTTACATGTACACATGTCGAATGTAAAGTCCCATGCAAAATGTGTTGTTAGAGTTTAATATATTCTTTCCATGTACAGATTTGGCTCAATATATGCAAACTTTAGCATATTATCATGGTTGATTATATTTGAAATCTTTTTTTTAGGCGAACACATAAAACAGTTTTACCATTTTAAACATGACCTGCAAATGTTTCACTGATGTCCATTGTTAATAATATAAACTTCTTAACAGCAGGAATTTTCAATTATGATATCTCGGTAAAAGATCAATAATGTTTGTATCATTTCATATCATTGTGAAGCATATGATTCTGTCAAGAGGAATATGTCATTTGTTCTGACTTCAAATTTAATGGAAGTTGACACATACTTGCTGAAGTTGATTACCAAGTTTTCCACTGCCTGTCCTAACCTAACATTGTTTTGAAACATTCCGTGATGATGGAGAATCATCTGTACAAAATTCTTCCATTTTGTTGAAATTTGATTATATATGTTGTTTTATGCTGCAGTCAGCGATATCACAGCATCCGTCAACAATCAAACCCAAGGAAAGCAGTGATTGGCAGCCCACAATCCATACTATCACACACTGAGTCAGTAGACACATTGTATAAGGGTACTTAAAATAAAGACTGGGCTGACTGGGGAACTGTTCTATGGGAATATCGTGACTAGTTATACAAACGCTAAATCTTCCGTCATTCATCCCTTGACGACTTTCCCAGGAGAACTGCCTCGCTACTACATGGACCAGGTTTTGTGCCATTTATAGAGAGAGGACAGAATATGAATGCAAAAGAATGTTTTTAGCTTTCTTTCTGATTTTTACAAGAAAACCAAAGTAGCCAATTATCCTACAAATATAAGTCAGTCAGCATCAGGAGAATGCAACTTGCATTCCACTCCACCATGTAGCAGTGAAACAAACCATTGCTTGGCAGGAACAAGGCGATGCGATCACTGGTTTGGTTTTTACCCTGTTTTTAATCTACACGATCGATGAGGAAGTTTGTGGATCAATCAAAATATCTCCAGAGATTGGGAAAAACTGTACAGTTTGAAAAACATTTCACAACTGACTGACCCTAATCCCTGAAAAAAATCTAACTAACATGGAAACGCAATCAATTATAGGCAGGATGGAGAAGAAAATTCTGGTCGAATGAAATGTTACCTTGATTCTAATTACACAAACATCTATCAATTAAGCTTTTTACATAAAACACACTGACTCTGTTGTTCCAGCAAGTCTCTGAAGGGGAATTGCGAGAGCTGAATCCTTTTGAGCTATAAAAAGGTTTTTACATCTTCATAAGTGTTTATGATTCATTTCCGTAGATTGATTAGGTAGAAGAGGTCGCTTCATCAGAGGTTGTTATTGGAGACAAATCTGGTCATCTGGGATGGAGCTGAAGCAGTGCCGCTTTGGTAGATGAAGAGGTTCAATGTAAATATCAGGGTTGGAGATGTACATAAAGCCATGCGTCTTGGGGCAGGTGCAGTCTGTGGCTGTCACAGACTGTGTACTTGAATCAGAGGCTGTCACAGACTGTGTACTTGAATCAGAGACTGTCACAGACTGTGTACTTGAATCAGACACTGTCACAGACTGTGTACTTGAATCAGAGGCTGTCACAGACTGTGTACTCCAAGCAGAGACTATCAGAAACTGTGTACTTGAATCAGAGACTGTCACATACTATGTACTTGAATAAGAGACTGTCACAGACTTTGTACTTGAATCAAACACTGTCACAGACTATGTATTTGAATCAGACACTGTCACGGAGTGTGTACTTAAAGCAGACACTGTCACAGAGTGTGTACTTGAATCAGAGACTGTCACAGACTGTGTACTTGAATCAGAGACTGTCACAGACTGTGTACTTGAATCAGAGACTGTCACAGGCTGTGTACTTGAATCAGAGACTGTCACAGACTTTGTACTTGAATCAGAGACTGTCACAGACTGTGTACTTGAAGGAGACACTGTCACAGACTATGTACTTGAAGGAGACACTGTCACAGACTGTGTACTTGAATCAGAGACTGTCACAGACTGTGTACTTGAATCAGAGACTGTCACAGACTGTGTACTTGAATCAGAGACTGTCACAGGCTGTGTACTTGAATCAGAGACTGTCACAGACTGTGTACTTGAATCAGAGACTGTCACAGACTGTGTACTTGAATCAGAGACTGTCACAGACTGTGTACTTGAATCAGAGACTGTCACAGACTTTGTACTTGAATCAGAGACTGTCACAGACTGTGTACTTGAATCAGAGACTGTCACAGACTGTGTACTTGAATCAGAGACTGTCACAGACTGTGTACTTGAATCAGAGACAGTCACAGACTGTGTACTTGAATCAGAGACTGTCACAGACTGTGTACTTGAATCAGAGACTGTCACAGACTTTGTACTTGAAGGAGACACTGTCACAGACTATGTACTTGAATCAGAGACTGTCACAGACAGTGTACTTGAATCAGAGACTGTCACAGACTGTGTACTTGAATCAGAGACTGTCACAGACTGTGTACTTGAATCAGAGACTGTCACAGACTGTGTACTTGAATCAGAGACTGTCACAGACTGTGTACTTGAATCAGAGACTGTCACAGACTGTGTACTTGAATCAGAGACTGTCACAGACTTTGTACTTGAATCAGAGACTGTCACAGACTGTGTACTTGAATCAGAGACTGTCACAGACTGTGTACTTGAATCAGAGACTGTCACAGGCTGTGTACTTGAATCAGAGACAGTCACAGACTGTGTACTTGAATCAGAGACTGTCACAGACTGTGTACTTGAATCAGAGACTGTCACAGACTTTGTACTTGAAGGAGACACTGTCACAGACTATGTACTTGAATCAGAGACTGTCACAGACTGTGTACTTGAATCAGAGACTGTCACAGACTGTGTACTTGAATCATAGACTGTCACAGGCTATGTACTTGAATCAGACACTGTCACAGACTATGTATTTAAATCAGAGACTGTCACAGACTTTGTACTTGAATCAGAGACTGTCACAGACTGTGTACTTGAATCAGAGACTGTCACAGACTGTGTACTTGAATCAGAGACTGGTATATCTGAAGTAAACACATACACGTTCACTCTCTGATCCCATATCTGAAGTAAACACATACACGTTCACTCTCTGATCCCATACCAGAAGTAAACACATACATGTTCACTCTCTGATCCCATATCTGAAGTAAACACATACATGTTCTCTCTCTGCTCCCATACCTGAAGTAAACACATACACGTTCACTCTCTAATCCTATACCAGAAGTAAACACATACACGTTCACTCTCTAATCCTATACCAGAAGTAAACACATACACGTTCACTCTCTGACCCCATACCAGAAGTAAACACATACACGTTCACTCTCTGATCCAATGCCTGATCAAAGTAAACACATACACGTTCACTCTCTAATCCCATATCTGAAGTAAACACATACACGTTCACTCTCTGACCCCATACCAAAATTAAACACATACATGTTCACTCTCTGATCCAATGCCTGATCAAAGTTAACACATACACGTTCACTCTCTAATCCCATACCTGAAGTAAACACATACACCTTCACTCTCTGATCCCATACCAGAAGTAAACACATACATGTTCACTCTCTAATCCTATACCAGAAGTAAACACATACACGTTCACCCTCTGATCCAATGCCTGATCAAAGTAAACACATACACGTTCACTCTCTAATCCCATACCAGAAGTAAACACATACACGTTCACTCTCTAATCCCATACCTGAAGTAAACACATACATGTTCACTCTCTGACCCCATACCTGAAGTAAACACATACACGTTCACTCTCTGACCCCATACCAGAAGTAAACACATACACGTTCACTCTCTGACCCCATACCAGAAGTAAACACATACACGTTCACCCTCTGATCCAATGCCTGATCAAAGTAAACACATACACGTTCACTCTCTGCTCCCATACCTGAAGTAAACACATACACGTTCACTCTCTGACCCCATACCTGAAGTAAACACATACACGTTCACTCTCTGACCCCATACCTGAAGTAAACACATACACGTTCACTCTCTGACCCCATACCAGAAGTAAACACATACACGTTCACTCTCTGACCCCATACCTGAAGTAAACACATACACGTTCACTCTCTGACCCCATACCTGAAGTAAACACATACACGTTCACTCTCTGACCCCATACCTGAAGTAAACACATACACGTTCACTCTCTGACCCCATACCAGAAGTAAACACATACACGTTCACTCTCTGACCCCATACCAGAAGTAAACACATACATGTTCACTCTCTGATCCAATGCCTGATCAAAGTAAACACATACATGTTCACGCTCTAATCCCATACCAGAAGTAAACACATACACGTTCACTCTCTGATCCCATATCTGAAGTAAACACATACACGTTCACTCTCTGATTGAATCAGAGACTGTCACAGTCTGTGTACTTGAATCAGAGACTGTCACAGTCTGTGTACTTGAATCAGAGACTGTCACAGACTGTGTACTTGAATCAGAGACTGTCACAGACTGTGTACTTGAATTGCAGCATTAAACCAAACTCACTCAATCACTCAAAATGGCACCAATCAATATTTCGTTGTTGTCATATTATTTCCAGTATACAGTGTGATCAAATTGTATGATGATATGTGCAAGAGTATCATACTGAACATTGTCTCAGGCCTTGTGGCGTGTGGACCAAGATGCCAAGACATTACAAGTCATGATCAAGGCGTCCCCTAATGACGGCCTCAGCAGATGACGGCAATCCGTTGTCTGGTGTACAGCTCAAGGGATTCCTCCAATGTCATTCACTGGTACAGTTAGAACTTATAATTGGAAACAGCATTTGTGAGGATCACTTTCTTCAAATTGAACTCTTCTCTCAGACTTAGCAGCTTACTACTTGTATGTGATGAGACAGTTGCTAAGTGTGCAGGTGTTCCTAAGTCCCTTGCTGACACTGGTAACATAAGGAGCTGGTATTTCACACATGAAAGAACCACATTGATCAGAGAGTGAACGTGTATGTGTTTACTTCTGGTATGGGATCAGAGAGTGAACGTGTATGTGTTTACTTCAGATATGGGATCAGAGAGTGAACGTGTATGTGTTTACTTTGATCAGGCATTGGATCAGAGAGTGAACGTGTATGTGTTTACTTCTGGTATGGGGTCAGAGAGTGAACGTGTATGTGTTTACTTCTGGTATAGGATTAGAGAGTGAACATGTATGTGTTTACTTCTGGTATGGGATCAGAGAGTGAACGTGTATGTGTTTACTTCAGGTATGGGATCAGAGAGTGAACGTGTATGTGTTTACTTCAGGTATGGGATCAGAGAGTGAACGTGTATGTGTTTACTTCTGGTATGGGATCAGAGAGTGAACATGTATGTGTTTACTTATGGACAAGTGTCATAGCCAGGTTATGGATATGTGTCATAGCCGGGTTATGGACAAGTGTCATAGCCGGGTTATGGATAAGTGTCAGAGCCGGGTTATGGATAAGTGTCAGAGCCGGGTTATGGATAAGTGTCATAGCGGGGTTATGGATAAGTGTCATAGCCAGGTTATGGATATGTGTCAGAGCCAGGTTATGGACAAGTGTCAGAACCAGGTTATGGATAAGTGTCAGAACCAGGTTATGGATAAGTGTCATAGCCGGGTTATGGATAAGTGTCAGAACCAGGTTATGGATAAGTGTCAGATCCAGGTCATGGACAAGTGTCATAGCCAGGTTATGGACAAGTGTCATAGCCGGGTTATGGATATGTGTCATAGCCGGGTTATGGACAAGTGTCACAGCCGGGTTATGGATAAGTGTCAGAGCCAGGTTATGGACAAGTGTCATAGCCAGGTTATGGATATGTGTCATAGCCGGGTTATGGACAAGTGTCATAGCCAGGTTATGGATAAGTGTCAGAGCCGGGTTATGGATAAGTGTCAGAGCCGGGTTATGGATAAGTGTCATAGCCGGGTTATGGATAAGTGTCATAGCCAGGTTATGGATATGTGTCAGAGCCAGGTTATGGACAAGTGTCATAGCCAGGTTATGGATAAGTGTCATAGCCAGGTTATGGATATGTGTCATAGTCGGGTTATGGACAAGTGTCATAGCCGGGTTATGGATATGTGTCAGAGCCAGGTTATGGACAAGTGTCATAGACAGGTTATGGATATGTGTCATAGCCGGGTTATGGACAAGTGTCATAGCCGGGTTATGGATAAGTGTCAGAGCCGGGTTATGGATAAGTGTCAGAGCCGGGTTATGGATAAGTGTCAGAGCCGGGTTATGGATAAGTGTCAGAGCCGGGTTATGGACAAGTGTCATAGCCGGGTTATGGACAAGTGTCATAGCCGGGTTATGGATATGTGTCATAGCCGGGTTAAGGATATGTGTCAGAGCCAGGTCATGGACAAGTGTCATAGCCAGGTTATGGACAAGTGTCATAGCCAGGTTATGGACAAGTGTCATAGCCGGGTTATGGATAAGTGTCAGAGCCAGGTTATGGACAAGTGTCATAGCCAGGTTATGGACAAGTGTCATAGCCAGGTTATGGATATGTGTCAGAACCAGGTTATGGACAAGTGTCAGAACCAGGTTATGGATAAGTGTCACAGCCAGGTCATGGATAAGTGTCAGAGCCAGTCATGGATGAGTATCAGAGCCAGGTTATGGACAAGTGTCATAGCCAGGTTATGGATAAGTGTCACAGCCAGGTCATGGATAAGTGTCAGAGCCAGTCATGGATGAGTATCAGAGCCAGGTTATGGACAAGTGTCATAGCCAGGTTATGGATAAGTGTCACAGCCAGGTCATGGATAAGTGTCAGAGCCAGTCATGGATGAGTATCAGTGCTTCGTCATGGATAAGTGTCACAGCCAGGTCATGGATAAGTGTCAGAGCCGTGTAATGGATAAGTGTCACAGCCAGGTTATGGATAAGTGTCATAGCCAGGTTATATATAAGTGTCATAGCCAGGTTATGGATAAGTGTCAGAGCCAGGCTGGGAATAAGAGTTAATTCATGTAGTCCATTGACTTCATCTTCTCTATTTATAACTGAATAACGAATGACAACAAACATCTATCGGTGACATACCCTGAAAGCTAGTTCCAAGTTCTCTCCACCCCAGATGTCCAGTCCCTCGTCGTAGGAGCCGATCTTGAAGAAGTATTCCCGGTTGATGGCAAACAGTCCCCCACTGATGGTCGGGGTTCTGGAACAAGACGTGTTTAATGCTGATAAACTACAGTGAGGCTGAGTGGAACCTTGTTATTCCTGGAACCACAGCTTATAGACCGGTACTGTTGGGATCCTATCTCTTACTTTGACAATAACATGCAGGGAATTATAGATTAGCTCTCTCAAGCAAGAGACTTGCCACACACAGTAAACCTCAATCATGCCTCTTTTTATGACGTCGAACTGGCAAAACCACCAATCATTTTTATTCACAACATGCTCCCATGTTTATGGATTACTAATTAATTACGTCCTTCGGAAATGATGACATCTGTATCTGCAAACTATATTCCAGCTTTATCACAGAGGCCTCAAGATAATTGGGTCTAGGACAGACGAACCAGTGGTTAATATACTGAGCAAAGTTCTCACTATTGGGGTATGATGACACAGTCAACCAGGTCATTGAGTATACTTTTTATTAATTACTTCTGAATAACAGCACTATGCAGCACTATGCAGCACTATGCAGCACTATGCAGCACTATGCAGAGGTGTGGGATGACCAAGGGTAAATGGTCTGGCTCACAGACAACCCAGGTTCAATTCCCACATGGGCACCATGTGTGAAGCCCACGCACGCATTCATGCATGCGCCCACACACTAACTTATACACGCACTCACCCATGCATGTGTAAGAGTGAATATTATCCTACACTATTTTTTTATCCCGGGGTTGAAATTGAATTTGAATTTGAACCCATACCAGTGTGGCACTAAAGTAGGATACTATAATCTAGAGTAAAAACTTCCCCGGGGATAATATTTAGATAGGATATAATCCTTGCTTACACATTGCACATGCACACAAGTACATTTCTTAAGGAGAGACAATGTCTCACAATGTGCCCAAATAAAGCAAACATCACATAAGCTAGGCCTACCACAACACTTCATTGCACTTTAGTAGGCGCACTCATGTACACCTGTCAAAACTAAAAGTTCATATTTTGTAAAGGTAGTCAAGTTATCATGAATACTGACTTAAATATTCACCAAGAATAGATTATTAAAGATGAACCAAACCTGATTGGCTGAGCTGGCGATGACCTTGAGTCCATAACCTTGGGAGGTATTCCCTTCCAGATGAACTCCATCCTCCATGTGAAGCCTCCATGGAGATTGTCCGGTGCAGGGACATAGTCAAAGCTGTCAGCTCGGATAGCATCAACATAGGGGCTCACAACCTGAAAGTCAAATAATCACTCTATAAGCTATACAAACATGTGATACTGATAGCTGCCTAATGTGTGCTGACATTAGAACTCCATCCATCAGAGGTCTGCTGTTCCTGATGCTTGGGGTAGGATTACTCACTACAATAACACCTTGTTAATCTGGACCCTGTTCAAATACACTTTTGAAGGTAGTGACTGTAAGCATGTGTTTAGTGTTGGCAGTTTGGCCACTGAAGGTCAAAGATCATTTTGTGAAATTTGGCCATGGGCTGAGACTTTTGTACCTCCAGTGATTAAAGAAAGGCTTTACTATATTTGTAGGACCACGGACCTATATAACAAGCAAAAGGCACAAGTTATACAAGTCCGTGGTAGGACTAAGACAACACTTTTATATATTTTTGGCTTACAGATTCGAAAGACCGAGACTAAAAGCCACAATCAGCAAATAAAATAGAATAAAAGAAATTGAAATCTTTTTCCAATTGCCCATTTTTGATGATAATACAAAATAAAGGGGCACTTATTTAATATCTGGCTTCTTCCTGGCTGTCTAACACTGCCCATAAGGCCTCACTAGCTGCCGTGAGTCCATTTGACCGCTAGCGCAACTGAGCGTGACAAGAGACTGGGCTACTGTCTGTAAGGACAGCATAAATAAACTTTGAGGCAATACCTATACGCATTTCTGAACACTGATGGGTTACCCGTGATCTATGAAGATCTTGATATTACAAAGGGCGCATGTTAATTAATTTCTTCAACCTAAACAAAGAGACAAAAAGGACGGTCGAAGCTCATCGGATGTCGTTATTTCGAAATACCCCTGATGGTTATAGTTTAATAATAAAAAGTTTCCCAACATTGCAGATTTCTGACTGCGTGGATAATACAACAACTGAGATTGATTTGGATCCAATGTCTGTGCATCATAGCTTGATATTTAAGTATGTCATGTCAACAGACCTAGAACAGTTTGGAATTTGTTATCATAATAAGATAAATGTACAGCTTTTTCAGTCAATTTGTAGTGTAACTGAATTTTTAATAAATTGCCTATAACTAAATGCAATTCTGTCTTTTGACTTGGCTAACTGAAACTTATAGTCATTTTACACATTTTTGACTGTTACATATACACACTATAAAATAAGCAATGTTCATGTGAAAATTTTAGTTTGTGTTACAAGTCTAAATAGTGTAAACCAAAACTGACCAATACCAGAGACCATATACCGGTATATGGTCTCTGCCAATACCAAGCAAGTGACTTATCAAAACTTAGTCACAATTACCGATACTTTCATTTTGTTGATCAATGTGATAATACACCCTTATGCTAGCAATAAAAGCAACAAATGCGCTTACGTTTGGCGCAACACAGGTTGTGATCTAGTCCAGATATCTCGGATATCATCTGGGTAACAATAGAAAATGTTTTTTAAACAAGGCAACAAGCAGTCCTGGTGAATTGTCAGAGATTAGTGCCCCTTTAAAGGATACAACTACAAAAATCACACACTACTGAACCTCTGTGGACCCTGAATGAGGCTGTAGGGATGTGCACACACACACACACACACACACACACACACACACACACACACACACACACACACACACACACACACACACACACACACACACACACACACACACACACACACACATCCTTTCTGAGGCATACTATTGATGATAATGTATAAAATCATTTGGTGACAAAAACAGAATAAAATAATGCAAATTGTATCCCAAATGCAACCTCCACAAATTGGTACACAGGATAGACAAAATGGTCCAAAACAGGTCTCTCTGTTATATGTCTGATGCTATTGTCAGGAGAGTGAGCTCTATGACTTGAAATCCCCATGGATGGAGGGGATATCTTGGGCATTAAGCACCCCCCATAGAAGTGTCTGGTCATTCAATGTTCATTAAAGAGTAATTCTATGAAGTTTCAACAAATTGTTAAGGCCAGATTGATTAAATCACACATATATGTATTCCCAATTATTATTCATGTATCAATTAACTTAATTACTAATGTTAATGAATAAATGAATGTTTAAGAAATTGAGAACAATGAAACACAAATGCAATTTTTCTTGAAAGATTTTGACACATTATCATGGCCGATGACAGATGGGAAATTGGCCTGCAATAAACGCTATGGGATTTCTTGATAATGGCCTCTCATCTGTGATAAAATGTACATGTCACTGAAATTGACGAGCAAGGTATTTTATTACATAAATAATTCATCACTGATTGTCTTAGGGCTGCTGTCAGTGACATAACAACAATGGGTTGTGTGGTAGAGGATCTATTAGACCATGTTGACAGAGACATTGTTTGTGCTGGTGATATTCATAGAGTCATTGAGCTAATCTGGGAAAGTTGTGTTGTGGAAAACACAATATGAGAGTTATGCTTGAAAATACAGTATCCATAAACAATTTCACCGTTTTTAAAGAGCCTTAAAGTGAAATGCTACTTCAATTTAATCTGTTCTATAAACATACTACCTTGTACCCAATCTTTTATAACAACTGCCATGTCCCTCAATTCTCTCTTAATTGTAACGTCGATCTTGTCACAACTGGCTACACATATCTAATTATACCCCCGTTTACGAAGTAAATCGGGGGTACATAGCGTTCCGTTCGTCCATCCTTCCGTCCGAGCTTTTGTACGGCTCATAACTTTTTAACCATGCACCCTAGCTTCACCAAACTTGTTACACACATTTACCACAATGAGTACTTGTGCCTTTTGCTAGTTTGAAGATTCTGAATTTTTTAATTTTTGCCGTTTCCATGGAAACATTAAGAAACTTAAACTTTTAGGGTGGGTGTTTTGTACGGCCTATATCTTTTTAACTATGCACCCTAGCTTCACCAAAATTTCTACACACATTAACCACAATGAGTACTTGTGCCTTTTGCTAGTTTGAAGTTTCTGAACTTTTTAATTTTTGCCATTTCCATGGAAACATTAGAAACTTAAACTTTTAGGGTTGGTGTTTTGTATGGCCCATATCTTTTTAACCATGCACCCTAGCTTCACCAAGCTTGTTACACACATTTACCACAATGAGTACTTGTGCCTTTTGCTAGTTTGAAGATTCTGAATTTTTTAATTTTTGCCGTTTCCATGGAAACATTAAGAAACTTAAACTTTTAGGGTGGGTGTTTTGTACGGCCTATACCTTTTTAACTATGCACCCTAGCTTCACCAAAATTTCTACACACATTAACCACGAGTACTTGTGCCTTTTGCTAGTTTGAAGATTCTGAATTTTTTAATTTTTGCTGTTTCCATGGACACATTAAGAAACTTAAACTTTAGGGTGGGTGTTTTGTACGGCCCATATCTTTTTAACTATGCATCCTAGCTTCATCAAGCTTGCTACACACATTTACCACAATGAGTACTTGTGCCTTTTGCTAGTTTGAAGATTCTGAATTTTTTTTATTTTTACCGTTTCAATTGAATCATGGTGAAACATTAATTTTGGGTAGAGTTTTTGTACGATCCATGTTTACAATATTATGTATCCTAGCTTCAGCAAACTTGCTACATTAACCACTATGATTGTTTTTTATCTTTTATAAGATTCTGAAAGTTTTCTCTTTTGCTCTTTTCATAGAAACATGATGGAATTTAGAAATTTTGATGACTGGTTTTGTATAGCTAATATATTTTCCAAAATTGTTTCCACACATGTAGATCATCATAAGTATCTGTGCTTTGTGTCAGTTTGAATTTATAAGTTTGAATTTATGAATTCTTTACCATATCTGTTAAGGCTAGATGGAAATGATTAATTTATTGATTTTCTTATATGATATTGTTCCATTTTTTATGTGTTTTTATATCAACAATTTTTGGTCCTTTTGATAATTCTTCTTATGTAACTCCTCAATCAAATGTTTATTGGTGGGGGGGGGGGGGGGGGGGGGGGGGTGTCAATTGTCACTGGAACTCAATCTTAGTTTTTAAAACATTGAAGTTAAATCAGTTAGGAATATGTAATATTTCATTAATTAACAAACTATTTACTATTTGTTGTTGACCAACGGGGATAACGGGGGTATGAGAGCTTTGCTCACTTCTTTCTTGTTATACCTGGCTTCATTTGTATAGATGGACAGACAGACAGACAGACAGACAGACAGACAGGTTATCCATCATACATCCAACGTCCAACTGCCTATAGAGACTCATTGTGTGAAGTACCCACTATCACAATGTATGTGAGGGCTGTGGTAATGAATTTAGCACATCCAAGCTCTTAAGGATATGAAGAGAAGAGTTCATTCTATTCTTCTGTAACAATAGAAAAAGACTATATATATTACATATTTCTAAATTTGACACATCAGCGACAAATAGTATGCCTGATGCAATTCCCTATTTTGACTTGTACCATATGTTTGATGTAATTTCAGGTGAACAGTTGACTTGCCTTTTCATGTGTTTGTGATGAGTGCCACCAGTTTCAGGATATGCTCACCTTTTCGCAAAAACCCTGATATCATCACTATTTGACAGTGATTCATAAACACGTAGTCATGATCTAGTCGCAATCCTACAATGCACTCTGCTTTTATCAGATATTTCTTATTATTATGGAAATAGTTTTTGTCACTTTTATTTACAATGATTTGCAAAGGTTACAACAGTGGACCAAAAACAATTTATCTTAAAGAACCTATACAGGTCATTACTTTAAAACCACCAGCACTAGGTATCCACAGAGCTGCCAAAGAGAACAGTCAGCTCTTTCCGTAAGTACGTTAAATACAAGACCAGGTGGTGAGGTAGCTCAGTGGTTGCATGCCTGGGTGTCAACCCCTTCATGGGGGTCCCCTAGCTGCCATGATACTGCAGGAAAATACATGAGTACAAAACCCAACTCACTCACTCACTCTGGACAGTATTCGTGCAGATACCCAAAGCAAAATTACTAAATATTATACTACACAAAAGAAATTTAAGATCACCCAATTCTCTCATATTACTATAGTTAATCTATCATGTCATAACTATACTAATATGAAAGAATCGGGTAGTCCTTAACTTCTTGTAAGTGGTATAAATATTATTCCTAGTTTCAGTTTACCAGATCTACATATTGTATCTAGACATATTATATCCTTCCTGTCAATGCCTAATCATCGAGAAAAGCAACCCTCCAAAATATGAAAATTTGATTAACAAGGACATTGCAATGCACAGACAATTTCTCATCTCCTGAAAGGTCGACAGACTAACCTAAAATTTGATGGAACCGCTTTCTCAAAAATAAATTGATTTAAAAACACCAAAAGTAATAATATTTCTACAAATATTCTGATATTTTCCAATCTGTCATATTTTTATATATATTTTTCATATTCATTGTCAAGCTGCTGTGAAGAGCCTGAAATATTTTCATAAAAATTACAATATTTTACCCCCTTCTCTCTGTCACCAGGCTGGTAGGACAAACAATCACAGTAAAATTACCAGAATAAATGAGAAATTTAAGATTTTCCTTAAAAATAATGGAAAATGCCTTACCATGACAAATTTAATCTGTCACAAAAAAAACAAGAACAAATTTGTCAAATTTGCCTCAAAACATACCATGCAAAGTGCCCTCTCATCACTTAGGCTGTTGTCAAACAAGTCAATCACAGACCTTTTCAATTTAAAGCCATTTCGTTAGACAAGTCAATTTTTCCCAGGTTTAAGGCTGAAGACCCTGCTATGAAGAATTCTGCACCATTTGGTCAGGTCAGTTTGATTCATCTTCAGCGTTTGTTGCTGTGAAACAATTCACAATATTGGACAATTGCTATGGCAACTATCATTCAACTATCAAAAAATGAAAACTAGAAAAGAGCTGGAACTCTTTTAAACAATTTAATGGTCAGTAATGACCCAGATTGCATTGTATTTTCATCTAATTTCAAGACAAATCATGCAACAAGTCGATGCTGTAATACTTTAACATTAACCCTGCTTGAAAGTGTAATTTTGAAACAAAATACCCTCACAATAGTTTTTGATACAATCTCAGTTGTGACAGAATAGGAAGTTGGATGCTGAAACTAGTCAGAATCTGCATGCAAAGTTATCATTAATTCCAGAAATCTCTTCGTGTTTAGCTCGATAATGTCTAGTTCTTTATAAGCGTCATATTTAAACCCAATATCTGAGGATGCTCAGCAAGATAGACTGATAATTTGAATGAATTTTTATATTAGTTATTCTACCATGAATTTTGAAAATACTCGATTTTGATTGGTTAATCAGAGGTATCAAATCAAAGTAAATCCCCTCTGATTGAAACAGCCAATTTGACGGCTGCATCACCGCGGAAGCTAATATTTTTAGAATAGTACTTGTTTTACAGTCATTGTCGGTATGCATATTTAAATATTTATAAGTACAATTATAGGCTAGAAAATGCAAAGTTGCAGTTACTACAATATTTAAAGGATGTGTGGCAACATATTTTGTGCAGAAAACATGATAGAAATCTACAAAGAGAATGTTTTTCAAGTTTTGAGGACAACAGAGAGCTTGCTATTTGGCACTTTCTATAATCCCAGTTAGGGAATAGTTTCACTTAACTGTTACGTCATATCTTTTGCGTCGACACAATGAGCGATATCATAGTGACGTGCAGTGTAGAACCAGGGTTTTGCAAAGCTTGCTTAGGTTTCTTTAGGGGTGTCCACCTTATGTCAGTTTACCATCCCACATGCTTTCAGTGCCTGTGATAAGTTTGAAGTATTACAATGTGAACAAACTGCTGGAGCATTAAGCATAGCACAGCATATTTTGTTTAAAGGCTGTTGTTGGTGATTCCTTAAATTCTGAGGGGGGCACGGGTGGCCCAGTCGTCTAAGGCGCCACGATTCGCTGTGCAGAGTTGCGTCCCTTGGGCACACCAGAAACCTATGATTGTGGGTTCGAATCCCTGTTCGCCCCAATTATGTTTCTAGGTTTGTCAGCACCATACCTGTGCTCGTGGGTTTCACCGAAGTGGTAAATGTCTGAGACCTGCATCACTTCAGTGCTTTCCTCCCACATTAAGCTGACATGCCGCGATATGACTGGAACACTGTTAAAAGCGGCGTTAAACCCAACTCACTCACTCACTCACTTAAATTCTGATCTACAACAAACTCAAAACACTGGACTCAACCCATGGCACTTCACTTAATATATTTGCCAACACCAAAGACTTCGTGTTTAATTTGGTCATGGGATTTTGTATCAAGATTAGATATATTTTTAGTTACAGCTACAAAACCAGATATTCTTTTATCTAAAACTATGAGCCTGAATTATTTTTTGAGATAAACACCTTGCAACGGTCTGCATTTTTTTTCATGAATATTCGCAGACAACTTATTTTTTTCAATAACATTCCAGGCCCCTCCTAACCCCAATCTCTCAGAATATGGAATGGTTTGTCCCTAATCAGTATCACTGTGGGACCTGGCTGATGGCCGTTGTGTCATCACCCCATCATGCTATGCATCACTCATGCCATCAACTACTGTTGTTTTATTGTAGAAACTCTTTACTGGTCACGGTAGTAAATAGAAGACACAGCAAGAGTCATCAGAAAGATGACATATCCCCCCGTCTGTCAAGTTACCACAAGTAAATGTGCAACTCTGCATGTAATGAGTCAAGAGCAAACTAGACGATGCTTGTACAAAGTTTTGTGGAGAACTATCACACAGTTTCTCAGTTCTGTTCAAGAAATGAACCCTATCCCAAATTGAACCTAATTCAATTTTGCTTCCGAGGAGACTGAAAACAGAAAAAAAATTAAATCCTAAAATAGCAAAAGGCACCAGTTCAGCATGTAGTTTAAACCTATGAAAAGTGACATGGAGAAATATTCAACAGTTTTTGAGTTCTGCTTTGGAAACTAACACCACTCACATAGTGAGCCTATGTCCAACATATTTACATGAAAGTTCACAGAACCTAAGTCCATCTTGTTGCCATGGAAATGTAAAAAATAAAAGTTTCTAAAATTTCTAAATAGCAAAGGGCACCAGTTCAGCATGTACCTGACAGACCTGCAAAGTTTCATGAAAAAATATTGAATGGTTTATGAGTTATTCTCCGGAAAGGAACCCTACCCTCACAGAACCTAAGTCCATCTTGTTGCCATGGAAACATAAAAAAAAAAAAATTCTAAACTTTCTAAATAGCAAAAGGCACAACTTCACCACTTAAGTGATATAAATGCAAAGTTTGATGAAGAAATATTTAACAGCTTACGAGTTCTGCTCCGGAAACAATTCAGACAGACGGACAGACGGACGGACATGCCCATAGCTATATCCCCCCACATTATATGCCGGGGGGATAACAAAACCAACATCATTCACCCATTTATCCTACGTGGTGACAATGTCCCTAATTCCCATCAACCACATTAATCTTACACATGAAATCTAAGGGTATATGTAACGGGCAAATGACAAAATGAATACTATTAAATCCCTGACAACAAACTCAGATATGCAAGTAATACTCTCCAAAGCCCTGCCTGAAAATACCCTGATCCCCTTCCTTTGCAAACTCCACTCTGTAATGTCATATCACATGTTCTGGAGATCTGTTTGTCAGAACATCCACAAAATAATGACAGACAATATTTACAGCAATGACACTGAGAAGAAAATATCAGAGGAAAATCCATAATCCAGTCACCATGTCCGTCGGACCCTTGTTTGATGCACGCTTGTCTACTATATTGATCAATATGGCCTCAACAAGTACATGTGCTTGCTTCATATCATATCACTTTACCCAAGGTGGAACTGTTTAAGTAATTTATAATGTAAATCATTTGTTCTAATTATGAGGACTGAAATATGAGAACTTGTCATCTGTGTTTGTTGTTCTATTTCGTAGAAGTGCAAATAGACAGTTGAATAATCCATCAAAATTAGAAGAGTATTATGACATCCATGCAATATCCATAATGACATTCATCATTAAGCCAATGTTTAACCAAATAATGTGTTTCGATCTTTTGACAAAATCAATCACATTTCTCACGTAGAACACTCAATAATTACTTGTTTAAGTGCATAATGAACAAGGCTAAAATAAACATTCATCATTCCTGAGCACATCCAGTTGACTTTATGACTGTCGGGATGCATAGCTATCATGATTATTATGCTTTAAATACAACAAAAGAACATTGTCCTCAATACTTCCTGAGGTAATTCATATTCTTGATAAGTTAATTACTTTGTATATTAGCTGGTATGAATCACTTAATTGTATAAGCATTGTGCATCCTGTTCTAAAATATAATGTACAATTTATTATTTTATTTTTCAAATTAAATCTTTTTTCCAAATAATGCTTTGTTCTGATACCAGATTTTGTTTCATCTTTGGTTGTGCACTACTCATAGTGCGCACATGCAATCAGTTTAACTAAAACCAGATTCCTTAGTAAGGGATAAAACCATTTAGTCCTATGGCTTCTCCGAATTGGACTTTTGACACTAACAAGACAGGGTCAAATAGACATCCCTGCCAACTCCCAATTTTCTGAAACCACTTGTGTTACAAGCTTGGACAATACACAGTCTAACCAATCAGTCCAGTCTGAGGTCATGTCAATGTCTGGCCAACTGCAAGCAATCTGAAGGTCCACCAATGTCTTGACCACTCAACCAAACAGACTGCCCTATCATGCTGTTTAGCTCTTTCGTCCAACAAGTTAATAATACAAATCATGATTGTGCCATACAACAGCAGGAAAATGCTCCACCTTTGACCTTCCACAGGACCTAATTAGCCTGAAGTTAATTAGACGTTCGTTTATCTCAGGAAGTGGATTCTTCCAGCCATCTTCCCCATAATCTGCCATCCACCATCTTAGATCCCTAACAAGCTGGGAATGTCTTGTAGGGAGTGATATGTATGAATATTTCATCCACCATTGGCAAATTTAGCTAATTCTCTCTCAGCTTTCCAGCTGCAAATAATTTGGAGCATGTTTTGGCTCAACAATCTGTCATGCATATTTCATATTGTCAATTCATCTCTCCGATAAATGAGCTCAGGAACATAGGTCAAGATATCTCATGATAAGGTCAAAATAAATAAATATTCAGTTGCAAATAAAGCCAGTAATTTAAACTGATAACCAACAGGTGCCACAAGCATATCAATACACAACCCTTCACAGTAGGTTTTATCAAATATAGGGACATCCATGCTATCCTTGGGACATGTAAATCATATGTATGTTAGTGACAAGTAAGAATTAATGTTGGTTGAACTTTAAAACTAACAATCCATATGCTTCCATGCTGCTAGTGCAAAATGGCAACATTTAAATTTGGTGTTATGTGTGTAAAATGTAGAAACTTAATCTTGATTTTGATTGCTTTTAGAGCAAAAATGTCACCATTAAAACTCCAATATGTGTTTAATATGCCTGTCAAGGTCATTTTGCAGTCAATATTTGATGAATCAATATTTGAAATGAATAATGGGAAATACTTCTACCTGCGACCTTGGCAAATCCCTACTTCTGACAGAAGCAGATGCTTCTTGCTTGTTTCCCACTGGTGCCTTCCCCATGAGACAAGCCTACACTTGTTAAACAAGATGTATTGCCTTCATAATTAACAGAAAATTGCCCTCAAATGTTAATTGCATATGTCATGTAAAAATAATATGAAGTTACTTCCTAGTGCAAACTATTTAATGTTTACTGTAGCATGCATTTTGTGATCAAAGTGATGGAATTTTACAGAGACTGCGTGAAATAATCTTCTCATGATTTACAAGGCAAGAAGTTATATACTTCAAACGCCTCAAACAGTAAATCACAAATTCAATATAAATCAAATGATTTGCAGCGAAAAGAAGCTCTCATGCATGTGTTATTTGATTATATATGTAATGCAATATTAAGCTAAAAGAGTCTTCAGATTTTATCTGCAACAAATTAATGCTGTTTTACATGTCATTGCACACTGAATTTCTTTCAAGTTTTGCCAATTTTAAAATGAACTTGCAAAGTGAGAAACACTTCAATCTTGCTGGCATGCCTCTAAAATGGTAGCAGAATTTATATTGTCCTTTATGCATTAAAAGTAAATAGTTTTACTCTTACAATATAGCAAAAAAATATGCAATCAATTTGCCAATGGAAAAAATAATATCTCTATGAATCTGGGGTGTGAGGCCTATTTGACTTATAAATAATCAACAATCAAGCAGCATCTGGGGGAAAGGATGTGTAAATATGTTTTGATTTGTTTTACATTCTTTATTTTAAATAAATGTTGATTGGATTATCATTGTGGTGTCATTATTGGAGGGAACATGCATTGGTGCCAAATTACACAAGCTTCAGCTTCAGAGGAGGTGAGGGGTAATGTATTTGAAAATACTTTTGCTCTCAGTTCTGACTTTACACACATGTATTTTAATTAAGCATATAGGCAAAGTTTGTGATTTTATAAGTGAGTGAGTTGGGTTTAACGCCGCTTTTAACAGTATTCCTGTTACATCACGTCGTGTCAGCTTAATGTGGGAGGAAAGCCCGAAGTGATGCAGGTCTCAGACGTTTACCACTTCAGTGAAACCCACGAGCACGGGTATGGTGCTGATGAACCTAGAAACATAATCAGGGTGAACCAGGATTCAAACCCACAATCATAGGTTTCTGGTGTGCCCAAAGGATGCAACTCTGCACAGCGAATCGCTTGTGATTTTATGAAGAGGTCATGAACATAGTACAGTGTACTATGAATATATGAATGATGAATACTCTGTTCTATGAGTATGTACTATAAATACAAAACTCAAATTGCCTCAACATATTGCAAACAAAAACATATCTTCCATCTTATTACTAGCTATATTCCTGATGGTTGAGATTTGAACACAATGCTGGTAGCTTTTGTTCAGCTTCTGAACAATTAAGACAATGTACCTGTTATAGTAGATAAATATCTTAGTTTGTCCTAAATTCACGAATTTGCAAAGAATATATATCTCAGTTATGTATACAATGCACCCATGTATAAAATAACTACACTTATCAGATTTATCTGATGATGGGGGGGCACGGGTTCCCAGTCATCTAAGACGCTGCAATTCGCTGTGCAGAGTTGCGCCCCTTGGGCACACCAGAAACCTATGATTGTGGGTTTGCCTCCCGGTTCGCCCCGATTATGTTTCTAGGTTTGTCAGCACCACACACGTTTCACTGAAGTGGGAAATGTCTGTGACCTGCATCACTTCTGGCTTTCCTCCCACATTAAGACAGGCCGAGATATAACTGAAATACTGTTAAAATCGGCGTTAAACCCAACTCACTCACTCACTATCTGATGATGTGACCACTTCTGAGCTGTCAAGAAGAATGCCTTCTTGTGTCAGAAACAAGAATCTCAACACGAATGTTATGCATTTTGTAACTGCAACTGATCAGCCCAACCATAAAAACTGAAAGTAAGAAATAAAATCTGAAAAGCTCTATTATATTTTACACAGCCAACTTCAAAATTTTATATTCACTACAAAACATAATGAATGCAATACTGTAAGACTGACAAACCTGGCTTCATAAACACATAAACCAGATATACCATATTCGACGTAATAAGCTCCCCTTTCTAATAAGCGCCCACGGCGATATTTGCTAATATATTGGCTAGTGAACAATCCCAATTAGAACGCCTTCTGGTTGATCAATGTACTTATTTTATTACCCTTAATTATGGGCAATTAAATTCTGGAAAAATATATCTGTCGTATATAAACATTTCAGGCTGTCAGCATAAACCACGAAATTTATTTTTCAATTATTTTTTTTTCACCAAAATGATATTAAGAATAATCAGAACTTTCTAATTTTGAGAGCGTCCTAGGCGCTTATTAGGTTGAATACGGTACCCAAATATTCAAATAATTTCTTGCAGGACAAAATAAAAAAATCTTAATGTCTTTTTTTCAGCCTACCAACCAATACCTTTAACAAAAAAATCTGTAACAGACAAAAAAGTCTGTGTAACTGTGGCCTATAGCCAAGTCCATTAAGACATTTGTCTGTCTCTTGACACACAGAGCCATTGTCATACTACATTTGTCTGTCTCTTGACACACAGAGCCATTGTCATACCACATTTGTCTGTCTCTTGACACACAGAGCCATTGTCATACCACATTTGTCTGTCTCTTGACACACAGAGCCATTGTAATACCACATTTATCTGCCTCTTGACACACAGAGCCATTGTCATACCAAATTTGTCTGTCTCTTGACACACAGAGCCATTGTCATACCACATTTGTCTGTCTCTTGACACACAGAGCCATTGTCATACCAAATTTGTCTGTCTCTTGACACACACAGCCATTGTCATTCCACATTTGTCTGTCTCTTGACACACAGAGCCATTGTCATACCACATTTGTCTGTCTCTTGACACACAGAGCCATTGTCATACCACATTTGTCTGCCTCTTGACACACACAGCCATTGTCATACCACATTTGTATTTCATGTCAGGAAATGCTCATGGAAGTATGATGACACTATAACAACACACCAAAGGTCTTGTGTCCCACCCTAATCTACAACCCTCTCAGAATTTAAAGAAAGCTGATGATGATAATGATGGACAGTTCCTGGAGCCTCAATTCCTACCTAATTCCTCCTTTAAACATTGGTGCTGATGATTATGATGATGAAAATAATATTGCAAAAAGAACCAGAAATCCTAATGTTTTTAAGCTTTGATTTTCACTTGATCTGCATCAGTGGTTGCAGGAGGCAACAAAAAGAGGTTGTGACAGTTACATCTGATTCCTGATTCCGAGTGTCTCATTCCGAGTGTCCAGTGAATTGAGCAGAAGTCAAGACAGACATGCAAATCAAATATTTCTTCTCATTCTCAGCAAATTATAAAGCAGCATGGAGAGGAAGCCATGTTCAATCAGAAACTTGACACTAATAAGAGAACGCAAAAGGCATCTGCAGGAATTCCAAATCACTCTCATAGCTGTCTGTTGCAGCAGGAAATTGGTAATTCTGTAAGATGAGTTCATTTTAGAATAAAGGTCAGACAAGCTTACTTTACATTAAAAAAAACCATATTATTTCTCTAAAAATAATATGTTGCTGTGTCAATATTCTTGGCTTTTTATTGTCTAATAATAAATAAGTTGTCAGAAATTCTTGAGAAAACTATTGAATCTTTTTTAAAAAGACCCTGGGCTTTCACCCCTAAAAGAATGGTTTAAACTGATTTGATTGAGAAAACACCTTTTCTGTCACTGTTAGAAATGCTGCCAATGCCTGTGGAAGTAACACAATGAAAAATGAGTCATATGGCCATTACTCACAACAATTTAGTGATGATTTTTATTTGTATAAAAAATCAACATGTTGAAAGTTTTTTAAATGTTTTGATATCTGACTTGTATGGAAATCATTAGCATGATATTGATTTTGACACTGATGGGACGGGATATGCCTCTTTATTTAAACATTCATTTTGGAATTTTCACATTTTGAATAAAAGTTTGTAATCTGGCCCGTTTGAATATCACTTCTTCAAACATAAACATCACAAATATGACAGATTTGGGCTGAATATATTGATCAGAGTAACATCAGGCAACACAAAGTTCCTTTAGTAAAAACTCACATGATATTATGTCTGAATGATATTGATACATTGTCGGTTGGGAGGGATTGTGTGTTCAATATTATGATTCATTGAGAGTCCTTCAGTGTGCAAGAACATCTTTGAAACTTTCTAGCCTAAGTCAATACTTGGCTAGCTGACCCGTTATGAGGGAGAGCTAGCAGATAATGTATTTCACGCAAGATTAGTGTTGATCTAATGCTGAGACAGTTTATCCCGAAGCCCTGATTGTCATTGATGCAGGGTTTTTTTTAATAAAAGAGACAACCAAAGAATCAGTATATTTGTACTGGAACCTGATTGAGGTCAAAGTTCTCATGTCAAAGGGGACGTGTCTCATACAAGTTACAGTGTCAGAGGGTGTGATTAAAGACACTGTGATGTTGTTTGTCTGCTAGCCTAAATGTTCTGGTGTTTTCCAAAACTATGAGATAATGATTTCTTTAATCACAAAGACGTCTTATTTTCACACAAGACAATATTGCAGTGCCTTGACCTACAGAGGAAAAAGGTTCTAGAAGTTCCTCTTTAAGAGATAGTTGTCAATATAAAGAGTTTGACAGACACAAGTGGTTTATTAATGCAGTTAATGTACTTTATGTGTGCATGGTGTTATAAGTAATGTGAGTGAGTGAGTGTTGATTTTTGCCACATTAAACAATATTCCAGTGCAGTTGCAGTGTCATGAAGTGTCATGAAGTGTCATGAAGTGTCAGACAGTAACATGCAGACTGGGTAGAAGCCACAACCTTATGCTCTTTTAAATTGTTCTCATAAATAATAACCCAAACTTGGAGAATATAAGATATTATAAGAATATGTCAACAAATTATGTCAAGAATGTGACCCTGGTGCTGACCTTCGTGGTATCCTGCTGTACTGCCTGGAGAAGGGGAGGTAACCAGTTGACGTTGCACTCACAGTGAGAGTCAAGGAACACCAACACGTGGCCAGCAGCCTGGGACGCTCCTGAAACAGAAGCAGTAAATGTGTTCAACAGCCTGGGACGCTCCTGAAACAGAAGCAGTAAATGTGTTAAACAGCCTGGGATTGCCCTGAAACAGAATCAGTAAATGTGTTCAACAGCCTGGGACGCTCCTGAAACAGAATCAGTAAATGTGTTAAACAGCCTGGGACGCTCCTGAAACAGAATCAGTAAATGTGTTAAACAGCCTGGGACGCTCCTGAAACAGAAGCATTAAATGTGTTCCAACAGCCTGGGACGCTCCTAAAACAAAGTATACTTGTGGTGACAGGGATGAGATACAGAGAACAGTGACAGTTAACTGACACAGTGTGGAGTCTGGAATTGGTGTTGTTTTGCAATCTGATTGGTTTAAACAATTGGTTAATTTAATTTTTTAATATTGATACTTTTCTTGTTAAATTTTACTTTGTTCCTGTCCTAACATTTGAAAATATGTTCACCTGCAGAATGATATGAATAATGTATCTGGACAAAAACCTTCCCAAGTGCTAACAGGTTCTGTATTCTACCAAATAGCAGATTTGATTACCATGGAAACATATTTTACATTGTGGACATCAAGAAAGATTCAACCAGTTAAATAAATGAGAATTCTACGGATAACTTGCTTTTGATGTTGGAACCACCTGCATACTAACATACCAAATTTCATGAAATTACCTGCATAAATGAAAGACCAATTGTGCATAATAACTTTTTCAATATGATTGTTATGGAAAACTAACAATATTTTGAATGGAGGCAAACATTAAACATACACATCATCAATCTCATTCATTGCCTCAGTGGTCATTCCAGAAATTACAACATAATTTTCAGCACTCTATGCCTTGCATACCCAAAGGAATTTGTTTCAGCAGATATTTGAGAGTGATTATCCTCATTGACGTTGGAATTCAGGGAAGACGTTTACTCTTGCTCTTGCCTATTGGAACAGTTAATTAAACATGACGTTCCTTATGCCTATTCATATTGGAGCCGTCTCTGTCACAACATATAGAACAGAAGCCATACAAGATGGAGGTGACATTAAGAGTCTTTACAAATCACTGTATATATAGTTACTGTGATGACACTAGGTCTTCTTGGCCAAAATGGGCAAGCAAAAAGCATTGAAATCTTAACAGGTTTTCAAAAACCTTTCCACTTCAGGGTTCTTAGTAAGGCCACAATAAAATGATTATTAGATTTAAATTTCAAAAAAATGTGGGCAGAATTTGCTACCATGCTGTCATCAAATATCTCCAAATGAAAGAGCCAAACTCCAACAGTCATCCATGTAGACTTGGTGTCAACTTTAGGGGACGATGCTCCTTCCTTTGCCTCTGTTCAGAGGTGGGCAGCAGAGTTCAGGAGGGGAAGAGAAAGACTCAAAGAGTCCAAGATCAGGAAAACCTCCATGATCAACTGCCACCACTAAGGTCAATGTTGACAAAATACATGACATGATTATGGATGATCGACGTCTCACCACATGTCACACAGCCAATACAGTAGGCATCTCTCAGGTGATAGGTCAGAGGGATGAACTGGGCATGACAAAGGTTTCAGCATGCTGGGTTCCATGGCTTCTGACACCTGATCAGAAATGTTCCAGGTTCACCATCTCTCATGGGAGTTTACATTGAAGCAGACCCAGCTGATTTTGTTAACCATGGCCCTGTAACCATGGATGATTCTTGGGTTCGGAACTCTAAGCCAGAGACTAAATAACGGTCAAAGCAGTGAAAACATCTTACATCTCCTCTTCTGAAGAAGGCAAACTCCATCAGATGGCAAGGTTATGTCTTTGGTTTTCTCTGATTCCAAATGAATCTTAATGGTGGACAATCTCCAGAAAGCATTAATGGCCAATATTATGCTAATCTGCTTAGACAACTGCATGTGAATATTCAGGCGAAACATTGTGGGAAAACACACTGAAGTGTGTTGTTCCATGAAGACAATGCACCTGTGCACAAGTCTGTTGTTGCCATGGCTGTAATGCATGACTGTGGCCTTGAACTCATACTGGAAGAAAAAACTGTCTGACAAACATTATGCAAATGCTGATGATGTCATTTCTGCTGTGGAGGACTTTCTACACCACCAGGAGGAGCCTTCTGCACCAGTGAGGTCCAGGAACTCTGGCATGGCCTGATGTGTGTGGACCTCGGATGGGACTATTTGGAAAAATCAACAAACAACCAAATCCACCAATGCACTCCATCAAAGCTAGTCTCAGAACTTTCAGCAACCCTCCCAAATACATCCTGGGGTACTTGGGGCAATCCATGCCCTTTATCCCAAGTGTCACGATTTGGCTGAAATATTGCCGATGTGACGTTAAAATTAAACTCACTCACTCATTCTCCCAAGTGGGTGATGGGATGATGAAGCAAGTGTATAACACATACACGCATTCTGAGTCAGTGTGATGAATTACTTATAGTGTCACTCAAGAAAAAACTTTGATGAAGAAAATGATGATTAGAAATATGGTCATGATTATTATGATGAAAGTAGATTTTGATGACAATGAGTTAAATAGAAGATGTGATAATAATATTATTTCCTCTGACAGTGGTAATTTAATCAGTGACTCAAAAATTGCCTATAAAATAGCTTCAATAAAAATGAAAAGATCATAAATAAATAATTCACAATTTGATGAAATCACAGAGATTCATTCCATACATCAAAGAGATGATTTACTTGAGCTTGATGTACATCGGCAATCATGACAGGAAGAAGCAGAAACCGAACACAAAATTGGGGTTATTCTTAAAAAGCTGAGCAAGAAATTCTGCTCGCATTAAATTGCAACAAAAGAAATTCTTAAAATTGAAATTTACAGGAAATCTATTATTACCAAAAAAAATCAGAGACAAATCCTGTGTCAAGAGCAGCTGGTAACTACAACAAAGGAAGTTGCAATTTACGCTGCTAATTTGCATATTAAAAAAAACTAGCGACGGGCAAAGGCATAAATCTCGATTCATTTCAGCTTTCACTAAAGCCCCTAATTTCTTCATCCTGAAAATCGAAATAAACCACTATGCATCACGCTAAAGTTATGCAATTATAAAACACTTCTTGCCAACCTATCCAGTATTAGGGTCTAGCTTGTCATTATAAATTCTATTTAGATCCACTTAAAATATTATTTATTTCATAAACTCTGATTAGTGCAAAATGAATGGCAATAAACTAGTCCAAAATCTAAATTTACATTTTTTCACAATTACAAGGATCTTTCAAAAGTGACAGTTTATCTGAAAAACTGTTCCTGAATATTAAATTTCATTTCAACTCAGATGAAAAACTAGTATATTTTAAAGATTGTTAGGAAAATAATTGCATTTAATTTGATCCAGGATTGTATTCAGTGCCCCTACTTGACTGGGAATTAAAAACTGAAGCAATAAATTTTCAAATGTGACACTGACAAGATGCTTCAGATTTTTCACAACAACACAGGGAATAAATCAGTGTGGTAAGGAGTATTTAATGACGGTTTTGTTTTTCAAATCAATAACTTCTTCTTTGAATGAAAACTGTGAAATGTTAGATCCAGGATAAAATTGTTCCTGCATGTGAAAAATGTAGTTGAATTTTAATTGTCAAGTAAACGCTTTGAAACATTTCAGCTGTTAGAAAAAACAGTTTTGCATGAATACACAGGAAGAACCAGTATACAATAGAAAGTTCTGAAGCTCACCTACAGTTAATTGAGAACACCGATCTCAATATGATACATAGATCCTTGACCATAAATGTGTAAAATCAGATGTGCAATGTCAACTAGCAGATAAAAAAAAAATTCTGATTTGCAGTGTAATGGATTGATTGATGACAAGTAGTAGCACCTACAAATCTGAAAACATATAATGTTTGTCAGCATTGTAAAAAACATTTACAAAAGTTATCAGTACTTATTGTAGAACTCTCTCTCTCTCTGTCCGTAAACAGCGGAATGTTATGCCGTCACCCTTGAATATGATGATGCCATTATACAAAGGACAGACATTCTCCTTCTGAGATAACTGAATCTACCTGGCGAGCAGAATGTGGGAAAAAAATAAATTAAAGTTGTTCTGATAAATAGTGATGTAACGTAATGTTGTATTCATATGTAATATCCATTTAAGCAAGCCAAAGGTACAGGTTTTTTCAGATTTTGGATTAAAAAACAACAACATACTTATCAAGAACAGTATTCCTGCAAAGTGAAAAGTGTGAAAGATTTCCAGTATACAATACAACTCAACAAACACATCTTCCAACACTCACTGTCAAACCAAATTCATTCACTCATTCATAATATTCCCCCAATGTCTATGCTTCCAGTTCATTCCAATGTTCAAAGATAATCTGATGTTATCTCAAACATCTTAAATTACAGACTCAACTAGTGTTCCCTGTGTGTGGCGAGGTCATGGGCTCCTCGCCCATTGAAAAGGGTTGGACTTAATTTTGCAGGACTCTTGTTATATATTTGAGATCTTACATGCATACATCTTGGAATGGATGCAAATGATTTACAATGCCCTAAACCCTAGACTCTAAAATAGATATGACCAGGTATAGACTAGCATTTAGACCCAGAAATAAAGTTATCTACAAAAAGAAACGAAAATCCAAATGGAACACACCCTAGAGCTGAGGCAACCAAGACTTGCCAAATCATTATAGACTTGAGTTAGCCTCATTTTTGAATGTATTCTTTTGGGTCTTGGAGACAGCCTATCTGCGTCCCTCCAAAGTCTTGTATCTGTCATTCCAAAATCTTTATGCCTCAGTGTCGAGGACATAAGTTTTATCATCATACAGTAAAACAGTTTGGTAAAACAATTATTTAAAGCTTTCATTCAAGAGCCCCTAATTCTATAGTATTGGTATATAATTGTCTTGTTCAAATGACCCTCACCTATTGTGGATTGGGTACGAATAAAGTCCTAGCTTTCTGGTGCTTGTGTGAGAGGCTAGACTGTATCAGGTGGTCTGGATCAGTAATATTTGGATGATTGCATGTCATCGTACCCTTACAGCTTGTGAAGTTCATCTTAACGTCAACCTTAGGTTTGCCTGGCCCTGATTCTTTACATGTCACCATGATACAGATTGTTTGACTCCATGATACAGATTGTTTGACAAGTGAACAAAAAACCCATCAATCTTCTCACACCTACTTTCATTCTACTCTAATATCTTGTTTCATTTTTCTCCAAAATCAAGTGTTTCTTTCTTTATTCCATTCTTTATTTGATACCATCTCTCATTCTTTGCTCACTCAATCCACTCACTATATATCTTTCATTCCACACTATTCCACTTACTCTGACTGCCTCTGTGGTGTAGAAGGTTGAGCATCTGTCTGGACAGGGGAAGGCCAGTGGTTTGATCCCCTGGCCACGTCATACCAAAAGTCTTTCACAGAGAATATTTATTGCATTAAGGGGCTAAAACAAGGACTGGTCGGCTTGGAGTCAGCATACACTGCCTGAGTAAGGTATCCATGTTAAACTGGAGCTTGGTATCTCATGCAGTGGGTTAGCACTATATAACTTGCATAAGTCCAGACTTGTACAACCAGACACACACACACACATGTCCATGCACATTACTTTATAAGTGAAACAATCTTGAATGCAACAGTAAACGTCATTTCGTCTCACCTCCAAATCCACTACTTTCATACTATATCCAATAGACACTCTCACTCCGAGCCCTCTGCTCCTCTCTCATTCTGTACTATCTCATGCCATCGTAACACTCGGACATTCCATCATTAACCTTCACGACCATTCTTTACCAAAACATTCTTCCATATTTCTAAAGGGAATGGAAAGTGTCACATGTGTATTGATGCCATGAAAGCAAACATTATGTAAATTATGCTGCTAGCCAAAATGAAGTTGAGGAGAAATATTGCAAGGGATCATCTGTACAACACAGCTCTCCAACCTGATTTGAATAACAGAAAGGTGCTTGTCAAGAGGGAACCATAAAGTGACGGCGGCCTCGACTGAAATGTACAACTGAAATTGACGTTCCTTCACTGATATGGAAATACACGGCAAATACATAAAAACTGCTGTCAGGTTTTACAACACAGGTTCAATGTCAGATCAGAATTAAACCGTTTAACTGACACTCAGCTTTCTATCTGGCAACCATAAAACTGGTTTACAACTTGAAGTCTGACCTTGCTGTCCCGTATTTTGCAATCAACGAGTTGGATATAACATAGTCATCCATACTGTTGGGATTCCATGTCAGAAATAGATGAGCATCATTTCGTTTTCTTTGTGGAAATTTGTAAGCTACTCATGAAATGTGGCCGTGTTAGATGCAGGCTACAGAGACAACTGCCTAACAAGTGCTGGCCAAAAGACAAAATTCCAGGAATCAAAAACTGATCTAGACATTGAAAGTGGTTATGATGTTCTGTGCTTTTAGCTGGCCTCTCAGTGAGTTGATGTGAGGATTAAAGCACTATAAAAGTTATTTCTTGTCATTACTATTATTTATATGGGGTCTAGCATTGTTACCATCACCATCACCATCACCATCATCATCACCATCACCATCATCATTATCATTTTACATATGTAATGATAGGAAATAAATCCATTTAAGATAGACAGATGAAGTCTTCCCAAGTACTGACTTGCGATGGGTTATAGCCGAGGACCACTTATCACCAACTCCCCGTTATAGCGCACACGTGATCGCATCTCACTTTACTTTTGCTCGTTTTATTAGAAGAGAGAAATATGTATCTGAAAATGATGAACAAAACGGGTTCTTGTGAAGAAATATTTAAAAAGTCACCTTTCTCAAGTACAACTTTAGAAAAGACAAGCGAGCGGTGTCATGTGACCAAATCATGCGAAAATATAAATCAAACAACATGATGATGCACTTTCAGTTCTGTCATTGCTTGCTATCTGTCTGTCATTACTCCCCCAAAATACAATTCTGAAACCTATTTGAGCTATTTTTCCCAAAATGCATCACTATATATCGTACAATCCATAATACATAGTGTTATTAAGCATGTGTAAATCAAATTTGGGGAATATTGTTTTTGTCAGTTTGCAGATGACAAATTGATAATAACATTTCTTATTCATTTCGATGAATAAAAAGATTGAGTGCGATACCCGAGATACTAAAATATGTAATTTGTATAACTGAAGCGGTGCGCGTGATCACATAGCACATGCTGTAAAGATGATGGCGATAACTGGTACAATAAGTCAACGGGAAAGTTCTATTTCCACTGTTTTGATTCCCTATTGTAGTGTTATAAAAGAATTTGCTCATAGTTTCACAAAAATTAAAGGAATTGGTACAGTCAACTTTGTACACAGAATATGTCAGAAATAACATGAAAAAAATGGCAATAACTGGTCGGTGACCAGTATCTGAGTTACAGTCATTTGAGGTTTGTGGGTCTATATTTTCATTCTATAAAAAAGCTGATAAGATATTAGACCTACAGCACACCACTTCAGACAGTTTATTAAAAACAGCAAGTTCAGCTCGACAAGAATCACAACAGCTACTCTTTCAGTCTATATAAGGCTATTTTGGCTCTGATTTGAGTAGCTGTTAAATTCACTCCCAAGGTGCATTGTGTAATACCACCAGTTATAGATGCCACGTCAAGCTGGCCACGACAAGGGTGTTATGAGAGTGAGATAATCGGCCGTACATGTCATGTCATGCTGAAAGGAAAATTGGCGGAAATAAACCCTTCGTCAATTTCACTGTCAGTTCCATCAGAATATTTTTAGTAAGGGAACCTCATCAATAAAGTTGTACCGAGCAGGAGTGTTTAACTGAGCTTATTTGATAACCATAACAAGACAAAAATCAATAACACCCAAATCCCCACATGCTAATAACTTTTACTCCACTTGCAGCTCCGTTCAAACTACGTAATTTCAACCCATTCCTATGACGTGAAGTTATCTCGAAATCCCCCTCAGCTGAATGCTCTGTCATTATCTCTTTGACTGGTGGTCACAATATTACAATGAAGGGTTTGACTTCACTGTCGGGTAGCTTCCTTTTGTGTCAGGTGAAATCGACAAGCTTGTCAATTGCAGCGCTGATTGGCTGCCATTCATCTACCTCCAGCTGATCAATGTATAATTAGATATGGCATCGCTAACGACGTATTAGTCAAGACATAAATTGCCCGCTAGCTACTTGCTCATTATTGAAATTCAGAGCTTTCCCGCCATGACTCATGTGTTGTTCACTTACCAAGAAGGCGAGCACGCACAAGCCCCTGACGTCCAACTGTCCGAATCAGAGAAACCTTTGGCCATTGTTGAAAAGTTGTCAGTAGTTCATCAATGTTGCCTGAAAATACAAAAACAGTTGAAACAGTATATCATCATGCGTCTTTATCAAAACTTGTTTTTTTAGATTTGTACATGTTCCATGAAATATTAAAGTTTTATTTACATTTATTATACATTATTTGAAAGCAAATCCTAATTTTTTGTTATTTTCAACAAAGGTGTTTTAAAAAAAGACATATTTTTCTTGAATTTCCTTTTGTAGATAGAGGTCAGTACCCCAACAGAGATTCCTTGAGCTAATAGGTTTCAATACTAATACTTGTGATAACAGCCATCAGGGACTGTGGTTGCGATGTGTGTCACCTGTCTGATTGTGTAGACTCAAGATGATGCTTTAAACATCTGGTTTGTCAGGTTCAGATTCCACTATTCACCCCCCACCATGATACAACTAGAATATTGCTGACTGCAGCATAAAACCACATTCACTCTCTCACTCAACAGCTATCTGCAGCACATGTTTTAAGAGATTACTAACAGGGTTATAAAATGAATGAATAAAATGTGCTGTCCTGGTTCTGCACAAGGATAAAATAGAGACATCTGCTTGTCGGGGCTGTATTCAGGAGAGACAGACATTCATTTCTCAGATGAAACTCACAGAACAACAAAGGGAAGATCAATATTTCAGTGAGACTAGGAGAGAAAAGAGGGAGGTAAAAATGCATTTCTTGTTGATCCTGTGGAAGGATTTCACTTGTGGAGTTGAGGCCGGGATGAGTGCAGCAAAAGTCCAACAATAGAGATGTCCCCACAGACAAGGACAACATCTAAGAAAAATGTGGAAACTATTCTAAGGGGGACAGACACAGAAAAGGATACTTCTCTTACAGAAAGTCACTTAAAATGAGATGTTTGCTCTGAAGGAGGTAACATGAAAAACAATTGCTTTCAAAGAATTTATATCAATTTAAATGAGGTCATATTAAGAAAAAACAGTTGTTTTAAAGGAGCTAATTATAAAAAGATTTTTATAGGTCTTCTTTAGAAAGACATTTGTTTTATAGCTCATATTACAAAAAAAGGAGGTCATATTGATAAAATAGTTACTTCAAAGGAATGCTTATACCAGTACTGAGATACATTAGATTTAAAAGAAAGGTGTATGCTTGGGAGGTTATCACAGAGAAGACAGCTGTAGGCCTTTGAGGAGGTCATCACAGAGAGAAAAGTATATGCTGTCAAGGGAGGCTATCACAGAATAGACAGATTTATGCTTTGAAGAGGTCATCACAGAAAAAGATACAGTTCTTTCACTGAATATACGAGGGGTGGCTGAAATGTTCTCAGCCTAACTACGAAGGATGTATAGCACACCCTAGCAGTTAGTATATTATCAAGTACAATACCTTCCATGGTAACAATATGGCTGAAATAATGCTGATGTGGAGTTATATTTTCACTCACTTACTCACTGCTTACAGGCTGCATTAGAACGAACATACAACCAGGCAGCATGTTTCTGCAGACATCAAAGTGACTAGGTATTCTCTGTTGATGATAATTGACAAAATTTGCTACCACACATCAAATATCTCCAAATGAAAGAGCCAAACTCCAACAGTCATCCATGTGGACTTGGTGTCAACTTTAGGGGACGATGCTCCTTCCTTTGCCTCTGTTCAGAGGTGGGCAGCAGAGTTCAGGAGGGGAAGAGAAAGACTCAAAGAGTCCAAGATCAGGAAAACCTCCATGATCAACTGCCACCACTAAGGTCAATGTTGACAAAATATGTGATATGATAATGGATGATCGACATCTCCCACATGTCACACAGCCAATACAGTAGCATCTCTCAGGTGATGGGTGAGAACATTCTGAGGAATGAACTGGGCATGACAAAGTTTCAGCACAGTGGGTCCCAGGCTTCTGACACCTGATCAGAAATGCTCCAGGTTTATCATCTCTCATGAGAATTTACGTCATTTTGAAGCAGACCCAGCTGATTTTGTTATCATGGATGAATTTTGAGTTCTCCACTATTACAGCCAGAGACTAAATGACAGCAAAATACCTCCATTTGGTCTCTCTTTACAATCGTCACGATATGGCTGAAATACTGTCGATGTGACATTAAATATTAACTCACTCACTCACTCTCGTTACAATGTTAGATAACTACAATGCCCTCTCCAAACCGAACTTATTCAAGTACCATTTTCTCATTTAGAAGACAGCTGCCATGCTTCCATGTTTTTTAACCATCCCTGGCACTTTATTTTGTCCTGTTGTTCTTGTAATTGAATCATCTTTTGACAAAGTAATTGCAAGTTGTTCATTACTGCTGTTTATTTTCATTTAATACGTTATTTGCGGGACGCACCTCATTTTTTTCTTCTCCATGTTATGGACCAAGGCTGTTACAACCCATTTTCCATATAAAACAAATTAAGTCGTGGTTGATGTAATTATTAGGAAATGAAAATATAGCAGCGCACGTTAATTTCATCAGTATGGTGCTGGTCGCATGATGTACAAGGCTTTGCTGTGTACTTAGACCATGTCAGTTGCAGCAATTGGATTAGTTTTGCCATTTCAGAGAAACACAGCATATAAATACCATAATGGTTTTGGGTGGCAGTAGATTGTTCTTGTGTAAATATCAGCAGTCATAGCAGATAGATTCTTAGATAAATATCATCCAGCGTGATTGACGACTTGTCAAAATAACATGTAGGTTTCCCACTGGGCCGGCCCCTGCTATATGAAATGACTGTATACAAGGGGTCTTGTCTGTTTGGCGGGATGCACATGCTGTTGTTGTAAGCCACTTTCATGTTCTTTTTCATCCTGTCTATTTTTCAGTTTTCCTTTTTCACAGAATGAAATATATATGGAGAATCAATAAGCCATTGAATAAGAGGGCAATGTTTAATTGCTTTTGTAAATTTTAATACATGTATTTCATTGACTTGGACTGCTTAACAAACCAACAAGAAATATCTTAACAGTGAGGTGTAAAGGAGCATACACTAAATAAGGACAAAACAATGGTTTCAACAATGCATGACCAATTTAAAGATTATATTTGCATTTTGTTAGAATCATCCAGTCGACTACATTTAGCACAGATTTCTTCTGAACATGTCACTGTTATTCATATTGCCAATGCATATTTATTTCTATATTGTAGTTGAGAAGGTTTAACTTAATGCTTGACAGTCCCAGCCTCATTCATTGCAGAGCACCACTAATTGTGACATCACAGTTCTGTGGGTATGCATACTCTCCTCACAGCCATATTTGGTTCTCTATAAAGAGAGTAACAAATGTGTCATGAGCTGCAGTGGAGCTCTTGTTTCACAGACTGGTTCTTGTTAGAAATGGTGTGTATGTGTAGAGATTATTGTGATTTATATTTGGGAATCTAATTTTAGCTGATAGCCATGTTAGGATTTTCCTTTTATCAATTCTCATATCTCCCCACATGAAGGAACAACAAATGACATTTTCTAACTTGTATTTCCATTTTAACTATAACCCAGAAATTGTTTGGTAACACATAGGAAAATCCACCCTGCATCATCTGTGGGGCAAACCCTCACTGTAGCTGATGTATAACATCCATCAATATACAAGTGACCCTCCTACAAACTGAGATGAGTGTGTGTTGTTTCATCCCAGTTTGTAGGAGGGTAATATTAGGCTATACAAGATAGTTATGCGATAAATCGCAAAGAACAATGAAGAACGGGGCGTGGTTGATTTCCCAATATGACATTGTTCTACCATGACATCATTTCTGGAGAATCACGGACGTATATACGTCTTTGGGAGAATTAAACATACGATTTCAACTTCATGATGTCACATATTGGACGATGTTATTACATGTATTTAGAGGGAGTGTCTAGTGAGTTGTTCCCCACAAATGGAGATGGGCAAGGCAGATAAACACAATGGCCGAACGATCGTTTGTAAAAGCAGGAGCGATATGACAATCAGTATTGGGAGAAAAGGTACAAGTAATCAACTTTGAGAATAAGTGGGCAATACCCACCTGTGCATAAAATGAACTTTACAGATGTCAGATTCTATTAGAGAGTCATCATTATTAAAATACGGGTAAATATTTTGAAAGCTTGTACATTTTATCATCATCCTCAAAGAGGATGTACATAATGTAAATATCTCATAAGAAATAAACGACTTGTTGTCATTGTTTTATCATACAATAAAATATTGCAGGGAGAAAAAACACTCCAGGCTGTGCCCCTCATGGTTTATTCTCCCTGCAGTGTTTTATTGTATGATAAACAACTCCCACTCGCCGTTTATTTCTTAAATACAACAAGCATAGGGCTCTGGGTACTTTGAGTAATTCACAATACTGGATCATCTCTAACTAAGAATTGACTTTCACTTTGTGTGAGTTCATTAAACTATGCACCTTCATAAAGTGAGGGTCAAACTGTATGATGTCAGAGGTTGCTGTCAGTCTAGACACACATCGAGTCAATACTACGGAAGTTTGGATGTGCATTTCTTTGATTTGTTCACTTGGATGGGTCGTAGTGAGGATATTCTTGAATGGGCATTTAGTCAAGCTCTCTGTCTTATCACAATGAATGCTAAAACACTAAGTTCAAGATTAAAGATCTAAATGATCAGAAACAATGCTTGTGTCTGAATTCATCACAAGGGAATTCCCGGGGTTTCCCCAGGAATGTGGAAGCAGTCTGTTAGTGGTTACAGTATTTCAAGAGTACAGTCTCATGAAAAAACATACGAAAAGTGTTGTTCATACGCTTATGAACGTCAGTTTCACAGTCATGTTACTGGCCTATCATCCAATGGAAAAGCCTATATCATGTCACTGCAAATTAAACAATTTTTCCAATGTGGATAGAAAAATATGTGTGTATAGCTGCTTTGGCCATTTTCAATCCACATGCAAAATGGTTTTTGAAGATCTACAAAGTTTCACAAAACAATGGCTTCACATTAATAGACTCCAATCTCGAATTATCCAGTGTAATACATCTCCATTCTAATTATGATAATACCCTGGAACCATTCTCCACCATAGCTTCCTTTCAGATGTGACATCATCTTCACCATTATTCTCTTATTCTCACCCCGAACATAGCACAGAATTTCTCTCACTCATGTAATCTGAGTAACTTGATTGATCTGCCATATTTAGCACTGTGTAATGGAAATATGGTCCAAAATAAAGCTACGGTAGCAAATGGATCCAGGGAATGTATCATAATAGAATAATGACATGATACACTGGATAACCAAGGATGAATGTACTCATATCAAGCTCAAATCTTCAAGATGAAAAGCAAACATATGATCAACTGTGTCAACCAACCTTCCTGGGCCTTGAGGCCATTGAAGGCAGATTTTGATGATCATCAATAGTATCACAAATCAGGTTGGAAGCACCAGTTGGCTGAGATAGCATGTTTATGACAGTAAAAGACCACCAAACCCGCCCAGAAGACCCTCCCCGGAATATGCTGCTCTTTGTTTGTCCAGCTGCTCATCGCCACCCTTGGACTACCATTGTTTGTTTGCAAGCAGGGATTATTTTAGTAACTAAATAACGATCATCTGGGGAGGAATTATTTGTGGATACTTGGGTGTTGAAATACGGGATGAAGACTGCAAGAAAAACTAATATTTTTACAAGTGTTTCCTGTCTGGGGATCACTTGGGTTGAAAATAGACGGAAGAACTTTTTTATGAGGTGATATAGATTTTTATCTGGCATATTTACACATGATAAGATTTATAGATGTAAAGAGAGCCATCTAATGGCTGCACACGCTTACACACGGGAGGATATGGTTGAGGGGCATTTGATGCCAATGTGCTGTTGGGATAACAGCACATCGGTATAGGATTGTCTCATATCTGCTGATGTTATTTCAAGATTACAGATAGGTTCCTGAAGAAGTAAACAGACAGAATACTGTTTTCCTCACAACGTGCCCCAGGTAGGAGGACATGAGTACCTGTTATGGACTTTGATAAAATGCCAGCCTGACCCTGTAGGAATAACAAAAAAAATTCCTTTTTCTGTGAATTAGAACAGCCCTTACAAATCATATTTCTAAGAACGGCAATATCAGAATATGAGTTTTTTTCCATGTGAATTATTTCTGAGACAAATGACAATGATGATACCACATGAGTGTGTCCCATATGGATCTGCCATCATCATCAACCTAGCCCTGTATCAAACGGTTCAGTGCAGATTAGGAGAGAACTTTCAAAAATATCATTTTACTTGAAAGCATGATGCTGCAATGAGAGCCAGCAAGGGTCAGTTACAGGGATGGATATTGCCAACAAGCCCACTGCTCCCTGTAGGGGGAGGCCTGGAATGAACCATGGAAGGGCCAGACAGGCCCCTGAGAGATGGACTAGGAATTAAGTACTTTTCACTTAGGAATATCTGCAAAAGAGACTAAAACCAAAGCCTTCTGACTAACGTTTTATCAAGTTAACAATAATCCTGCTCCATAAAAGTAAAACAAATGAATTTTCAATTAATAGTGACAATTTCAATTTCAACGACAGGTCATAGTGAAACATTTGCAAGATGTCAACAGCATGGAAAAAACAAATGCCACTGCTTGCCCATGTGCAGAATTGGTCTTCTGGTAATACATGATGCACCCTTAAGTTTTAATTGAAGCATGATGTACATGATTGATGTTGCCCTAGAAACATTCATATATGTCCGATGACAATTAGGAACAGTTCTTGGTTTGCCATTATCAACTATCCTTGAAGTTTTGAAGCCAAAAGGGAAACACATCATGTTGATCATTTCCCTTTCTGTTTCTCTGGATCTAAAGTACACATTTCTTGAAGAGATATGTGGACATGCTGTAAATAATTCTAGCAGACAAAAGTCAGAGGCAAGTCCCAAACTAATTCTACAGGTGCTGAATTAGTCTGTTTTACAGACCCTGATACAAATATATATCAAATACAGCCCATGCAAGTCCATAATGTTTGGCAAGTCTAGATTACTGCAGTATCAGATTTGATACTTACTGCCCTCTAAACTGACCCCCCAGCTTCCAATGGGAGGGGTGTGTGTTTGGGGAGAGGTGGTGGGGGCAATAAATTTTCCTGTCACACACACTTTCAATGGCATGCCAGTGATGGGTGATAGTATCCTTTACACTTGTCGTAAAATTCCAAGAAATTATAGTTCTGCAGATTTGTTTAGTCTCTGAAAATGAAGAGAGTCACAGGGCACCCTTTTATTATATTTTTATTAAGATAACTGAACAACTGGTTTTTCTGTACGATATGTTCATTTCAGACACTAGATGTTAGTCTAGTGCTGAATCAAGGGCTCAGTGGATGGGTTATATTCTGCCATCATGTAATAATGCCATGGCATCTACACTGGAGGGCTGTACTGGTACTTATCTATCTTAATTCTGTTGCAGTAGTTGTATGTCTGCAGTCAGCAGTATAAAAAGTTCAGATTTTGGGACAACTTTTCATTACTTTAGGTTTGGCTGATCCATTAAACAAAAACGGCATCGCTTTACGATGAAAACAGCAACAGTCGATGGACTAGAAACATAATCACAATCCTAGAAGTATGACAATATTGTCACTCACCCTTAGTGCTGTTGTCATCAACTAGTATGACCTCCTTCAACAGTGATGGTGGCGACCTCATGATGACACTGTTGACTGTCCTCAGCAACACCGATGCAGCCTCATTGTGGAAACAGATGATGACACTGGCAGTGGGCAGATCAGATAGAGGCACATGGGGGCAGCTGAAACACAAGGCATACCATGAAAGAGTGAGTGAGTGAGTGAGTGAGTGAGCGAGTGAGTGAGTGAGTGAGTGAGTGAGTGAACAGTATCACTTGTGTCAACTTATTGCAGGGGAAAGTCTGAAACCCATGAGCACAGGTATGGGGCTGGCAAACCTAGAAATATAATCAAGGCGACTCAAGGATTTGAGTCCATGATCATAGGTTTCTGGCACACATAAGGGACAGTTTGACCATCAGCTACAGCACCGTTCTAGTAACCTGCCCTACAAGGGGTCCAGTGTTAAATCAGTATCAGACACATATCACTCCTGTCGTGGTAGTTGTAATAAGTCTGGAACAGACAGGTTAGAAGCACTCTGCAAACTGGTTTAACATCACTTTGAAACTAAGTAACTTTCAATCTGTTGCAGGTCATAAATATTTCATTACCACTTTTGTGAAACCCATAAGTTGTGGTGGTGATACCAAGGATCATTATCAGAGTTAATGTAGGATTCAAATTATTAATAAGCAGATCCTGACATGGCTAAGGGATGCAACTCTGCACATTGAATTATGATGCCTTAATAGACAACTATCAACTGTATGGAAATTGATATATACACACTCAGCAAAAAACTTCACGCTAATACAACAACTAAGCTTGTTATGTCAATACATAACCATTCTCACTCACTCTCTCTCTCTTACTGAAGAAACCAACATTCATTAAAGCATATAATTAGATTCCTCAAGCTGCGCATAACGATTAAAGTACATGATAAAAACCAAGCAATGTGTAAACATTTTGCCTGTATTTTGGTGTATCACGTGATAATGTAGAAATAATTCCCCAGCAATTATTCAGACAAAATCATCTCCAATATTATACACACATAGTTATCTCAAAGTACACTTAAGCTCCCAGTTTATACACAGCACTCCCTTGATTGCAAAGTTTGTTATCTCAAAGGGCTTCTCTGCGTCCATCAGTTTGATACACTGCATCAAGTACATCAAGGACGAACACTTTCAGCGAACACACCAAGCAAATATACTCATCAGCCAAATTTCTCTCAAACTTAACATGATATTCTTTCATCCTCTGACTCCTGTGCCAGATTTCTATTAATGGCCAAATTTGTGGTTTCCTAATTAATTAATGTGATTTCATATATCAGTGTTTGAATAAAAGTTCTCAAAAGATAATGAAGATTGGGACTAGTCATTTATTAGTGGGGGGTGGGGGAGGGGGGGAGGGAAAATTGATCTAAATAATTTGCTCATCCCCCCATTTTATGAAACATCCCCCCCCCCCCCCCCCCCCCCCACCAACATACACACTCAGAGTTATGATAAATTTTGATGGTACCCCCTGTTTTGCTGTCATTTTTCCCCCTCCCTTTCATCTCCACACACCCCTACCCTCCCCTATAATAAATGACCAGTCCCTAATTTGATTCTAGATCAATGTGCCAAGCAAGCACTTGGTGCATTGTTTCTGACGTCAGTTTAAAACCCCTCACATTTAATTGAACAAATATGATAGCAAGTCATGTAATCCAATTTATTTACGTCTGGGGAGGGAGAAATGGGTGTTTTATGTCCTGTGAATTCCTCATAGCTGCAATATTAAATATACACAGATAAATTGCAATAAACGACCAGACACATGAAATCAACAAGCTCCTTCCATTGTGAGCATTGGCTGGAAGCCTCCATGTGTCACTTCACATCTGAAACTTACATGCAAGTGATCATGGTGGCTACAAGCACAGCAATTACCATAAACTGTTGTGTATGATTGTTTTCTCCCAATGGTGCAATTACATTGTATTTGTGGTGGAATGTATTTCAACAGGAGGTAATAGAGGGAACATAGGAGGTTAGGACTGTAGATTCATTTTATTTCAACTCTCTGGGGAAACAATAACTAGATTAGAAAATGGATGTTGTTTTCCAGTTCCCTTTATTCAAAAGATAATCGTTAAGACTTAAACATGAACAAAATTAATTACAACCAAATGTAAACTGTGCAATGTTCTGTCAGACAACAAAGGATAACAAAAAAATAAATTATCCTTACATTTCAAACCAGACAATTTTGTTCTTGCTTCGCAAAATTTGTCTGAAGAATTTTGCCAAAATGCTAGAAAATGGGTTGACTGGAAAGAAACATAAAATTTGAGGTAATTTCAAAGGGATTTGATAAAGTGTTTTAAATAAATTTATATAAAATTTGAATTGTTATTGTTAAGATTAGGTTAAGATTTGATAAAAAAAAAAGAGAGCATAATTTCTATCAAGAGCGTTTACTAATTTTGTTTCTGCAGTTGCAATATTACAGGTAAACACAATCATAAGACATATTTTCCTGGCTGTTGATATGTGTTATCTTCACTCTCCACAGCATCTTACTTATCTTCTTATGTTTTGTCAAATCTTGATCTAAATAAGGATATAAACCTTGTGAATTTTCTATGTAAAGATTTCAGACCTAGATTCATTTCCTGTGAATTCCATGACACAGTGACAAAACAAATACAAGCTCTTCAGCCATAGAATTCAGAGATCAGAGTGAATCAGTTTCATCTGGAGATATGTTTTCTTCATGTACCCAAACCATAATCTTCACAGTAACAATTGAACCACTTCAGTGAGACACAATGACATTCCACTGGCTAATGTCCATTATTCAAACTGACATCCCTAGAGAAAATGAAGGGATCTTTGTGATGTTTTAATCTAAGTACAAGCACAAAACTATTATGATGGCATCAAGTTCTACAGAAGGGAACACTGTGCCACAGTAGATATGACGTCACAGTACGTGATCGAGACCAGCACCAAAAGACAAGCCGTGTTGATGTTACTAGATTTGACAAAACACTTTCTGAGTATTTGTCAAGTTTTCCGTCTGAAAAATGTTGCCACACTTGCTGTAAATAATGTAGGAAGCTCAGCACATTTTTTTACTTGATTCATGAAGGAAGACAAGTAGTTGAACAAGCCAAACAGGCGGGATTGTGAATGAAGTGCTTCTGAATAAATATTTTACTTTACAGTAATGCCATCATCAACAAAATGATGCTATAACGTATATTCAATACTGTTGGCAGACCAATAATAATGCTGGATTTTAAAATGTCATGGTAAAACATCTTGCATAATTCCACTAATAATACAACTCAAATACCATCAAACAAGGCACAAACCAAATACCCCCTTGAACAGATTTATAACAACCCATACTTGAATCAAGCGGCTGATTGTCACAGCCTTGTAAATGTGAATGTCAAACCAAAACACAGTAAAATCAGATGTTTCTGCAGAAAAAACCTAGCTTCCCAGCAATTAGACTGGTTAATGATGATAGCACATTCCATGTGTCACTTGTCAAATGTTCATCAATCTATTTCACGTTCTCATGCTCATAAAAAGTACATGAAGTGGGCCTAGATATGTCCTGTCCTTCTAGAGACTTGCCGCATCACAGCAGCACATGTTGACTGATGTAAATCCAGGCTGAGTTCTCCAATCTAACTACAGCTATCTGAGACATTTGTAAGGGCTTCCCAGTGTGACAGAAATTAGGGTTGGGGAAAGATGTGCAAGATAAGACATAATTATTTCTGTGAGATTAAGGAGAAAAACTTGTAAAGGGCAATATATTTTCAATGACTGGAGAAAGCAAATGATATTAACATAAAAGACACAAAATATGGTTAAGGATATTGCCAACCACACTGTCTACCCCCTTGGATTTTGGTCTTGAAAAATCAGAAATACTCAGGATATATGGTGCTTCATGAAATGCGTTGATGTACTGGTATATGGCCTCTGATGTCATCTCCTTAGTTCATGATTATGAAGCAAAGTGGCTCCATGAAAGTTTAGTTATCATAATCTGTATATTGTTATAATATCATAAGATGTGATCATAAAGTTATAAAAGTTATCAAATGTGAAAATATCATAGAAATAAATAAATAAAAAATTGGAACAAGGTGACTTGCAAATCAGATCCCTCTTCTGTCAAATCTAAAAAATTACAGATATTCACACTAACAGTAACAGATGGCAAAACCGACCAATACTGACATTGACACTGTCACAGCATGTGATTACAAAGGGAAGTACATGGACCGTAACACCCCATCTGTGGAGCCTGTGGAGCCTGTGGAGCTGCCATCATCAGATGTGGAGCCACATCATCAGACCCTTGCACTGCAGGCTGAAAGGTGTTCATCCTGGCCTCCTACCCCTGACACTCTCATTTGAAACCCAGGATTGCAACATCTCACTTTAAAAACATACCGCCCATTTTTTAAGCCATTTTTCCCCAGACACGACTTTTTCCTGGCATTGATTTCTGTGAAGTGTTACAGTCTGGGAGTTTTTTCTTGACTTTTTCATGTCAAAACCTGATTTTGTTATGACAAGAGTACAACCCTCATCTGATGACGTCATTTCTCTGCATCATTAGCGCTCGAGTTTCCTAACAATGGAAGTATCATTTTTAAACAAAAATATTCTATGTAGACATGAAACATGTTAAAACGAGAAAATCAATACATCAAATTTCTTCCAACTTTAAAAATAAAATAAAAAATCTCTTAAAACATCTTTTTTCTTCAATTATGAATTTACAGTGCAACACAGGAACATCTATTTTTCCCTTTGCTTTAGTATTATGCTTGATGATGCAGCCCAGAAGAATTCCTTCATTTGACAGGCCAAATATACAGGTTCTCAAATCACATATCAAACACAGTTAAGCCTTGACGCAGACAAAATCAATTTGGCCTATACTTAACAAGAGAACGCTGAGAAAATGCAAAGCTCCTAACAGGTAATCAGGCCACTCTGAGAATATCTTGCTACTATCAAATTTATATGCAATTTCCTGTATTGAATAATTCAAGAAGAAGGCAATCCTTGCAAGAGACAAATCTCAAGGTTATTCTGGAATGAAGGAATGCCAGACCTTGAAACCGTTACCATTATGGGTCAACCTTCGTGACAGTTCATTCTCCTAATCTGAAATGTAATTTGGATGGAGCCATGAAAAACAGAGGTGTGGCAGGCAATGAACGGAGTAGTTTAGTCAGAGGCCACGCTACATACGTAAAAGAATACATTTGTGGTCAATCTCATTTTGCTGTGCTCACGAAAAAATAAAAAAAGGAGAAGAGAAATGCAACGGAAGCATCAATTATGGAAAGGTCATCTTTCAATGTTCTTCTGTGCCTGTATCATATTCTCCCTCGGGGGAGATATATCTATTACTGACATGAACATGGTAATAGTAATGAAAAGTAAATCTTTGAAAAAAACAATACACAAAAATGTACCTCTATTATTGAGTGCGTGGGTGAATTGTTCTAAATGCTGCTTTTAACAGTATTTCATTTATACAGCTTGTCAGCTTCACGTGGGAGGAAGGCCTCAAGTGATGCAGGTCTTAGGCCTTTAGTACTTATGTAGGCAAGTATGGATGTGATGCTGACAATGATTAGGGTAACTAAAGAATGATGCCCATGATCACCAGATTCGGTGATGACGGTGCTGCACACTGTGACTCCATAGATGACTGGGCCGCCCTACATCTGTACATCCCGACACAGTGATTGAATGATGATGATCACATAATCTCCAACAGTACAAATTCTATCTTCAAAGAAAAATATATGTGAGGTGAGGAGCAATGGGGTTTAACATCACGTTCATGATTATTTCATTTGTACTGGTCTGGACTTCTGCTGGTTTTATAATACTAGCCCTCTGAAATACCATGCCACATTTTAACATGGATACCCCACTCAGACACAGTATACTGACTCTAAGCCGACCAGTCCTTGCTTATCCCTTTAATGCTGAGCACAACAAGTACCATCCTTTAACTCTCCTGGTATGATGTGGCCAGGGATGGAACGTACCACTGATCCTCCACTCTCTGGGAAGACACTCAACCAGGGGTCCGGAAACAGTCATAGGCGCCAGACATGTCCGATTGGGAATCTCAAATGTCCAGTTTAAAATATTGCTTACTGGACATTTAAATTTTTCTGTCCGGACATTTTAAAAAACAAGCGGGGTCCAAATAATTGATGAGCCTTGCTGTGTCCCTTCAGCGAATTCAGGTGAATAAACAGGTATAACAAACTTGGTAAATAAAAGTATGGAATATGACATAAAACATCACTAGACATGATGATTTACCACTTAAAATGTATTTCCTGCTCTCCAAGGCATAGTTTTATATGCAGAGATTAAGATTACCGTGTGTATTTTCTCGTAAACTAAGCCGGAAATAGCAGTCAACTGTGCACATGTTTCCTCCCAATCTAGTGGTGATTCAGTTAAAAAGTACCCAATGATACAACTTCAAAGACTTTTGATGCAATGGTCAGAAGAAATTGTATCTGAAATTATTATTTCATCAGGAATAATGTATTCCAATATCATGTTATTTTAGTTACAGCTTCCACCATATATACTTAAAATTATAAGAGCCACAAGTGTAGCAGCTTGGTACTGATGGTATGCAGGATATTTTTTGACGTATGGAACGATTTTGACCAGTCTGCATTGGGACTTCCCGCGCTACATGTATTTCGATTGCGAAAACGTTATGTTGACATTCAATAGTCAATCAACCTCAAATATGACTTTCAGCATGTCATGGTACGGCATTTATGATATGTGTATCAATTCTCTTACAACTAAAGTTAGTTTCAAGGCATCAATAGCGGTAATCTGACCGTGGTTGCTGTAGACAACTGTGAGTTGTGCGATCTACCGATCACTTCACATACGATTTTCGCCGAAATTATTGTAAACATTATTATAATTATTGAATGAAATTTTGAATATAATTAATAAAATACATTGCAAACATTAGTCCAGATTATCAATGCACAATTTTTTTTATTACCAGATATCATAATAATAGGATTAAATTGTGTACTTCAGTTCAGATTTATTGACTGGTATTTCCAGAGTTACGTGATCGCGGTGATATGCTGATAATGTTTTCTGAGATGGGGGAAAACATTGTGTCATTGGAAAACTTGAGTTTATAAAAAATGTCAGTAAATTTTGGGAGCCATGCTTTGCCGCGCGCTATAACCGAGTTAGCGCTATATTGAAGCGTGCATTAACGAGGGAACACTGAACGTAACAACTTGTAATGTGTGCGAAAAGTTGTACACATATACGCTATTTGAAGGGGGCGTGGCCTAAATGCAAATGTCTGATTGGGGTTTTAAATTTTCAGGGCCCCTGCACTTAACCCACTACACTAAGGAGGCAAGATATTAATGTATAATGAGTAAGGATAAAGATTCAGAGGTAAGTTGGAAAAACATAATAACATGAATACTGTGTAACAGTACTTCTGTTACATCACGGCATGCCATCTCAGTGTCGGAGGTGACAGCCAATGCTCATGTACCACTTTAGTGAAAGCTACAAGCATGGGTATGGTACTGACAAATCAAGAAGCATTATCAGGGCAAATCTGGATATGGTACTGACAAATCAAGAAGCATTATCAGGGCAAATCTGGGTATGGTACTGACAAATCAAGAAGCATTATCAGGGCAAATCTGGGTATGGTACTGACAAATCAAGAAGCATTTTCAGGGCGAATCTGGGTATGGTACTGACAAATCAAGAAGCATTATCAGGGCAAATCTGGGTATGGTACTGACAAATCAAGAAGCATTATCAGGGCAAATCTGGGTATGGTACTGACAAATCAAGAAGCATTATCAGGGCAAATCTGGGTATGGTACTGACAAATCAAGAAGCATTATCAGGGCAAATCTGGGTATGGTACTGACAAATCAAGAAGCATTATCAGGGCGAATCTGGGTATGGTACTGACAATCAAGAAGCATTATCAGGGCGAATCTGGGTATGGTACTGACAAATCAAGAAGCATTATCAGGGCAAATCTGGGTATGGTACTGACAAATCAAGAAGCATTATCAGGGCGAATCTGGGTATGGTACTGACAAATCAAGAAGCATTATCAGGGCGAACCTGGGTATGGTACTGACAAATCAAGAAGCATTATCAGGGCAAATCTGGGTATGGTACTGACAAATCAAGAAGCATTATCACGGTGAATCTGAGTATGGTACTGACATTGGGCATGCCAGAAACCTATGATCGTGGGTTCAAATCCCGGTTCACATGGATAATGTTTCATGTTTGTCAGCACCGTACCTGTGCTCATGGATTAAACCAAAGTGGTAAATGTCTAGGATCTGCATCACCTTAGGCTATTCTCCCACATTAAGCTGACAGGCCATGATATAACTCGAACACTGTTCAAAGTGGCATTAACTCCCTCACTAATAGTTTCATGAGTTATACAGATTGTTTTAACAGTTTCACATTTGCAAACAGAGGCCATAATGAACAGTTTCACATTTCACAGTTTCACACTAAGCACTCAACACATCTTGGCAGATCATAAACCTTTAACTACATTTCAAAACAAACCCGCTAGACACCCAAACAAGGACCATACACTACAAACATAACTGAAAACAAAGACAGGCATGTCACAATACCTCAGCTGCAAAAACCAGGAACAGACATTTAACTTATGAAAACGCAGGTATGAGATAGCACTTAATTTGATCTATTACTTTCAACACAAACATAAAATCTCTGTTTGTCATAACAATGATCCAATTTCAGCAGTGTTTTGAGAAACCATACAGGCTTGCTTTGAGACTACTTCTTGAAGACCATCGGTACTTAAGGACGGCCTATCAACTTCCTGGATCAACAAACCCAGACAAATATAGCCATGTTAACTTCAAACCTCATGACTATACCTCGTTTTTAATGTAATTGGAAAAACAGGTTCAAACATTAGTGATTTCCATATATAGAAAACAATTTAGAAAGCCGTACATTTTACTCTATTCTTTTTATAATGTATAGAAAAAATCTTCATTTTAAAGATCACACAAATTGGCAAAAAGACCACTTTGGAAGATTGCCAAAAGGAATCTGAAACTCATAGTTGTTACTCTCCTGCCACTGTAGCTGGATGATGTAATAATTCCATGTAGAAATAATTTGTACATTTTTATCTTGATCAAAAGGGTTAGCCTTGAATCTCTTAATGACTAGAATATGGGTCATAGACTGGGACCCTTTGCAAATCCATAAAAGGTTTTCAAGGGCGACTAATTATTACAGCTCTCAAGGAGGAAGTGATCTTTTAATGTACCAAGGCTGTAGCGACAGCTGTTGCCAAGTCTCGAGAGAGTTGTTGAAGCCGAAGAAGAATTTTTTAAAAACTAATCTATCTGCTGAATATATAATTCAGCTGTCGCTATCTGATGATGCATTAAAGGATTATTGGAAAAAGTTGAAAAACATTAAATCACCTTTATTCCTATGTGATCAGCAGCACTGATGTTTTGTCAGTGACATGATGATGACGTGTGTGTGTGTGTGTGTGTGTGTGTGTGTGTGTGTGTGTGTGTGTGTGTGTGTGTGTGTGTGTATCCTTATTGTTAGATCATTATCAACATGACTACTATCATCTTCATCATCATATTATTATTATCTCATAATGATAATGTCATCATCATTACTTGCTTACCGCTCATCCCACCCCATCCCATCCCATTCCGTCCCGTCTCATCCCATGTCATCACTTCCCGTCCCGTCCCGTCCCATCCTATCCCATCCCACCCAGACTGATTAAAATCCTATCATGATTGTCACCATCATCCTTATATTTCCAATACTTTACTATCTTCTGCTTTAAGCCCTTCTTCTTCCAAAACTCATCCCCTTCCTTGCCTCTGCTCTTCCATCCTCGATTATACAGAATATTATATCTCCATTCTATTATGATACATATTTCCAGACCCATTCACCACCATACCTTTGTTTTGACTCTGGTTCAATTGATATGACACTTAAACCAGATATCTATATAACCATTACTAGACTTGACTCAGCTTTTGCATGCCTTTCTTTTAAGCATCAGGTCTTCCCTACTCAAGAAAGCATTTTCAAGTTAAAAGTTGATTTTATTCATTTCCGTGCTCTGATTCAATGAAATACTTGGAGGACTCCATGTGACTGTTTCTAGGTAGATTCTTTTCCCATTCTCGTTTGAGATGGTTTGATTGGTTGTTGATTTACAAACTCCGTGGCACAAGAAATCCTTGCTGAGTTAATGATACATTTCTGAAACAAAGCTATTCATTGTGGCAAAATGGTATAGTGTTCTATCCAAATAGAATGGAGATTAAAATTTCAGGATAATTAAAGAATCTAGTCTTCACCTTCCCTGTTCTCTCTCTTCTATCCCTTCCCTCTTCCTCTATCATAATAGAATGGCAATTTAAATTCTGGATAATCAAGGAATCTTCCCTTCACCCATTTCTCATCATCCCACCCTTTCATCCTACCCTTTCCACTTCCCCCTCCCAATCTCTCCCCCCTTCTCCCACTCTTCTTCTCCCCCTAATGAGGAAATCATCCCCTATACACTACCCTCCTTGTACTAAGAAGTTCCACTGCCAGACTGTAAACATCAATTATATCTGTCGTACTTGTAGAATGTTTTTGAAATATGACTGCTAAGTAGAACTCCAGAAGATACATGGTCTGTCCAGGTGAATGAACAACATATTGTTGGAGTTGGGGACATTTTCTGGATAACCTGCCTCGTTTTCATCTTCAATCCTGCATTCATGTTGGACATCCGTCCACCAATACAGACACAAGGTGTGGTTAGATTGAAAACATATTGCAAATGGATGATATGGCCTTGTCTGGGTCACCTTGACATGTGCCCAAATACACAAATGTCAGGTTCTGTTCACTTTAATCCAGCAGTATTAGGGTGATCTATATTTTGTGTGTGCAAAATCTGGTTTTGAAGATACTTTATAAATGTCAGGATTGCCTGAACTTTTACAGAAGAATTATTGCTCCTTGCCTAAGAGATGCTGCCATGGGTGCTACTTTTTGTCGAAATTAGTTTACTGCCTACTGAGAAAAAAACGTGGTGACCTAGTCAAATTTTTAAAAAAAGCATCTGATAAGAAACCTTAGAGGATATTTTTTGTAACCTTATTTAACCTTTGATGTTCAAAAGCCATACTTTTTCAAAATCTTACATATTTCAAAAATGTTTGAATGCACACCCAAAGAGAACATGACAGTTCCGACATCTTGCTGGAAATGTCATCTACTCACAAATTAACATGAAATATTACCTGTAGGAGGGTATACAACCATTATACCTAAACCCCTAGACAATTGTCAATAAGACTCTCTGAGAAACATCACCTTGCTTCATGCTGTCTGCTAATCAGTTGTTCCATTGCTCTGATCTGTTTGCAAAGTGGCCATCAGCAGATTGATGTCATATCTATGCATTGTTCTTGAAATCTATTGTTCCTGACAACACAGATGATGACATTTCACCTGTAAACCCCCATATCATGTTTCTACATCCTATAACAGAAAAGACTATTGGTAAAAAATAGAAATAGCCTACTTGCAGCTTGGGGCAAAACTACTTCACTCATACTAATAATTCTGCACAACTTAAAAGTAAGAAGTGACAAAAAACATTTCCATAAGTAATTTCTTCCAAAAGTTCATTGTATGATTCCGACTTTATCATAAGCATGTGTTTATGAATCACTATCAAATAGTGATGATACTAGGTGTTTGCAAAGAGGTGAGAGTATCCTGCTCTAAGTTACTCCTTATTCATCCAAAGACTGAATTATCTGGGGACTGTACACTTACATAGCATGTGAACGTATACATGCATCTACAGAGTCGTGTGATAGTTTGGTAGTTGCAGTCTCAGATTGGATCTGTGCGAACTTTAAAACTCTAGAGACTGCCATCGGAACCACATGCTGAATGGTTTTAAAAAATCAAAAACTAATGTGGAATGCATGTAAAGTCTCTATTCCAACAACGTGGTCCAGCTCCAAACACTGGTTCATCATCTTTGTTTACAAAGAACAGATGCCTTAGCACTGGGCATTCAATCCTACTTTGCAAGAACTACTGAGACACAATTGTCCCTTGTCAGGAACCAGGTCTCCTTCTTCAAACTTGATAGTCCAAATCAGCAAAAACTGCCAGATATGTTTTTTAAAAACTCCAACCCATGTATTATCCCAAAGATTTGGGCAACGTCCTTCAGGTACCCAATACATCATCAGCCAACTGAGCCTAACCCTACAGAGAGTTCCGATCACAACATGCAACGATCTGTCATGTATCACGGTATGGCATGATACAGTTATAAATGACCAGCTTTACATAAGACGTGCATGGATTCTGACATGTCACTATTGGAATGTTTATTATGGAAAAACTGTGTTTTTTAACTATTGTTTATTGGAATATAACAGTGAGCGGTAATAATCTAATACTGTGGGATAAAAATGTTGCTTTCCATATCTGATTGATGCAATTATCATAATGTGTTGGCATATGCAAGTCCCATGGATGCACCCTTTACAGGTCACATTGATTTAGAGGTGAAACACTGTACACTTTACAGGTCCTGTTGGTGTATGGGTGAATCACTGCACACTTTACAGGGCACATTGATTTTGAGGTGAAACACTGTACACTTTACAGGTACCTGTTGGTGTATGGGTGAATCACTGCACACTTTACAGGGCACATTGATTTTGAGGTGAAACACTGTACACTTTACAGGTACCTGTTGGTGTATGGGTGAATCACTGCACACTTTACAGGTCACATTGATTTTGAGGTGAAACACTGTACACTTTACAGGTCCTTTTGGTGTATGGGTGAATCACTGCACACTTTACAGGGCACATTGATTTTGAGGTGAAACACTGTACACTTTACAGGGCACATTGATTTTGAGGTGAAACACTGTACACTTTACAGGGCACATTGATTTTGAGGTGAAACACTGTACACTTTACAGGTCCTGTTGATGTATAGGTGTTTCACCTCACCCTCCTCAACAGGGCTTGTTGTTGTATAAGTGTTTCCCCTCACCCTCCTCAACAGGGCACGTTGATATATAGGTGTTTCACCTCACCCTCCTCAACAGGGCACGTTATTGTATAGGTGTTTCACCTCATCCTCCTCAACAGGGCACGTTGATATATAGGTGTTTCACCTCACCCTCCTCAACAGGGCACGTTGATGTATAGGTGTTTCACCTCACCCTCCTCAACAGGGCACGTTGATATATAGGTGTTTCACCTCACCCTCCTCAACAGGGCACGTTGATGTATAGGTGTTTCACCTCATCCTCCTCAACAGGGCACGTTGATATATAGGTGTTTCACCTCACCCTCCTCAACAGGGCACGTTGATATATAGGTGTTTCACCTCACCCTCCTCAACAGGGCACGTTGATATATAGGTGTTTCACCTCACCCTCCTCAACAGGGCACGTTGATATATAGGTGTTTCACCTCACCCTCCTCAACAGGGCACGTTGATGTATAGGTGTTTCACCTCACCCTCCTCAACAGGGCACGTTGATGTATAGGTGTTTCACCTCACCCTCCTCAACAGGGCACGTTGATGTATAGGTGTTTCACCTCACCCTCCTCAACAGGGCACGTTGATGTATAGGTGTTTCACCTCATCCTCCTCAACAGGGCACGTTGATATATAGGTGTTTCACCTCACCCTCCTCAACAGGGCACGTTGATGTATAGGTGTTTCACCTCACCCTCCTCAACAGGGCACGTTGATGTATAGGTGTTTCACCTCACCCTCCTCAACAGGGCACGTTGATATATAGGTGTTTCACCTCACCCTCCTCAACAGGGCACGTTGATGTATAGGTGTTTCACCTCACCCTCCTCAACAGGGCACGTTGATGTATAGATGTTTCACCTCACCCTCCTCAACAGGGCACGTTGATGTATAGGTGTTTCACCTCACCCTCCTCAACAGGGCACGTTGATGTATAGGTGTTTCACCTCACCCTCCTCAACAGGGCACGTTGATGTATAGGTGTTTCACCTCACCCTCCTCAACAGGGCACGTTGATGTATAGATGTTTCACCTCACCCTCCTCAACAGGGCACGTTGATGTATAGGTGTTTCACCTCACCCTCCTCAACAGGGCACATAATGGTCACATACCTCTACATAATGGTACCACTACATAATTGTATTTTGCTGCATGTAAATAAAACATTCTGATATATTTTTCCTATGTCATGGTGACTCTTTTCTATTGCAAGTATATTGTTGAGAAAATGCAAACTTCAAGTTTCTATCCTTACCATAGTCAGCCAAATAAAACAGATACAGTCTGGTACATCACTATTCCATTGATCTTTCAAATACAGTAAACTATGGTTATAACTAACTCAATCAAAGAGACCACTAACTTTAATTCATTATAACCATAGTTTGTTATAACCATATGTACAGCATATATACAAGCAATGGACAGGACCAAGAAATAGTAGTTATATCCGTCAGTTCGTTATAAACGTAGTTTACTGTATAGACCGATTTATTTTTACCAAAGCATTTCAAACTTAAATCTATAAACCAAAATGACATCATCTAAGCTCTTGTGTCCACGACCAATCAAATCTGAACCCTTTGTCATTCCAGAAATACAGATCTTTTAGAAGGAATCTCAATAAAAACATATTTGGGTAAACTGGTACATGATATCAGACTTTCTGATGTTTGTGGACCAACATGTGCATGCCACACTCTACTGGAAACATATGGTTCTTGCTGGGCTCATCATTAAGGAAGCTTAAATGTGTTACGACTACAAATTTTCCTGATAAACATGCTCATGAGGTGCAGCTGGACTAAATATGTTCGGCAAAAACAGTCCAATCTGCACCTGTATAAAGCATGGGAATGAAAAGCATCACAAATGCACTTCAAGTTTATTTTTTTAAATTCCAAACTTTGCCGTGTGATGTAACTGTAGATGTGTTTATGTGTATTGGGATCCCCACTTCACATGTTTAAGTTTATTGTTCTCTTTCATTTTTCAGGATTTTGGTGCCATCAAATCATATTTTCAAACACAATATTTTGATTACTGTTAAAATGTTTTTGGAAAAACACCTGAGAAAACTTTCAGTTTACTGAAGAAACAACATGCAATGATTTTAATTTTCAGAAAAAAATGTATTTACCAACACCTTCCTTACAGAACTTGCCAACTGCCAGATTGGTGATGCAGCAAAACACAATGATCACTCACTCACTCACTCACAAAACCCTGCTTTAACAATTACAGAACAACATTTGGGGGGCATTAAATCAGAATTCATCAGATATATGTCTAATGAAAGGGGTTTTTCTGAATTTTTTCTGGCAAAATACTCTTTGAAGTCATATTTGGCATCACCCATGAAAAATAAAAATAATAATGAGGTATTAATCATATGAAAACAGAATTTTTTGTTTTCAGTTTGAAAGATGTAGTTAATGAGTTCTTACACAGAATGAAAACTCACCAAGAAGACAGACCCCTATACACACGAGGCCAGTCATCATTAGTACAACCAACACAGCATCTTGTGTTGGCTGCAAAAAACTGATACTTATCACCATCCTCTAACAAATTAACCACCTGCTTCACTATCTGTGTAGACTTTGTCTGGAAACACTCTGTCTTTTATATACACTTTGTAAACAAATGTTCCATGATGCAGAGAAAATACACACATTTTACTGTTGACATCACCGATGCTGTGATCAAAAGTTAGATAAACAACTTGAGTCAATTAAAACCAATCACTGCATTTCATCACTTTTGCAAATATTATAAACTGTTTGAAAGTCAGACATAAGAAAATTAAATATTTCTTTAAAAGGCTTTCAGACTTTAGTGTGACATAAACAGCTGAGATAACAAGTACCGTATGGAGCCTGTGTGTGATGTGTGAGCTAGGGCTGTCCCATCAATGTCTGCTTCTGATGCTTCAGTAGGAAGCTTCACTACAAAATTATAAATTATTAAATATTTTTATTTCTTTACATATATCATACAATATGTGAAGATAACTGTGAGGATTTTAAGATGGATTGTTCTCAACAATTTGTTCTAATGTTTTCCATGACAACGTGTCATAGTCTGTTACGATGCCTCAATAATCATCATACTTAATTTCACCACATATTTAAATAAACATCTTTGTCGCTCACAAAATTTCTAAAGCTCCTGCCATCTCCTATAGCATCTTTCACTAGTTCTGTTTCACAGATGATAAAGAAGTATCACAGCTTCCAACAGCTTCTCAATAACTCTAACAGGCATTCCATCACATGTATAAACTTCATTGTCAAAAAAATCCATCACAACATAAAATGCTTCATCAAATTATCAAAAGCTTTTTTAATGCCAGTCTGTTTCATGGGTCATAAAGAAGCATCACGGCTTCAAATGACTTCTCCATAATTCTCCCAAGGCTCTTCTCCCAAGCATATGTGTATTGGTGAAGGATTGTACGGCTTAGGTCCAATTTCCTCTCATTAACTCTACGAGGGAAATGTTTGCCGTCTTTGAAGTCCCCCTTCAGAAGGTGTTAGCATCGCGCCCTGCAGAGATGATGGCCAAAAACTTGCATTTTAACTCAATGTTTGTTTTTTCTCCCCTATGCCCCCACTACCTGCACGACTTAAGAGATACCTTTTAACTTTCTGATATCAAAGATGCTGGGATACTGCAACAAATTAACACATTTCTCCCACCTCAGATCTATAAATGTCAGTTTGAACAGGACAAAATATGGCTGCAAGATTCCTTCAGATAGAGCTGGATCATAAACTGGAAAAAACATGTTTTTTCACAACTATCATAAAAGTAGGAGAGCTGAATTTAATTCTGATTTTTTTATTTTATTGGAAAGTGATGCGGCACATAAAACATGAACTTCAGTTTCTCACTACAGATGATTTTTACAGTTTAATTATTGAGATTCTTTGTGTATCAGGCCACACTTTCTGCAATTCAGCTGTTGCAAGCAATTGTTTCAGCATTTAATATCCTTCTTTGTGCTTTTATTATCATGACAACATAGCTTGCCTGTGAGAACATGAGGTTACTATCTGTACAAGCATATATGAGAATAGTAATTTTTCAGTGAGACATGAAAAAGGCCTTCAATGTAAATTTTGATTCTGTAAACTATTGGATGATCTGATCATTCAATATGTTATGAACACACACAATGCTATTTAGAAAGTGAACAAATCTAACGGATGGGACTCAACCCCAAAAGGTATGAGAATCTGTACTTTACTAAGAATTGAAAGTGTTATCCCAAATATAACACTTGTTACATTTTACCACTTTCTAAACGGCATTCTGTGTGTTCATAGATTTCAGCCATGGGAGCCATGCCAATTTTCACTTGTCAGAAGGGTACGCAAAGAACGTGATCTAGACTACCAGTTGTCAGACTTTCATTTTTGTGGAAGCCTCGGTGGCTGAGTGAGTTAGATCGCTGACTTTGTGTGCTGGCGATGAGGTGCCTCACTCCGGCAGTGGGGGTTGGAATCCCAAAAAAGTATGAGAATTTGTACTTTACTAAGAAAGTGTTATCCCAAATAAAACATTTGTTACATTCAATATGTTGTTTGCAAATATCCATCCATTGAGGACTGTCATCATCATCATCACCGTCCACTATTCTAATATATTTTAATAATGATTACCACATCATAGTCATCAATCTATCATCCCTGGAAGCACAGTTATCATCACTCCTGATTCACTGCAAGCCTGCCATCTTTGTTTCAAAGATGCACCCATGGCTATTGTTCCACAAAATTAATATCTGCACAGTCCTTCACAATTCACCCTAATGCCTTTAAGGAATTCCATTTCTGAACAATCCGGAAAAATGTCCTTGTTAGCGGGAACCATGGCAGGCACCATGAGATGAGTGCTATTAATTATTTCATTTATCAAATATTCAGTGCCTTGATTGGTAACAACTGACCACTGTCCAATGTCCACAGGACATCAATCGTGTGTAATGGGGCACAATTGACTGACAGCATGCCATCAACACAGTCACTGTGTTCATAATGAATGAGGGGCAGTATAGCAGTGTTGGAGAACATGCAATGAACACCCATCTAGCTGTTGTCCTCAACACTTACACTTCAGTCTTGTCAATAGCGTAGTCTATTTCACTTTCTATGGTAGACACAGGGGCCATAATCAGAATAGGGTCTCTGGTAGACATCGCATGTTCATGTCAATAGCGTATTCTATTTCACTTTCTCTGGTTGACACAGGGGCCATAATCAGTATAGGGTCTCTGGTAGACATCGCATGTTCATGTCCATAGCGTAGTCTATTTCACTTTCTATGGTAGACACAGGGGCCATAATCAGTATAGGGTCTCTGGTAGACATCGCATGTTCATGTCAATAGCGTAGTCTATTTCACTTTCTATGTCAGACATCGTTACCTACCAACATCTATTTATATTCTAACTGTTTGAATTAAAAGTGAAACATGTACTGATCAACTGATACAGTTACAATCCATGAAATTAACACTGAAACTAAACATGTAAATCACAACTTTGAAACTGATACGTTTCAAATAGATTTAATCATCATTTTAATGATTGATAACATCATACATGGTTTTGAGGCTAAACACAAAAATATATTCAGTTGCAAAATTATTTATTGCATCGAGCCTAATCATAGTACAACTATAATCAATCAAATATATAATGTGCAGTTGTCTGAAGTGCTGGGTTAAATCAATTTAATCTCTACTTAGATTCTGAAACAGATTGCATGTGATACAGCTCCATGTAATATAGTTTGCTATGTTCATTACAAATTCTTAACTTAAACGTACATGACTTGATATTAAACCACATAGTTCCTACACACATAAATATGTTATGATCTTATGTTGTGACTCTGAAAGACAATGAAGAATATATCTGTATATACGAACAATCCCATACATCATCCGCAAGAATTTTGAACAAAATAAAGTAAAAATGTCTAAATTATCACGTATAATGCATTTAGGAAGAATCCATTTAATTTCAATGGGGGTGGGAATTTTTGTTAAAAGCAGTTTGTTCAGAAATATGCCAAAATGAATAGTTTATTGGCAGTATTGAAAAAAACGAATAGTTGGTTTAAATAAAAAAAAAATTAAACATTTGTGTTAATAGTGAAAATGAATAGATTGTTCGATAGCACGCAGTAAATGAATAGTTTGTTGGATGTAGCTGGAGGACCAAAGTGACTGTTGTCACACACACACACACACACACACACAAACACACACACACACACACACACACACACACACACACACACACACACACACACACACACACACACACACCACACCACACCACACCACACCACACCACACCAAACCACACCACACCACACCACACCACACCACACCACACGCCATCAAATAAAATGGATGCTCCCAAAGTCATATGCAAGATAGTTTGTGATGCTAACAGAAAATATTAGTGGCATTGTGCTCCATATGTTGGTGATATGACTTATGAGTTTGAGCTGAACGCCACATTCATATTACAAGTTCCAGCAATCTACTAAATATTTCATCTCAAAAGGCACAGAAAACACTGCTTGTAAATGACATAAACTATAGATCAAAAAGCCAATTTGACAGTTGTGCAATGTATATATGAAATATACACCTGTATATATCAGCTGTGATGTAAATATCTGACATAATCGATATCACTGGGGATATATAAAATCAGGAATACATTCTTTGCCCTCTTTCTATCCATTAATAACACAATCTGTGTCACATGTAATTCAAAATCAACTTTCGTTATACAATTTTATTGTTTGAATATCACTAATGAATCCTAACTGAATAAAGTTTATTTCATTTTATTGTCAGTCCTGATTTTATATTTGTCTGAAGTAGCACTAGAGAATACGGGCGACCTCATGTGGCCAGGAAATGGCGACACAAGCCATAATCCATAACAAATGACTCGGTAGCGAAATAGATGAATGGAATTCAGATGTAAATTCGCTTCCTTATGATGAGAACAGAATAGATGAATGAAATTTTAATATAAATCCTTCCTGATTAGAAGGTGAATCAAATGCTTTGAGATTTGTGTATATATGCACTACTTCAAACCACATTACCCTATAAATCAGGAGACAAAGAGTTGCACGCATATTGAATAATGTCGCCATTGCTTCCTTCAAGCCAACAGAACGTCATGAGAGACTATTTCTGTTCTGCTTTCAAGCCATTGAACTTCCAGATGTATGAGATCCATGTTGGACAAGTGGTTGTACATTGAGGGACATAACTTTGGGGGTTATGGAACTGGAAACAGCAAAATACTGCCTGGAAAAATGAAATGACATTTAAAAGTTATTTTTTTAACCCCTCACTGATCCTTGTGTCCATAAAAACATGAAAATAAAACAAATGTATACAGATAATAAACAAAACTAACTTTAAATATTCAGATTGACTGAACAAAAACTATTTAAAATTTAATTAATCTTTTAAAGCTAAAAACTACAGGATATACTCTACTATAACGACCAGGTCATTGCTGGCTTCAACTAGGAGTACAGGTATCTACACAGCAGAGTTTAATCAATATTATTAGAACCAAAATGGCAGATTACACATGTGCTGAGAGTCAAAGTTCAGGTAAAATCAACAAATTCCACTTATATTCTGACCTACTGCTATGTGTCATAAGAAATAATACAAGTTAACATTGCAAGAACTGTAAACTGACCTTATTCAAAGGTCAAGCAGGGCAAGCAATAAGACTGGAGAAATTGTGTGTACCCTGAATCACATTCTATCTGTAGAGATTATTTCACTCCACAATGTCTATTAATAGACTCCACATGAAAAAATGTTTTTTTCTTTAGACAGTTTGATGTACTTTATATTGGGAAGTACTGTATTCTCTTTTATTAGATGATCCTGTCAAGGAGTGAGTTCAACAGTAAAACCTAATACTGAAAACATGTAAGGTTTTTCTATTCTTATTTCTTAGACTACAGATATTCTTGGGAGTTAAATGCTGATTCTTTTTTTTTTAAAAAGAAGAAGAAATAACGGACATATTATTTTTTATGTTCTCCAAAAAGTTATTTGTATGTGTTGTCATTGCCATTGGGTCTGACTTGTAGTTTAACACAGGCATAGATAAACAAATAACCCAGCAACTGAGAACATTGTTGCCTTTTTACATACAAATAATTTATTACTTGGCACATTGTTTTGGAAAGCACATGCTAACTTTGCATTCAGTGGAATAAAACAAAAAAAATTAGGTTTTATTAGCTTCCCAATTATTGTTTTTTAGAAAGGCAGGTCTGTCAATTATGTTTGTTTTAAAATGCATCACCTAAATTTGAAATACAGCTCCTGTGAATTGAACACAGATTCTTCAAGAAAACTGAATTTTTTTTACTTCATCTACATATTTGATCAAATACTACACAAATTTCACCCGACATTGCAGCTAATTTTTTTTTGAAATATTCATAATATTTTTTAAATACCATGTTAAAAAAGATGAAAAGATTTTTTCTAAGGTTTTAACTGAATATTTGAAAAATCCCTACACACATTTTCTGCTGTTTTAAGAAGACCTAATGAAAAATTGGCATTACAAACCACAACTCTTCCAAATCTGTTAAACTGTTTAAAATATGTTTAAATTTATCTGTATGGATGGAGATGGTTGCAACTGGAAATAGTAGCAAAAAATAACAGACATTGACCATGCAGACAAACTTGCTTGACGTTCTGTATTCTTACAATACTGGGTCAAACCAATCTGTGCCCAATCCGATCCTCAGATTAGCTCCATGCCAGCAAACAGATGGTTTTTCAATTGTCTCAAGCCTCTTTCTACATCTATTCATCTTTTGTGAGACAAGGCCCTAAATCTTGTCCCTACAGTACTGGTCAAAACAATGTGCCATTTGCAGGTAACTGTGTGAGGCACAAGCAAAATGTACCACTGTTAACAACATTTTAATGATACATGAAAAATAGTGTGATAGTATCTTAATATGCTTATTGTTTTGTTTGTTTGTTTGTTTGTTTGTCACACTCAGCAATATTCCAGCTGCATGAAGGCAGTCTGTAAATAATCAAATCTGGACCAGACAATCCAGTGATTAACATTATGAGCATCGATTTATGCAATTGGGATACAATGACATACATCAACCAAGTCAGCAAGCCTGACCATCCAATCCCGTTCGTCACCTCTTTCGACAAGCATAGTTGCCTCTTGAGATAAGACCAATTCTAACAGGTCCTTATATGTATTGTAAATATTAGTCTGGTGTCAATAGCAGCTCATTAAAATCAGATATTTTATGCCTGAATAAAGATTGCATGGGTTCTTGAGCTAATAAGATGCCAGTTTTCTGAAACAATTCAGTTTCATGTTTGTACCTTGAAATATCTATTTGTACAAAAGAAAATACACAGAGAACACAAATATTCCTTCAATATTAGGCTCTTTTGGATGTCCGTGTCATGATGCTTAGAAATGGCAGGGTGTATACAATATCCAAAACAATTTTTATTATCAACATTTGGAACTGGTCATTTTAGTTTGTTTTGAGATACAGATATCACATATGCTGGTCTGAATGCTATTTTCACAAGAATTTAGAAGCCTTGATGCTGACTGTCTGAGCAGAAAGTTCACCTGATGTGAAAGATGTAAGGTTAACTCTGCTCTGGACTGTACAGAGACTGACAGCCATGAAATCAGCATGGATGCCTGGCATCAGTGCCGGGAGACCAGGACAGTCAGAGCACTCCCGGCAACACCGAGGGGGGTTAACTGCTGTAGCATTGTTCTGATACCTCCTGTCTCCTAAGTCTTGTATAATACCGTATCTGGGACAAATGCTTTGTGTGTAGTGACAAGCCTATCAGCACCTCGCTCTATATGCCACAATGTTAATGTTGTACCATACATCATGCAATAGACGTCTTGAGCAATATACATCTTGAAATGTACATCTTGCAATGGATATTATCTATATCATGCAGCATATGTCTTGAAATGTACATCTTGCAACAGATATTATCCATATATAAGTCAATATAAGTCTTAAGATGTATACATCTTGTAAAAAAACGTACTGAAATATATAGCATGCATAAATATCATCTTGAAATGTTTATTGTGCAATAGATGCCTTGAAACATACATCATGCAATAGACGTCTTGAAATGTATACCATGCATGCAATGGACATTTGGAACGGAATATCTTGTTAAGACATCTTGAAATGTATACCATGCATGCAATGGACATTTGGAACGGAATATCTTGTTAAGACATCTTGAAATGGGGACCATCCAATAGTCACTTAAATGAAGGTCAAATATACAAATAGATATGTATGTTTACAAACTGAAAAAAGTGTGATTTTTGCTATCTGACAGAAAAGTCCAAGTAACATCTAGCCACGTAGGCATGTAAGGGGTAATTATGAAATTGTGGCTTCTACATGTGATAATTAACTCTGGAAAAAACAAACAACAACAACAACAAAAATAGTTTTCATATAAAAAATTAAAATCATATGTACGTTCCATGGAGTAAAGTTGAAAACCTCCAACTGAGTTTTCTCGATACTTGATTCAACTCTTTCAGAAAATCAATAAAGAAAACACAAATTTTTATGAGGACATTGACAACCAAACTTCACAAGCAATTTATTTCCTCCTTAAAAATGTTCAAAGTGCATGAAAAGCATCAGTTCCAAAATGTGGTTTCTAAACGTGACCTCACACACTTTTCACACCATTTACGATCAATAAGAATCTTCAATACTGCAGCTTAATAAATTACCAAGCGTTTTCCTAACCATGTTAACATCCACAAATCATAACACAAGCCATTAAAAAAATTATTTTGAAAATCACAAAGATATATATCTCTTTTATATTCTCCCAATATCCTTTCATGTTAATTCTGCCAATTTTTATCTTCTACAAAAGGGGAGAAATTTACGCTGCTATCTGTTTTACTGCATCTACTTTCGCGATCTATTTGTCATCACAGAGCAGCGCTGATTGCAAAAACACTACCATACATCTAGAGGGGAATATTTTAGACTTTACGGCTCATTTTACGATCAATCGTGTAACATCTTATTGTCGCAGAACTGTCTCGACCTCATGCAAACCTTTTATCTTGTGGTGAAAACTGTTGACTACAGAAAACTAATATTTGCTGTCAGTAAATGTAACACTGATGTTTGTCGGAGATGATGTAAAGAGACTAGCGAATGCATCATGGGAGAAGCGGAATGTCAAATGAGACATAACTTGAGAGTAACTCCTTTGCATTTTGTTGGCTGCCATGTTTTAGATTGGGTAGTTGTCAAGTTTATATACAGCGACATGCTCCCCACTACTGGTCATGTTAATGTCATGCAGCTGAGTTAAACGTAAACATGTCATTTCTGTTATGACGATATGGATTTAAGATTGGGGAAATATATTAATCCTTCAAATAGTTCAGCACGTTAAAAAATTTGTAATAATTTGTTAGTATAACGTAACTTAAATATAACTTTGGCCAAAATATTTCATTTCATTGTTTTTATGTTTTTAGGTCTGTTTTCACATCTTAATTAACCTCATATAGCTATAACTTGTATTTACGCTGTGGAGTATCAACCACTGATTCATCTGGTCCTGACTTGATTATTCACAGGACGCCATGATACAGCTGTAACTCATCTGGCATGTTTGATCGAAATCTCTTGAAAGCAAAAAAAAAGAAAATATGTAGTGTCATAAATACAGACCCCATTTGCATAAAAACTGTTTCTTCTTCCTAAAACCTAAATATTTATAACAAAGATAAGTCGATCTGCACAAACAGAAAGTTGCGTAAAAAAAGAAAACCCTCAACTAACTTCTTTGAATCTAATCCAACCATTCTATTTGTATTCTATAAAATACAGTGTGAGAAAGTAACATTGTCCTGCCACAGGTTAAACATAAAGAAACCTTCCAAATTGAGCCCTGAACTGTGATATGGTCGGAGGTAAAAACATACATTCTGGTTTATCTATCATTAGCGAGTCTACAAATAGCTCTTCTTACGACTTCGATCCTATATTCAACCCCAAATCCTTTGAACTCACAATTCTGATGTCCGGCTATGTCATAGAGACAGGGTTCCTGAAAGCCGATACAAGTGTTGCTATTTCAATAACCCAAAGCATATATATAACAAAATTAGCTGTTCCAGGGAGATCATATTTCTCACAAAAACACCTCCTTTGAGAAACATTTGACTTGTTTTATTGGCAGGGCAGTTTGATAAGGCATATACCATGACAAAGGTTTGGAGCATCAAGTTGAAGCTGACATTGCAGTTATCTTGTGAAATTGCAGTCAGATATATCTCATTCCCTAACATTTCAACACTTTGACTCCCTCTTCTGTCAGCTGATATGTGTAACTGTTGCCAAGGAGACATCCATCACATGAGTATTGCCTTGAAAGATGGTATTAAGATATATATATTGTAACATCATTAGGTGTTTAATGTAAAGTTGTTTAACATTCAATCATGTATTAGAAATTTTCAAATTGCAATAGATTTCTTAAATGTGATTTAACATGAGGAAAACTTTAACTGACATATTAAAATATAATGGCTATACAGAGATGTTACTGTTAAATGTGTTTGTCTGTTGATAGTGTTTTTTCAATGTAGGAATGGTAGAATGGGTTCAAATGCAACTGCACCTGTAATCAGATACAATTAGGATGATATTAAAATAGGACTTACTACTTATTGATCGATCTTCTTTTAAACTGTATACCCATCAAACCACTTGTCAAGACAGACCAGGATAGCTTGATGTTGTTTGAAGTATGATTATGATTATGATTCCTTCATAAAAACAAACTTTTATTTATTTTACTTTCTTTCTTTTTTTTAATCTATTGAAAGCTAATGGGTTCCATCTTTGGTCGAATTTCACACCAGTATACTTTAAATCTTCGGAGAATAGAGTTTTGTGCTTCTAAAAAATGACAATATTCAAGATATAAACACAAACCTATAACAACTGAAGACACTCCCTGAGCCAGCTCCACCAAATGCCCATGCACTGCAACTTCCAAATTAGACACAGTTGACTTTGGTTCCGTTTCTCCCATAAACAGCAGATTCCTCTTCTTCTCGCTCTCTTACAATCACGTTTCAAAAATAATCTATCTGAAGCCAAATATACAATCTGATGAAAGAATAACTCCCACTTCCACATGGATAAGCTCAGCTGCAGCCTCTACCAGTGGCAATCAGCCGCTCATTCACCGCGGCAAATTACTGACGCCAACCAAACCTCATCAGAGGCAACACAGTATTAATTGGCCCTTGGTATCAAAGCACGACCCAGTGCCAGTGGACAAAAAAGAGATTCAGAAGAGATGTCAAAGGTCTCCAGGGGATTAGAAAAAACTCCACTTTCATGGCACCATGATATCGGACATCTTTCAATCGAAGGAGACCCATTCTGAACAATATTTCATGTACATTTGACTCATGTTTTCGCAAAGTCAAAAGGACCAAATGAAAGTTGATAACTACAAGCTTAAATGCATGCAATCAGCACAGCAGGTCGTTACCTTGTGAGAATATTTCAAAATACCCATTTGGATATAATAGATTCATATAGATGACATTTTTTACATTTTACATTTTCCTATGTGCTCATACATGCAAGAATTGCTGGTGGCGCCAATATCTGGCTTCCAACTGATCCAGTTTCAGATTCTGTACCTACATTGTCATGGCATCATAACATGATCCATGAGTGAAAGCTCCAACTTCTTGCTCATTGAGTTTAGGGGTGATGTAAAAAGCATAAACATTTTATGCCAATGATTCGCAATAACAAAATCTTAGGGGTGATGTAAAAAGTGTAAATATTTTATGTCAAATGATTCGCAATAACGAAACTTTAGGGGTGATGTAAAAAGTGTAAATATTTTATGTCAAATGATTCGCAATAACAAAACTTTAGGGGTGATGTAAAAAGTGTAAATATTTTATGCCAAATGATTCACAATAACAAAACTTAAGGTTGATATTAAAGGTGTAAATATTTTTTGTCAAATGATTTGCAATAACAAAATTTCGCCCAGACTTTCAGTCTGGAGGAGTTATAAAAAGCATATCTCCTTAAAAACTACATTTATATATAGCATCATACTGCACCCACTAAGTGTATTCAAAAGGTAAAAGCATACATGTTTCAGTACATTTCATATGCTATTTCAAGGGAATACACGACGGATTTTCACATCAGTTCAAAATATTCAAGCCAATAATCCACATTTTCTAACTCACCGAACAACTAAGACTTGAATGATATAAACGGTGCACCAAGTAGCACTTCTATAACATAAATAATAAATCATTTCTCTCATCATCATTAGTTAAGTGCCATAAAAAAATTCACCTTCAACAATCAAAATTGAACAGGAATTCCCCAATGGAACATCTTGATACGAAGTCTCCATTTTTTCATATTTGGCCATCTCAATACTGAATAAAAACTGGAGCAATTTAGTTGAGCATAATATCTCTGTTTCCTCTTCAATGAACAAGCTGCTGTGGATGGCAGACAGAATCGGAGGCAAAAGTCAGATACTTTCACTAGGAGCTTCACGCATGAAGGGGCTGTCAGTTAGGCTTTATGAGCAAGTTAGACAACAGTAGAAGATGAATAGCTACCGGTCTTCCATATTTAAGAAATAACATTCAGCAATTATGGCTAGTTCACATCAATTACCCTTGTAATCATCAGAATTACCCAAGAAGCAAGCTTAATGAGAACATTAATAAAATGAGGTGCATTGGTGCGAGAATTTTCGGACCTTCCAAGTTTGGCGATATTGTCAAGGGTAGTGTCCTAATATGACAAATGGGTTCTCATTCTGAAGATTGTATTCACTATCATGGCCACACTGTTCGATTATTGTGAATTTGGTTTTTTATGATGTTTTAATTGAGAGTGTTCTAATTTTATATGCAAAAGAGATCAGGTCGGTTGTTAATATTTGGGGCATTAAGTATGGCTGATTGACGAGAGATAATGGCTACATTTTAAAACAGACCGAATGTAAAATATCAGTGAGGAGAATAATGAAAAGCTGAACAAATTTTAAGGAGATTGATAGAAAGTGTAATTTTCCATGTGCAAGATGAGGTTAGTTATAGATCTGTTGTCTAGCAACAAGATGGTAATCAAACCAAACTATTGATTCTTGATCATGAAGATAGTAAATTCTTAGATACATTTCTCAGGGGGATATTAAGTTCAATGATAATCATATACAGGCTGAGTTAAGTGTTGACTATGACACTAGAGGAAATGAAGCATCTGAACTAATAAGAGTAGAAGAAAGATGTATACTAAATAAGGAAGCTACAGTATGCAAGAAAATACTTGGGTTGAGTTGGCAAATGGTTGAACATTGTGATCAACCTGCAAATTAATGTGATGAAAATATGACAGGATTTGGGGAAAAGGGGGATTAAACTTCAAAGAAGACATGTCTATCCCAATTTGGGAATTGGCTTGAATGATTTGTTTTTTATTTCAAAGTAAGTGGTTGTCAGGGATGAACACTAGGCACACTTGGCTATCAGCTGTGTTTATCAATGGTTGGTCTTCTTGTTCATACCAAGCTGGGAGGTTTGTTCTGGTGCATACAAGGGTAATGTATCTTTGGCAGGATTGTGCAGAGATGAATCCAGGATTTTGACAAAAGAGGGGCTGTATACTAGTCCTGTGACAAACTGAATGCAGGCACTCACATAGGTAGAAGCATAGACAAGCTATCAGAATACAGTGGGAGTGGGGTGCACATCCCTGGCTCACCCCATGCACATGTCAGTGGACATCAGTTCCACATGGAATTACTTCCAGTGTGAATGTATCATTGAAACAGTTTCCTAGTAAAACCTTCCATAGGAATAATTCCCCCTGAAGAAAATTAGTACAAAGGAACAACTTCACTTCAGGAACAGATACTCTTTGACACACCCCCCCTTGCTCACCCCCTGTGCTGCCCTAGTTCTTGCATGTGTCCATACACTGATACTTGCACTATTGGCAGACAGGTAGATGAACTAGTCTCTGAAATGAACTTATCTTTCAGAAAATAACAAATGTCAAATTAACTTAATACAATAGAATAAAAAGGAGCTCAGAGACTCTGTTCTTTTCCTGATACTGCAGTAATCTAGACCTGCCCAATACTAAAGACTTCCACTGTTTTTGACATATTTGTTTCAGGGTCTGTATGCCCAACTAGTAGATATGTACTTGCTTGAGATAAATATCTACAATTCAGAGCTTGACAAAGAAATCAGTGTAACATAGAGAGAAAATGGAACTTGAAATCCATGCGTCAACGCTGCCTTAACAGCAATAATGTTGTAAATGATAATGAAAATGATGAAGAAATAATTGAAGTAAATTATTTGAGACATAAAACCTTGAAGAACATTTTTACTAAACAGCTAGTTTCACACAGACGTTTCAGCTGGATATCAGTTCATGACAAGGTTCTGTCACCTTGTGATTTGCTATTTTTCTTAACATTGATCCTGCTTGAGAAGGATGTGGAGCGGACGCCATTTTCAAGGGAGATAACTCTTATTCCTTTAGGGTGTTTTTTTAAGTAATTTTTTTGTGGGTTCCATGGGAAAACAATAATTTATTGAAGATATAAATAAAAGTGTCAAAAACATTTCCATAATCATAAGAAATCTAAAAGTAGATTCCATTGTATGATTCAGGCTCAATCAGAAACATGAAAACAGCAACACCAGAGCCACTGAATGTATGGTCATATGAGCTTTTTCCGACATATTTTGGTGATTAGTCAACTCAGGTGAAACAAAAGAAGAAACTGCAATGATGATGAAAGGTAATAAGCAGAAACTAGAGTTAGTGCATGCATGTATGAGGCTGCTTGTCTACATAGTGAGACGAATATAGACGGGCCTTGTCAACACGCTATCCGTTCTACAAGCCACTCACAGGTAATAAGCAAATACTATAGGCATGTGACCTTGTCCTGGAATGTACTGTCTACCATACCACTTATCATGTTTCAATGGCAATACTTTATGTCATATTTGGTTGTATGTGCAAATGTACAGATTATAAAATATAACATGGCATTCATGTGCTCATGGATTTAAAACCTGTGAATGAAGAGAAAATGTTTTCAAAAAGTTGATATCAGTGAAAATGTTCATGAGTGACAATATTTATTCTTTTTAAGTGTTTAAAGTTTTGATCACCATAAAATGAAAAACACCAATTTCAGAGGTGTTAGAATTTTTTTTTTAATATTTTAACCTGAGGACCAACTGTGTTCTCATCATGAATATCTTAATAATTCTAAATATGAATGGTACAACTTTCTATGCATTTTAGCTATATCTTATAGAAGAGCTTAAGAAAATAATGCTCCTTTGTACACTACAGATACATACATTTTACAAAGGTCTTTTCAAATTTTCTCCCGCTTAAATTTGTTGTAAATTTTTTGAACCCACAAAGTCCCTTCTGGTATTTCCTGCTGGGTAATAACTTCAGACGAAGTCATGTCTTGTTAGCTTTATATTGTTAATGTGAAATTATTAACTTGAATATAATTTTTATATATCTTTTCATAAAATTCAATATTCTGCATCTGAATTGACAAATTGCCTCATCCAGTGTCATATACAGACAAATTACTAGCCCAGAACAAAAAAATTCTGTAGACAAATTAAATCTATTTCTCATTTGAGTCATTTCCTGAAGAACAAAAAAGAAAATGGCTTCATCGAGACTGCAGAAAACAAATCTTGTGTTCCTTGGGGGCAACAAGAAGGCAAAAGGTGGAATTTCTTTTTGATTGACAAGATAATAATTGGATAAAGACACATTTAATTTTTCATCTCACAAACTAGACAAAGCATGTAACGCCTGATATCAAATCAGTCTTTTTGGTTGGAAGCTTGTGTCTTCGATTGTTTCGGAAGCAGAAAGCAATTTGTAATTTCACAGTTTTCATATCTGTATGTGGTAAATCGAGGAGGAGGTATTTTGCCTTGGCTCAGAACACAATCTGTGAATATATGTTGCAATACCAACCATGGCCCAGATTTCTGAGATTTCCATCTCAGTTTGAAGATGATGATGTTGTTGACAGTGCATCCCTCCTTACATGTCCTGGGCAAGTTCCATGAAGGTATCGTAGCGTTACGACTACAAGTATGTGGGAGTTACAACAGATGCAACACTAAGGTATCAGTACTTTGTGAAACAGGGCAGATTATACCATTAGACAAGACATTTAGTTAATCTACAATTTCTAAGACAATTTTGGTATTTTATTCAAAGGTAGTTATAGGCAATGATATTTTTACTGTCACTCACTCACCCAACCACCAACTCACTCACCCGCTCACTCAACAACTATTATATAAACTCAGTCTCTTAGCCACCCATTCACTCACTCACCCAACCAACTCACACAATCACCAACTCACTGTTTCAGCAACCCACCCTCTCACTGACTCACACAATCACCGACTCACTGTTTCAGCCACCCACTGACTCACACAATCACCGACTCACTGTTTCAGCCACTCACCCACAGACTCACACAATCACCAACTCACTGTTTCAGCCACCAACTCACTGACTCACACAATCACCAACTCACTGTTTCAGCCACCCACTCACTGACTGACTCACACAATCACCCACCCACTGACTCACACAATCACCAACTCACTGTTTCAGCCACCAATCCACTGACTCACACAATCACCAACTCACTGTTTCAGCCACCCACCTACTGACTCACACAATCACCAATTCACTGTTTCAGCCACCAACTCACTGACTCACACAATCACCAACTCACTGTTTCAGCCACCCACCCACTGACTGACTCACACAATCACCAACTCACTGACTCACACAATCACCAAATCACTGTTTCAGCCACCCACCCACTGACTGACTCACACAATCACCAACTCACTGACTCACACAATCACCGACTCACTGTTTCAGCCACCCACCCACTGACTCACACAATCACCGACTCACTGTTTCAGCCACCCACTGACTCACACAATCACCAACTCACTGTTTCAGCCACCCACTCACTGACTCACACAATCACCAACTCACTGTTTCAGCCACCCACCCACTGACTCACACAATCACCAACTCACTGTTTCAGCCACCCACCAACTGACTCACACAATCACCAACTCACTGTTTCAGCCACCCACTCACTGACTCACACAATCACCAACTCACTGTTTCAGCCACCCACCCACCCACTGACTCACACAATCACCAACTCACTGTTTCAGCCACCAACTCACTGACTCACACAATCACCAACTCACTGTTTCAGCCACCCACTCACTGACTGACTCACACAATCACCCACCCACTGACTCACACAATCACCAACTCACTGTTTCAGCCACCCATCCACTGACTCACACTATCACCAACTCACTGTTTCAGCCACCCACCTACTGACTCACACAATCACCAATTCACTGTTTCAGCCACCAACTCACTGACTCACACAATCACCAACTCACTGTTTCAGCCACCCACCCACTGACTGACTCACACAATCACCAACTCACTGACTCACACAATCACCAAATCACTGTTTCAGCCACCCACCCACTGACTCACACAATCACCAACTCACTGTTTCAGCCACCCACCCACTGACTCACACAATCACCGACTCACTGTTTCAGCCACCCACTGACTCACACAATCACCAACTCACTGTTTCAGCCACCCACTCACTGACTCACACAATCACCAACTCACTGTTTCAGCCACCCATCCACTGACTCACACAATCACCAACTCACTGTTTCAGCCACCCACCAACTGACTCACACAATCACCAACTCACTGTTTCAGCCACCCACTCACTGACTCACACAATCACCAACTCACTGTTTCAGCCACCCACCCACCCACTGACTCACACAATCACAAACTCACTGTTTCAGCCACCCACCCACTGACTCACACAATCACCAACTCACTGTTTCAGCCACCCACCCACTGACTCACACAATCACTGATTCACTGTTTCAGCCACTCACCCACTGACTGACTCACACAATCACCAACTCACTGTTTCAGCCACCCACTCACTGACTGACTCACACAATCACCAACTCACTGTTTCAGCCACCCACCCACTGACTCACACAATCACCAACTCACTGTTTCAGCCACCCACCCACTCAACTGACTCACACAATCACCAACTCAGTGTTTCAGCCACCCACCCACTGACTCACACAATCACCAACTCACTGTTTCAGCCACCCACCCACTGACTCACACAATCACCGACTCACTGTTTCAGCCACCCACCCACTGACTGACTCACACAATCACCAACTCACTGTTTCAGCCACCCACTCACTGACTGACTCACACAATCACCGACTCACTGTTTCAGCCACCCACTGACTCACACAATCACCAACTCACTGTTTCAGCCACCCACCCACTGACTCACACAATCACAAACTCACTGTTTCAGCCACCCACCCACTGACTCACACAATCACCAACTCACTGTTTCAGCCACCCAACTGACTCACACAATCACCAACTCACTGTTTCACCCACCCACCTACCCACTGACTCACACAATCACCAACTCACCCACCCACTCACTGACTCACACAATCACCAACTCACCCACCCACTCACTGACTCACACAATCATCAACTCACTTTCTCACCCACCCACTGACTCATACAATCACCAACTCACCCACCCACTCACTGACTCACACAATCATCAACTCACTTTCTCACCCACCCAATGACTCATACAATCACCAACTCACCCACCCACCCACTGACTCACACAATCACCAACTCATCCACCCACTCACTGACTCACACAATCATCAACTCACTTTCTCATCCACCCACTCACTAACCCAGCCACTCTCTCATCCATCCATCTACTCACTCACTCACTCACTCAATCAATCAACAAGCCCATCTTAACACTTACTCATTCACTCACCCTCCCACTCGCCAACTCATTCAATCACCAATGCACTCACTTACCAATGAACTCACTCACTCACTCAGTGAAGTCAACTCACTCACTCACTGAAGTCAACTCACTCACTAAAGTCAGTTCACTCACTCACTGAAGTCAACTCACTCACTCAGTGAAGTCAACTCACTCACTCACTGAAGTCAACTCACTCACTCACTGAAGTCAACTCACTCACTGAAGTCAACTCACTCACTCACTGAAGTCAACTCACTCACTCACTCACTGAAGTCAACTCACTCACTCACTCACTGAAGTCAACTCACTCACTGAAGTCAACTCACTCACTGAAGTCAACTCACTCACTCACTGAAGACAACTCTAACATTGTCCATTAGGTTTTGAGTATCAGAGAATCCAGTCAATCAAAATCCAAAAGAATTTGCAGCTTCCAAAAAGCTTAATGCGATGCTTGGACTTGAATTTAAAATACAACTCTGATAATAAAATACAACCCTAATAAACTAAACTTTGGAAGTGTGTCTTTAAAGAATATGTTCTTGAAACAAAAAAAAGACATTCCAAATTCCTTGATTCTAACAAGACAAGCCCTTATCAGAGCAGCTTGACAAGATAACATACCATGGATTTTTCTACACACCACAGCATCAAACTACATTATAACACTGATAAATTGGCTGAAAAAACAATATTTGAAACCTTCATAGAAAGACCTATAGACCTTGTATCTGAGAACAAACCATATTTTCTTTAATTTTGTTAAAATTCCAGAATGTCAGTCAATGTTCTTTGACATTGACTGATTATTATCCAAAATATTATTTTCAAAATTGGTAAAATTATCCAATGTTCTACAATAACTAGGTGATCCATCACACAGTATATTGACTGCGTACAGCTTGAGATTACATGGAATGTACATCGAGAATATTTGAGTGCTGTATCAAAAATAGACACCTGCAAACATTTGCCATCAATCTTATAAACCTAATTATGTTTCAAATGTCAATAAAGTCAGAAGCATACAAATATGTATAGATTATATTATAATACCAAGTTCTCTGATCACAATAGTATTGGTTTCTGACTAATTCTACCTAACAAGATTTGAAAGTGCAATTTGATTGTTTGAGATAGTTCATGTCAGTTTGCCAGAATTGATGAATGAAATGACATTTTGGTGTTAGTCATATATGTCATAATCATCCTTTATTACCCCAGGGGTAAAACATATTGGTACACATATCACTTTTCAGCTATTCTAGGCATTTGATTGGCTGATTCTTAACCCTGATCTTTACGAGACCACTTTTAGTACATTCATTTGTTCATATTTCGATCACAAGAACACCAGTTTTGTTTATGCTGGAAATAACAGAGGATAACAAACTGAAGTATTTTCAATTTGTAATTTTATATCACATGCTGAAATATTTTAGCAGAAAAACTGTATTAGTTCACATGGTTTGGATGACCAAAGAATTTAGGATGGGATTACAAATTACAAAGCGCTGGCCATGAAGGTGGAATGACAGCAAGGTTGACATGGTCAGACATTTTGAGGCTGATTTAGTCTGGCTAAATAAGATAAATAAATTAGCTGTAGGTATCCATCGGGGGGAAAACATTTCCCTGGCTGGAATCACTGTTTTTCATCACAGTTGACTATGTTGGCATTTTCAACAGATGCACTTGGTGACCTCCAAATGGAATGTTGGAAGCCCAAATGGAACTCACTGTCTGCTACATATGCACAGTTGTCTGGTCTACTACACTCTTGTGCTGAGGCAGGCTACTAGTTCATACGGTGAAATTAACCAGAAATTACGATCAATTACGAAGAAACGTTGTCACCTTGACCTTTCTCTCAGTTGCTATATTACTGAAACTGTTTTGTTTTGTTGATTCCCCTTCCTATTACATCTGTGGTAATAAATATAATATTCAACTCACTTCAATTTGAGATCAAGTTTATGTTCCTCATGAAATAATTTTCAGTTTTACCTTGGACAAACCCAAAATGACTTCACTCTGGACATAAACTTGATATAAACTTGAAGCTTGGGTCATATCCTATAAATATTGATTGAGTCAGTGCCAAGATGGATTTTATGCTGTTTTTAGCAATATTCCATTGGGGACACCACATCACATGGGACACCCACATCACCTGGGGGGAACACCACATCAAAGGGAGGACACCACATCACAGAGGGGGGGGTGGGGGGTGGGGGGGGTGGGGGGGGGGGGGGGGGGGGCACTATATCACAGGGGGACACCACATCACATGGGACACCACATCACCTGGGGGGAACTCCACATCAAAGGGAGGACACCACATCACAGAGGACACCACATCACAGAGGGGGACACCACATCACAGGGGGGACACTATATCACAGGGGGACACTATATCACAGGGGGACACCACATCACAGAGGGGGACACCACATCACAGAGGGGGACACCACATCATAGAGGGGGGCACCACATCACAGAGGGGGACACCACATCACAGAGGGGGACACCACATCACAGAGGGGGACACCATATCACAGAGGGAGACACCACATCACAGAGGGGCAACACAGAGGGGGACACCACATCATAGAGGGGGACACCACATCACAGAGGGGGACACCACATCACAGAGGGGGACACCACATCACAGAAGGGGACACCACATCACAGAGGGAGACACCACATCACAGAGGGGCAACACAGAGGGGGACACCACATCATAGAGGGGGGCACCACATCACAGAGGGGGACACCACATCACAGAGGGGGACACCACATCACAGAGGGGGGCACCACATCACAGAGGGGGACACCACATCACAGAGGGGGACACCACATCACAGAGGGTGACAACACATCACAGAGGGGGACACCACATCACAGAGGGGAACACCACATCACAGAGGGGGGCACCACATCACAGAGGGGGACACCACATCACAGAGGGGGACACCACATCACAGAGGGTGACAACACATCACAGAGGGGGAAACCACATCATAGAGGGGGGCACCACATCACAGAGGGGGACACCACATCACAGAGGGGGACACCACCTCACAGAGGGGGACACCACATCACAGAGGGGAACACCACATCACAGAGGGGGGTACACCACATCAAAGAGGGGGACACCACATCACAGGGGAACAACACATCACAGAGGGGGACACCACATCACAGAGGGGAACACCACATCACAGAGGGGGGTACACCACATCAAAGAGAGAGACACTATATCACAGATGGGTTTTATGCTACTTTTAGCAATATTTCAGCAAATTGTCCCCATGTGGGGAATCAAACCCTTCAGCCTTCAGCGTGACTTGATTACACTACTGCAAGAGGAAACAACTCTGGTAAACTGCACAGCTGAAGGGGTCAACACAACAACTGGCCCTATGCACGTGTCCAGCAAAATTTGTCGAGGGCTAACTGTAAGTTAACATAAGTAACCTAGGAAATCAATAGTCTACACTCACACATACTGAAATGACCAAGGAAATTTTACATGGCCATTTTCCTTCAAACACACTGATAATAGCAGTTGTCCAACAACAGTTTTGGACGGTCCGTTCATTTCAAAACAGCTAGCTCTGGTGACAGTAGATACGTTCCTTCAGTCCCCCAATGCCACATTTGCAAGTGAAGATGATACAATCAATAAGCATTGCTCGTAGATCCCTCAGCACCACGAGGGGACATGGAACCCAATTTGCCGAGGAAGGTGTTTGGGTCAAATCTCGTCAAGGAGAGCCAACCAATGTCTAATCCTTTGTAGCGTTCATCAATATGACTGTCGTGACAGGATCGCATTAACCACAAATGTTTACATGTCAGTTCAGAGTGAAAGCAACACCACAAGCCTGAACACTTTCCGACACTCTCAGCATTCCGACACTGTCAATCCATGTCATGATCTCTCTCCATCACAGGATACTAAAGCCAATCTTTTCAGTATTTTTCCTCGTATTGATTTATCAGTGAACTTTTGTCACATCACAAAGTTTCAGGCTAACGAAGCCTGATGGAGTACACAGCAATCTAATTAGCAGAATGATGGGAAGCAATTAACATTACCATTGGGTCAACTCGAATCACTGGTGGTGGCAAATGGGTATTTGAAATCAATAAAACGTGCAAAACAGGGGAATTGTATAATAGGTTCCTAACACCCTCTCCCTAGGCAAGACATTCCTGGTGCTTCTTAAATGGGTTTATTGCATTTATAGTTTTATCACCATGTTCGTGTTTTAAGATGATCTCAGGGGGGATATATGTTTGCTGGAATGTATTTTAAGGTGCAACTGACACATATAGCAACCAAAACAGATTTTGTGGATGATAGCTTAAAGTTCCCCTGGAGAGTTTGGTGGAACAGTAGCATCAAGTGTACCTGGTGATGAAGTCATCGCACAACAGCAGAAGTACTCAAGAAAACTGGAGGCAAGGAAAACTACTTCAGTTTAAGGAGGAGGCATGATAAGGACCAGTTTTAGTCTACTAGATCGTAAAATTTAAAACTTGAACAAAATTTTAAAAAATCTTCATGAAAGCATAAGTACTTTTTGGCAGGCTGGATCTGACAGTTTAGAAATGAGCACAGTTAAGGATGTGTTCATATGAATGAGAATTAGCTCAGTGAGGCTTGTTGTTTCCTTAACCCATATAACAACAATAAATGAGGGTGCATGGCTAAAGGGTTGAAGAATAAAACAATTAGTTTCACAAACTGAACTATTAGAATAAAGACAACATCAATAGCAATACCGATACTGAAAATGCACATCCACCACCACCAACACTACCTCCACTCCCTACCAACTGTGGACTACCAGTGATTAAGTCCTGTCTAACGGTAATTCCTTGCTCTATAGTGAAAGATCACATCCACTTGATGAACACTGTCACATCATACAAATGTTACAAAGATGAAAGAAAATCTACAAAGAAGGTTTATGATAGTGAGGTTTTAACCACTGAAAAACCAAATCACAAAGTGAGCATTAACCTATCCAATGAAGGTGTTCACATAATGCTTTGAAGCAATGATGAAGGATATTCCAGCGAGGTGTAAGTTTCTCAAGAACCTTGACACAGGCTGACACTGCAAGCTGATTTATCAACACATTATGCAGGACACAGCAAAATTTGCTGCTTTCCGGTCAAAGCTAATTAAAGAAGCATGGTGGCCAGACAAAATAGCTGGCAAAAAACAAAGGATCCAATTTACTGATGATGGCAAGAAATTCATGAATTCTGTGAAAATGACTAAATTTGTATGCGTGACAGCCTCTTGGTAGGCAAAGGATTGCCCTATGTGAGGATTTATGCTTTCACATCACGTCTCAAACTCAACAAATTCCACCACCTTATGCCATTAATCTAAAACATGCATCAAATGAAGGAATTTCAATGTGGAGGTTCTTTGCTGAAGGGTCCGATGCTGGAACACATAAGCCCAATCTAAATTCAGGGAGGTCAGAAATCAGTATCTGTATTTGCACATGGCCTACACTAGATGTCTTCCTTACTGTGTGTACTCAGGCCATGAATCGACATCAGGTGTAAGGAAAAACACAGCATATGGAGTAACAAATTCAGTTTGAAAAGTTCATTTTTGGAGGAAACTATATCAAAATTAGAGACACCTACATTTACCATGGTGTTAGAATTTGAGTAGCCCCATAGCAGAAAATACTTTGATTTGATCTACAAATATTCTTTAAAAATTTGCCTAATCAAACACTGAAACATTTTTTTAGGCACACAACATTTTAATAGAAACAAGATTTCAGTTATCTGATTACTAAAAAAATTCATGACCATGGATATTTAGTTAAGACAAGAACAGTGTCTAAACTCCACACATCTCCATGTGCAAAGTCAAACAATGAATCTGTAACAAAGTCACTTGATTTGATTAATCTGGTTTTCATTGCTTTGAAATAAAAAATTATCACAAGTAATAAAATGGCCAAAATAGGCCCCTAAACAATTACAAAGTGACATCAAGTTGATAAGCTGCTAAATTTGGATTGTAGAACTAAGACAGAGTCAGTTTCATTTCGTAATTAACATGGGCTGTCACTTGCTCTGGCTATTTGCCACTGGACCTGTGCATTAATCGTCTAATCTGTGAATATTTGCAAATTTGGGCTTAGAATTTGTTGACAGAGTATCGGGTGTATGAACTCTGAGACACTGAGCATCTGTCGAAGATGGACTAAGCCGCAAGCAGCGACTCGTTGCATTGTGGTCACCATTATCCTATTATAATCCATGAGAATCGGAACTGACAATATCGTACTTGTAAATGGACTGCCCTGCTCTCACAACAATGGCCGCTAATCAGTAATCTGAGGTCGTCGACGTTACGTCGATCGATCAATTGTAGCGACTAAGTGGTGATCGAAGGATGGGGCTCGACAAAGACGCGATTGCGCGATGTAGATTACACGTCGGTCCCGAAGGGTTCTTGTCAAAATTCCAATCAGCACCGTCAACCCGTGTTGAAAAGCTGGAGAAATTGATAATTTGTGTTGGGCTCACGCTGATGAAAGCTTAACAAGCGCAGATAACGGCTTTATGCAAAGTGAAGATTGGACCTTGAGAATGTATGGGGAAAAAAAAGTTCTGCTGATAAAGGGCAGTTTGGAATTTAAATGTCAAATGTCACTGCCTATTTTCAAAGTAATCACCAAGGTGTTAGGACATATTACTAATCAGTAAAACATCCCTGATATTCATGTCTGCTAACTTTATGATTTATATTCCAGATTATGATTTCTGTTTCTGACCCAAGTATAACAGAACAATGACCAGATCAGTGGTTACATTGTTCAGGGCCTCATTCAACATGGCCTGTTTCTGACCCAAGTATGACAGAAGTATGACCAGATCAGTGGTTACATTGTTCAGGGCCTCATTCAACATGGCCTGTTTCTGACCCAAGTATGACAGAAGTATGACCAGATCAGTGGTTACATTGTTCAGGGCCTCATTCAACATGGCCTGTTTCTGACCCAAGTATGACAGAAGCATGACCAGATCAGTGGTCACATTGTTCAGGGCCTCGTTCAACATGGCAATTTTAGCAGTAAGATCTCTCACCTCCCTCTGATTACTTGTCTTCCTCCTTCTCTTCCTCTCATTACATCCCCATCATTACATTTTGGTACAAGGATAATTGTAAGATACAAATGTAGAATTGAAATGAAAGCTGACAAACTGGTATGAATTTAATTCTTTGCAAATATTAACTTTTCACGTCTGATGCCAAGGTTCTGTGATATAAAAAAATCTCTTTGTTTCAAAGAAATATTTGTCAAAGAGGGTTTCTTTCAACTCCTTCATTAAATCTGAAGCTGATTAGATTTGACTAATTAACACAATTAAGGCATCTAATTTCTTTGATCTTCCCTCTAGGGTGCGCTTCAGAAATCAAATCACTAACACATGATAAAACATTTTGATTGGGCAAAAGATCCAAATTGCTTCTGAAATAAGATGTCACAATTTGCAACACAGTTTGAATAATTGGGTACAAACTCAATCCTTTCAAATCTAGCAACAGTAATTTTGTCTCAGTTTTGAAAATAAACATTCTTTATCAATTTGTTCATTATATGTCAATTATGAAAGATATAATTTGAAAGAAAACTAGCAAGTTTATCTTGTACCAAGAAAAATCACTATTCAAAACACTTTAACTGTATGAAATTATTATTAATTGTTAATAATGCAGATTGTGAAAATGTCAAAAGTTGAGTGACATTTATCAATTAATATTGTGGGTAAAAAAGCCATTTCCAAATTAATTTGAGCTATTTGACTTAAAAAAAAGCGTAAATTGTAACTTTCTGAAGAAAATGGAGATGCCAGAATAAACTATATGTTATAATGAATACAGATTTCGACGATTTTCAAAATAATTGATCAAACATACTATGGAAACTTTGATTATAAAATAAAGCAATCATTTCTCATAGTACACATATCTAAATCCCAGAATTGTTCCTGTGGATATAATTAATTAGGGAATAATGAAGTAAACAATAAAAACAACCATAAAACACTTCTTTTTATAGAGCACTGGATAAGAATTCCTTTCCAAATAGATAAAAGGTTTCAACAGTATTAGCTACACAGAACATATAACAATCATTCAGATGTTGTGTACACTCAAAATGTCATTGAAGTCACCCAGGAAACATACAAATCCTGGCCAAAGTCAAGGAAAGAAGCCCGGTGGATTCTGGGTCTTCAAGCCTACAGTCTTGTTCAGTTTCATGTCGGAAGTGATGCTGTCCAAGTTGATGATAGAAGTGAGTGAGTTTGGCTTAACGTCACTTTGAACAGAGAGTCTTCTATGTCCTTGTTCCAGCTTAATGTGGGAGGAAGCCCTAATTGCTGCATCACACAGCTTACACATTTACCACTTTGGTGAAAACCATAAAAACTGGTATGGCACTATAACCATTTAGGGCTAATCTTCAAACACAAGATCACAGGTTTCTGGCAGGCATAAGGGATGCAATATTAGTTCAGTAAACATCAATATACTAGCTGGTTCCAATTTCAATGAAGAGTTACAATTCTATCTACTGCAAAAAACAAATTACGCCTGGTGATTTGGTCATTTTGAAATGAGGCTTTTCTTTTTGCAAACATTTTTATGTGACTAAAACAGTATGTGTCTAAATGCATGTGTCTATGTGTTCAGTTATGAATAGATATCCATGCGGAAGGCTATACTTAGTGAAAGAAACAAGCAGTGTTATAACTATTTGTTTTCTGATGTCTGATGTCTGATGTTTCCCCAACAGGAAGACAACATCTAGAAGCTGAACTACAGTTGAATCATAATGTTAGACTCTGTTAATCCATGCACCCATCAGTGTTTTAGTCCAGCAACTCAAAGACCTCTCAATCCCAACTTGTCCCTTTAATGTGATAGCATTTGGGCCTGGTCAGTTGGAATCGATTGCTTGTTAATGGAAAATGTCAAAGCCAGACAACTCTGAGATGAGGTGGCCACACCTCCCGTTTGACACACACTGCTCCTCAAGGAAACACCAGACAGTGGTTGACAATAATCAAACTGATATGTCCATCTGCATCACCAACTTCAGCAACCTGCAATGCTCACAGTGACAGATCCTTTGTCAACCTGCTGGTACCGATCTGAAGGGGCAATCAGGCCCTGGGGATGCACCTTGCAGGAACCCACCTGAAGGGGCAATTAGGCCCCACGGACACATCTTGCTGGTACCGATCTGAAGGGACAATCAGGCCCCACGGACACATCTTGCTGGTACTGATCTGAAGGGACAATCAGGCCCCACGGACACATCTTGCTGGTACCGATCTGAAGGGGCAATTAGGCCCCATGGACACACCTTGCTGATACCAATCTGAAGTGGCAATCAGGCTCCATGGACACACCTTGCTGATACTGATCTGAAGGGGCAAGCAGGCCCCATGGACACACCTTGCTGATACCGATCTGAAGGGGCAACCAGGCACTATGGACACACCTTGCTGGTACCGATCTGAAGGGACAAGCAGGCCCCATGGACACAGCTTGCTGATACCGATCTGAAGGGACAAGCAGGCCCCATGGACACACCTTGCTGGTACCAATCTGAAGGGACAAGCAGGCCCCATGGACACACCTTGCTGGTATCGATCTGAAGGGACAATCAGACCCCATGGACACACCTTGCTGATACCGATCTGAATGGGCAACCAGGCCCCATGGACACACCTTACTGATACCGATCTGAAGGGGCAATCAGGCCCCATGGACACACCTTGCTGATACCGATCTGAAGGGACAATCAGACCCCATGGACACTCCTTACTGATACCGATCTGAAGGGGCAATCAGGCCCCACAGACACACCTTGCTGGTACCCATCTGAAGGGGCAATCAGGCCCCATGGACACACCTTACTGATACCGATCTGAAGGGACAAGCAGGCCCCATGGACACACCTTCCTGATACCGATCTGAAGGTGCAATCAGGCCCCATGGACACACCTTGCTGGTATCGATCTGAAGGGACAATCAGGCCCCATGGACACAGCTTGCTGATATCGATCTGAAGGGGCAATCAGGCCCTGGGGATGCACCTTGCTGGTACCGATCTGAAGGGACAATCAGACCCCATGGACACACCTTGCTGGTACCGATCTGAATGGACAATCAGGCCCTGGGGATGCACCTTGCTGGTACCGATCTGAAGGGGCAAAAGTGTAATGGTGTAGATGATGGTCAGACAGTGTGATGGTGTAGTTGCTGTTCAGACAGTGTGATAGTGTAGATGATGGTCAGACAGTGTGATGGTGTAGATGATAGTCAGACAGTGTGATTGTGTAGATGATGGTCAGACAGTGTGATGGTGTAGATGCTGTTCAGACAGTGCGATGGTGTAGATGATGGTCAGACAGTTTTATAGTGTAGATGATGGTCAGACAGTGTGATGGTGTAGATGATGGTCAGACAGTGTGATTGTGTAGATGATGGTCAGACAGTGTGATGGTGTAGATGCTGTAGATGCTCTTCAGACAGTGCGATGGTGTACATGGTGTTCAGACAGTGTGATGGTGTAGATGATGGTCTGACAGTGTGATGGTGTAGATGATGGTCAGACAGTGTGATGGTGTAGATGATGATCAGACAGTGTGATGGTGTAGATGCTGTTCAGACAGTGCGATGGTGTAGATGATGGTCAGACAGTGTGATAGTGTAGATGATGTTCAGACAGTGTGATGGTGTACATGGTGTTCAGACAGTGTGATGGTGTAGATGCTGTTCAGACAGTGTGATAGTGTAGATGATGGTCAGACAGTGTGATGGTGTACATGGTGTTCAGACAGTGTGATAGTGTAGATGATGTTCAGACAGTGTGATGGTGTACATGGTGTTCAGACAGTGCAATGGTGTAGATGATGGTCAGACAGTGTGATAGTGTAGATGATGGTCAGACAGTGTGATGGTGTACATGGTGTTCAGACAGTGTGATGGTGTAGATGATGGTGGGACAGTGCGATGGTGTAGATGATGGTCAGACAGTGTGATAGTGTAGATGATGGTCAGACAGTGGGATGGTGTACATGGTGTTCAGACAGTGTGATGGTGTAGATGATGGTCAGACAGTGTGATGGTGTAGATGATGGTCAGACAGTGTGATAGTGTAGATGATGGTCAGACAGTGTGATGGTGTAGATGATGGTCAGACAGTGTGATAGTGTAGATGATGGTCAGGCAGTGTGATAGTGTAGATGATGGTCAGACAGTGTGATGGTGTAGATGATGGTCAGACAGTGTGATTATGTAGATGATGGTCAGACAGTGTGATGGTGTAGATGCTGTAGATGCTCTTCAGACAGTGCGATGGTGTACATGGTGTTCAGACAGTGCGATGGTGTAGATGATGGTCAGACAATGTGATGGTGTAGATGATGGTCAGACAGTGTGATGGTGTAGATGATGGTCAGACAGTGATGGTGTAGATGATGGTCAGACAGTGTGATGGTGTAGATGATGGTCAGACAGTGTGATGGTGTAGATGATGGTCAGACAGTGTGATGGTGTAGATGATGGTCAGACAGTGTGATAGTGTAGATGATGGTCAGACAGTGTGATGGTGTAGATGATGTTCAGACAGTGTGATGGTGTAGATGATGGTCAGACAGTGTGATGGTGTAGATGATGGTCAGACAGTGTGATGGTGTAGATGATGGTCAGACAGTGTGTTGGTGTAGGTGATGGTCAGACAGTGTGATGGTGTAGATGACGTTCAGACAGTGTGATGGTGTAGATGGTGTTCAGGCAATGGTTTTACTGGAAACCAACATATATACAATCAACCCGAGTCCAAGAGTCTGTATCAATATTGACTTTTTTATATTGATACTTTATATGCCCAGATCATTAGCCTCAAATTGACCAGCATTGGTGCCATCCACTATTGGCGCTCGCACTAATTCCCACTCTCCAGCATTGTCTAATAATCAGACATAGTTATAGTGTATTCACCATCAGCCCAACCCCATGGGTATCCAAACCAAACTCCCTTTCTATTTTGAATTGAGTTTCAGATCAACCGCATGTCTCCCTGGACTGAGGATCGATGCTATTATCAGGCCCCTGAACCTTAAGTCATTGATATTCTTCATTTGAATCAGATATCCTTGTTACAATGGGTACACTTGTTACTTAGATCTAAACCACCATCATGCCAACCTAGGATAGAAACAACTGCCTATATCACACCACCTTATGCAATGTTGTTCCATATCACACCCCACACAATACCACATCACACCACACCCCACACCACACAATGCCACATTACACCACACCACACCACACCACACCACACCACACCACAACACAACACACCACACCACACCACACCACACCACACCACACCACACCACACCACACCACACACCACACCACACCACACCACACAATGCCACATCACATCACACCACGCCACACACCACACAATGCCACACCACACCACACCACACAATGCCACACCACACACCATACCACACAATGCCACATCACATCACACCGCACCACACCACACCACACCACACCACACCACACCACACCACACAATGCCACACCACACCACACACCACACCACACAATGCCACATCACACCACACCGCACCACACAATGCAACACCACACACCACCACACCACACCACACAATGCCACACCACACCACACAATGCCACATCACACCACACCACACAATGCCACACCACACACTACACCACACAATGCCACATCTCACCACACCACACACCACACCACACAATGCCACACCACACCACACCACACCACACGATGCCACATCACACCACACCACACCACACACCACACCACACCACACCACACACCACACAATGCCACATCACACCACACCACACCACACACCACACAATGCCATATCACACCACACCACACCACACACACCACACAATGCCACATCACACCACACCACACCACAGACCACACAATGCCACATCACACCACACCACACCACACACACAATGCCACACCACACCACACCACACCACACCACACCACACCACACCACACCACACCACACACACCACACCACACCACACCACACACACACTCCATCTCAACCTCATCCCCAATCTTGACCTCACCCCTCTCATCTCCACCTCATCTCATCCTTACCCCCCCATCCCCTAGTCTCAATACATTTCTAACCGATAATACCAGACTATATTTATAACTCATCCATAGGAAGACCTAATCAGACTATGTATACATCCACCAATCTACTTTCAGACAATTCAATAGTAACATCATTAATTGGCTATGTCTGCATTGTCGACAATGTTCAGAGGTCAACCACATGATTGGCACTTAAAGGGTTGGATCATTTGCACCGTGATGATAAAAGAAGGTATCACTATGTTTCTGCTTGAACTATTTCAGAAATTCTGAAAATATCCTTGTTATGTACATTATCTGAAAAGAGGGTAGGCCAGAGGCATAGTCATCTTTTACGGCAAGCATAGTCATCTTTTACGGCAAGCATGCGTTGTTGAAGACCTATCCTGCCCTGGATCTTCACAGATCCCATAAAGATGCAGTTCAGTTCGGCATCCATCTGACCATATCTTTACTGCTGTTTTTCTGTTCAACCATACTTAAAATCAGTTGACTTTGCAGAAACTGCCAATACAATAAATATTACATAAAAAATCAGTCCCAATATAGAGTATCAGCACATAAGTTACAGGTTCAAGCATTGGCTAATGAGGGAGAGGACCTGGGATTAGTTCTCCAAATGTGTGCAATGTGTGAGGACCATTTTAGTTGTCATTCTCCATAATACGCCTCATACTGTTAGAAGCAGCAGAAAAAACAATCCACTCACTCACTCTAGCAGTTGTAAGCCACTGTGGAAGGAACAATTTATTGTCATCCACTGACAAGAAACACAAATCAAAAGATCCCCTTCTTGCTCAATCTCAGACCATTAGAAATGAAATAATCATCCGATTGACTGCATTTTGCAGATGAAATAAAAAATGTCAGTTCTTTTGAGATTTAACAATGGTTGTTTCCTAACATTAAATTTACACAAAAAGATATTCCATGGACTTTGCCTTCAAAATTCATGAATCACTGCATTTTGAAATTTAACATCTGGACCAATTTCCTCTTAGCCTTTACATAACTCCATCATTACTGTGATTGAATGTCAGATCTAAGTGAGGTCATGAGGCTACAAAATAATTCACATCATCGTCCAATCCTTCATATATAGTAACATAGCGCATTCCTTCAAATATTTAAAATGAAATTTCCCCAGGCAGCACTGAAAAATATGTTGTTTTTTATTTTTACAAACACATTTGTAGCTGATGAGTATTGGTTGATTTTCTTTGGCATCAAATTGTTAGGGTCAGTCGTGGGTTCAGTGGGGATAATTAAATGCTAACTGGTGTAACATGCAGGAGGTTTACTTTTTTGACAGAAACATGTGCAAGTATTTTCAGCTGTAGAAGTATTTGTTCAATTTCATGCTGTGTCCAAAGATAATGCTGTCCATTTGAACAGATATTAAACAGTTAACAATTTCTTGTTTGACCCATGAGGCAACCACATGGTTTGGGTGGTCAGGTTCAGCGACTTGGTTGATTGGATGACATCATACTCCAACAGGGTTGAATGTTGCTCACAATATCAATTACTGGATTGTCTGGTACTGATTAAATTATTTACAGCCACCATCATATAGCTGGAATACTGCTGAGTACAGCATTCACCAACTAACAAAAAACAAAGTGAAGTTACTTTGTGGCGCATTATTGTCGTATCATGTTAAATTATTTGCAACTTTCAACTTTTTATTTAAATTTCTATTTGAGGCTTTTGGTCCAGTTTGTTGATCTGTAAGCCAAACAATTTTTAAAAACATCTTCTTATATACTTGAACCTTTCTGAGTTCTCACTGTGAGTCTAAACCAGTGGTTGATGTCATGAACATCAGTCCACCTTGAGTCCCTGACCATCTACAAAGGTCCCAAATCTTCTCAAGAGGTCATTATCCAGGTATTATCTACAACCAGCAGCCATTGTGGCCACTCAATACCCATTTAGTTTTGGCACTCAGAACTTATTTTGCACTGGATTGACCCTTAGTAGTTACAGACAATCTGGGCCCTTGCACTATTCAAGTCCTGAACATCCTAGCGCTAAGATCACATTTCGTGGATGGAATCACCAAAATCCACAAATCAATCACAGCACTTAGGCTGTAAGTAGATGTTAAAACATAAGTGCTACTTACGGTCATCTTAGATAATCTTTTGTTGTGTCATAACATCACAAAGATTAAATCACAAATATCCATATCGCAACATTTACTGTCATAAGACCATGTTAAAGTATGAGAGTTAACAATCATCTTCAGGCCAAGATTACTTTACAGATGTGGGCCCTGTACGTTCCACCACACTATCAGACTTGGCGTTACATGTTCACAGGCAGGCAATAATTATCTTCACGTTGACAGAGGAATTTATCACCAACTAATCCAAAATCTCCACTCCGAAGGTCGTGACCTTCTGCCGCAAACACCTACCTGACCCACAGTAGTTCGATCCCATCACCCTATTATCTCGTAGAAAGGCAATAATCATGCAAGGAGATCACCAATATCACTGCCTGCTGTTGTTCTAGGACTAATCAAACAGCCATTACCATTACGACCAACCTGTCCAGGAAGCCATATTTCCTTTACATGCAATTATTGTTCCCTAACGAACCAACCCACAATAATGATTTATTTCATCTTTTATCGTTTCTCAGCAAGTCGGAGAGTACCCTTATCATATCATAATTGTTTAGTGTCCCCATGTGAATTCAGGGACAGGATGTTTATTATATTTCTCAGCATGCTGGGAAATATTTCCCTCATTCAAGTGACACCCTGTAAGCTGTGTATGCTCGTAGGTGTGTAGGACGGGAATCTGATGACGCTGACTGGTGTTTAATGGCCTGAACACCACGGGTGTCCTGAATATAATGATCTGTGAAATCTTGTATTGTGTAACATTATCATTATAATGGTAATAAGACTCTCAAAGTTGGCATCTGGGAGATTCATTTATTTATAATTTAATCAGTTTGTGATTGAAAGGAAAGTGGGTGGAATTATGTGATTGATTGAAATGCTCATTTGGACGTACAGTGCTTCGGTTCAGAGACAAGTCATGTCATTAAAAACATAAAAATATTATTAACAACACCCTTCATTAAACCTATTATGGAACAAACTGTCACACAAGTTATCTCCCCTTAACATCAATGAACACATGATAATTTTTTATTAATTTTCAACATAAGAATTAAATTAAGTTACTTTGTAACCAGTAACTGTCATTAAATGTTACCAGGGAATGAACTAGACATGGTTGCAACGGCAAATCTGCAATCCCTCTGGTTACCACAACCACTATTTACTTTAAGCTCTATAAAACTGGAGGGAAATATAAAGGTTGAAAAATATAAGGAAATAAATATTTATGCATTCCTTTAACAAAAAATTGATCCAATTATTGCAAAGCAGTGTCAAATATTCATATGTTTCACATAAATGTTTCCAAACACAACTAAAGCACTACAACCAGCAGCATGAGGATTGTATTTGTGATTTATTGGACAATGTTAACAAATGACAAACATCCAATCTCGACTTAATTACATAATTTTTCTCACTTTTTACACTTTCAATTAAATTGACTTCGTTTAGGTGTCAACAAAAAAAATTAAGCGATTTTTTCGCCAGATTAATAAGTTTATATCTCACGTGGGATTTCTAAATCTGACAATGTAATTAAGACACTCCCTGAAACAGACTACTTGAGTGAATTATATTTAAGATGAATTGAAACTATCAAAAACAGAGGGTGGTACATTGTTTCTTGCAATTTCACTGCACAGATTAAAACATTAATTTCCTCAATCAGCTGTGATTTACAATAACAAAAGCAGCTGCAGCAGTCTTTAATGGTAATAAAACAACACATTTATCAATGTATTATATCAGTGGATTATTATTTCCCTGTGTTCTTTAACTGTCTTGCAGCTCAAACACATCCATCAAACTTTATCAGTGAATTGATATGATAGTTTTCACTGTTTTAATAACTCCATTTTCCATTGTACAGAAAACAGATCAGTTTCCTTCACTGGATCAGTTGATAATTAGTTTTCAGTTTGATTTACAACACTTCCAACTACTTGTTTGAAAATGGAAACAAAATAAATCATTTCACCTAAGAATCACAACCACTGAATAATAATTCCGGTTCAAACTAGATACACCATCCTACCTGAAAAGTTTATTGAAAGTGAATAATGTGATTATCACAAACTAAGTGCAATTGCCTTTGAAACAGATTACTTTTTCATTTTAATTAATGTTTGGGATCTTGTTATAAGGATCATTTCAAAAGGCTGCCGATTCTAAGATAACCTTCCCCTTCAACTAACAACTTCACACCATACCGTAAACATGAGCCCTCGAAACTCCATCCCCAGACATGCTCACGCATCGAAAAACATGCGTGTTGTTAGCCAATACATTGGAAACTTCACACGAATCTAAACTCTCTTAAAACATCTGTCGATAGCGACTTGAAAAACTTCCATCTGGATTCTGGAACGTGTGGCCAAACTTACAAAACTGCCAAGTCTGTCTGTAATCTGGTTAATTGGATAAGCCGGTTTGAAATCTTTGAGGGGAAGGGTTTACTGAATTTCTGCTTGAAAAGTTGCGCACTTGTGTGTACTTTTCACATCATTCTAAAAGGATTTTCGATTCGATAGATGTGCACTTTCAGGTTCAAAGTTTAACCCTTTAGGGGCAGTTAGGTCATTCCAGGGTTAAAATAACCCTTTCAGCTTTGATGAGAAATAGAGTGGTTTCAGCTTTGAATGCCACCATGCATTTTATCTCAGATTTCCATTAAAGAACCATATTAACTCTTAGAAATGATGATGAAAGTGTTTGAATGGTTATAGTGTTTCTCTGGCAACTTATTATAGAAACTTGATACTGCAAAGTTGTTGCAGTGTCATATTTGGTATACAGTAGAGCGGACATGTTTAGGATTGATTATAAACAAACCTAACACCTTGTTCGTTGTCATGATATAATGGTATATTGTGGTATTATCAGGTATGTAGGAAGCTTATGCTATACTGCCACTGCTTCCATAGGGAGCATCTGTGCAGTGAAATAGCTGTCTATCTTCCAACAAGACAAGTTATTAGGGATATACTATGTCTTTGTTACAGTTGTAGCAGCATTTGTGTGTCATTTCCAAAACTGTTATGTACTGTCAAAGTATAACATGGAATAGCAACACTAGTCTGTCTCACAGTCACCCAGCCATGATTTTCCCCTACTGCCCAGCCCTTATCGTAATTCAAAAGCCCTAAATGAAGTAAGTCTAGATATCCCTCAGGTTTTAGGTTCTGAACTGCCCATCTCACTGGGGCTCCTTTTCAATTTAAATGGTGTTATTTGTTTTCTATCAATATTAGATATTTTCAAGGACTAAACTTTAGTCTATAGTGACAAGTACTGTCATTATTTGTTTGTTTGTTTGTCTGTTTTTTTAATGCCGAAATCAGCAATACTCCAGCTATGTGACGATGGTCCTTAAATTATCGAGTCAGGACCAGACAATCCAGTGATTGACATCATGACCATCGATCTGTGCAATTGGAATACGATGACATGCATCAACCATGTCAGCAAGCCTGCCCACCTGATCCGTTAGTCTTACAACGGATCTTCACAGGTTTGTCATTGTACCAAACGTGCTACCTAAGATCAGGAATAGCAATATCTTCTGTCACTGTCCCAAACATTGTATTAAAATCTGGAATATCAATTTCTTCTGTCACTGCACCAAACATTGTATTAAAATAAGGAATAGCAATATCTTCTGTCACTGTACCAAACATTCTACTAATTATATGGCATTTTACAGTCTGCATCATATGCAATCCTATGGTGTAACTGGTTGAACTGCAATCAAATAAAATATTTAGAATTTCAAACAGACAACCATTTGTAGGGACCTCTCTCATCAATATCTGCCAGTGTATATCTCACTTAACCTCAAAATAGTAAAACCATTCCTGGCAAACTTGTATTCCATGCCAACAAACAGGGATAATATATTGCATTACTGGTTTGCTCAACTCTTGAATATTAACAAATTAGTTTTGTGGAGCTCCCCTGAGAGTGCATGGAACCAAGCAGGGTCTCTACAATTGGATGAAGTAGGTATTAACAGCCTACTGGGAATCTTTCCACACATACAACTTTGGACTGGCCCAAAGCATTGTATTGGAAACTCCCTTGAGAAATTTGTCAATCTCGGAAAGCTCTAATGGATTTCTTAGCTGTGCTGTAAAACCCACCTGTGTACAGAAACTGTCACAAAAATGACTGTCTGTTTAGTCTGGTGTCGTGTTTCTCATCATATTCTCATTAATTACCTGTTTGTTGATGAAGGGTCAGTGTGCACATCCCTATTGGAGTGACAAACAACAAGTTATTAATTGGCATTAAACTTAATGTGTTTGGGGTAAATTGATTAAGTTGACATTTTGTATCAATGCTTGCAAGATGTGGGCCCAAAAGTTGCATCTTGGCAGATAATTAAGAAGGTAATTAATTTTTCTTTTGAAACAAACTTCACTCTGTGGAACTCAGAGTTGTGCAAATTGACCATTCACATAAACAAACTTCACTCTGTGGAACTCGGAGTTGTGCAAATTGACCATTCACATAAACAAACTTCACTCTGTGGAACTCGGAGTTGTGCAAATTGACCATTCACATAAACAAACTTCACTCTGTGGAACTCGGAGTTGTGCAAATTGACCATTCACATAAACAAACTTCACTCGCCTATGTTTCATGATTTTAAAATCTCTTTCATCCACTGTGTTAATTTCCTGAATACACAGATCAGTGATGAGGTAACTAGCCCAAACTGTACGTATTCCTAGTCACGGGCATCAGGCAATAGCATTTTAAGCTCTGGTAGCACCTATATCTTACTACATACTTTCATTAAAAAGAACAATATAGACAGAAGCAAATCTGAATTAATTACCAAGACTGTATTAAAATTGAAAATTCCATGATTGAAAGTTTCTATTACCATGACAGTTGAATATGAACATTCTATGTTCCTTTATTTCCAGGGCTATTCTATATGAACATTCTATGTTCCTTTATTTCCAGGGCTATTCTATATGAACATTCTATGTTCCTTTATTTCCAGGGCTATTCTATATGAACATTCTATGTTCCTTTATTTCCAGGGCTATTCTATATGAACATTCTATGTTCCTTTATTTCCAGGGCTATTCTATATGAACATTCTATGTTCCTTTATTTCCAGGGCTATTCTATATGAACATTCTGAAGGATTTTTGACCAAGTTTTTTTTCAGAGAAAAAAAAAGATGGAGTTTATTTTATATATGAACATTCCTGGTCCAAGGTGTTTTATTTGTTATCAAACAGAAAAACAACCTACAAGAAATACATCTTTCAACAACTGCTTAGATGCAGCTGGAATTAGCTTCTGAAGAGAAATTCTTATTTTCAGAAAACTTTTTAACAAGTGTACACTCGTCTAAAATTTCAATGGAAGTTTTGTGTAAGTGGAAAACACTATGCAACTCTCTTTCCAATGAACATGTTATACAAATACCAGACTTAAAAAGGCACTAATTACATTCTGATGACTACAATTAGCTGACATATGGAAAAAATGATGTCCATATGATGCAGCATTAAGTATCCTTCCAATCTGTTTAGCAGCTGAAACAATTCATGCATTCTCTCCCCAACTGTTAATTACTTTAAAATGATAAGTTGTGCTGTCTGAAATATCAAGGTAGCAATTTTCCAGAACTAATTTGAGATGCCCCATTGCTAATAGATTCTAAATGTTCCCATCCATACATTTTCGCAAGCTTGATTCCAGAAAAATCCACTATGGTATAAAAATTAATTTTTTCAAATGCCTGTTTTAAAAAAATAAAAACTCATGGCTAGGCACATGTGTATGGATAATCAATGAAATTTCTAAAATAAAACAACAACTAAAGTTATCATTGCTCTGCATAAACACAGATAATGTGCATGCTTTCCTTATTTTCTGGTTAAAAAGTCATTAGAATGAATATTCAGTGTAATTTATTTTTCTTTGTCTGAATGATATATGACTTGTGTAATGCATATTGATATGTTTTAGTGACATCATTACGGAAGCAGTTTCATCAATGCTGTTAAAAATTATCATTTGGACAAAATACAAAATAAAGCCTGTTTGGATGGATCGATATCAAGGGAAGATGTTACCTTAATGATACAATGCAACTTACATATATACAAGACATTAAAATGAATATTATTGTCAACATTATAAATTAATAAATATATTTGATATGAAAATTTATTCATTTAATTCATTAATTGACCTTAACTACTTTCACATTTACAGAAAAAAATGTTTTATTATCTTACAAGAAAACATTAATATTAATAACATTTTGCAACTTGATAAAGAATATTTCGTTTGAATTAATCAAATCAAATACAAGTTTTCAAAAAGTAGGGCCTTTAATTCAGATACACGCTAAAAAACTAGTAACTTTACATCACAGTTCTGTTATCTGGAAGTCATCTGAGCAGCCCACACTGAGGTGTTCTGTATCGCATGTTGGAGTCCCTATCGGGGTTAAAACACAAGCTAGAGTGATTAAACAGATAACAGGGCAATACGTATCTCCTCCGATAACCCATCTACAATGATGAAGATCTAACACACCTCACACCTGCCTACTTCTGCTCTCTCTCGGACTGTGCACTCCTAGTCCCTCATGTGAATGGTAGGACAGCCTTACACTTTATAGCGGTTTCAGGCAGGCTCAACCTGCAGCCATAAAGTGATGCATGCAGTTATCAAGGCATTTACTACATGTTCAAGCAGCTGAACCAGCTGAGTAATGTTTTGATTTCTTAAATTCTGAATTTTAACTTCAGTGTGTGTGTGTACCATATATGTGTGTATTGTGCGTGTGCATGTGCGTGTGAGGTCAGACAAAGAGAGTGGGGGATATTGATGAATTTTTCTGTATTTCAAAAATACTCAGTTATTATTTGGGGGTTCATGTCATTGGGGTCCGTTTGTGATTTTTAAAAGGGCTTGTTGAACTCCATGACACCCACCAACATCTTCACACCCCATCCCCACCCCCAACCAACACCCCATTGATCCACCACTGTGTTCAGTTGACACAGGTGTGCATGAAATAGTTTTATACCTTTCAATTCAAAATGGAATATAGAATAGAACTAAAAATCCTGGCTGTTCTGTTGTAAATTCAAGTCAATAATAGTAACACACAGGACACAGGTTTTCTTATAGCTATGGTGATCTTATTTCCGTTTTCACACAACTTTCCAGTAGCAACATCAAAATTACTTTTGGATTAGCTGCAAAAATTATACATCTCAAAAACAAAAAACTAATTCCCTGAGGAAATTATCATGAACAAATTTAAACTATAATCAAAAACAGTTTCTTTCATCAGATTGATGAATAAACATTTTCCAACAGTTCTTGTCGTTAATGGAACAAGTGAACCGATATTCCTCCCCCTTCATAAGTCATTCAATATTCTAAACCTCACCAAAAATTTAATAAAACGTAATTCGCTTAAGTGCAACTTTAAAACAGCATTTCCTTTTTCAGTTAATTTGAAAATTGTAGCAAATGACAGGCTAGCTGGAGTGAAAGGACATGCCAGGATTTCACACCACTACCAAACCATCTCTTCCCTTCTCTCACAGTGGATAAGATATGACACATATTTTTAACAGTGTACTCTAATTTTCCAATATCGACTCTAAGCTTTTAACGCAAATGCATTTCTCATGACGTATAATTGAAAAAAAGGGACTGAATTATTTTTTCAGGCAATTTTTCCCAACCTCTTCCATTTGTGGTAATCGTTAATAGTTATTGGGTAGAAAACTGGAAAGTTCATCTCGCCTCGGCTTTTTGAGGTCTACTGAGGCGGGTTTAAGTCGACGGGTCCCATGAGATCGTTTGTAAGTCTTCACACTCTTTAACAGAAAGGCCACAAGATTGGGTCCTGCATCTAGACTCAGAAGAAATCTTACATAAGTTGTCTATTATTTCCAAGCAAACACTCCCTCCCATGAGGTCCCCTGTGGCTTTCTGACATTATTACCACCAAGCAGTGTCGCTAAACTCCATCTTGAGAAATACCACTTGCACACAGCAATCGATTTGCCCTTGTTTAGATTCATAAGACAATGAAATGGGAATATTTTTGTACAGCTATGTGAATGATACACGTTTCTTATCAATACTTGCTTCCAATATACAGAGATAAGCATTTCGCCTGCCAGACAAATGGGTCTTTTACATACAAATAGGCAGGAATTATTCCACACAAGAGAAATAGGTTATGAGAGCAATAGAGAGCGAATTCCTTAACTTGCACACTGGAAGGCTGGTGACATCATGAAAAGAGTTTTCTTTATACATGATGTAGATCTTAATGAGATCTTTTGGATTCTTGAAATGGTTCTGATCTTCAACCCTTATCACTAGTGAAGGAGGAAGGGATCGCTCCTTTGACAAACAAATGTTGGAGATATCCAAAATGTTAGACATTTTATCTACAGATCGTCTCTGCTTCATGTATAGAGACGTCAAACACCCATCCTTCATCATCAGATGGAATATATATTGAAATAAAGGAAAAAGAACATGCAAAGTTTGATAACTACGATGCATGACTAATGCTATGTTCATGTGTTATTATTAACAATAACTGTATACAACCTCTGAATACTTACTGAAAATGAGACCTAACAAAAACATTTCATTGACAAACTTATATCACTTACAGACTGAAGAAACTATAAAGGTCAACAATTGATTTCACCTTGGCACTCCAGCTTCCACCAGAGATCGCCTCAATATCTTGTCTCCACTTCCTCAAAGTCATCTTCGTGCTTAATTACTTCAATAAATCTTTGTTAAGATATTTTCGGAGTTATGATAGCCTTAGTTATAAGACTGCTCTGTAGAACAGGGCCCAGGACAATCGTCTTGTTTTATATACATCATGTGCATGGATATGAGATCAAATATTATCTTAAACAGTCGTTGCATTGGATGTCATACTCATGGCTTAGCTTGGGGTGTTGCTGAATATGGATGTATGGAAATAAAATGCACATTTACAATTTACATTCTTGAATTACAATTTAACGCACCTAGGTCATGATTTCAAATAATAACTGAATCATTTCCAAAACTAACCAATCACATTGCTCTGATTCCATGGTACAGTCAGTCAAGCTACAAATTATATTCATTTTAAACATATTTTGTAATTGATAATGAGGATGTAAGATCACCTTCATTGTATTGATCAAGTGTTTCCTTGTCATTTAGAGTTTTTCAAATTGAGCTATGAGGAATTATGGGTTACCGTCCCAAGTGGATTAATGGTGTAAGCCCCATTGAGTGTTGGGCAGGGAACTTCCAGCACGGATTCATTAGGGACAGATAATCTGTAAGTCAAAGTAGGGTAAGCTGTATGGTTCACACTGTCAGGTCATGTCATCAGTTATACCATATTATACCATGTTGCTCTCAGCAATGTGATGTCATTTCTGTCCTACAGATGCGCAAGTGCAAATATTGTAAAGTCGTTACACTTGATCTATCTACCATTATTGGAAATATGGCTTACTGTCATCCTACCCTTCATATGTAAGTTGTCTGGAAGAACACAGAGATCTAGGGACGAACATTTAGCATCATATGATATGAATTCATAAAATCCTTTTGCACTCTATAACAAAACATTTATAAATATGTAAACACAAATTAATATGCCCAAAACATTACACAATATTTTAGGCTGTGTTAGTTGCCAGGCATATTTATTTTTCTATGTAAAACATTTATTATCTTGAAGAATATTTTCATTGGATCTATTAGTTAAACTAAATACCAAGGCAAATGTTCCATAACAGATGGCACTGCCATAGATATTCAACTCTTTGTAAAGTGTCAATCATGATAAGAACAATTAAATATTTTGGTCTCATATCTCCATATGTATACTTTGTAAATAGTGTTATGTACATTCCAATATGTTTGGATGATATCCTACCTTAAGTCTGGTTCTAGAATATTCCTATCAATAAAACGTGTACAAAATTTACAGATTACATCATAATGTGCAGAATTTCATTTTACTCAAACTTATATTTACTGATAAAGCATACTCCCCAATGTGGTATATCTTTTAATACATAAAACATGATAAGTATTGGACAAGTTCTAAACAATCTTCATGTCTCTTTGTAAATTGGGGGCTAACTTCTGGATATATTTTATTAAAAAAGACTTCTTTATAGTGAATTGACATTGCATACATTCTGTTTACACCCCTAAAAGCTATTATGTTGTCAAAAGAGATATTTATGACTAATGGCAAACTGAAAAATAAACTAAAACAATTATATTGATTACAGTGGAAGCTGGTGGCAGTATATCCTGATAATAATCATATTTAATGTGAAAATTTATCTAAAAGGACTTTTTTATGAGCCTCTTCATGAGAAAAATAGAACAACACTTACCTTTTAGGGCTTGTTTCGGGGAGGGTTCGATTCATATCTATTCCATCACTGGCGGAGACATTATAAGAAAAGCCAAGGAAGCCTTCATTTTCCAGTTTCTTTATCCGTTCTTTATCCTGTGTTTTCTCATAAAATTCTATATTTACTTCCGTGTGAGATTCCACTGTTTCTACAAGTGATTTCCCTTGAGTTTGGGAAGAAATTGGAGATTTTTTTTTCACAGTAACTCGACCGCTGCGTGTATGTGTTGGTGACTGGTGTGGTGATTTTTTAGGTAAAGTTTGATATCCTGGACTTTCTTCACATCTTTCGGAATCTGCTGTGTGGATACATTTATTACTTTTCTGGGTTTTACTGGGCGATTCATGATTCCCTGAAGATTTAGATAACACAAACTCCATTTTATTTACAACTCCCTTTGCTATTAATATCCTGGTTTTTGCCCCAGTCACACCTTTGCTATTTACCAATCGGTCTTTGTTGCTGTTTTCATGGTAACCTCGAATTTTATCCCGATCGAAGCCAATTGATTCAATTTTTCGAAGGGCACCTCGATACAACTGCTGGATTTCCATAGCTTTTTCCGAGGCAATTTTCCGATCAGGAGAATTGGTGGATCCAATAAAAGAGGAATTTGATTTGGGGAGAAATTTTTCAATTTGAGAACTCCTTATAGAATTTTTCGAGGAATAGAATTCTCCATTTTCACCATCTTCCATCTTGGATGTGTCGGAGATCGTATCGAACATAAAAATGGTTGTAATCCAGAGAGACAAAATTATGCCAAGGGATGTGCATCGCTTTCCGAGCCGAATCCAGCGCCCAGCTTTTCGGTAATATTTGATGATTTTCATTTGAATCTTGCTTAATGGAACCGGAGACCATTCCTCTATGTAAACAAGTCAACAACGTGTCTTGCAAAAGAAGTCATTGGTGTGCTGAAAATGAATTATTAAAAGGTTAAACATATGAAAAACTTCATGGAATATTTATTACTAATTTAATCTAAGTTTTCATTAGTAAGCATTTTTTTGTTAATCTAGCTCTCCTGATTAAACATAGAAACTACCTTGATTCGATTCCACATAGTTTGGACTGTGATACTTATGACAGAACAATATGTAAATATCTCAGACATATTCCATGGTTATGTTCCATGCCTCATTGCATGTACTGTATAATTATGATATTGACGTTAATTGATGATATCAACGATATCCTGATGATACTGCTGGCACTTATGGTAAAAGATGGTGATGTGATGATATTTATTAACATTTCTTATAACTTGATGATGAGATGATGATTACATTGATTACAGCAATATGATAATGATGATGATTACATTCATGATCAGGATTATGATCATAATTAATAATAGTAACCTTTACAGTAAGAAGGTGATGACAATCATATCGACATTGATAACAACAAAATGAGGATGATGATAATTAGCTTCCCACTTAATGAAACTGCCCTAAACTGAATGTGGAAACCAAACACGCAGCGTGAGGTTTCATATGTTACATCTTGTCAGCAATAGAAACTAACGGTTTTAGTCCACTAGTCCTTATAATGATAACATATAACGAAACCCTTAAAAAGGGCAAATTTCTACTAGTTCTTATGCTACCTTAACTATTAAGCAGTTTGGCAAGAACCATAGGACTAGTGCCAATTTGTATTGCTGCTAGTGCAGTTAAATCTATAGGTGACCTAGCTGTACATGGAAGACACAGTATGTTTATCTCTATTCTACCATGACAAACTTCAACAGGAAGTCTGTGGTGATCGTCAAGATGTTGAGTGAAGCAGCATTGATTGAGTTCTATGTTTTGAGTGGGTTGTGGATCTGAATGAAGAAAACATCGATACTAGCCTTTACACAAAGTATGGTGGTGGGGTCTATGCTCAATCATTATACTATTTGTGCATAAAGAACAGTCACTGTAGGTGTGTAGCACAGCACATTCATAGACAACATGAAGTGGGCACACTTAAAAACAATGGAGCAAGCCTTGCAAGGTTTAGTTCATCACTGCTGTCACTGGTATAACATCTCACCACTCATTGTGATGCAGCATATAGGATGTCACAGTCCACTATAGCAGAGCACCAAATTTCAAGCCCTCAGTGGTCCGTAAAGCTTGTAACACACTCTCCTAGTCAATGTCTATTGTGCTTTCTGTCCAGAATGTATCTCCACACATACTTTGAACACTGTTGTAACTGCAAATCTGCATTTCATGACCTTTAATTGTACATATAATTATTCAAAAAAGCATTTCCACCATGACAGAGAAAGAAATACTTTAATGATCAATCTCAGCTGTTTCAGTCAGAGGTAGTTTTTGTAATTTTATACCTCTGATTGACCAATCAGAATCGAGTTAATTCATGGTAGAATGTTGTTTGAATCCATAGTAATATCATGGGGACTTGTATCAAGTTGTATGTAACTGAGTCTGTACCAAACACATCATGATGAAAATACTGACAGCGATTATAACAAAAAGATGATGATGATGATGATGATGATGATGATGATGATGTTAAAACAACTAAGAAGATGATGTAAATCCTAGACAGATTCCTCCAGTGGCTGATGTCATGATAAACTTTCCTGATGGCATTAATTCAAACACTTTCACATTACCTCTCTGGCTGGACACATGGGAAATATCAAACTCCCCCTTACTCTGACGGACGTCCACTGAATGTCACATAATTGCAACACACATCCAATTACTCAAACTAACATAACACAATCATCAAAGTTTTGCCATTTTAATCAATACTATCTTAGCTCCCAATAGCAAGGTTCTAACTTGCCGCGGATGAAATTCAGATCAATACCAAAATCACCTGTTCAATTTACACCAATCATGCGTCATATCAGAGATCAACAGCGGAGTGTATTTCACATCAATAATGTCACCTTTGGCGAGAACTATCACTTTAATCTTAACGACTTCACGCTAGGTAGTAACCTCGTCAAGCTTTTAACACCTGAGATTAGCCTCCATATTGACATGAGCAAATTATCGCAGCTTTTTGTCAGCCAATACAACTAAATGAGATTGCCCAGTTTCGTTCTCCCGTCTTTTTGTGTTTCTTTCCTTGTCAAATGATAAACTGAGGTTGTAAATCACTGTGACAAACATGGGCTTGAATGCAATACTTTGATAAGCCATCACTGTGAAGAAAACAATATTGACCACACTTTAATTGTCATTTAATCGATATAGATCAACAATCACAGTGTAGACATATGAGCCTTATACATCTGAGACATATGTCAATATAAACAACGAATACCAAAAATCTAAATTATTTAAAAAAATTATGTATATTATTACTCAGACTTTAAACTGACATCGTCAGAACAAAATTGTCAGTACATTAAACTGAAAGTCCAAGACCAGATTCATAAACATTCCCCACATGACAACATATTTTAAAGAACATCTCGAAGATTTGCCTTTTTTAATTTCTTTTCATGACCAATGATTTTTCACATAAATAATTATGTAAACCAAAAAATGAATAGAAGCCTTGCCTTTGAGACATACACAGTTAACATATGACATGATGTCAAATCTCATATCTACCACGATGTTTCACACAAAATCTTTAAAGCAAGAAATAAAATATCTCTACCTTAAAAGGCAGGATTATGTGAAATATTTGTTTGCAATTTCTTATAAAATATGTGATTATCATGAAGATCAATCCAACCTATCATACATACTACTTTTGAAATTGATATGTGTAAAGTCTAGCTGCCAGATATAGAAACTGTCTGCCATATATAGTCCTGCAGACACCCATAACAAGGTCTTGATATGGCATTCCAAAAACTAATTTGAGATTGTCTGCATTGAACATGTTATTTAATGCTAAATGTTCTTGTGTGTGATAAAAGAACCATCACTCAGTCCAGTGCCAGCTCTCTGTGGAATGTTCTCTAACATCTACACTGGTGAACCCCTGGATAACAACTTGTAAATGAACACTTTTTAACCTTGCTGTCACATCCAACTAGATAACAACATAACAGGGAGATTGAATGAAATTTCTGAAATGGATTTCATTTTGGCTAAATCCATCCAAAGGTACGTTATCCTGAAATATTATGTTGATTTGAAAAATATGTTACATGTCATCAGTTACTGATGTTATCATAACTCCAAGCCTCCTTAAATGTCTCCTGTATAATTTATTTTAAAATTGAAACTCTCTTAGGATATTGCTGTAGTGCACCTATCAGAAATAAGTTATATTTGTACCTCTGGCATGAGAGGATGTTGTTAATATCAACTCATTATTGACCCTTTTTTAAAATACAATAAATTGTCACTTACCTTTGATGCACTTTGAGTTCTGGTACTGCACCACTTTGAGATCTGGTACTGCACCACTTTGAGATGTGGTACTGGGCCACTTTGAGATGTGGTACTGGGCCACTTTGAGATCTGATACTGCGCCACTTTGAGGTTTGGTAGTGTGCCACTTTGTCACCAGCTGCCAATCAAGCCAGGCAACATAGTGGATGGGGTTGTAGACAGATGGAGGGGGGCACAGTAATTCACAACTTGCCTCCCTACATGCTGATATCCATCTCTATGGGGGCGACAAATGTTCTCTGTAATAGTTGATGTTGAATCTCTCTGATGATAGGCTGATATGAATCCCGGTGATCTTAGCAGGCAAATCTGGTTTCCTGGTTCAAGGAAGATTATAGTGCATCTTCTCCTGATAGAGTAACTCACACGGATTCAGTCCAACCTCAGGGCTTGATCCAAAACACAGCTCTGCAAAACCTTTCAAGGAAAAAAAAGATTTGCGTAAAACAAGTTCTGAGTTAGGATGTACATGAATGGATGACTACTAAGGGTCAAAAGAGAGAGGACTATAATTTATTATTTTTGTCAGATTTTTATATTATTTGAGGCAGATGTTAGTTTTCCTGATGATGTTTTGATGAGAGTTTTAGGGACTCATGACAAATCATTGACCCAGTCGAGTAATCTTTTCAAATAATAAACAAAAACTCTCATTAAATCAATAAACATATATATGTTATGAAAATAAAATAGTTTACTCAAATATTTTAAACCAAAAGTTAAGAAATGTTTCATGGATTTGAACCTTAACGCAAGGAAATTATATAGAATAGAACAATATTTTTTTAAAGAGCATTTTTATGTTTTCAGTTAAAAACACATTGCAACTGACAAATTACAAATACTAACGGTGATTTCACGAGAACAAGAAGCAATTTCTTCCAATTCTGTGTCTGAAGCAACAACTAGCAGACGACAGGGGGTGGTAGCAGACGACAGTTGAACCCAAGTCACTCATGTCTGCTTCAATTACAGCATTTGACAAGCAGAATTCACAACTACGTTGTGCATCTAAAGGGAGACACACAAGTATTGATGCTTCTCTCTCCTTAGGAGATTGATAGTGAATGTCTTTCAGGGAGATTTTGTAGGATGACTTCGCAAATAAGGTTTGATGAGAAAATTTCACTGATTTTCTTCAACGAGATTCCAAATTTCAATGAAGATTTTCAAGGAAGGAATTCAAGCACACATTTACTGACTGATAGTTGTTGCTGATAGAACATGGTCGATTTTTCTCCAAGGAGATTTCAAATTTCAATGACAGGTTTTCACGTCCAGAAATGGAGAATGGTCCAGTTCTCTGACAATAATGCAGATGGAGCCAAATAATTACATTCACTGATTTATCTTGTAAATGAGATTCAAAATATTCAGCAAGATATCCCTGAGTTTAGACTTCAAACACACACTGCTATCAAATTTTTCTGATTAGAATGGAGTCCTGAAGTGTACTGAAACTGCAAATAAACAGATTCCTTTTAAATATCAATTAAATATCCATTGATAAAATGCAAATTTCTTTTATCAGTATAAAAATAGATTAAATTTCTCCAAATTAAAATTTCGCAAAACCAAATTAAATTAATTAAATGTTTGTTTAGGGGCCCATGATAATATATTCAGACATTGATTTAAGCATTTTACTCTCTGTGTTGGTTAACAGACACATACTCTAGTTTGTATTGGTCAATTAGTATAAAAGCTGAATGAGACTGACCTGTACATTATAATCACAACAATTCATGCTAAGTGAGACAGTTATGGGCCCAATTCATAATAAAATATAGTGATTAGCATAATGAGTCACTATTTTATAGATACCCAGAACAGAATTTCTTCAAATCTGTTATTTGATCATTTTCACAACATATTAACCCAATGTGTGACTAGTATATAAAAAGAACAGTCAAAAGTACATAAAGCTATAGGCCAAATCGATCTGACCACAATCCAACATGACATTTAAAGTTTATAACCTGCAGTAAAATTGAGCTGACAACTCACTATCTATCATCTTCAAAACAAAAATGCTTCATTGATCTTGGTATTTTTTCTACAAAAGTGAAAATTTTAATGAACAAATTTCTGGAATTACTTCAAAATAATGTTTTGGTTTGATTATTCCAAAGAATCTTTGGCGACGAGATGGGAGAGGACTGATGCCACGAGGCTGGAGGGAAACGTGAATCAGTGATTGAGTTGTGAAAGCGTGTTACATCCGACTGTCCAAAGATTTGATTTCTGAAGACGCCCGAGCTTTGAGTGACATGCGGCTTATAGGAGACACTTGGACGGCAGTTAGCACACACACGAACAGACCACCATGTCATCAGTTTCTTTCAAATGATCATCACAAAATTTTAGGCCTTTGAAGTTTGGCCAAAAAGATTCCAATTAGATACGATGTATCCTTCTGAATTGCCAACTAATTCAGACTCCTAGTAGCAAAAACTTAATGATTATGCCTTGATAATCATGAAATATTTCGTCATGACAGAAAAAGGGGTGGAATTGATTCATTAGCTGTCAATCACGCAAAACTTTCAGTTTGTAATTTGACTTAATTCCATAAATGAAAGACTATGTACTGCTGTTATCTGTTCAGTATTCACAATAGAAAATGTCTTTTGTTATCATGAAGTATATCTATCATTTTTCTGAAACAATCAATATTTGGATTTTTCAAAAGCTGATAATCCATAATCGATAATGCTTCTTTGACCTGTACTCTACACAAATAATTAGTAGATAATCACCCGTGTTTGTTGAAGGTCTTGTGGTAACAATCCTATAAAGATGACAAAAAACTTGTTTGGCTGATGGCTGATTGCTGTGCACAGAGCTTCTCAGGCAATTTTTTTCATAGATCCACACATCAATAAACGAATGTGAGAGGAATATTCTGCTCGAATCACACTTGGACACAAGATGCCTAGCGGCAGATCACTTCTCCAAGATATATAGGGAAGTAATCCGAAGTCAATCATATGTGTGTGATCAGAATATGGCTAGCGTCATAAATCCATCAATACCAAATTTTACACTCTTCAACACGTTATCACTTTATGTCAACACTTCAATGATATATTTCGTAATTTGTCCTCCGAATTGACATCATTGAAAAAAAAAGGAAATTTATCCGCATAAAAACTATCGCTGTTAGATCCACATTTCTGATTAAAGTTTGTATGTCAGCACCAACATATCACATTATCATCCCACGACACCAGGGAAACACACACACAACATAAGTTATACAGCCCTCGCATTGTGAAGCAGACGACAAAACACTCCTGAGCAGACGACAAGTTCTCACTTCTGCTCCTGCATTGGTGTGATCTTCTGCTGGTGTTGTTAGACTTAGCGTTGTTCTCTGCGAGGTATACAGCCTCTACCTCTCCGTTCCAACGCTGCCACTAAAGTAGCGATCCCAGCGTTGCCACCAATGTAACAGTGGCCGTCTGCTACCAGTGTTATTCAGTCCAGCTCTGATGTGCTGTTGTACACTGCTGCAGATTCGCCTGGCTGTAATTCCTTTTGCCAATCTCTGCTGAGTAGATCGGCTGTAGCAGTACAAGCTAATTGAGCGATCGGCACTGAGCACAATTAGTTACGCAGCTGAGGGAACTGTCAATAGCTGGCTTCGTTAACACACATGATCCATGCAGCCATACACCTTTACTTCAAAATGAACAGTATTTGGTAGCTAGGTATATATTACTGAAAACCCATCCAAGGTCAGTCAGAATTGTGGAGGAAGTTTACAGATTTAGAGTTATTTTTATTTATTCCAGTTACTCACAATGATGAGAAAGAACACAGAACCCTTAAATGCTTTACATTTCATACACATTTGTGTCATAGCATTTACCAGAAAATTTGATTCGCATGAATGTCATTTTTTTATCTAAATTTTTATTTACCATGAGAATTTCTAACTCAGAATCAATGCCATCAACCTAAGTACCTACCATATGTCCTTGTTAACATTCAGATTCATACTATGCAACAAGCAATACCATATGGCCTATTTAATGTTCCAGGTTTAAATCCAATCAATAATGTATCACCTGTAGTTGTTTAGTTTAATGAAGGGTCCCGGTTGCCATCAAACTATAAACGTCCGCATCTGGTTGAGAGACTGCATCTTACTTCCTCTCGACCCTGCTTTATTAGGCCTTATTGAAAGCAGGTGATGATACTGACACGAGATGGGAGTTTTTAGTATTCCTGTTACAGCTATATACTCACAAATGTCAACCTTCTCCTCCTCATCCTGCAAACAACACGGCAGTTTTTCAGTTTACATTCTATTGATTCCCAAAGCTAATGCCTTCCTCCACAGCCTCTGTGTTAAACAGAAATACGTCCTGTCTTCCATGGTAGCAATTATTCATGCTTTACTGAAAAGAGCCCTACGATAGAAATGAAAACAGAAAGGTATCTTTTCTATGAAGACGCTGTGTATTATTACAGGACAATTCCATTGACAAATATCCAAGTCACAGACTGTGACTGATAAAGCCTCAAGGCAGAACCGTTGTCCGTAAAATACAAACATACATCCAACATGTCAGGCTCTCGATGTAACACAAGGCTCCTTGGAGCGTGGCAGAATCGAAATAAGTTTGCAGGGCCAATGATTCGCAATCAGGGTACAGCTAATCGGCTCGACTCTCCTACACAAACTTAGCACCCTTCTCAGCATTAAACCCACCCATGCTAATCTAAGCCTCAGGCATACTGGCCTACACAATGGACAGGTTACTGAATAGCAGCCTTTATTAAAAACCTGACTGATTTTAAATGCACGTTGAGTCAATCGGGCAAGAGGCGAGTGATTAGTTCGCACCTTGGGCCTAAGGACTCTCTCATAGTGTGAATAGAAACACAAAGACTAACCCAAATCCTTTTACTTTACATCTGCTGCGGAAAATTAATCTGCGATTGTTCGCATCCACTTGCGGCCCGCAGACTATAAAGTCTTGATATTTTCTTTCCCTATTCTCTTCAAGAACAAAGCTGTTTCTGGAACCCCCATCACTCTAGTACTCAGAGTCCCTCAATAGTGTGTTTGTTGTAAAAACACAATTTATTTTCCGAGAGAATATTATCTGGCATGAAACTTGGTGTATGTATATAGGAGACAAGTTATTACATGGAGATGCTAGAACCGGGATATCAGGCTGGAGTGATCTGTTCCGAATAGCACAGGCACCCTACAGAGATAGAAGTGTTTTCTGTCTAAGAATAATCAAACTACACTTGATTGTGTTACTAATAATATACATCTCTGAAGTGTAGCATAGACATTCCTATCTTTGCATAGCGTAGATGTTTCTACCTTAACATTGTGCAGATCTTCCTATCTTTACATAGTAGATGTTCCTATCTGAATATTGTCTAGATGTTCCTATCTGAATATTGTGTAGATGTTCCTATCTGTATATTGTCTAGATCTTCCTATCTTTACATAGTAGATGTTCCTATCTGTATATTGTGTAGATGTTCCTATCTGTATATTGTGTAGATGTTCCTATCTGTATATTGTCTAGATCTTCCTATCTTTACATAGTAGATATTCCTATCTGTATATTGTGTAGATGTTCCTATCTGTATATTATCTAGATGTCCCTATCTGTATATTGTCTAGATGGTCCTATCTGTATATTGTCTAGATGTTCCTATCTGTATATTGTCTAGATGTTCCTATATGTATATTGTTTAAGATGGTCCTATCTGTATATTGTGTAGATGTTCCTATCTGTATATTGTTTAAGATGGTCCTATCTGTATATTGTGTAGATGTTCCTATCTGTATATTGTCTAGATGTTCCTATCTGTATATTGTCCAGATGTCCCTATCTGTATATTGTTTAAGATGGTCCTATCTGTATATTGTGTAGATGTTCCTATCTGTATATTGTCTAGATGTTCCTATCTGTATATTGTGTAGATGTTCCTATCTGTATATTGTTTCAGATGGTCCTATCTGTATATTGTCTAGATGTTCCTATCTGTATATTGTCTAGATGTTCCTATCTGTATATTGTGTTGATGTTCCTATCTGTATATTGTGTAGATGTTCCTATCAATACATAACTTTGATGTTCCCCTCTTTTGTTAGACTATAAGGAACTTGATGATATGACAATCACAAGATTCTTTAAAAAATGCATTTCTTGAATAGGTCAGAATTAACTTTATACCATCAGTGTCTTATATCTTCATACTGTTACGATAAATAATATAGCTTTTTTTTAGTCTGATCATAATGACACAAAGTTAAATATAGCTGTCCAATCAAATTACACTGATGAGCATGAGGAATTCTGTGTAATAAGCAATAAGAGAGATGGATAGGATGACATCTCTCCCTAAACATAGCTATGGTGGTGAAAGGGCCCAGGGTATTTATCCTAATGAAAGGAAGAAATAATACCCTGGATAAACGATGATGATACAAGCACCACCTTGTCTTCATGTCTTATCCCATTTGAGTAGAATTGTTTTAAAGTCCTTGAGACGAAGTACACATTATGGATAAAATGGAGGTAGCAAGAATAATAGTTTCAACAAAACATACATTTAACATAATTTGAATGATATCTTTGTGAATGACAAGGCAATTCTTTCACCACTGGGCTACCTGATCCCTCATGACACGTGATACATGACATGACACAACACATGACACGACACATGACACATAACACACAACATATGACATGACACACAACACATGACACATGACACACAACAAATGACATGACAGACAACACATGACACAACACATAACACACAACACATGACTACAACATATGACATGACACACAACACATGACACATGACACACAACATATGACATGACAGACAACATATGACATGACACACAACACACAACATATGACATGACACACAACATATGACACATGACACACAACATATGACACATGACACACAACATATGACACACAACATATGACATGACACACAACATATGACATGACAGACAACACATGACACATGACACAACACATGGCACACAACTCATGACACATGACACAACACATGACATACATCACATGACACATGACACACAACATATGACATGACAGACAACACATGACACAACACATGGCACACATCTCATGACACAACACATGACATACATCACATGACACAACACAGAACACATGACACATGACATATCACATGACACACAACACATGACACATGAATTGCTTCAGAAGACTTACAAAGCTTACAACATATGCATCATACATTACTATGTCCACTGATCCTTCCTTTTATCATATTTGGGACAGACTTACTCTTTTTATCACAAAACATAGACAATGTGCGAAATCTTATCAGAGCATGAGTGAGTGAGAGTGTTTGATGTTTCGCCGCTTTTCGCAATATTCCAACAATATCACAGTGGGCACACCAGAAATAAGCTTTACACATTGTACCCATGTGGGGAATCGAACCGGGGTCTTCGGTATAACAAGCGAACACTTTACCATTACCCTACCCCACTGCCCCATCAGAGCAGGAAACCTACCTAATACACTCCATGTGTACCACAGTTCTAAATAACATTCACATATAGTAGTTTATTTCTGATATGTGCCACTTAACTCCAGACAGGGATAATCAGATATATCATTCTGTTTAACTATACACTTGACATAGGAGAATCAGTTGTGTGTATGATTGAAAGATGAAAACATCCCTATCTAAAGTGGAGTAGTATAGTGTAGTACTTGTGACTGTGCCCCACCCTACACAGCATGCCATCCACCGCTGCTGTGATAGTGTAGTACTTGTGACTGTGTCCCACCCTACACAGCATGCCATCCACCGGTGCTGTGATAGTGTGGTACTTGTGACTGTGCCCCACCCTACACAGCATGCCATCCACCGGTGCTGTGATAGTGTAGTACTTGTGACTGTGTCCCACCCTACACAGCATGCCATCCATCGCTGCTGTGATAGTGTAGTACTTGTGACTGTGTCCCACCCTACACAGCATGCCATCCACCGCTGCTGTGATAGTGTAGTACTGACTGTGTCCCACCCTACACAGCATGCCATCCATCGCTGCTGTGATAGTGTAGTACTTGTGACTGTGTCCCACCCTACACAGCATGCCATCCACCGCTGCTGTGATAGTGTAGTACTTGTGACTGTGTCCCACCCTACACAGCATGCCATCCACCGCTGCTGTGATAGTGTAGTACTGACTGTGTCCCACCCTACACAGCATGCCATCCACCGCTGCTGTGATAGTGTAGTACTTGTGACTGTGTCCCACCCTACACAGCATGCCATCCACCGCTGCTGTGATAGTGTAGTACTTGTGACTGTGTCCCACCCTACACAGCATGCCATCCACCGCTGCTGTGATTGTGTAGTGCTTGTGACTGTGTCCCACCCTACACAGCATGCCATCCACCGCTGCTGTGATAGTGAAGTACTTGTGACTGTGCCCCACCCTACACAGCATGACATCCACCGCTGCTGTGATAGTGTAGTACTTGCGACTGTGTCCCACCCTACACAGCATGCCATCCACCGCTGCTGTGATCGTGTAGTGCTGACTGTGTCCCACCCTACGCAGCATGCTATCCATCGCTGCTGTGATAGTGTAGTACTGACTGTGTCCCACCCTACACAGCATGCCATCCATCGCTGCTGTGATAGTGTAGTACTTGTGACTGTGTCCCACCCTACAGAGCATGCCATCCACCGCTGCTGTGATAGTGTAGTACTTGTGACTGTGTCCCACCCTACGCAGCATGCTATCCATCGCTGCTGTGATAGTGTAGTACTGACTGTGTCCCACCCTACGCAGCATGCTATCCATCGCTGCTGTGATAGTGTAGTACTGACTATGTCCCACCCTACACAGCATGCCATCCACCGCTGCTGTGATAGTGTAGCACTTGTGACTGTGCCCCACCCTACACAGCATGCCATCCACCCCTGCTGTGATAGTGTAGTACTGACTGTGTCCCACCCTACACAGCATGCCATCCACCTGTGCTGTGATAGTGTAGTACTTGTGACTGTGTCCCACCCTACACAGCATGCCATCCACCGCTGCTGTGATAGTGTAGTACTTGTGACTGTGTCCCACCCTACACAGCATGCCATCCACCGCTGCTGTGAAAGTGTAGTACTTGTAACTGTGTCCCACCCTACACAGCATGCCATCCACCGGTGCTGTGATAGTGTAGTACTTGTGACTGTGTCCCACCCTACACAGCATGCCATCCACCGCTGCTGTGATAGTGTAGTACTTGTGACTGTGTCCCACCCAACACAGCATGCCATCCACCGGTGCTGTGATAGTGTAGTACTTGTGACTGTGTCCCACCCTACACAGCATGCCATCCATCGCTGCTGTGATAGTGTAGTACTTGTAACTGTGTCCCACCCTACACAGCATGTCATCCACCGGTGCTGTGATAGTGTAGTACTTGTGACTGTGTCCCACCCTACACAGCATGCCATCCACCACTGCTGTGATAGTGTAGTACTTGTGACTGTGTCCCACCCAACACAGCATGCCATCCACCTGTGCTGTGATAGTGTAGTACTTGTGACTGTGTCCCACCCAACACAGCATGCCATCCACCGCTGCTGTGATAGTGTAGTACTTGTGACTGTGTCCCACCCTACACAGCATGCCATCCACCGCTGCTGTGATAGTGTAGTACTTGTAACTGTGTCCCACCCTACACAGCATGACATCCACCGCTGCCGTGGGATGGTACTCACGTATTTGCCTTTCAACTTGATGAAACAAATTGTTGTTGGAACTTCTACTGGAATAAAGGACCACGCTACACTTCTAAAGTCATAAATTCTCACCATCTTTGTTTCTTAAAAACTTTATGTAAGGCATTGTCATTAGTGCACTCCTGCACCACATCACTGTCAGAATATAGGAAACACTTATTTCATAATTCTCATATCAAATATTTTCAACAGAAGGAAAACTATTTCCTAAAGTGATATAAGTTTGTAAAAAGTCCCAACAAAATCTGTAATAATGGTCAGATCTTATCAATTGGTAAAGACATGGCATTGATGGCATCATTTTTTATTTATCATTTTCATTATAGAATATCTACTGTTTGGAATGGATAATATTGAAAAGTATTTGATGAACATGCTATGTTCGTATTTTTATTTTAATACATTGAATTAACAGTGACAAGAACATTTTAATATTCCATGTTTAATCTAGATTTGACATGAAACAGAAGAATCATTATCTAGAAAATAGTTTAAAATTAACATGGAACATTCTCACTATTTGTCATCATTATCACATTTGTCAGTCATTCAGTGAAAAATATTCCAATCCATTTAACAGATATGCCTAATCTCTCTTCATCGAAATATAAAATATCAGCTTCAAAGATATATCTGATGAAAAAAAGATCGTCCCATTTGGACACATTCGTTACTCCATTACAGTATTTTGTAATTATTGTCTGTCAAACACTGAAAGAGATCTTCATTTGTTTGTTTTTTATCAACATCATTAATTTTAATTATCCTGAGCCACTTACAATCAAGGTTATCAAAGCCCATAAATCATGCAAAATCAAAAACAAATAGAGATTAAAATTCATCATTTGGGATTTTGAGATATCACTTTCCTTGTCGCACGACAACGAGACTTCAACAGTACAAAACAGTCTGCGATCGGTCCGGACATCAAACGCAAACTTCAAAAAAAGATCATTGATTATTTGAACAGGATTATGCGTGATAGGGAGTCTAGTTGGGTCTAGCCAACGTTGAATAACAATAATACCCCATCACCTTATTAATTTTGAAAACAGACATGTCTAAAACCCTGCCGAGGTGATCATTTCAGTAGTCTGATTCTTCAAAAACAGCCTTTGTTTGCTTTTCACATCACTCCTAGAATCAATCTTCCATCCCAATCAAAAATTTCCACAAATTCCTGTCGCCTTTGTGCCATATTGTTGAGTTAGACTGTGCAGCAGATGGCATTTTCTTTGATTCTGCGCCGAAACAATAGATGATCGTGAATTCTTTTTTAAGCACTCTTCGATTGAGGGAGACAGACATTGTTGCGCCCGTTTCATCAACTTTTTTTCATTTAAATTTGTCTGAATGATGTTGACACTAGGTCCACTCTGTGATCTGAGCAAGATCGAACATCCACCATAGCCATCTTACAAATGTTACCATTAAGAAATGGATGTTGGATTCGGGCTATTCAATGTTTTAACAAAGATTTTATAGAAGACGTCCGAAGCAGTGTATAAATCCGTTGGATATGCTAGACAGTAACCAGCCCCAACATAAATGTCCCAGTGATTTGCCAGACATCCCTGAAGGATACAGCTTATGAAATGACTTATGTCTGGTGTAAGCATGGAATCTAAGGATGACTTTCAGAATGATGATGATGATGATGATGATGATGATGATGATGATGATGATGATGGTGATGATGATGATGATACTAATGAGGACATTGATGAATATGTTGATGGGGATGTTGGTGAAGATGTCGATGAGATTGGGAATGGAGGTGAAGGTGGTGGTTGAAGTGTTTGTGAGGATGAGTGAGTGATGCTGCTGCTGAAATAAATAATGGTTCAGTAAAGATGTGGATCATTGCCTATGTAGTCAACCCTTGGTTTGCATGGCCCAAGCCTGATTTCTCCTAGGTTGCCTTGATGAAGATAGAGTCTTGCTGACTGCAGTATAAAACAACATTCACTCAATCCTGATGGTAAATGGGAACTTGGTGGCTACACTACCTGCTCTATAGAAACAGTCCTTGAAGGTCACAACTCTCCACTGTGAACTATAAAAGTCCAGTTTCCACAACTGCTGAACAAGGCTGGATTTTTCAGGCTCAATTCTAGTGCCACCAGTGGCTATTACAGGTTATGTCCCTTCTAAGTCCCTCCTATTGACCAATCAGATTCCATCTATCATATCACATGCATTTGCTTCAAACAAAATGGTGCCGCCCACTCAAGACGATCTGATCGATAATCAAGATCTATATTGTAATAAAACAGGTCTTACCCCGCAAAGTGCATCAAATCACTTCAGCACCTTGACTGAAAACATGAACATACTTGGAAAAGACTGTCAATGCCCAGCTGACAGTACACATGCTTTGCAAATCCTGCAGTTGACCAAATTCTGCACGTTGAAATCAATGTTGTTTTACGAACTGGATGTCTAGTTCGTTACACGACTTTGATCGGACTGTGCATACACTTGTTAGTCCAACCAAACTGTAACTCTGGAATTCCAGCCTAGTTCGGCAAGGGTGGAAACTGGACTGTACTAGTGAGTTAGCGCCCTTGCCTCGGTAATGATACACAAATGACTTGGAAGTTGTTCTTGATGATGTATGTGCTTCAACCCCAAGGGTACTTGCAGGCCACTGTCACATGAGCAAGTCTCTTCACTTCTGTGTTCTTTATGTAAGATGGTTTATTTTTTATGGTTAAACCCAAGGGTAGAGAGGATAGGGGAAGTGAGGCTAGGGAATTAAAGTAAGATCCAAGGGGAGAGACGGCCTGGAAGGTAAGACCCGAGGGAAGAGATGCTAGGGAACGTAAGACCTGAGGGGAGAGAGGCTAGGGAATGTAAGACCTGAGGGAAGAGATGCTAGGGAACGTAAGACCTGAGGGGAGAGAGGCTAGGGATCGTAAGACCCGAGGGAAGAGATGCTAGGGAACGTAAGACCTGAGGGGAGAGAGGCTAGGGAATGTAAGACCTGAGAGTAGATGTCACTATATGAGATACCTCTGAAAGCAATAGATGACATCACAGGTTTCTATAGTTAGTCCACAAATTTTGAAAGAAAAAGGAACTCAACTTCACATTAGGAGAGGCCCCAGCACCCAGTGCATGTCTAAGATCAACTTTAACAAGGGTTTGCCACTAATGTGGCTATATCCCCATATCCCATGTGGCACCAGTTCAGCATGTACCTGACAAACCTGCAAAGTTTGATGAAAAGATACTGAACGGTTTATGAGTAATGCTCCGGAAACGAACCCTACCCTTGCGGAACCTAAGTCCATCTTGTTGCCATGGAAACGTAAAAAAATAAAGTTTCTTAAATTTATAAATAGCAAAAGGCACCAGTTCAGCATGTACCTGACAGACCTGCAAAGTTTGATGAAAAAATATTGAACGGTTTATGAGTTATGCTCCGGAAACGAACCCTACCCTCACAGAACCTAAGTCCATCTTGTTGCCATGGAAACGTAAAAAATAAAAGTTTCTAAAATTTCTTAATAGCAAAAGGCACCAGTTCAACATGTACCTGTCAGACCTGCAAAGTTTCATGAATAAAATATTGAACGGTTTATGAGTAATGCTCCGGAAACGAACCCTACCCTCACAGAACCTAAGTCCATCTTGTTGCCATGGAAACGTAAAAAATAAAAATTTCTAAAATTTCTAAATAGCAAAAGGCACCAGTTCAGCATGTACCTGACAGACCTGCAAAGTTTCATGAAAAAATATTGAACGGTTTATGAGTTATGCTCCGGAAACGAAATATGACGGACGGACGGATGGACGGAGCCCGTTTCTGTATCCCCCGCCAACTTTGTTGGGCGGGGGATAATAAGGATTGTGTGGTCACAAAGTGTGACCTGCCTGATTGTGTGGTCACACTCTTGGCTGATTGTGTGGTCACAGAGTGTGACCTGCCTGATTGTGTGGTCACAGAGAGTGACCTGGCTGATTATGTGGTCACAGAGCATGACCTGCCTGATTGTGTGATCACAGAGAGTGACCTGCCTGATTGTGTGGTCACAGAGCGTGACCTGCCTGATTGTGTGATCACAGAGAGTGACCTGGCTGATTGTGTGGTCACAGAGCGTGACCTGGCTGATTGTGTGGTCACAGAGAGTGACCTGGCTGATTATGTGGTCACAGAGCATGACCTGCCTGATTGTGTGATCACAGAGAGTGACCTGCCTGATTGTGTGGTCACAGAGCGTGACCTGCCTGATTGTGTGATCACAGAGAGTGACCTGGCTGATTGTGTGGTCACAGAGTGTGACCTGCCTGATTGTGTGGTCACAGAGTGTGACCTGGCTGATTGTGTGGTCACAGAGTGTGACCTGGCTGATTGTGGGGTCACAGAGCGTGACCTGCCTGATTGTGTGGTCACAGAGTGTGACCTGCCTGATTGTGTGGTCACAGAGTGTGACCTGGCTGATTGTGGGGCAACCACAGGTTTTCCTGTCCGAAGCTCAATTATTTACAGGACAAGGTTGACATTTGTCGACTTCATTGTAAACTATGATTATTTTTAAATCATGTGAAAACATTTGGATTTGTAGTCTGCTAAACAAATGAGTGTTTTAGCAGTTATTGTTATTGTGATATCGCTGGAAAAAGGTGCTGTTATTGTGATATCGCTGGAAAAAGGTGCTTTTATTGTGATATCGCTGGAAAAAGGTGCTGTTATTGTGATATCGCTGAGAAAAGGTGCTGTTATTGTGATATCACTGGAAAAAAGTGCTGAAATTGTGATATTGCTGAGAAAAGGTGCTGTTATTGTGATATTGCTGAGAAAAGGTGCTGTTATTGTGATGTTGCTGAGAAAAGGTGCTGTTATTGGGATATTGCTGGAAAAGGATGCTGTTATTGTGATATTGCTGAGAAAAGGTGCTGTTATTGTGATATCACTGGAAAAAAGTGCTGAAATTGTGATATTGCTGAGAAAAGGTGCTGTTATTGTGATATTGCTGAGAAAAGGTGCTGTTATTGGGATATTGCTGGAAAAAGGTGCTATTATTGGGATATTGCTGACTATGCCATAAAACATAATTCAATAATTTAAAAACAATTTTCTCAAACCCCCTCAAACAAAAACAGAAGGACTATTGGACAGACCGCGATAAAAAGTCTTAGGCTTGACTAATTAGTGATGAGCTCATCCTGTACATCTGGTTGTATTCGAGCCACAAACAAACTTGCTATTTGAATTTCAGAAGAATTGTCCTTATCTATTAACAAGGACAAAGACTGTGTCCATTCATATATTCTTACATGTTGCTACAAACAATATTATAAAGAAAAACATCAAATGTGTGTGATAAATGTCTTTTTGTCTTTCCCCAACAAACATTGGATTAGTTTGTCTTCATTCATTGTGAATAAACGCAGACTATTAATCAGTGTTTTGTCTACAACATTAACCCTTAAAGACCAAGCACTTCCTTCAAAGGGAAAATGACATTATCCCTTTAATGCAATATATTTAAATAGACATTACTCAAGAAAGCCTCATTCATGGACATGTGGATTTTAAATTTGAACTGCCGCTAAATGCACCACAAGCAGTCATCACCTCCAACCGCAAATGTGGAGAAATTTTATCAAGTACGCTAACAATACAGAATTTGTTTCTTTGATGGATGCTTTTTTTATTTTAATGTGTCAGCTTGCTAATTAGAATTTGTCCAATGAATCACAATCAATTAAACTGTCGGACTCACAAAGGCAGGATAGATTTACAAAATTCTTGTTTTTCATCCCCAAAGATTTCAAACTGGAAGTCTCAGATGGTTGAGCTTAAAACTTAATGAGATTTAAAATCGGAACAGGAATGTAAAGACGTTGCAGTTTGTATTCTTTGCACGAAAAAGCAGATGTGGAAATAAAGACGCATAGAGAAGAGAGTAAATCGGAATAATGACTCCTGAGGAGGAAAAATAATTCCAAAATAAACTGGCATAATAAATCTTGCTTTAACAATGAAATAATACAGCTTTTTAAATAAAAAACAATATATCACAATTGTAACTTTTTCCAATGCTAGTTTGGTTGCTTTTTTAACAAGCTGAACACATTATGGATGTTTTCCTTTCCAGATGCCTGTTTTCTTAGTTTTACCAAAATAGTTGAAGCATGTTTCAGTCTTGGAACCAACAGACACATCTGTAATCCTCATTCAAAACAACCAAAATTTCCTTCTTTTTAATAATGCATAGCATTTCATTTTTGTCCAATATTTCATAAATGTATACTTTAATGTAAAATGGCCAAAATGACAGTAATATATATGAATTAAACACAAATTCCTCTGGTCTAAAGCAAGATTCTTCACCATGTGCTACATGTTAAGCATTCTTCAAGAAACATCAGATGTCCAAATTTATTGACAAAATGACTGTGTTTATGTAGTGGCATGGGGAGTGATGACATTATATAGAACTTTCACTCTTGAATCAGTCAATCCAAAAAGGTCTGGTAATGTTTGTTTACAGATGCCCCACTGAGGGTACGTTGGACTCGGCTACTAATGGGTAATTCTGGAGGCCCTTCATGTGGAATGAATGAACAAGAAGTGTGTAAGATAACTACATAACCATTCTCTAGATCACACAAATACTTCTCACAAAAGCCTAAGTGAGGTTTCATAGACCACCACGTCATAAACCAAATTCTAGAATACATAATAAATGCTTGAAATGTTTTCCCAAACCTTTATTTTATTTATCATTTACAATTATAGTGTTGTCTTATTATTATTTATAACTGTACTTAAACACATAAATTAAAACCTCTTTTTCTTTGAATATTTAAAGTATACTTGTGTTAGTTGGAGTGAAAATCGACCCCATAAGCTTACAAAATATTTAATTGTTTAACTTCGAATTTCAACAAATTCAAATGATGCATAGCAATGTTTTCATTACACATTAAAATGTCATCTAACTTCACTTGTCTTCACATTTGGTTTGTTGTGGACACAGAAAATTGATCTCTCTGTGAAGTCATGCAGTCAAAAGCTAACTAAATACATGTATTATCAATCTTTATATATTTAATCACACATACTTCCTTGTTTACAGATGAGCTTGATTCAGATTTAGCAAAGGAAATAAAGAGATGATAAGACAACAAAAGCACTGTGTTTGATATTCCTTGTTTGACGTTTTGTTGCAGCCTCAATTTCACAGCTTATCAGTGAAAAGAAGCAAGCATAGCTTCATAATCATGATAATCAACAATTATTATCAAAACAATGTGCTTGATTCCTAGGTTAACTTATCAACTTCGCATATGCTTCACACATATAACTAGAATACTATTAAAAGCAGCGTTAAACCCCAAGACTCACTCATGCATATAACTAGCCTTGAAAACCATGACCCAAGTCATAAACATGCCTGGTCTCAACATGGATCTACTTTAGAAGGATGATTTTGTGTTTGTTCCTTTCTGTTACAAATACAAGCTGTACAGCATATTTGATCTAAATTCCATGAAATATTAAATATTTCATAACACTACTTCCTTTCAACATGATTTTGAAATAACAGACAAACATTCTATAGCCTGGAAACATACATGTTAAAAATATTTCAAAACCCTCCTCTATTTTGAATTTTATTTCCGGTTACCACTTTTGAACTTTTACTTGTTTTTGGTTGGGTTATTTGGACAAGTGCTTTATCTAGAAACCAGCTGGTCAGAGCAAGAAACTTCAAAAACCTTCAAAGTAGTGAAAAACTATCATGGCATGAAAATATGGAAAAAGAATATATTTCTCATGTTTGATGTTAAAAGCTTCACACTAACTGAAAATAATCTAACAAAATGTTTTCATGTCATTTCCTGTTTTTTATGCAATCTTGCTAGGAATATAAAATAACAACTTCACATACAATTCCATGTGCAGATTTGAGAGATGTCTGTATCTTTATATGACCACTGATAAAACAATATAAGCTGCAGCAAGCCAGCAACCAAGTAATGTTTGTTTATTCGTAAAACAATGCATGGAGCTGTGTAAAGAATCATATTTATTTTAATTGAAAGCTTTTTCCTGCTAGGTGTTTATATTCATGTTAAATACTGATAGTCTTCTATGTATTAACAAATACCCAATAATTTACATTAAGTTTAGAGTTAATGCATGTGACCTTTCTCCTTGATAGATACAGTGTGAAATCTGTTTCCTTTCCTAAAATCATCAATAATGAATACATATTTGAATGACCTGAGGACCTGTGAATGTTGCATGTTTGACTGGACTGGTGGTGTGGATAGTCAAGTGGTCTCAGATCCTGTGAATGATGCATGTTTGACTGGACTAGGGGCAAGGATGGTCAAGTGGTCTCAGGACCTGTGAATGTTGCATGTTTGACTGGACTGGTGGTGTGGATAGTCAAGTGGTCTCAGGGCCTGTGAATGTTGCATGTTTGACTGGTCTAGGGGCAAGGATGGCCAAGCGGTCTCAGATCTTGTGAATGATGCATGTTTGACTGGACTAGGGATATGGATAGCCAAGTGGTCTGGGGACCTGTGAATGTTGCAAGTATGACTGGACTAGGGGTGTTAATAGTCAAGTGGTCTCAGGACCTGTGAATGTTGCAAGTATGACTGGACTAGGGGTGTGGATAGTCAAGTGGTCTGGGGACCTGTGAATGTTGCATGTTTGACTGGACTAGGGGCATGGATAGCCAAGTGGTCTCATGACCTGTGAATGTTGCAAGTATGACTTGACTAGGGGTGTGGGTTGCCAAGTGGTCTCAGGGCCTGTGAATGTTGCATGTTTGACTGGACTAGGGATATGGATAGCCAAGTGGTCTCAGGACCTCTGAATGTTGCATGTTTGACTGGACTTGGGGTGTGGATAGTCAAGTGGTCTGGGGACCTGTGAATGATGCATGTTTGACTGGACTAGGGATATGGATAGCCAAGTGGTCTCAGGACCTCTGAATGTTGCATGTTTGACTGGACTGGGGGTGTGGATAGTCAAGTGGTCTGGGGACCTGTGAATGATGCATGTTTGACTGGACTAGGGATATGGATAGCCAAGTGGTCTCAGGACCTCTGAATGTTGCATGTTTGACTGGACTGGGGGTGTGGATAGTCAAGTGGTCTGGGGACCTGTGAATGATGCATGTTTGACTGGACTAGGGGTGTGGATAGTCAAGTGGTCTGGGGACCTGTGAATGATGCATGTTTGACTGGACTAGGGATATGGATAGCCAAGTGGTCTCAGGACCTGTGAATGTTGCAAGTATGACTGGACTAGGGGTGCAGATAGTCAAGTGGTCTGGGGACCTGTGAATGATGCATGTTTGACTGGACGAAGAGTGTGGGTTGTCAAGTGATTCGAGACACTGCAGGTCACTGCATCCCTTACACTAGATTCCCCTAGTTTCAAAATCCCAGATTAGCAATGGTTATTACCCTTAGTTTTGGTGATTTGTATGTCATGTTATAACATGAATTGAAACTACAGTAAAAAATTCATTTTAGACTTACCTTTCCTTATCCGTCAGTAGGATGACTCAAGATACTTCAATGTGGTTCAAGGTTATTTAAGATGGTTCATACTGCAGTACCATGTCACCCACTGAAACAGAACATCACCAACACTGTTAGTATGTGTTTCATTTAAAGGGGGACTATAACGCCCATTTGTAGTCTAGGCCCAGTGCCATGTGTGTATATCTGTGACATCTCCGTCTCATTAGGGAATTCTTTAACTTCTAGAATCACAAATATTGTAGGGTATCAAAGCAGACCCAAACATGGATGTCATCACATTTTGCTGTGCAGAGTTGTGTCCCTTAGCTATGCCATGATTCGGTAATGATTGGTTTGAATCCCAGCTTCACCCTGATCATTGGTTTGTCAGCACCATATCCATGATTGTGGACTCATGAACTTGCTAAATGTCTCCAACCTGCATCAGTTTTGGCTTTAGACCCACATTCAGCTGACGAAACAGCTGAAATACCAGTCACAACAGTGTTAAACCCAATGCACTCACTGAAACAGAACATTATCTCTGTGAGTGAATGAGTGAGTATGATTTTATGCCACTTTTAGGAATATTCCAGCAGGGGATACAAGAAATGGGCTTCACACATTGAACCCATTTTGGGAATTGAAACTGGATTTTTGGGGTTAGGAGCAAACACTTTAATCACAAGGCTACCCCACCACCCATTTTCTCTGTAACTTACATGAGTTGGCATACCAGTATAGCTGGTTTTGAATGTTGATGATCGTGAGAGAGAAGAGCTAACATTGGAGCTCCCTGTTTCACGGAGTTCATCACAAACTCATACATGCTATGAAAACCCTAGGAACTACGTAAATTGTTTGTTACCAGTATTTGCTAACATTAGTATTTAATACTAATCAGGATTGAGAATATCAATGCTGGTGTGATTTGAAACCTGTTATTGACCAGTTTGATTTAAGTATTCTATATAGTCTTTGCATCATATATGACTTGACCACAACATGAATCAATTAATTGTGTCATCTTTGCTAATCAATACCCACCTAGAATTTTACAACAGAGTGGAAAAAAACATCTTACTGTGCTATACTAGTAGCGCTCTTTCACTGGAAAAATTACAAGTCAAAAATCTTTTGTAAAATCTGCTTATAATATATTTACAAATTTTGATTTGAGTGTATGTTATCATAGAAATGGTGTTGATATTGGAAAGTTTTATGACTGTCAAAAACTGAGGTATTCATCAATGGTGAGAGTAACAAGAGCAGAGAGGTTTGGCTTAGATGAGTGACCTCACGTTGGTAAGTACATCAGTGCTATCAGAATCTCTGTGCCAGACATGGCTTTATCAGCTTATTGGTGACCTTCAGGCCAAGACCACCTTCACACCTACAGTCACTATTGGTAGTTGACGTTCTATTAGTACTTGTTTGGCTTTTCCAGAAATGTAAAAAATCCTCAATCAATCATATTTGTTCTTGAAACTTCTGAGTCAGAGGAACAATCTACAAGTGTCTCACAGGGACTCCACCGCCTCCAATACTACTTTCCCTAAAGCATACAACAATTCCTTATCTTTACTCCAATGACATTGATCAAGTGAGGTGTTATACTGATGACAGATACTACTGACCTAAACACTGCTTATGTTTGCTCTCCTTCATGAGAAGACCTTCAAGTGGATGTTTGACATTATGCTGCCTAGATCTACCAAGAGGCTTTCCCTGGAATTCTCTCATCCATCATTATTACAGTTTCCCCGTGATGGAGAACACCGTTAGATGCTAAAACCAAATTTATCTTATTTCAAGGAATTTGTGGGTATCTATCACTTTGAAAAAGCCGTTCTCCTGACACTAGTCTAAATTGTACAAACAGGGCTTTCAGACGATTGAGTGAGATAAATTGAAAAATCAATTCATCACTGGGATTTCTTTGAAAAATTGCCTCTTGCTTTTTTTTAGACCCTGTTAATACTTTGTTCAACAGAATTATGTCTACTCTTATAATCTATTTTTGTTTGTCAGGATGAGTTCTTACTATTGTTATTTGTACACAGCAAAGCTATTTTTTTTTCCAGATATAGGATAATAGAGGAATATCAGAGGTGGCCCAAACTCGTGAGGGGCAGTTCCAGAAACTGATTGGTGGTGCCTGAACTAGTCCATCACAGACCACTTGGAAATTAGCCATAGTCAAGTGTGGCTGTGAATGAGCTGATCGTATTCAAATTGGATGATTTACTGTAAGGGGTAATATCCTATGCTTGTCTCCCCATGGGATTACTGGACAAAATAGGTCCTGACTAATGACAATCTGGGGCCCCGTTTCCCAAAATGGTGGTAAAACTACGACTCTCATTGCAGTCAAATGGTAACATTGACTTATGATAATCACATTCCTCTGACCCCTTTGTGTAAAGAGGCCTCCAGTGGTTACAATGTGTTGTGTGGCTGATAGTATATCATCATACTGTGACAGTGTGGAGCTTTGCTCATGATATCCACCACTGGTTTGCACTGTCCAGACTGATTATTAACATGCTGCAGTGATTATGCTCACAGGTCACAAATCAGAAGGTTCAGTAATGCTGTCACAGAAAGTAGGTGGATGGGTAACTGCGTTCAGCAAGCTTCTAGGGCTTCGGTCCTGCTCCACACTGAAAAAGGTTACATGTGGTGTCTCCTTAGGCAACAGAATTTGTTTGAAATATGCTTCTTGTCACCCAGCAGTGAATGGGTACCTGGTAGAAAAAAGATACTACTTCGACTGTTAATCTTCAAGCACCTCATACAGTTGTTTGGTTTGGATACTCCCTAGGGCCTGATAATGACATTCAGTGAACACTGACTGTTCCAAGGACCAGAGCCCACTTGAACAGAGCGATCTTAGCACTAAGATGATCGTAACTCTCATACTTTAACATAGGCTTACGATAGTCTTAGCGCTAAGATCGCTTTGTGCAAGTGGGCTGAGGACAATAATAATGTAACTTAGCATGAAGTAAAGATGCACATGTACAGTGTGCTTACCATGATGTATTGATGCACAATGCGCTTACCATGATGTATTAATGCATAGTGCACTTACCATGTATTAATGCACAGTGCTCTTACCATGATGTATTAATGCACAGTGTGCTTACCATGATGGATTGATGCACAATTCGCTTACCATGATGTATTAATGCACAGTGTGCTTACCATGTATTAATGCACAGTGCACTTACCATGATGTATTAATGCACAGTGTGCTTACCATGATGTATTGATGCACAATGCGCTTACCATGATGTATTGATGCACAGTGCACTTACCATGATGTTTTGATGCACAGTGTGCTTACCATGATATATTGATGCACAGTGTGCTTACCATGATGTATTGATGCACAATTCGCTTACCATGATGTATTGATGCACAGTGTGCTTACCATGTATTAATGCACAGTGCACTTACCATGATGTATTATTGCACAGTGTGCTTACCATGATGTATTGATGCACAATTCGCTTACCATGATGTATTAATGCACAGTGTGCTTACCATGTATTAATGCACAGTGCACTTACCATGATGTATTGATGCACAGTATGCTTACCATGATGTATTGATGCACAGTGCACTTACCATGATGTATTAATGCACAGTGTGCTTACAATGATGTATAGATGCACAGTGTGCTCACCATGATGTATTGATGCACAGCACACTTACCATGATGTATTGATGCACAGTGTGCTTACCATGATGTATTGATGCACAAAGCACTTACCATCATGTATTGATGCACAGCAGACTTACCATCATGTATTGATGCACAGTGTGCTTACCATGATGTATTGATGCACAGTATACTTACCATGATGTATTGATGCACTGCACACTTACCATGATGTATTAATGCACAGTGTGCTTACCATGATGTATTGATGCACAGTATACTTACCATGATGTATTGATGCACAGCGCACTTACCATGATGTATTAATGCACAGTGTGCTTACCATGATGTATTAATGCACAGTGCACTTACCATGGTGTATTGATGCACAGCACACTTACCATGATGTATTAATGCACAGTGTGCTTACCATGATGTATTGATGCACACTGTGCTTACCATGATGTATTAATGCACAGTGCACTTACCATGATGTATTGATGCACATCGCACTTACCATGATGTATTAATGCACAGTTTGCTTACCATGATGTATTAATGCACAGTGCACTTACCATGATGTATTGATGCACAGCAGACTTACCATGATGTATTGATGCACAGTGTGCTTACCATGATGTATTGATGCACAGTATACTTACCATGATGTATTGATGCACTGCACACTTACCATGATGTATTAATGCACAGTGCACTTACCATGATGTATTGATCAACAGTGCACTTACCATGATGTATTAATGCACAGTGTGCTTACCATGATGTATTAATGCACAGTGTGCTTACCATGATGTGTAGATACATGGAGCAGTATAGACCACACTACAAAGTTGACAACAGAACCTGCATACAGATTTCCAGGCAATTCATTGCACAATTAGAAAAAGCCACAAGAGAACCAAAAGATTGTTGTTTGAATAGGGAAGACAGATAATGTTCAAAATCTTCAGAGACTGCTCAAAGAAAATACGCAAAACATCCATTTTTTCAGCAACCTCATCAGTAACTGCTTTCAGTTAGAGTTCCATGTTTTGTGTTTTATGGATATGAATACCCAGACTGGCTCTAACCCTTTGAGAAAATAATGACAGGTCAGCTATGATTTCAGTTCTTGTCTATGAAACCATCGTCCAAAATGTCATCTATGGATGAAAATGAGAAAATTCCCACAAAAAATGACAACTGTGCACAAAAAATGGTTGACAGCAGCATTATGTGTAAATGTTCACATAGGGTGTCATCATTTTATGAGACGAAGCCTAAAATTTTAAAAGCTCAAAATATATTGCCAAAGTTAATGTTCACACAGAATGTTTTTTAAGGCCCTGATAGTTATGAAAATTACTTTTGCAACTTTTCATGTCTGAATAAAGACTGAATTCCAATGTAGCAGTGATATTAACATAAGAGTACAATCCCAACTTGTTCCTTAACCATTGTGAACATGTTCCAGGAGGTGTTGCCATCAGCGCCATGACAGAGTTTTACTGCATGCATCCATGGTCCTAATGATCTCCAAGAGTAGCTGTGTTGATATTAAGGAGGTTTTCTAATTAACACACATCAAAGTAGCCATTTGTAAACAAAGTAGCCATCCAAAGGGATCTTTATCACTTGCAGGGAAATAGTGGCTCCAAGTTATGGTGTGCATCACAGGGACAATACCCTTGGAGATTTACACTTTGCATATGCACAGCCATCAAACCAAATGGATGAGTTAAAGAATGAATGTGTCCTTTGACGCTCTCCCAGAATATCCCTCATCAAGGGGTTGTTTTGTGTTGTCTCAGTTCGGGAATGAAGTGAATTACAGCACACTGGTGTTCATGTCTGTAGAAAATATCAAGTACACTGTTCATTTCCCTTGAAAATAGCAAGTGAGTGAATGTGAAGTGTTAGTTTCATTGCTGCGCTAACAGTCCAGGGAATGTTCCTCATATTTGGTTTCATGGGAAATATACAGCACTTCCTTAACAGATAATCTTACTGAAGGTTTGGTCAGGTTCCCAGGTGTTTGTGTCAGCATTTTTTTAGATTGCCTTTGGATGAAGGCCAGCCAATTTAATTACTTGTACAGATCTGCCAGGCATGTTTTAGCAAATTTTACCACCATATATCATACATTTTACACTAATTTTATTGTGTTAAACTATCGACGTGTGATTTCATCAAAAGAATTGTCACTAATTTGAACAAGTACAAGTTATATCTGGTCTTATATATCACTGATATCAGGTCTCTCCTGAAAATGAATCAAACATTTAGAGTGAATATAGTTTGGAAAATTCTCAAATACAGTGAACTGCGTTTATAACGAACACCCTAATAACAAACTGACGGATATAATGAACAGTTTTGGGGTCCCATCCATTTGCTGTATATATGCTTATAACGAACAATGGTTATAGCAAATTATTATTAGTGGTCCCTTTTAGTTTGTTATAACTGTAGTTTACTGTTTATGAAATGTGCCAAAATCCAAAACATAGAGCGTACCTCTCGTAACCTTCATAGTATGCATAGATGGAATATCAGAATACATAGTTTTCAGGTTTCTGTTTTTGAGATTTCTAAACATTAACTTTACTTGAAAAGCAACCTTGTCCACTCCACCCATCAAAGTACTCACTTACTGCACCTTAATGCAAGTTCTATAATTATATCTTATGAAGCTCTTAGAGTAATCATTTAAATTTCTGCGCACCTCCTCAATATATCTCTCACTATGCCGTAATTAGTTTGAAATGGATGTTTGATTGACATGTGACTGATGTTAATTACCAGGTGTTATTTCAAGTGGTGATGATAACGAGTGCATTACATCACAGCCTTGTAGAGGACAAACCAGGCTCAGCTCCTCTGCTGTACAGGTCAAGTCAGGCACATGCAAAGGGAGGGTTGCATGGACTGACTCAGTGAGGTGTAGTACTCCAGACAGACTGGCACGACTCCTGGATGGGATCAGATTGCAAAGTCTTGTATCATTAGCATTAAAGATGAAAGATATTCATTGAAAAAGATATCAAAATAATGCATACGAATGTGTAAAGTGTGTTAACGAAGAAATAAACAATGAGTGGGAGGTGTTTATCGTACAACACACCACTGCAGGGAGAATAAACCATGAGGGGTGCAGCCCCCGAGAGTTTTTTTCTCGATCTGCTTGCCATGGTTTGTTGAACTCCCACCTGATGTGTCTCTTGGAAATATCTTCAGATAACAGGTCCTCTGCCTTCAACAAATTACTTCTAACTAATTCTTTCAATATCAGGAAAATTAAGGTTGTAAACCTGCAGTCTCTCAGGCACAACCACTTGAGAGTACCATCCAACATGAATACTCACCCAGGCAGTCTGTCATTATCATAACTGACAAACAGGAATCAGGATAAAAGCAGCTGATTATTAAGACTAATTTCTGTCAACACCAATCAAATACCAGTGTGACTGACAGATAGGCTGCAATAACAGAAGCATAAGGCTGTTGTAACAAATGACTGAGTGTGCGAGTGTTTGAGTGTTGGTGGGGGAGAAGGAAGGTATACACACAGGCGGGTGATGAGGTATTGGGGGGTCAGGGTCCGGGGGGGCCAGAGGGAGAAAATCTTCCCCTCGTAGTAATGAGTTGATAAACACCTCTCATCGTGTTGAACATCCCCACCTACCTGTCAAACATGCAACCTCAGCAGTTTAGTCCTTCACACTGTTTTGGTTTCATATTGAAACTATTCACTATGATGAGGCACTGTTGTTGCAGAAAAACTTAATTTTTGCCTTTGGTTTTACCAAACAGCTCTTAATAACAGTTCTTGAAGCAGTGACAGAAAAAAATGTGTGTTGCAAAATAAAATTCCCAGGCCCCAACCAGTATCAGTGAACACACTTGCATTTCACAAGGCAAAGGGTAGTAAGGCATGGGGTGGCAAGTGGAATGCAAGGGGCAGCAGCTGTGGGTGGCAAAGCAAAGGGGTCCAAGATTTGGAAAAGGGTTCCAATGGGGTGGTTTGACAATGTGTCAACAGGGGTGGGATGGCATAGGGTCTCAGGATTGGCAAGTGTGGTATGCATAGTAAGGGGCGCTGCACTGTGAGAAGCATGGCAGGGCGCGGTGGCAAGAGGCTTCAAGGGGTGAAACAAAGTAACAAGGCATGGCTAGGAGTAATGGCAAGAGGCTTCAAGGAGCGGAACAAGGTGACAAGGCATGGCAAGGAGTGATGGCAAGAGGCTTCAAGGAGTGGAACAAGGTGACAAGGCACGGGAAGGGGTGGCGGCAAGAGGCTTCAAGGAGTGGAACAAGGTGACAAGGCACGGGAAGGGGTGGCGGCAAGAGGCTTCAAGGAGTGGAACAAGCTTAAGGTGACATGGCATGGCAAGGGGTGGTGGCAAGAGGCTTCAAGGAGTGGAACAAGGTGACAAGGCATGGCAAGGAGTGATGGCAAGAGGCTTCAAGGGGTGGAACAAGGTGACAAGGCATGGCAAGGGGTGGTGGCAAGAGGCTTCAAGGGGTGGAACAAGGTGACAAGGCACGGCAAGGGGTGGTGGCAAGAGGCTTCAAGGAGCGGAACAAGGTGACAAGGCATGGCAAGGAGTGATGGCAAGAGGCTTCAAGGGGTGGAACAAGGTGACAAGGCATGGCAAGGGGTGGCGGCAAGAGGCTTCAAGGGGTGGAACAAGGTGACAAGGCACGGCAAGGGGTGGTGGCAAGAGGCTTCAAGGAGCGGAACAAGGTGACAAGGCATGGCAAGGAGTGATGGCAAGAGGCTTCAAGGAGTGGAACAAGGTGACAAGGCACGGGAAGGGGTGGCGGCAAGAGGCTTCAAGGAGTGGAACAAGGTGACATGGCATGGCAAGGGGTGGTGGCAAGAGGCTTCAAGGAGTGGAACAAGGTGACAAGGCACGGGAAGGGGTGGCGGCAAGAGGCTTCAAGGAGTGGAACAAGGTGACATGGCATGGCAAGGGGTGGTGGCAAGAGGCTTCAAGGAGTGGAACAAGGTGACAAGGCACGGGAAGGGGTGGCGGCAAGAGGCTCCAAGGCTGGAACAAGGTGACAAGGCATGGCAAGGAGTGATGGCAAGAGGCTTCAAGGGGTGGAACAAGGTGACAAGGCATGGCAAGGGGTGGCGGCAAGAGGCTTCAAGGGATGGAACAAGGTGACAAGGCATGGCAAGGAGTGATGGCAAGAGGCTTCAAGGGATGGAACAAGGTGACAAGGCATGGCAAGGGGTGGTGGCAAGAGGCTTCAAGGGGTTGAACAAGGTGACAAGGCATGGCAAGGGGTGGCGGCAAGAGGCTTCAAGGAGTGGAACAAGGTGACAAGGCATGGCAAGGGGTGGCGGCAAGAGGCTTCAAGGAGTGGAACAAGGTGACAAGGCATGGCACAGGGTGGTAGCAAGAGGCTTCAAGGGGTGGAACAAGGTGACAAGGCACTCAAGGGTTGGTAGCAAGAGGCTTCAAGGGGTGGAACAAGGTGACAAGGCATGGCAAGGGGTGGCAGCAAGAGGCTTCAAGGAGTGGAACAAGGTGTCAAGGCATGGCACAGGGTGGTAGCAAGAGGCTTCAAGGGGTGGAACAAGGTGACAAGGCATTGCAAGGGGTGGTGAAAAGAAGCTTCAGGGGCTGGAACAAGGTGACAAGGCACGGCAAGGGGTGGTGGCAAGAGGCTTCAAGGGGTGGAACAAGGTGACAAGGCATGGCAAGGGGTAGTGGCAAGAGGCTTCAAGGAGTGGAACAAGGTGACAAGGCATGGCAAGGGGTGGTGGCAAGAGGCTTCATGGGATGGAACAAGGTGACAAGGCACAGCAGGGGGGTGGCGGCAAGAGGCTTCAAGGGGTGGAACAAGGTGACAAGGCATGGCAAGGGGTGGTGGCAAGAGGCTTCAAGGAGTGGAACAAGGTGACAAGGCACGGGAAGGGGTGGCGGCAAGAGGCTTCAAGGGGTGAAACAAGGTGACAAGGCACGGCAAGGAGTGATGGCAAGAGGCTTCAAGGGGTGGAACAAGGTGACAAGGCATGGCAAGGGGTGGTGACAAGAGGCTTCAAGGGGTGGAACAAGGTGACAAGGCATGGCAAGGAGTGATGGCAAGAGGCTTCAAGGGGTGGAACAAGGTGACAAGGCATGGCAAGGGGTGATGACAAGGGGCATCAAGGGGTGGAACAGGGTGACAAGGCATGGCAAGGGTTGGCGGCAAGAGGCTTCAAGGAGTTGAACAAGGTGACAAGGCATGGCACAGGGTGGTAGCAAGAGGCTTCAAGGGGTGGAACAAGGTGACAAGGCATGGCAAGGGGTGGCGGCAAGAGGCTTCAAGGGGTGGAACAAGGTGACAAGGCATGGCAAGGGGTGGTGGCAAGAGGCTTCAAGGAGTGGAACAAGGTGACAAGGCACGGGAAGGGGTGGCGGCAAGAGGCTTCAAGGGGTGAAACAAGGTGACAAGGCATGGCAAGGGGTGGTGACAAGAGGCTTCAAGGGGTGGAACAAGGTGACAAGGCATGGCAAGGAGTGATGGCAAGAGGCTTCAAGGGGTGGAACAAGGTGACAAGGCATGGCAAGGGGTGATGACAAGGGGCATCAAGGGGTGGAACAGGGTGACAAGGCATGGCAAGGGTTGGCGGCAAGAGGCTTCAAGGAGTGGAACAAGGTGACAAGGCATGGCACAGGGTGGTAGCAAGAGGCTTCAAGGGGTGGAACAAGGTGACAAGGCATGGCAAGGGGTGGCGGCAAGAGGCTTCAAGGGGTGGAACAAGGTGACAAGGCACGGCAAGGGGTGGTGGCAAGAGGCTTCAAGGAGCGGAACAAGGTGACAAGGCATGGCAAGGAGTGATGGCAAGAGGCTTCAAGGGGTGGAACAAGGTGACAAGGCACTCAAGGGTTGGTAGCAAGAGGCTTCAAGGGGTGGAACAAGGTGACAAGGCATGGCAAGGGGTGGTGGCAAGAGGCTTCAAGGGGTGGAACAAGGTGACAAGGCACAGCAGGGGGTGGCGGCAAGAGGCTTCAAGGGGTGGAACAAGGTGACAAGGCATGGCAAGGGGTGGCGGCAAGAGGCTTCAAGGGGTGGAACAAGGTGACAAGGCACTCAAGGGTTGGTAGCAAGAGGCTTCAAGGGGTGGAACAAGGTGACAAGGCATGGCAAGGGGTGGTGGCAAGAGGCTTCAAGGGGTGGAACAAGGTGACAAGGCATGGCAAGGGGTGGTGGCAAGAGGCATCAAGGGGTGGAACAAGGTGACAAGGCATGGCAAGGGGAGGTGGCAAGAGGCTTCAAGGGTTGGATCAAGGTGACAAGGCATGGTAAGGGTGGTGGCAAGAGGCTTCAAGGGGTGGATCAAGGTGACAAGGCATTGTAAGGGTGGTGGCAAGAGGCTTCAAGGGGTGGATCAAGGTGACAAAGCATGGCACAGGGTGACGGCAAGAGGCTTCAAGGGGTGGATCAAGGTGACAAGGCATGGCACAGGGTGACGGCAAGAGGCTTCAAGGGGTGGAACAAGGTGACAAGGCATGGCAAGGGGTGGTGGCAAGAGGCATCAAGGGGTGGAACAAGGTGACAAGGCATGGCAAGGGGTGGTGACAAGAGGCTTCAAGGGGTGGAACAAGGTGACAAGGCATGGCAAGGGGTGGTGGCAAGAGGCTTCAAGGGGTGGAACAAGGTGACAAGGCACAGCAGGGGATGGTGGCAAGAGGCTTCAAGGGGTAGAACAAGGTGACAAGGCATAGCAAGGGGTCATGGCAAGAGGCATCAAGGGGTGGAACAAGGTGACAAGGCATGGCAAGTGGCAGAAAAATGAAGCAAGATAAAGGTTGCTATTATGAAAATAATCATGTCAACAGAGCCCATTCACTGTTCTGAGACGCCCCCTCCCCCACTAACGGCACAGGGATAAGTGCAACCAGCAGTCACAAACAGAGGATCAAAAGGTATCTTGTTTTACCATATGAACACCATTCATCATCTAGTAAACCCAATACATTCAGGATAAGGTGATGTCCAGCACACACAGAGCCATCTATAATCGGCTCGCCTAAACATTCCTTCATTTCCAAATGAGCCTCCTCAAATTGGCCTATAACAATTAATGACCACAGCTCAAATCGTCCATTATAGCCGTGTCCAGTAGTATTCAATGATAATAAACCAGTAGCGCTTGGCACAAGTGTAAACACAGGCAGCTTGTTTTCAATTCAGGAGGGTCGCAAGACAAATGGGAACTAAATCCCCCCATCCATCTTCCTGTTCCAAATGTCAATTTCCTTGCGACTTTAAGCAGCTGATCGCACACTTGTCAAAGCAAACCCCTTTTTCGGGGACCATTGTGGCAGTTTTTACATAGAAAGGCAGGGGATTTCTTCAGGCAACATGGACTTATTGCATGGTTTGGCATCTATTGTAAGCCAAAGATCAAGATGTTAATATGCGCGGCCATAAAAATGAAAGGGTTAAAATTTCAATATGCACTGGTCGGTGGTTTAGTTCTTATTTGGGTCAGTTCTCTAGGTCCATGCATACAGATACCGGCACTAAGCAAAAAAGAGTTATATAAACCAAAAATATGTTCAGTAAAAAATGATGCATGTTAAAAAGTGTTGCCTGAAAAAAAGGCTAGAACAGATACTTAAAACAAAACTAATAGCAAGAAAAAGTTTGAATTAGCCTATTTTCAGTAAAATATATAATTTGTAAGCTTTTGCCATATTCATGGCAGTCATTGATAAAAATGCATATCCGCAGTACTAAAAAAAGACCTACTGTTCAAATTTAAATTTTAAGACAAAGTTTTCTTTAATTAGGATATGTCCCCTGGACTTAAAGTTAATTAAGTTTCTTTACGAAAGTAACTTAATTTAATGTTCAGTATAATGATGTGTACCACACAACTAGAATACACTTCATTCATCTTCAAGAAGTTACTCAAAATTACAACCAAGTAAAACTTGCACTAAAAAGAACACCAAATGCCCATTAAAGGCAGACAAGTTGCTGTATTATTACCACCTTCTAGTTATCTCTGCATTGTATCTGTCTGTCAAAACCAGGGAAAAACTTCATAAAAGCAGGAACCAGTCCAGGCAATTTGCCCTAACAAGAAACATGTGGCGCCTCACCCCGTCTGAAATTAACATTGGCTATCAGCTGATTGGCGCAGGTTAGGTGTGCAATAACATGTATATAACACATGTAGATTACGGTTGAAATAACACCCTCTGCTAATAGATTGCTGACAAGATAATGAAGAAAAGCTGTCTTGTCCAACGTGATAGAGGGCTTCTAGCTTGAAACGCTACTTAATATCATGGTGGCATTGAGAGACCTGCATTACGTTGGGATTGTTCAAAGGATGTTCTGATGTTAACTGCTAAGTTTGATGCCTGAGTTCATCACAAGATGACTTTTTATCGTGTCTGCAGTATGAAAAATGAGTGAATATTGTTTGCCTCAGTCAGCAATATTAAGCTATGTAAATAGTCCACTATGGAACAGACAATTAGTGGCCCTCTTGGGTATTCTGGGTTAAGATCAGGTGGTCAGCCTCTGTGACTGTGGGTCATTGCTTGTCACCTTCCCACAACAATGTGGATTGTTGTTCATAATATAAGTCACAGGTTTGTCTGGTCCAGATTGGATTATTTAAACAATTTCATAATTCACACATATTCTCTATGGTATACGAGATGGTGAGCTCAAGTGTCAAGAGATATGTATAATAAAGCATTACTACATATATTCTTGGGTTAAATAGAATTTCTAGTGTTTCTGACATTAAGTCATCGAATCAGAAATATAGTGTCATGTGAACTGTTCAGTCTAAATCCTGATTTTGAAATGGTATCAGGTTTTGTGTGTTAGCTTGTTGGTTAAAGCGTTCATTTGTCTTGCTGAAGACCGGGTTTGATTCCCCTCATGGGTACACTGTGTGAAACATATTTCTGGTGTCCTTTTCTGTGAGCAGCAAAAAAACCGTACCCCCTCACTTAAACTGATATCAAGTTGTCCCCCTCAAAATGCTAATGTATGCACTCATTGTATACAGTTATCTCCCTTACATTACAATTGGATATGCTCGGTTAAGGTCATTAGACTGCCTTGATAAGCTTTCAGTTTCGAGATAATATAATCACATAATTGTATTAGCATTGGTTAGAAGTTCGGCATTTCCCAGGGGGGTGTATGAAATTTGTACCTGCCAGAAGGGTACATGGGAAAAAAATGACCATTTAGCAAGCAATGAGACATGAGTATTTTAGTGCACGGTAAGGTCAGATTAGACAGGTGTGTGTAGCTTTCTTGATAAAGATTATGTTATGGAGACAGGAGAGCTGTAGGAGCCCATGAGTTTCTGTGAATGTTGAGACATGACCAAAGTTCATAATGTTTGATGTAATTGATTGGTCACCAACTTTCATACAGCAGCTTTCAGAGTTAAAATTAAAAATTGAAGTAGATAAGTTACCATAAAATATATTGATTCTACCAATGTAAGTACAGTTGTCAGAAGAGGATTAAAATGTGTTCTGATATGCAGCATATGACGTTCCTATTGAGTGATGTCATACTAGACTAAGATTTAGTCCCAGAAATCTTATTTAAAAATACATATCTACAAAATATAAAATAAAATCCAAATGAAGCCCAGAACAATGCTTAATTTCAGAGCCTAGAGCTAAAGCAATCTAGACTTGCCAAATCATTCTAGACTTGGGTTGGATTCCTTTCTTAAATTAATCCCTCAGGTCTGGGAGACAGACAAATATGTATGCATTCATTGCAGTCATTCAGCAAGTTGTAGAATAATACTATCACTGCCCTTGGCCTCATAATACATTTGCCAAACATGGACATTTTCAGACTCCATTATACTGTAAACTATGTCAGTTAAAACCACATTTAGTGGATACAAGAAAGAAAGAAATGCATTCAAATGACAACACTTATGATTTTCTAAGCATCAAAAGTATTCTTCTGGAGATATACTGTAAAAATACAAAATTGCTTTTCTATCCTCTGTAATAAAACTGCAGAATGGTGTCTGCAGAGGAGGTAAGAAATACTCTAATGTTCATTTCAGTTAGCAAATTGAAGGATTTAATTTGAAAAAATAGCTTATTCAAAGAATGATTTCTGAAGAATAGCAGTTTATCTTCCTGTGCAATACATTTATGAAGATGGGTCAGGCCTAGGAAGGTTACACAGAAAACATTTCACATCACTCAGACACAGTCAACTAGCTATATCCTTCATCCAGAAATATTTCTTGTTAAAAATACAGACAAATCCCTCACAGAGCCAAGTTCTAAAATATTTAATGAACAAACTTCTTCTTATCCTGCAACAATAAATTCAAACAATATGACCGTATGAGTCAGCGCTGTAAAACTCATGTTAATGTGTCTAAAGAAACTGTTTCCAAATGGTGAAATTCTTCGCATGTTTACATGCCAAATAATCTATGAGGAAAGTCAATTGCAATGTGAAACAGGGAAGAGCTGACAAACCTTCTGACAAGATCCGGAATACTTGGAACGATAATGTTTCCTGCCATGTGGCTTGGACGTGTAATTCCTGGGAAGGGACTGGTTTGCCTATTCTACTTCAAAAATTAACATAAACTCTCTTCTGAGACAGATATGTAAAATATGTTCCAGTTATTCAAAAGTGGTTTTTATTTGTTCCAATGATGACTATAGATTTATGGCACCTTAAAGTAAATCTATTGTGATCCTGCAAATTCCATCCCCTTCAAAGTTCATTAAAAAAAGATAGGAAACAAATACTTAATAAGTTTCATAAAGATGTGCATATTTGTTCAAATTCTTCAAATTCTCCAAATATAACCTTCTAAACCGTAACCACTACATGTAGGTCAAATTTAGCCATACTTGATTCGTTTGTGATTCTCAGCTCATTCAGTGAGTACCGTATTTGCCGTATTAAGCGACCTGCTCCAATAAGCACTCCCTGACCAACTTCTTGACTAATTTGTAAGGAATCTTTATAAACCATCTACTCAGACTGACAGTTCATATTTTCTTGTGTACAGTAAAGAAATCAGTAACACAAAAGGAGTATGTAGTAACATAAAAGTTATAGTTTCATCAATGTATGAGCTAAGTTGTTCACTACCGCTCGATCACTAAAATTTGCAACTTGTGTATTGTTCTTCATAGGAGGTCCCCGTGTCAATTTTCTAATCACCCAGGGTGCCTATTACAGCCACTACTGTAATATATCTCTCCAACCTCTGGTGATAGTGGAATACACTATACCTGCTGTTGACTGGGGTTCTCAATCTGTCTTATCAGCAGCTTCCAACAAGAGTTTCTCCGCATATATGTTTGAAATCAACAACCTATTAACTCTGCTCCATGCAAGTTAGGCAGAGGTCTCATGATTCAAGAGTTATGTCCCCTTTCAAATAAATTTAATCAATGACATGTAATTTGATTGGAAGGGTACTTTGACTGTTGTCTAATTCAAATCAATTCAAAGTGAAGCTATGGATTCATTTGGGGGGTGGGGGTGGGGATGGGGTTGAGGGGGCAAGTTTTCCAACTGACAAAATCAACTTACCTGATTTCTCAGTGTTATATATACATGTAATAACTAAACTAAACCTATCCTACTTTCATTCATAGGCTGTTGGGAGTGGTCATTAATTACATCCAGTCTTTTCAAATGGTAAGGTTTTATCATCGGGCCCTTACTGATGTGATGTAGTTCTACGATGTTAGGCAACAAGGTTACAATGCTATAGGCAATAATTACCTATGGTAAAATGGGAATTGGTTCTCTCAACGGTCGGTGTACATGCAACACCATATGCCTGACCACTGGATCTGAAGTCTGTGATTATGAGCTGCATGGATTGAGATCAGTTATCGACTTAAAATAAGCCATAAGAAGACCATTCATGGCAGTTTGAGTTGACACAATGATAACAGACATCCTCAAGCACATGCGGTTTGTTTGTTGTTTACCACCACACTCAGCAATATTCCAGCTGTATGAGTGCTGCCTCTAGATAATCAGCCAGGTATGATGACACACAACTCATCTGATCCAGACCACCCAATCCATTTGGAAGCCTTGTAAGACATTGCATATGTAGCAGGGCATGGAGTCATCCCACAGATGACATCCTTACCTTGTCAGCTTGCTAATGGGGTTAACCTCTTTGGTTATGTGGACAAGGCGTCCGACCTCGGATCAGAAGGTCTGTGGTTCGAATCCCATCACGGGACTTGGAAATTTTATGGCCGCTACATTGGCGCCCAACGTGGGGCACGAGCATGTTCATATTAAATTTGAGCAAAATATGCCTCAGTATCTACTATGCGGCCCGGGACATGCCTTCTGTTGACGGGGGAGTATGTAGCAGGGCATGGAGTCATCCCACAGATGACATCCTTACCTTGTCAGCTTGCTGATTGGGTTAACCTCTTTGGTTATGTGGACAAGGCATCCGACCTCGGATCAGAAGGTCCGTGGTTCGAATCCCATCACGGGACTCGGATATTTTATGGCCGCTACACATAGGTTGCTCAGGACGTGTTCTAACACAGACTCTCCACAGGGGTGAATGAAGCCTTTGGAGATAAATATAACATAATCATCTACTGGGAGTGATAAATGTTATATCGTCCATGAGGGAGACAGATGCACTGCATGTTTTGTGAGCACCATGGGCATTTATTACGATGAAACTGGTAACTCAAATTATTCAGACAATGGACTTTCTGCCAATGAAACTTTTAACACATACGTGAATCACTCTCTGGACACATCTGCATGTGCAACCAACATGAAAAAATTAGCATGTTACAATCCGAAGAAAAAATCTTTTAAAAATTTAAATTTACATACAGTTTTAAATTCAACAAATTTAATTTGACAACAACCTATGGGCGAGTGATCTGCTGGTTTAATGACCTTATCAGGTGGCACTCTGAGACTTCCACTTTAATTCCTATAATAAAGTCACGCTTCTTATTAACAATAATTGCCCCCTGAACTCAGTTGATTAGAACCAATAGTACGTCCGCTAAAGCTTCAAAGATGAGAGCAAAAACCTTTCATTTATTATGACTAAATCTGAAAACCTAAATTACAATGACGGCTTGATTGTGTCGCGAACAATATCATATAACCGTATGCTGAAATGAAAAAAGAAAAATCTTTAATTACAAATAATTTTTTTAAATGTGATTATTTCGCTAGGCATGTGCATGGGATTTTAAAGCTACACGCATGACAATCAGAAGCGATTGTTTACTGAGTGTGTTTTGCTCAATACAGGCATTTTAATCGGGGTTATGCAAGTTCTGTAGCTACGAAATTAAAAAATCTTCTATCAGATGAAGCTCTTCATCCCTGAAAAGATTCAGTGAAGCACAAATATACAAAGGAATATCCGTAAGCCGATTACAAGGAAATACGGAAGCGTCAGAGCTGGACTGAAAGACTGTAATAACATCAGCTTCTAGCTACCTTTATTTAGCTCAATCAGTAGGAAAAGGCAAATATTTCTGAAAATTGGATAATTTATTAAACTGAGAGAAGGAAAATTAATAAAAACGACATTATTTGCAGAGGAATATTGCTTAGGAAAAGTAAATATTATAGATTTATGCCTGTTATTAGGTCACTTATCAGGTACTCCCAGAGCCAGTGTTTTATATAAATCATTATTATTGATTAGTTTAGGAAATATAGAGAACATTGCCATGATAGCAGTGTGTGGTAGTTGGTATGGCTATGAATGATATTCTGGAATAATCGCTGAACTTTCACTCCGTTACCAGTAGGTATGGTATCATGAGACTAACTACAATGTGTCTTGAATGTTGTCCTGTGTTATATCATGTTGTCCTGTGTTACATCAGGTTGTCCTGTGTTGTATCATGTTGTCCTGTGTTATATCATGTTGTTCTGCATTGTATCCTGTTGTCCTGTGTTACATCAGGTTATTCTGTGTTATATCATGTTGTTCTGCATTGTATCCTGTTGTCCTGTGTTACATCAGGTTGTCCTCTGTTGTATCATGTTGTCCTGTGTTACATCAGGTTGTTCTGTGTTGTATCATGTTGTCCTGTGTTGTATCCTGTTGTCCTGTGTTACATCAGGTTGTCCTGTGTTGTATCATGTTGTCCTGTGTTGTATCCTGTTGTCCTGTGTTACATCAGGTTGTTCTGTGTTACATCAGGTTATTCTGTGTTATATCATGTTGTCCTGTGTTGTATCATGTTGTCCTGTGTTGTATCCTGTTGTCCTGTGTTACATCAGGTTATTCTGTGTTGTATCATATTGTCCTGTGTTGTATCCTGTTGTCCTGTGTTACATCAGGTTATTCTGTGTTATATCATGTTGTTCTGCATTGTATCCTGTTGTCCTGTGTTACATCAGGTTGTTCTGTGTTGTATCATGTTGTCCTGTGTTGTATCCTGTTGTCCTGTGTTACATCATGTTGTTCTGTGTTACATCAGGTTGTTCTGTGTTGTATCATGTTGTCCTGTGTTGTATCCTGTTGTCCTGTGTTGTATCATGTTGTCCTGTGTTGTATCCTGTTGTCCTGTGTTACATCAGGTTGTCCTGTGTTGTATCATGTTGTCCTGTGTTACATCAGGTTGTCCTGTGTTACATCAGGTTGTCCTGTGTTGTATCATGTTGTCCTGTGTTGTATCCTGTTGTCCTGTGTTACATCAGGTTGTTCTGTGTTGTATCATGTTGTCCTGTGGTGTATCCTGTTGTCCTGTGTTACATCATGTTGTCCTGTGTTGTATCCTGTTGTCCTGTGGTGTATCCTGTTGTCCTGTGTTACATCATGTTGTCCTGTGTTGTATCCTGTTGTTCTGTGTTACATCAGGTTGTTCTGTGTTACATCATGTTGTTCTGTGTTACATCATGTTGTTCTGTGTTACATCAGGTTGTTCTGTGTTACATCATGTTGTTCTGTGTTACATCATGTTGTTCTGTGTTACATCAGGTTGTTCTGTGTTACATCATGTTGTCCTGTGTTACATGATGTTGTCCTGTGTTACATCAGGTTGTTCTATGTTACATCAGGTTGTCCTGCATTGTATCCTGTTGTCCTGTGTTGTATCCTGTTGTTCTGTGTTACATCATGTTGTTCTGTGTTACATCATGTTGTCCTGTGTTACATGATGTTGTCCTGTGTTACATCAGGTTGTTCTATGTTACATCAGGTTGTCCTGCATTGTATCCTGTTGTCCTCTGTTGTATCCTGTTGTCCTGTGTTACATCAGGTTGTTCTGTGTTACATCAGGTTGTTCTGTGTTACATCATGTTGTCCTGTGTTACATAAGGTTGTTCTGTGTTACATCAGGTTGTTCTGTGTTACATCAGGTTGTTCTGTGTTACATCATGTTGTCCTGTCTTACATCATGTTGTTCTGTGTTATATCATGTTGTCCTGTGTTACATCAGGTTGTCCTGTGTAACATCAGGTTGTCCTGTGTTGTATCATGTTGTCCTGCATTGTATCATGTTGTCCTGTGTTGTATCATGTTGTCCTGTGTTGTATCATGTTGTCCTGCATTGTATCATGTTATCCTGTGTTGTATCATGTTGTCCTGTGTTGTGTTGTATCATGTTGTCCTGCATTGTATCATGTTGTCCTGTGTTGTATCATGTTGTCCTGTGTTGTATCATGTTGTCCTGTGTTGTATCATGTTGTCCTGTGTTGTATCATGTTGTCCTGTGTTGTATGGTGTTGTCCTGTGTTGTATCATGGTGTACTGTGTTGCATCATGTCCTATAATGCATGATGGTGTCATGTGTTGCATGATGTTGTCCTGTGTTGAATTTTTTTTGTATCATGTTTTCCTGTAATATCATGTTGCCTTGTCTCATATATCACAAGCAAGGATGCAGATACTGGTATTTTGGAAAAGGGGTGAAATTTGTGATCACATGCTAACAAATAAGATGTAGATGACTGCAAATAGTTCATGAAGGAGTCTTCTGGATCGGTGTTTGTATAAGTACAAATTAATTGTGAACTAAAATTTAAATGATATTATTACCACAGTCAATTCAAAATATCACTGGACCATCAGTTAGTATGAATACTGTGTTGATGAAGTTACTTGGTCTGTACAGAGTAAAACAATGCACACTTAAAATGGACAACAACAAACTGATTAACTTGCATATATGTTCCTGACTTAATATTGGACACAGCTAGACTGCTATCAGTCGGTTGCTCCACACTTGAACAGAGTATGGTAAAGCTGTCATCTATATTTGACTAATTAGCTCAGAAGCCTTGCCAGGGGAGTTGTTGCTAAGATCTTGGAATTTTGACAGGTGGTTCAGCCCTGGCTGCAAGACTGTATGGATCCATTTCATAATCATTCTTTGATAGATTGCAGCAGGCCTTAACCCTTGTCATGAATCATCGGGCAGGATGCAGGTCAACATTACCTGGAGAAGGTTTACCTGGTACTCAAATAATCAACGCCAAGGATCTGTTACTGCTGCTACAACCATTACATCCATCTACTATTGCTACTACTATCACCACTAGAATTACATCCATCTACTACTGCTACTACTACCGCCACTAGAACTACATCCATCTACCACTGCTACCACCACTAGAATTACATCCATCTACTACTGCTACTGCTACCACCACTAGAATTACATCCATCTACTACTGCTACTACTACCGCCACTAGAACTACATCCATCTACCACTGCTATCACCACTAGAATTACATCCATCTACTACTGCTACTACTACCGCCACTAGAACTACATCCATCTACCACTGCTACCACCACTAGAATTACATCCATCTACTACTGCTACTGCTACTGCCACTAGATTTACATCCATCTACTATTTCTACTACTTCCACCACTAGAATTACATGCATCTACTACTACTACTACCACCACTAGAATTACATCCATCTACTACTGCTACTACTACCGCCACTAGAATTACATCCATCTACTACTGCTACTACTACTGCCACTAGAATTAAATCCATCTACTACTGCTACTACTACCACCACTATAATTACATCCATCTACTGCTGCTACTACTACCACCACTAGAATTACATCCATCTACTACTGCTACCACCACTAGAATTACATGCATCTACTACTACTACTACCGCCACTAGAATTACATCCATCTACTATTACTGCTACTACCACCACTAAAATTACATCCATCTACTACTGCTGTTACTACCACCACTAGAATTACATCCATCTACTATTGCTACTACTACCAACACTAGAATTACATCCATCTACTACTGCTACTACTCCCGCCACTAGAATTACATCCATCTCCCACTGCTACTACTACCGCCACTAGAATTACATCCATCTACTACTGCTGTTACTACCGCCACTAGAATTACATCCATCTACTATTACTACTACTACCACCACTAGAATTACATCCATCTACTACTGCTACTACTACCACCACTAGAATTACATCCATCTACTACTGTTGTTACTACTGCCACTAGAATTACATCAATCTCCCACTGCTACTACTACCGCCACTAGAGTTACATCCATCTACTACTGCTACCACCACTAGAATTACATCCATCTACTATTGCTACTACTACCAACACTAGAATTACATCCATCTACTACTGCTACTACTCCCGCCACTAGAATTACATCCATCTCCCACTGCTACTACTACCGCCACTAGAATTACATCCATCTACTACTGCTGTTACTACCGCCACTAGAATTACATCCATCTACTATTACTACTACTACCACCACTAGAATTACATCCATCTACTACTGCTACTACTACCACCACTAGAATTACATCCATCTACTACTGTTGTTACTACCGCCACTAGAATTACATCCATCTACTATTACTACTACTACCACCACTAGAATTACATCCATCTACTATTACTACTACTACCCCCACTAGAATTACATCCATATACTACTGCTGTTACTACCACCACTAGAATTACATCCATATACTACTGCTACTACTACCACCACTAGAATTACATCCATCTACTATTACTACTACTACCACCACTAGAATTACATCCATCTACTATTACTACTACTACCCCCACTAGAATTACATCCATATACTACTGCTGTTACTACCACCACTAGAATTACATCCATATACTACTGCTACTACTACCACCACTAGAATTACATCCATATACTACTGCTACTACTACCACCACTAGAATTACATCCATCTACTACTGCTACTACTACCACCACTAGAATTACATCCATCTACTACTGTTGTTACTACCGCCACTAGAATTACATCCATCTACTATTACTACTACTACCACCACTAGAATTACATCCATCTACTATTACTACTACTACCCCCACTAGAATTACATCCATATACTACTGCTGTTACTACCCCCACTAGAATTACATCCATATACTACTGCTACTACTACCACCACTAGAATTACATCCATCTACCACTGCTACCACCACTAGAATTACATCCATCTACTATTGCTACTACTACCACCACTAGAATTACATCCATCTACTACTACTACCACCACTAGAATTACATCCATCTACCACTGCTACTACTACCACCACTAGAATTACATCCATCTACTACTGCTACACCACTAGAATTACATCCATCTACTACTGCTACTACCACCACTAGAATTACATCCATCTACTACTGCTACTACTACCGCCACTAGAATTACATCCATCTACTACTGCTACTACTACCGCCACTAGAATTACATCCATCTACTACTGCTACTACTACCGCCACTAGAATTACATCCATCTACTATTGCTACTACCACCACCACTAGAATTACATCCATATACTACTGCTACTACTACCGCCACTAGAATTACATCCATCTACAACTGCTACCTCCACTAGAATAACATCCATCTACCACTGCTACCACCACTAGAATTACATCCATCTACTATGGCTACTACTACCGCCACTAGAATTACATCCATCTACTATGGCTACTACTACCGCCACTGGTATTACATCCATCTACTATTACTACTACTACCGCCACTAGAATTACATCCATATACTACTGTTGTTACTACCGCCACTAGAATTACATCCATCTACTATGGCTACTACTACCGCCACTAGAATTACATCCATCTACTATGGCTACTACTACCGCCACTGGTATTACATCCATCTACTATTACTACTACTACCACCACTAGAATTACATCCATGTACTATTGCTACTACTACCACCACTAGAATTACATCCATCTACTACTGTTGTTACTACCGCTACTAGAATTACATCCATCTACTATTACTACTACTACCACCACTAGAATTACATCCATCTACTATTGCTACTACTACCACCACTAGAATTACATCCATCTACTACTGCTACCACCACTAGAATTACATCCATCTACTATTACTACTACTACCACCACTAGAATTACATCCATCTACTATTGCTACTACTACCACCACTAGAATTACATCCATCTACTATTGCTACTATCACCGCCACTAGAATTACATCCATCTACTACTGCCACTACTACCACCACTAGAATTACATCCATCTTCTACTGCCACTACTACCACCACTAGAATTACATCCATCTACTACTGCTACTACTACCGCCACTAGAATTACATCCATCTCCCACTGCTACCACCACTAGAATTACATCCATCTACTACTGCTACTACTACCACCACTAGAATTACATCCATCTACTACTGCTACTACTACCGCCACTAGAATTACATCCATCTCCCACTGCTACCACCACTAGAATTACATCCATCTACTATTACTACTACTACCACCACTAGAATTACATCCATCTACTACTGCTACTACCGCCACTAGAATTACATCCATCTACTATTACTCCTACCACCACCACTAGAATTACATCCATATACTACTGCTACTACTACTGCCACTAGAATTACATCCATCTACAACTGCTACCTCCACTAGAATAACATCCATCTACCACTGCTACCACCACTAGAATTACATCCATCTACTATTGCTACTACTACCGCCACTAGATTTACATCCATCTACTATTGCTACTACTACCACCACTAGAATTACATCCATCTACTGGTACTACCACCACTAGAATTACATCCATCTACTACTGCTACTACCACCACTAGAATTACATCCATCTACTGCTCCTACCACAACTACATCTGCAGCCATAGGATCACCAGTTAAACCATTGCTACATCTGCAGCCATATGATCACCAGTTGAACCATCTCTACATCTGCAGCCATATGATCACCAGTTGAAACATCTCTACATCTGCAGCCATATAATCACCAGTTGAAACATCCCTACATCTGCTGCCATATGATCACCAGTTAAACCATCTCTACATCTGCAGCCATATAATCACCAGTTGAACCATCCCTACATCTGCAGCCATATGATCACCAGTTGAACCATCTCTACATATGCAGCCAGATGATCACACTAGTTGAACCATCACTACATCTGCAGCCATATGATCACCAGTTGAACCATCTCTACATCTGCTGCCATATGATCACCAGTTGAACCATCTCTACATCTGCTCCCACATGATCACATTAGTTGAACTATCTCTACATCTGCTGCCATATGCTCTCCAGTTACACCATCTCTAAATATGCATCCATATGATCACATTAGATGAACTATCTCTACATCTGCTCCCATATGATCACCAGTTGAACCAATGCTACATCTGCAGCCATATGATCACCAGTTGAACCATCTCTACATCTGCAGCCATATGATCACCAGTTGAACCATCCCTACATCTGCTGCCATATGATCACCAGTTAAACCATCTCTACATCTGCAGCCATATAATCACCAGTTGAACCATCCCTACATCTGCAGCCATTTGATCATCAGTTGAACCATCCCTACATCTTCAGCCATATGATCACCAGTTGAACCATCTCTACATATGCAGCCAGATGATCACACTAGTTGAACCATCACTACATCTGCAGCCACATGATCACTAGTTGAACCATCTCTACATCTGCAGCCATATGATCACCAGTTGAACCATCGCTTCATCTGCTGCCATATGATCACCAGTTGAACCATCTCTACATCTGCAGCCATATAATCACCAGTTGAACCATCTCTACATCTGCAGCCATATGATCATATTTCTCCAGTTTGGCCACTCATCATCAGCAACATAACAAGACATTCTGAAGCAAAATATCTTGCACACATAACTCCATAAACCACCCATGCCGTTTTCATGCCTGATGTTGATGTAACAAAACAGACACGTTCAGCTTGGGTTACTAATTTATGCTGATTACAAAGCAATGAAATCTTCAGCCATAAACTGCATGCACCAATTTTGTATGATGACAAAACATGTTTATTTAAAAAAAAGTTGAAAGTCAAGGATCCTGGAGAGTAATTATAGGGTAAAGCTAATTATAACAGCGTCAACTGGCATAGACAGCCCTCTGCAGGCATCTCATTAGAGGGGATGCATTTGTCTTCAAAGATTTAGACTTTCATAATTAATCATAAAATTAGCTTCATCTCATTCAGAAAAACATTATGCATAGAGTTGTGAAGTTTTTACACTTCCTTTGTTGGTTTTAAACATTGATGAGTCAGGGAAGTGACTGGATTAAATTAAAGCAGAATTGTGTTGAGATGATACTGGGGCACCAGCATGTTGACGAGAGGATGACATGACATGTGATGTGTGATATATGATGTGTGACATGTGATGTGTGACATGTGATGTGTGACATGTGATGTGTGATGGTGATGTGTGAAATGTGATGTGTGATGGTGATGTGTGACATGTGATGTGTGATGGTGATGTGTGATGAGTGATGAGTGATGGTGATATGTGATGTGTGATGAGTGATGGTGATATGTGATGTGTGATGGTGATGGTGATGTGTGATATGTGATGGTGATGTGTGATATGTGATATGTGATATGTGATGGTGATGTGTGATGTGTGCTCTGTGATATGTGAAAGGTGATGGTGATGTGTGATGTGTGATGGTGATGTCCGATGTGTGATATGTGATATGTGATGGTGATGTGTGCTATGTGCTATGTGAAAGGAGATGGTGATGTGTGATGTGTGATGGTGATGTGTGATGTGTGATATGTGATATGTGATATGTGATGGTGATGTGTGCTATGTGCTATGTGAAAGGAGATGGTGATGTGTGGTGGTGATGTGTGATGTGTGATAGTGGTGTGTGATATGTGATATGTGATAGTGATGGGTGATGTGTGCTATGTGATATGTGAAAGGTGATGGTGATGTGTGATGGTGATGTGTGATATGTGATGGGGATGTGTGGTATGTGATGTGTGATATGTGATGGTGATGTGTGATAGTGATGTGTGGTGTGTGATGATGATATGTGATATGTAATGCGTGATGGTGATATGTGATGTGTGATGGTGATATGTGGTATGTGAAGTGTGACATGTGATGAGTGATATGTGATGTGTGATGGTGATGTAAAGTATGTGATGTGTGATGTGTGATATGTGATGGGTGATGGTGATATGTGATTTGTGAAGTGTGATGGTGATGGGTGATGTGTGATGGTGATGTGTGCTGTGTGCTATGTGATATGTGATGGTGATGGGTGATGTGTGCTATGTGATATGTGACAGATGATATGTGAAAGGTGATGGTGATGTGTGATGGTGATGTGTGATATGTGATGGGGATGTGTGGTATCTGATGTGTGATGTGTGATGTGTGATGGTGATGTGTGATATGTGAAGTGTGATATGTGATGAATGATGGGTATATGTGATATGTGATGTGTGATGGTGATATGTGGTATGTGAAGTGTGATATGTGATGAGTGATATGTGATGTGTGATGGTGATGTAAAGTATGTGATGTGTGATATGTGATGGTGATGTGTGATATGTGAAGTGTGATATGTGATGAGTGATGGTGATATGTGAAGTGATATATGATGAGTGATATCTGATATGTGATGGTGATATGTGGTATGTGAAATGTGATGTGTGATGGTGATGTGTGATGTGTGATGTGTGATGTGTGATGAGTGATGGTGATATGTGATATGTAATGTGTGATGGTGATATGTGATGTGTGATGGTGATATGTGGTATGTGATATGTGATGTATGATATGTGATGGGTGATGGTGATGTCTGATATGTGATGGTGATATGTGATGTGTGATGGTGATATGTGAAGTGTGATATGTGATGAGTGATATGTGATGGTGATATGTGATATGTGATGGTGATATGTGAAGTGTGATATGTGATGAGTGTTATGTGATGTGTGATGTGTGATATGTGGTATGTGAAGTGTGATATGTGAAGTGTGATGAGTGATATGTGATGTGTGATGGTGATATGTGATGTGTGATATGCGATGTGTGATATGTGTTGTGTGATGCTGTTATGTGATGGTGATGTGTGATGTGTGATGTGTGATTAGTTATGGTGATGTGTGATGGTGATGGTTATGTGTGATATGTGATGTTGATATGTGATAATGGAGGGTGATGTGTGATTGTGATGTGTGATATGTGAAATGTGATGTGTAATACAGATATGTGATGTGTAATACAGATATGTGATGATGATGTGTGATATGTGATGTGTGATATGCGATATGTGATTGTGATGACTGATATGTGATGTTGATATGTGATATGGGAGGGTGATGTGTGATGGTGATGTGTAAAATGTGATGTGTAATGCAGATATCTGATGTGCGATATGTGATGATGATGTGTGATATGTGATGTGTGATATGCGATATGTGATGGTGATATGTGAAGTGTGATATGTGATGAGTGATATGTGATGTGTGATGTGTGATGGTGATATGTGGTATGTGAAGTGTGATATTTGAAGTGTGATGAGTGATATGTGATGGTGATATGTGATGTGTGATATGTTATGTGTGATATGTGTTGTGTGATGCTGATATGTGATGGTGATGTGTGCTATGTGAAGTGTGATGGTGATGGTGATGTGTGATATGTGATGGTGATGTGTGATGGTGATGGTTATGTGTGATGTGTGATATGTGATGTTGATATGTGATATGTGATGTGTGATATGTGATATGCGATATGTGATGGTGATATGTGATATGGGAGGGTGATGTGTGATGGTGATGTGTGAAATGTGATGTGTAATGCAGATATGTGATGTGCGATATGTGTTGATGATGTGTGATATGTGATGTGTGATATGCGATATGTGATGGTGATGTGTGATATGTGATGGTGATGTGTAATGTGTGATATGTGATGTGTGATATGTGATGGTGATGTGTGATGTGTGATGGTGATATGTGGTATGTGAAGTGTCATATGTGATGAGTGATATGTGATGGTGATGTGTGGTATGTGATGTGTGATGTATGATATGTGATGGGTGATGGTGATGTGTGATATGTGATATGTAATGTGTGATGGTGATATGTGATATGTGATGGTGATGTGTGGTATGTGATGTGTAATGTATGATATGTGATGGGTGATGGTGATGTGTGATATGTGATGGTGATATGTGATGTGTGATGGTGATATGTGAAGTGTGATATAAGATATGTGATATGTGATGTGTGATATGTGATGGTGATATGTGAAGTGTGATATGTGATGAGTGATATGTGATGTGTGATGGTGATATGTGGTATGTGAAGTGTGATATGTGAAGTGTGATGAGTGATATGTGATGTGTGATGGTGATATGTGATGTGTGATATGTGATGTGTGATGGTGATGGTTATGTGTGATGTGTGATGTTGATATGTGATATGGGAGGGTGATGTGTGATGGTGATGTGTGATATGTGAAATGTGATGTGTAATGCAGATATGTGATGTGCGATATGTGATGATGATATGTGATATGTGATGGTGATGACTGATATGTGATGTTTATAAGTGATATGAGAGGGTGATGTGTGATGGTGATGTGTGAAATGTGATGTGTAATGCAGATATGTCATGTGCGATATGTGATGATGATGTGTGATATGTGATGTCTGATATGCGATATGTGATGGTGATGTGTGATATGTGATGTGTGATGGTGATGTGTAATGTGATATGTGATGTGTGATATGTGATGTGTGATATGTGATGGTGATATGTTAAACGTGATGGTGATGAGTGATATGTGATATGTGATGTGTTATGGTGATGTGTGATATAAAATGGTGACATGTGATTGTGATGTGTGATATGTGATATGTGATGGTGATGTGTGGTATGTGATGTGTGATATGTGTTGATGATGTGTGTTATGTGATGTGTGATATGCGATATGTGATGGTGATGTGTGATATGTGATGGTGATGTGTAATGTGTGATATGTGATGTGTGATATGTGATGGTGATGTGTGATGTGTAATGTGTGATGGTGATATGTGATGTGTGATGGTGATATGTGGTATGTGAAGTGTCATATGTGATGAGTGATATGTGATGGTGATGTGTAGTATGTGATGTGTGATGTATGATATGTGATGGGTGATGGTGATGTGTGATATGTGATATGTAATGTGTGATGGTGATATGTGATATGTGATGGTGATGTGTGGTATGTGATGTGTAATGTATGATATGTGATGGGTGATGGTGATGTGTGATATGTGATGGTGATATGTGATGGTGATATGTGAAGTGTGATATAAGATATGTGATATGTGATGAGTGATATGTGATGTGTAATGTGTAATGTATGATATGTGATGTGTGATGGTGATGTGTGATATGTGATGGTGATATGTGATGGTGATATGTGAAGTGTGATATAAGATATGTGATATGTGATGAGTGATATGTGATGTGTGATGTGTGATATGTGATGGTGATATGTGAAGTGTGATATGTGATGAGTGATATGTGATGTGTGATGGTGATATGTGGTATGTGAAGTGTGATATGTGAAGTGTGATGAGTGATATGTGATGTGTGATGGTGATATGTGATGTGTGATATGTGATGTGTGATGGTGATGGTTATGTGTGATGTGTGATGTGTGATGTTGATATGTGATATGGGAGGGTGATGTGTGATGGTGATGTGTGATATGTGAAATGTGATGTGTAATGCAGATATGTGATGTGCGATATGTGATGATGATATGCGATATGTGATGGTGATGACTGATATGTGATGTTTATAAGTGATATGAGAGGGTGATGTGTGATGGTGATGTGTGAAATGTGATGTGTAATGCAGATATGTGATGTGCGATATGTGATGATGATGTGTGATATGTGATGTGTGATATGCGATATGTGATGGTGATGTGTGATATGTGATGTGTGATGGTGATGTGTAATGTGTGATATGTGATATGTGATATGTGATGTGTGATATGTGATGGTGATATGTTAAACGTGATGGTGATGAGTGATATGTGATATGTGATGTGTTATGGTGATGTGTGATATAAAATGGTGACATGTGATTGTGATGTGTGATATGTGATATGTGATGATGATGTGTGGTATGTGATGTGTGATATGTGATGGTGATGTGTGATATGAGATGTGTGATATGTGATGTGTGATGAGTGATGGTGATATGTGATGTGTGATGTCGATGTGTGATGGTGATATGTGAAGCACAATATTTGATGTATGATGAGTGATATGTGATGTCTGATGGTGATGTTAGGTATGAGATGTGTGATATGTGATGTGTGATGTGAGATATGTGATGGTGATGGTGATATGTAACAGTGACAACGTGTAACAGTGATGACATGTAACAGTGATGATGTGTGAGTGATAACTTGTTACAGTGATGACTTGTAACAGTGGTGATGTGTGACAGTGATGATGTGTGAGTGATACCCTGTGACAGTGATGACGTGTAACAGTGATGATGTGTGACAGTGGTGATGTGTGACAGTGATGATGTGTGACAGTGATGATGTGTGAGTGATGACCTGTGCCAGTGATGACTTGTAACAGTGGTGATGTATGACAGTGATGATGTGTGAGTGATACCCTGTGACAGTGATGACGTGTAACAGTGATGATGTGTGACAGTGGTGATGTGTGACAGTGATGACCTGTGCCAGTGATGACTTGTGACAGTGATGATGTGTGACAGTGGTGATGTGTGACAGTGGTGATGTGTGACAGTGATGATGTGTGAGTGATGATGTGTAAGTGATGACCTGTGATGGTAATGATATGTAACAGTGATGACATGTGACAGTGATGACGTGTTTCAGTGATGATGTGTAACAGTGCTGATATGTGACAGTGATGACGTGTGACAGTGATGATGTGTGACAGTGGTGATGTGTGACAGTGATGATGTGTGAGTGATGACCTTTGCCAGTGATGACTTGTGACAGTGATGATGTGTGACAGTGATGATGTGTAAGTGATGACCTGTGATGGTAATGATATGTAACAGTGATGACCTGTGACAGTGATGACGTGTTTCAGTGATGATGTGTAACAGTGCTGATATGTGACAGTGATGACTTGTGACAGTGATGATGTGTATCAGAAATGACGTGTGACAGTTATGACGAGTGACAGTGATGACATCTGACAGTGATGATCTGTGACAGTGATGACCTGTGACAGTGATGATGTGTGACAGTGATGACCTGTGAGTGATGATGTGTGACAGTGATGATGTGTGACAGAAATGACAAGTGACAGTGATGACATCTGACAGTGATGACCTGTGAGTGATGACCTGTGACAGTAATGACATCTGACAGTGATGACCTGTGACAGTGATGACCTGTGACAGTGATGACATGTGACAGTGATGACCTGTGAGTGATGACTTGTGACAGTAATGACATCTGACAGTGATGACCTGTGACAGTGATGACTTGTGACAGTGATGACGTGTGACAGTGATGACATGTGAGTGATGATGTGTGACAGTGATGATGTGTGACAGAAATGACGTGTGACAGTAATGACGAGTGACAGTGATGACATCTTACAGTTATGATCTGTGACAGTGATGACGTGTGACAGTGATGACATCTGACAGTGATGACATCTGACAGTGATAACATCTGACAGTGATGACATCTGACAGTGATGACCTGTGAGTGATGACTTGTGACAGTAATGACATCTGACAGTGATGACCTGTGACAGTGATGACTTGTGACAGTGATGACCTGTGACAGTGATGACCTGTGAGTGATGACCTGTGACAGTGATGACATGTGACAGTGATGACCTGTGAGTGATGATGTGTGACAGTGATGATGTGTGACAGAAATGACGTGTGACAGTAATGACGAGTGACAGTGATGACATCTGACAGTTATGATCTGTGACAGTGATGACGTGTGACAGTGATGACATCTGACAGTGATGACATCTGACAGTGATGACATCTGACAGTGATGATATCTGACAGTGATGACCTGTGAGTGATGACCTGTGACAGTAATGACATCTGACAGTGATGACCTGTGACAGTGATGACCTGTGACAGTGATGACCTTTGAGTGATGACCTTTGAGTGATGACCCATGACAGTGATGACGTGTGACAGTGATGACCTGTGAGTGATGACCTGTGACAGTTATGATGTGTGACAGAAATGACGTGTGACAGTAATGACGAGTGACAGTAATGACATCTGACAGAAATGACGTGTGACAGTAATGACGAGTGACAGTGATGACATCTGACAGTGATGACGTGTGACAGTGATGACATCTGACAGTGTTGACATCTGACAGTGATGACCACTTGAGTGATGATGTGTGACAGTGATGACCTGTGACAGGGATGATGTGTGACAGTGATGATGTGACAGTAATGACATCTGACAGTGATGACCTGTGACAGCGATGACCTGTGAGTGATGACATGTGACAGGGATGACCTGTGACAGAGATGACATGCACTACTGAGGGTAAAGGTGGGAAAGGTGAAGGGCTACTGGTGATAACAAGTGAGTGAGTATGGTTTGCAAATGATGATAGTGGTGTGTGTTGATGCTGATATTATAGCAAGAGATCAATGCTGCTGCTGCTGCTGCTGCTGATGATGATGATGATGATGGGGTTGACACAGATGTTATAGATGACAAAATCAACTTTCAAGGGAGTTGACAGTTCAGGTCAATAAATAACAGTTCTAATTGTCATATTTAACTCTGAAACTGAAGATAGATATAGAAACAGGTTGAGTGAAAACACAGTCTGGACATTCTCTGACTTCTGGGACACCACCACCAGCTTCACAAATTCCATTCCTGTTTCAGCGGAAGACAATATCTTTTAGGGATGTCATTCTTTTCTCCAACTTAACTTTATTATGCTGCCTTGGACAGCTCCCTGATACTAATTTACTTGTGCCACTTTGGACATGAACTTGCCATTCCAGCATGTAGTGGACACGTATCTCTCAGCATCCACTTCACATGGAATATCATGGGTGCCGTAGCACAGAGCACTTGCTCAGCTCGATCAGCTCCACATTCTGCATGCATGGCACACAGAACAGGTTCATCTTGTGACTGAAATTGTCCATGAATGTTAAACAGCTAGCATACAGTTGCACATTGAAGTTGTCTTGTTATATCAATTTGGATGTTACCTTGGCTGACAGCTTATTTCACTCAAGTTGGTTATGTGTGAACATCTTGGGTAAATATACATACCGCTTGTGTTTGTCTGTTGGGGACCAAATGTAATTTATCTTAACCCAATAAGAGCTGGGTACCGCGACAACTGATGAAGGTTCGTTTCAACTGGACAAACATCATTAAATTGCCATTGTTGACATGTGGCGGAATGACAGCAAGTTTCTGTATAAAGGGTGAGTGAAATTCAGAATGCACAGGCGGATGCAAGATTTTGTAAAAGGGAGGGTACACATAATACCCCGGTCATGAAGTGACTTGGCCGAGGGTGCAGTTATCTTGTGTTAAGGAAAAAGGAGGGGTGCGCACCTCCTTCACCCCCGTCTGGAACCAGTGCAGAACGTGTATCATCTTCATGCATGACACAGCACTTCTTGTAACAGAGAAGCAGTCTTGGTACACACCATTCTCAGTGTTCCATGGCAGCAAGGGCGGGCCTGTCATGTAAGGTGCAGAGTGGCAACACTCAGGGGGACAGAAACACATGAAGAGTTGCAACTGTGTCATGTTTTCATGGTGCCCCCCTCCCCCTACAATAGTGGTGACAAATATTACCAGACACCTCTTTTTCTGTGTCATTTCATAGCCAACATAAAGGGAAGTAATTTCCGTTTTACGAGATGCAATGTACTCTTTCAGCACATCTGAGAGGGAGTAGTGCCACAACGTTCTCACATCAGACATGGTGACCTTGTTGTGTGATGCCATACCACAGTATGACCCGATCAAGGGAATCTCTCTAAACAAAAAGCATGTTAGAAATTGAGGGGAGAAGATAAATGTACACATTTGATCTATTTGCAAAAAAGATTAAAAACACTCACATATATATTATGCTGTTTTCGAATAGATGTTAATCCACATGTGTGTAAATTACTTTGTTTAAAGTGAAATTAATTAATTAATCATACTTTTATGCTAAAATGGGAGCACAGTTACATATTTCTCTATATGCCTCAACAGTAAAGGTGTGAATCTGGCATGGCAGTGCACATTGTGCAATAAACTGCACAAAAATCCTCTTCTATTTAGAAATAACCGAGAAGTTTTGTCTCCGAAAAGTTTTAATCTTACAGACCAGCGGACATTGTTAAAGAACTGCAAGTTATCAACCTACAACTACAATCAGTATGAAGTCATTCAATAATCCTTTTTGGTGCTGCCTTAAGCATTAACATTATACTTCAAAATGGGATGTTTGAAAAACAATATCAGCTTTTTGTTATTCTAGATAACAAATACACAAATTTTCCCCTAAAATAAACAAGTATATCATGAGGAAATTATCCTGATGGATTTTCCTCACAGGAAAAGATCCTCACTATATAGTGTTCCTCCCAAGACCATGCAAGGATTCCTAGTATTAGAGCACCAATGGCATGGGGTGAATACCCTCTGTATGACGGCGATCTGTAAACAATCGAGTCTGGACCAGACATTCTAGTGATTGACATCATCAGCATCCATCACGCAATTGGGATATGATGACAGGCAACAACCAAGTCAGCGAGCCTGACCAACTTATCTCGTTCATCACATGAAATAAACCTGGGTGTTCAGAAATGAAAAATATATTATCAGTCTCATCTACAGGTGCCCTGTGGCAAACTTAAAAAATAGTACTTTTCTAACCCTGTCATACCTTTTAAAACTATTAGAACACAGATACACCAACCCTACAAATGAAAAGTGAAAAAAAACATCTGTAAAGCCCCATATGTTTTTATCCAACTGAATGAAAAATATGTTTTACACACAAAACTGCAAGATCAACAAGACTGGCTACAATAAAATGGCAATATATTCAGGTAAGTTTTTGAAGGAGGGGCATCTGTAACAGGAACTCCAGAAATATACATATGATTACAAGACAAACTGTTTGAAGGACAGACGAAAAAGAATATGATTAAAAAACAAAACTACTTCCCTGCCAAGGAAGTTTCTCAAAAAAAATAATATATGAACAAAGAAACTAGAATCCGTCTGGGCCAAGGCTTCCCGACATAGGTACAATGTGTGAAGCCCATTTCTGGTGTCCCCCGCCATGATATTGCTGGAATATTGCTAAAAGCGGTGTAAAACCATACTCACGCACTCACTGGGCCGGTTTAGTAGCCCCCACTAAAGGACTAACCACTGGATATTGTGGGAAGAGGGGGCCTAACATTTCTTTAAAGAAAATATTTGTTTCCAAAAAAAACCCAGGAATCATAATTTGTGCTGAGGTTTTCCGCCTGAAGAAATATTGTTTGCGGGACAAGCTGGATGTCATGAAGCCAGAATGTGTTTTAAACATAATCAAATTGCTTGTCACCTCCTTTGACAGAGAAAAAGTGTGCCATGGCACTGTAGCTCACCTGGACATGTGGTCAAAAGTTGGAAATGTCAACAAAGATAGCTGTCAGTGGCCATATTGCTAGTCAGATTTGGACCTCTTGAAAACACTGTAGTGTCATCACTGGCGGGAACAAGCATATGAAGTTTCAGCTTCATTGGTCCAGTGTTTTCTGAAAAGACGTTTACCAGCCACAACGGCTAAGTGTTGATGGACACGAACAGACAGGCCATGACACAAGCTCTCTTGACTTCAGATGAGCTAAAAATTGTGTGTTTCAAATCAATAACTGAAAAAATATCCCGTCTCTAACAAAAATCCCAGGTTCCAAATAAAATATGATACGGTAGGTTCCTAAGAAGCCTTGGAAGACAGGGTCAGACTGCAAGATAGTAGGCTAGTCCCCTGCCCCAAGCTGTAAGATGCTGTCAGTTCTATAATGAACAGGACAGCAGGTAGCCTGGGGGACTGGCCATTATATACTGGCAGACAGATGTGGAAGGACAACCGATGACTCACGGTACATGGCACTGTTTATAGCTTGGTACCATCTATTTGTAGGACAAGAAAAGGATCTTTAAACTTAGAAACAAGATTGTGTTAATATATAAGTATTTTTATACTATGGATTAACAAATGGTTGAAGAATGAATAACCTGTTGTTACATATATTACATGTTATTTTGATATTGTTTATATTTGTTTAATTGTTATACAAATCCACCTGTGACATTTCATCAATCATTCACATGTCCCACCGCACTACCCCACACACCTCTACAAACATTAATAGTCTGTCACTGGAAATAATGTTGAGAAATCTTTTATCTCAAACTTTACAGTTACATTAACATTTTGACTGTTTCCTCCAACTTGGAATGTATACAAGAAATGATGGTAATAAGAAAAATGCAGTAATTAACTTAATTATTGATTTAATTATATTTAAAATTAGATATTAAAATTGGCCTGTCGTAAGAATGACTTTCAAAATAGCAAATCTTATTTTGTTACTTAATGTTGAAATTTAGGTCAAATCAAGCATAAAAAAATACTAGTTCTAGTTTCTTTCTACATTTCAAGTCCTTCATAATAGCCACATGTGAATCCAAGCATTACAAGCGGGGCATAAAATGGCATGAAAAAGCTGTCTCTCCGCTTGGAATGTTTCTGAAAAACTAATCATACTGGTCTCATTAGCGGCACTAATTTTTTCACCAAAGAAAATATTAAAATACATCAGTTTTTCATGACCCTGGAGTTGCTATTAGTTATGCGTGACATATTTAGAGTTCTTCCCTTCCTCTATATGCTATAGCAAGATGACTGTATGATGCTCAAAAACTTATTACGTCAATGATGTATATTGATCTGAGCAAGGTCAATAAGGTGAATGCACTGTAAGTCCTACAGAGAACACAGTCGGGTTGTGTAATATGGCCTGTAACACCCGAGGGCTGCTTCTCCATATTAAGAAGGAAAAAACGTCATTAAGGAAAAAAATCAATGTAGAAGTACTGCATCACTAGGCCTTAACCCTGAGAATCTAGAATGTTGCAAAAAGTCCCTAATGGGTGCAAAATTGATCAAAACTTTCATGTCCTGAGCAAAGTCCTAATTGTTAATGCAGAGGTTTAGTGACAGAAATAGGGATATTTCTTTAGGACCATATGGATTAGTTTGCTTCAAGATTTTTAAAACTGCTTGTGAAATATCCAGCTTGATTTTCTTTTTGGATTTTTCTTGGAAATTTTCCAGTGGATACCATTGTGACTTGAGGATGGTTATTAGACTTGACCTTTGACATTTGTGATGGTGGCCTTTATGTGGCCTGGATCAGGTCTTGATTTAAGGAATTTGACTTTACATGCACCAGGTGCATGTTGACATGAAAACCTAGTTGCACCAGGAGCATGTTGACATGAAAACCTAGTTGCACCAGGAGCATGTTGACATGAAAACCTAGTTGCACCAAGAGCATGTTGACATGAAAACCTAGTTGCACCAGGAGCATGTTGACATGAAAACCTAGTTGCACCAGATGCATGTTGTCATAAAAGCCTAGTTGCACCAGGTGCATGTTGACATGAAAACCTAGTTGCACCAGGAGCATGTTGACATGAAAACCTAGTTGCACCAGGAGCATGTTGACATGAAAACCTAGTTGCACCAGGAGCATGTTGACATGAAAACCTAGTTGCACCAGGAGCATTTTGACATGAAAACCTAGTTGCACCAGGAGCATGTTGACATGAAAACCTTGTTGCACCAGATGCATGTTGTCATAAAAGCCTAGTTGCACCAGGTGCATGTTGACATGAAAACCTAGTTGCACCAGATGCATGTTGACATAAAAGCCTAGTTGCACCAGGTGCATTTTGACATAAAAGCCTAGTTGCACCAGGTGCATGTTGACATGAAAACCTAGTTGCACCAGATGCATGTTGACATAAAAGCCTAGTTGCACCAGGTGCATTTTGACATAAAAGCCTAGTTGCACCAGGTGCATGTTGACATGAAAACCTAGTTGCACCAGATGCATGTTGACATAAAAGCCTAGTTGCACCAGATGCATGTTGACATAAAAGCCTAGTTGCACCAGGTGCATTTTGACATAAAAGCCTAGTTGCACCAGGTGCATGTTGACATGAAAACCTAGTTGCACCAGATGCATGTTGACATAAAAGCCTAGTTGCACCAGGCGCATTTTGACATAAAAGCCTAGTTGCACCAGGTGCATGTTGACATGAAAACCTTGTTGCACCAGACAAAACCAGAACTCACCCTGGTCCCATCAAGTTATCCAAGTAGAAACAAAAATGCATAAACTATTTTAAATGAATAAAATCTTAAATCTCTGATGACTGCATCATAATTCTACATGAATTAAGCACATATTGAAGTAAAGCATAAGAGTAACATATATACATAATCTTGCAGTACCCAGTTTGATGACGTCAAGAAAACAGGACAAATTACACATAACACAGGGATTAGTGATCTAGTATGTTACATAAAGCTTAGAGGTATTGAGTGCGTTCAAAGATCGATGTGTTGTGGAAAAGTAAGGGTTACTCAAACACAAATTTTAAATGTTTTACATGCACTTGGTGCATATAGACATAAATATTAGGTTGCACTTTCAATATTAGGTTGCACTTTCAATATTAGGCTGCACTTTCAATATTAGGTTACACATTCAATATTAGGTTGCACTTTCAATATTAGGGTGCACTTTAATAATAGGTTGCACTTTCAATATTAGGTTGCACTTTAATAATAGGTTGCACTGGTGCATGTTTTATACCGTTAAACTGAGCCCTGTTGATGATGCTTGAGTTCCGTCAGTTGAACATTGTTTGTGTAAATTGAAAATAAACTGAAAAGGATATAACTCCCAGACTGTATACAAGGCAAGCAATGTAATATGTTTGGTTAATATTTACATGTTTCTTTATTGATGTCCTTTTTTAACTTCCATATGACACAAAGGATCAGTAAATAGTGTTTACATTGCAAAAAGTACAATGATCAATCTAAAAACTACAATACAATCTATAACACAGTACCAGGACAGATGGATTGACTGGACTAGCATGCAAGGTGTGCATATTGGTCACACAGGTTCTCTTAAACATCATTGAATGGGTACCAGGGAGGATGAGATGGCAATGGCAATACAAACTTTTAGCACAGGTCTGCATTCACTGCAATTCACTTCAATTTAAAGGTGCATGAATACAGCTGTAAAGATAAAACTTAGTTACCAAACTTGGAGGCAGGAGTGGGGTGCAAGGGTGCACATGCACACATGCACACACATGCACACACCTCATTGTTTTAGACACACTAATCCCAGGGTCATATAATACACATGATTAAATCATTTTGTAACATGTGTTCAACAAAAACAATAATTAATTGAGTATTTTTCAGCTAACACACTAAACTTTTCCCCATAATCATCACAATTAATTTTTCTAAATATTTTAAGTGTACCCCTCCCCTTTTCCAAGCAGCTCTGTCCATACATGGCTACCACTGCCATACATTACAGATACTGTTCTGACTGGAGGCAACTTGCAACAGCCAATATTCTTTGTCATTGTTAAATTTCTTTTAAGATGAACAAAGTCAGAAACTGAGATTGCTGTGTTAACATTTCTTCCACAATGGCTTCTCAAAGACTCTCAGAGCTTATGGCATGTACATTGTTCCACTAAAGAAATGCTATTGAAGTAAGCACATTTTATAGTCTTCAACCTCCCTAATGGCTGAGTTTGGGTTGTATAGTATTTTAACGGATCCTATCCCGATAATTAGACTGAGGAATGTATGTACATTTAAACAGCTGGAATTCCACATTCAGGCTTAGTTTTAAAACAAACTACAATAAAGTGCTTGTGTATATTTCCAAAATAGAAACTTATTGCTCTTTTGCAAATAGTTGTTTTTCCATAATGACTTATTTGTAACTGGTACATACATTAGCTGATAAAAAGAGAATACATGGGATTGTAAATTTCATCACTGAATGTAAAACTTTCACGAAATACATTAAAATCAGCAGATACTTCAAGGGAAAAAACTCACTGTTACCTTATAGCAACTAGGATACGGCACTTTTTGAACACTAATAGCATTCCTTTTTTCAAATCTTATTTATTCCAATGAGGGATATGCTAAAAGCATCAATATTCACCCAACTAGAGCCAAACCCCTTCCAAATGAAACACATTAAAGTCTATTTTGAAGACCTGCTATTGTTTTTATATTTGTTGATAGATTTCTCAACCAAATGTTGTGTTGTCTTTACACTGGTCAAATCAACACATGCCATTAAACAGTAAACAATTCCAGTAACTTCATATATGATGTGATGTCACTTGCATGTGAAAAAAAATAAAATGTCCTTTTCAACTTTTGCATTTTTATAAACTTAGAACAGCTTATGTATACATAATGCTAAAAGTGTCAAAAGTGATGGTGTTTTTAGGCTTTCGGTACAATTATAAAAAATATTAATATGAGTATTTCAATGTATTTCAAAGTATACCATAATTTGACTTTTCCAGAGAGGCACAAAGGGCCACTATCCACATCTCCCTTTGTGATTTCTCTGTAGAAGGTCATGGCTGTTACAACCCCTACCACCTCACACCACCACCCACACCCCACCACAATACCTTTTTTTCAAGCACACTAATCATGTCAAGGTATAAAAAACTTATACTTTATGGAAACATGTTTTGTGTGTGACATTTGTACTACAAAAGGCATTATTTGACTAATCTTTGTCAAACAAACGCGAACTGTTTCCCTAAGTATGTGCCTGCATTGTTCTATTCAAGTGCACTTTCTCTCCTTTTTCCTTTTTCTCCTCTTTTCCAGAATAACTGTAATTGCGTTTAGACCATGGGAGAGAATGATCAGCGTAAAATCTTAGTGCAATGCAAAGAAATAATTTATATTTTACGTATGCTTCAACTTGTTCTCGTCACTGAATGGCTGAAATAATGCCGATGCGTCGTTAAATTTTAACTCACTCACTCTTCTGCACAACCAGTAAATGCAAGCATAGGTTACAAACGTATATATTTCTTCAGTTGCTATACATATTTTCACTGTAAAAATAAAGTTTGAAATACTGGGTGCTCTTTAATCTAAGGATAGTTTGCACCTTATTGAAGAAATATCCTAAATTGACTCAAGGCTAAATGAAAGATATCAAATTATGTATAACACGAACATCTATTTTCTTAAACTTACCACAATTTCACGATCATCCGATCAGTATTGGTGTTACATATGCAGATGCTCTTTCTTCCTTTCATTGGAACAGGAAAAGATAACTCCTGTATTACTCATGCGTTTTACATTTGTAATGTCCCTGTGCCAAGTTGGGTTCGAATCTCGAACAGTTGAAGATCATTTGACATCTGTAAACTTGTTTTAATTAAATACCGCATATGTTGTCCCATTTCGTTTGTCAGTGTGAAAGACATTCAGAACGTAATCTATTTTTTTATATAAGTGAGAACAGTTTACATTGGTGAAGGCTTGCCCTGATGAAATTTGTGTGTAATACACCAGATGGCGCTGAACACCCACAGGAAGACATGGACACTGACGCAGACGAGAAGACGCGATGGACAGTGGAGGGGGTTGAAGTGTACAGATGTAGGAGACTGGGTATTAGTATGAGGATGGGGAGGTATTCCTGAGAGTGGGTGTGGTTATAGGGAATTCGGCTGGGTACGTATAGTTTTGGTGTCTTTGTGAATGATATGGATTTTAGACAAATGGAGAGCACTTAAAAAAGTATATAAGTCATATTCAACGAAATTATTTGTGACAGAAAAATTCAATTGTATACTTAATGTTCCAACTTGAAATAAACAAATATCGTCTTCAGTATTAAACGTATTGTGCTCTGGAGGTTATGTACGAGATAGTCCAAATAAAACACACACACACACACACACACACACACACACACACACACACACACACACACACAATTCCCATTTCCCATCTTTTGCACCCATGTTCCCCATATCCCCACCTGACCCAGCCTCTATTCTACCGTTATACCCCCCTTCCTCTCTCCTACTCCGATGGCCCTCATTTCCCCACCTACCGTTACCACATCTTATCAATGTACTTCTCGTCACCTTTCCTACCCCTATGTTGCCAATTTTCCAGATTTCCAACACATACCTCAGTCCTAGCATTGAAGTTCTCTTCCCCTCTCCTGCCCTCATGCTCCCATTTCGTCACGTGCTTCTACCGCCGTCCTATCATTAATCTTTCCATAATCCCCCCCTCTCTCTCTCTCTCTCTCTCTCTCTCTCTCTCTCTCTCTCTCTCTCTCTCTCCACACACACACACACACACACACACACACACACACACACACACATACACACACACACGGGTATAATTGACCATTGCACTCCGAAAACGTCCATTGTAATCTCAACAAGACAATCCGAATCTTTAAACACAGTAGTGTGTAACCGCCACGTGTCCAGATGACAGTCTCTACTCTACCCTGCAGCCTCTACAATTTGCAGGTATATTTATTATTCAAACCAATCACAGTATGGTACAGAGCTTGAGGACACACTCTGTACACCTGTGTGTTGTATGCCATCCGTGGCTGACTATGGATCTCTATGAAGTGGTGTTCACAACGTTTTATTACAAATCCAGTGTGACTTTCAGTTGTGAAATGTACAAGTGAATGTTGTCTTTACGCTATAAGCCCCAACTTTCTTTGATGCAGACCCAAAGTTACAACATCAATATGTTTTAATCATAACTGAAAAAGCAACCATTTGGAAGAGGGATTTTATGACACTTTGATCACTTGTTCACATTGATCATAACAGTATAAGTTGAATGATAATACGATGACATTATCGTTTACCGAATTATCCAAAAGATAACGTATATCATGATTGACTGGTGGACTTCAAGTTTAATATCAGTTTAAAATCGTGATACAGTGATTTTCCGCTCCATTAATTTATATTATACAATCTGTAAATGTTTAGCAAGTTCTGTATTTAACATACATATCTTGCAATATTTATCTGAACACAGAGAACCAGTAATATCTCTGTTAATTATGTATATGCTAGCCAAATTAACCAACTATTGAACACCTGGGTCATGATCGTGATGCGCATGCGCGACAATGCAACACAATGGAACAAGGCTTGGCTTCCTCTCGTCTGAATCAAATCGTTCAACCTCGGGGTGTGGCGCGTGCGGGGTCGTTATGATGAATAACAAATAAAAAAACCCGGAGAAACAACTAAATAAATACACAAACAATCAACGAAATAAGAAGCAACAAAATACTAGTAGTCAATCAAACTAACAACTAACCAAAGAAACGACAACCAAAATACAAAATACGCACCCAAAATACAAAAAAACAAGCAAACCAACAAACCAAACAACCAACCAGACAAACAAGAAACCACACAACCAAATAAACAAACAAAATAATTAACTAACAGTATTCTAACAACCAAACAAATAGAAGTAAGCCTACAACCAACAAAACAACCCAGCAGAAAAGAAAAATAGAAATTATTGAGTGAAAAATAGAGACACAAGACGATAAAGAAGAAATGAACAACAAAATCAACAAACAACCAGCAACGCAAACAAACAACAAAAGGCAACAAAGAAAAACAACCAAACATACAATCAAACAAATAAGTAAACAAAACAACGAAATGAACAATGTAAAAACCCAACAAACATAGAAACCATGAACAAAGAAACAAGAAAACAAATACCAAAAGAAAAAAGAACCAAACCATAAACAACACAACTAAACAAGCCAACAACAAAGTAAACAAACGGCAAAATAAATAACCAAAGAAACCACAAGACAAATATATGAAACAACAAACAAAGAAATAAGAAAACACTGAAGAAACAAATAAACACCAAAACAATCAATTAACAAAACAACAATAAAACATTTGAGCGAACAATCAAACAACAAAAACAGCAATATAAACAAACAAATTAACAAAACACAACCATTCAACTATAAAACAAAAACAACTACTCAACAAAACACCCAAACAACACAAAAGAAAAAGACAATGAATGAACCAAGAAACCAAACCAACAAACAAATAACCAAGACACCAGGCAAACAAAAACAAACAAACAAAACCAAAGAAACAAGCTCCCAATCATTCAATTAATCAAGAACAGAACCAAACAAACCAAGCAAAATCAATATACAGACAATAAGTCAAGTCAAAGCTATTAAACAAAACACTCACCGTGGTACATGGATACATAATTGAGTAGCTGTAGGGTCTCTTTTGTTGCTCTGTCGGCGTTGTGGGGTCAGTCACTGATTTGCCAGACTGCGTTATCTACCCTCGTGGATGGGTCGCCTTGACCTGCACGTGCTGCACGAAAGCAATTGACAAGAGCTGTCACTAAGTCTCGGTTGACCTGTGGCACGCACACGTCACTCTTATCGTGAACAATCCGACGTGCTTCTTCAGAAATTGTGTTTGGGATATTACTTAGAAACAGAATATATTTTCCTGGTGAGCTTAGTTAAAGCATTAAAGGTGAATGTACATCACTATACATAGCATTACTCATTCGTACCAAAAAGCTAATTCATAAATTATCATTAAACAGTAATACAGTAACGGCAGATTGCATTAAACAAAAGTAGACATTATACATTGTATAAGTTTTCTGAGGTACGACATTCGTCGGTTTGATAGTTGATAGACATTCAAAGAGATAATGAAATTCATCTCCGTTATTTACTTTATATCATAAATTGCATCATCTATTATTGTAAGGGGTATATACCCATCGGCCAGTTTCTACAGGTAAAGAGTGATTACTGGTACGTAATTTGATAAGGGAGCGAGATAAATTTGGAGACAGGAATCAACTAACAGGAAGTAAAGCAAACAAATAGAGAAACTGTCAGTTAACAAAACAAAATATTAACAAAACAAACCAACAACCGAAAAGAAAAAAGTGAAACCAAACAAATTACCAAAGAAGCAAACAAAACAAATAACAATAAATAAACAAACAACCAAAGAAAACAATAAAGTAAGGAAAAAACGGACACAGACACTCATAAAGACAAACTACGACACGAACAAGCAAAACACCAACAGCCAACCCCCTAAAACAAAACAAAATAACCAATAAAACAAAAAACGACAACTAAATAAAAGGAAGCAAGTAAACAAAAGGACAAAAAGCAAAACACACACACTCAGAAAGAAAAAAATAAAGAAAAGATGCCAATGAAAATACAACAAACAAATACATAAACAAACAAAAGAACGAAAAAGCAATCATAAAGCCAACATATGAAGAATACAGACAACAAAACAACCAAAAACACAATCATACAAAGAAACAACAAAACCAACAGAGAAACAAGCAACGAAACAAATAAAGACACATTCAACAGACAAACCAAGCAATAAATAAAAGAAACAGTTTTACAAAGCAAAACAAAAAACGAACAAGACAGGAAAACAATAAAATCAAGAACCCACAAGCAACATAAAAAATAGCGAAACAAAACAAACAGAACACAAGCATTCAAATAAAACCCCAAAAAACAAAGAGAAAGCACAGGAGACAAACCAATAATGAATCAACCAAAAAGAAAGCAAACAAACAAACAATCTACCAAAAGAAAAGTAACAAACAAAATTAACATTTGGCAGCACAAAGAAGAAAACAACCAAACCCACAACCAAGCAAAGAAACAATAAATGAAACAACAAAAGAAACAACCAAACGAATAGATAAAGAAAAACAAAAAAGCCACAAAAAACTAGACTATCAAACAAGCAAACCCACAAATAAATATACTGAACAGCAAACTAACAAAATAAAAAAAAACCCCAACAAAATAAACAATTAACAAAACAACAATGATAAACCGAACAAACAAAGTAGGAAACCACAACAATTCAAATACAAAACAAAAACAGGAAAGCAAGGAAAACACACACACACACACAAAAAGAAACAAACTACCAAGCAATCAACAGAACAACTAACCAACCAAGAATCAAACAAACAACTGTACAATACAAACAAGAAACCAGCAAAAAACAAACAACCAAAGGACCTAGGGTATAAATCTTTGAAATAACAAAGCAAGAAATATAACGAACAAACAAACAAAAAATCAATCAAAGATACAAACAACAACACAGTAAATAAAACACACACAAACAAGAAATAAAAATGACACCAAACACAATACAAAACAAGTACCAAAAAGGAAACAATCAACTAAAGAACTAACCAAACAAACGACCTTCAAACTATCAAAGAAAAGAAACATCTAAGCCAAAAACGACTTAAAAAGCATTATGAATTAACCAAAAAAGGAACAACCAAGGAACCAATCAAACTAAACTAACCGAAACAAACAAACAAACAAACAATAAAAAGAACAATAATAAACGAATACGCGCACACAAATACAAAAAAGCCATTACACGAATAAGGAAATAACCACTAACTAAAAGAACAAGCAAATAACGAAATAAACAAATAAACAAGCAGAGAATATGGGAATAATGGCCGGAGAAGTAATGAGAGAGGATGCATTGGAAGTAGGGTGTTTGGAGGGGGATGAAGGATTCATTTGGAAATATGGAGGGTGAAGTTGAACTTTCAACAATGGAAGAACAAGTAGGGAGGATTGACCAACCAAACAGAGAACAACAAAATCACACAAAAATCTACAACCATACAAACAAGAACAAAACAAATTAGCAAAGCAGGCGAAAACAACGAATGAACGAACAAGCAAACAAACAGGGATTTCAACGAAACAAGTGGGAACATAAATAACACAAAAACACAGAAGTCAACCATTCAACCAATAAAACAAACAAAACAAGAAAAAACAACACACCAATAACCCCAAACAACCAACCAACCAAACATGCAAATACACAACACACACAAAAACACATTATCAACCAAACAAGGAGAAACAACTGCAAACAACTGCAAACCAATAAAGTAATCAAGAAAATCAAACTAGCAGCAACAAAAGGGCAACGAAAAACGAAATCGAACAAACAAATTTATCAACAAACAACCTACAGCATAAACAAAAAATAAACAAAACACAACCATTGAACTAAAAAATAAAAAAATTGGGAAAAACACCAAACGAAACAAATAAGAAACCATCAAACAAATACACAATCAAGAAAACAGCCCCAATCTTACAAAAGGAAACAAAAGAAACAAACATAAATACAAAACAACCAAGAAACAAACGAAAGAAGCAACAAAATAAATACCAATCAAAAAGAAGTAAAAAAAACAAGAAAGAAAACACAATCAGATAACTAACAAACAAAACCAAGAAAACATGTAAACAAAAATACAAAAAACAAAAAGCAACTAGAGAAACCACCAAACAAAATCCAATACATACAAACAAAAATATAAACAACTTAACAAACATACAAATAAACCGAAAAGCAAATGAAGTAAGAAAAGCCACCAAACCGTCGAAAATAAACCCCCAAAACCCAAACAAGCAATCAACAAACAAACATACAGCAAAGAAACAAAATAGACATTCAAATAAGTCAAACAACAAAAGAAAAATAAACAAATAAAAAACAAAAACAAACAAACCGACCAAGCAACAAACAACAACAATGAGAAATCAATGACCGAAATAAATAAACTAAAAACCAAAAACCAAAATTAAATCGACAACCAGCAACCTAAACAAATAATATATAAACAAAATAATTACCAGCATTCAGGTTTAAAAACAAAATAAAAGAAACAACCAAGGAAGTAACCGAAGATAGAAAAAAAACATAACAGTCAATCTACCAACAAAGTAAACCAACAAAGAAACTAAACAAATAAAGCAAACACAAAAAAGCCCAACAGACAAAGAAAAATAAACCAAAGAATCAACAATATCACTCATTCAAACTAACAAGAAACAAAATAAACAAACAATCATCCAAAAGATTCAAACAATGAAACACAACAAACGAAAGAAAGCAACAAAAAAAAAACAAAGCTGATGCCACTAACCAAACAACCAAGAAAAGAAACTAAACAAACCAATACAAAGAAATCAACAACAACAGCAGCTGAACAAAATCAAGCAATATCAAGGAATTTTGTTTTTTTTAACAAACACAAAACAACAACACAAAAGAACAAAAAAACATAACCAAAAGAAGAACTACAATGTCAGACAAGAAAACAAATAGCAAAGAAAAAAAAGAATAAAAGGACCATATCACAAAGGAACAGTCAATCTACCAACAACCACCCCCCCCCCCCCCCCCACCCCCCCCCCCCCCCCCCCCAAAAAAAAAAAAATTAAAAAAATAAATAAATAAAAACAAAATAAAACAAAATAACAAACACAAAATAAGCCCAACAAAAAACACACAACAAGAACACAACCTACTACCCATTCAAACAAACAAGAAACGAACCAAACAGACAATCAACCAAAAGATACAAACAATGGAACTACAAACTTGAAATGAAGCAAATAAAACAAGAACCAAAACAGAAGCTACTAACCAAACAACCAACTGAAAAAAATAAACTAAAGAAATAAATAAGGCACAAACGAAGAACTTAACAAAATCAAGCAATTTTTCAACATACAAAAAATAAACACACAACCAAAAGGAAAATAACAAACCAACTACAACATCAAATAAGCAAGCAAATTGCAAAAACGCAGAAAAACAACCAACCAACAAAATTAATCAACGACTAGCAATCCAAACAAAGAAAATACAACCATTTAACTAACAAACAAAAAGAAAACATCAATATAAACAAGAAAAGAAACAATTTACAAAACAACCAAACAAGCGAAAGAACAAACAACAAATTCAACATACAGCCAGCAACATAAACAAATAAGAGAAACAAAATACAATATTTGAAATAAACGCAAAAGAAAGATAACAAGAAAAACATTGAAACAAAACAAACAATCACAGAATCAACAGAACAAAACAAAATCAAACAATGACTCATCCACCAAAGGAAAGCAACAAACACACAAACAACAAAGAAACTAATGCAAAACTAAACAAAACAAAGAGCAAACCTACAAACCTTTCAATCAAACAAACAAAAGGGACAAAACAGACAAAACAGAAACCTTAAAATACAAACAATAAATCAACAAAGAGGAAAAAGAACAAACAAATGAAAACAACTAAAACAACGAAAACAAAGAAACACACGAAGGAACGACCAAAGATGAAACAACTCACCAAACAAACGTCAAGCAGAGAACCAAGGAAACATATCACTAAACAAACCGGCAGAAGCAAACAAACAAAAGCAAGGGCGCAAGCAAACAAGCATGCAAGCAAACAAAGGGGAAATTAGCAAAACTGAAGGGGGAGATATGTAGAACGGAGCAGTTAACCATCCAACCCCCCAAAATACAATCTAACAAGCAATCGACCAACAAAACAAACAAACCACCAACCGGGCAGACAACCGTAAATCAAACCAATCAACCAGCCAGCCAATCAAACAACCAATCAAACAAACACACAGCCTATAAACAACCAGAAAACCAAACCGCCAAGGAAATAAAAAGTTTACAGTATAAACTATCCAAACTCAAACCAAGCAAACAAAGCAAACACAATTAAACAACAAAACAAACGATTTAACACACACACACACACACACACACACACACACACACACACACACACACACACACACATGACATGACAATGAAGAGATTTCAGTGCTGGTGTACAACGACAACATGTGTCTATCGAGCTCCAAAATTTCATATTTGTATCTATGATATTAAATTAAATATATCGATTTTATTAGGTATAATATATTTACTAAAAATCTACTCTTGCGTTTCTTTTTTTGAAGAGTGTAAACAGGTACCACAGACAAACCAGACACGGCCACCCAACTAAAAAACAACCAACTATCCAAACTACACACTAGCCCGAAAGCCAAACCACACAGGAAACAAACAACAAACGAAGGCACTAAACACATAGGCAAAACAACAAACAAAACCCAACAATTAACTAAGCAACAACAACAAAACGAACAAATGAACAAACAAACAAGGCAGCAAATCAACAAAACTACAAGCAAAAGAATCAAGACAAAGAAACAAAGAAAATACAACACTTTAACTTATACAAAGAAAACAACAAAACAAGAAAAAACAAAACAAACGGCCTAAAAACACTAAAACGCATACAGAAAACAAAACAACATAAAAAAGACAACCAAAGAAACCGACATACAAAAGAAACAAGAAACAAACAAAAATCCCTCCATACAAAGAAACTACAAAAAGAACACACAAAGAACCAATCATCAAAACAACAACAAAAGGAAAATGAATGTACAAACAAACAAGTTAACGAAAAGAAAAAAATCCTGCAACATATTCAAGTTTACAGAAACAAACAAAACCCAACCATTCAATTATAAAAAAACCAAAAAGAACAAACATCCAAACGAAAGAAACAACCAAAGAAACCATGAAACCACAGAAACCACCCAAAATATGAACAAACAACAGAATACACCAAAAACCTTCTAAAGCAAAGAAACAAACAAGCAAGCACACAACAAAAGAAAAAACCCGTTAAATACGCAAGACATCCATCAAATAAAACAAACAACTAAACAATGTCAAAACCCGGACAATCATAAGCAATCAGCACAAACAAACAAACAGTATTAAACCATTCAAATAACAAACAAAAACAATACAAGAATCAAGGAAAGAGGCAACCAAGGAAACCACCAAACGAACAAAAAAACAAATAAATATGTAATGAAAACTACAAGCGACTAAACAAATAAATAGAGAAGTAAAATAAAAGAAGAAGAAAATGCAACCAATTTAAAGAAAGGACAAAGGAAATAAACAATCAGCCAAACAACAAATCGAAGTGAGTGATTGAGTGAGTGAGTGAGTGAGTGAGTGAGGTTTTACACTGCTTTTAGCAATATTCCAGCAATATCACGGCGGGGGACACCAGAAATTGGCTTCACACATTGTACCCATGTCGGGAATCGAACCCGGGTCTTCGGCGTGACGAGCTAACGCTTAAACCACTAGGCTACCCGACCGCCCCACAAATCGAAGAATGAAACAAAAACAAAAATGGAATGATAAATCAAACAAACAATTAACATAAGCAAGTAACCGATAGCAAAAGAAACAAACAAAACAAAGCACAACCATTCAACATTACCGCAAAGAAAACGAACTAGGAAAAACTTGCGAACAGCAAAAGAACTAACTTAACAAAAAACAATATTAAACAATTATAGAAATAATCTTGCAAAGAAACAAGCTACCAAACATTCAACAGACCAAACAAGAAACAAAAAAACACAAAAACCAAGCAAACAAACAAATTATGAAGCTATCAAAACAAACATACACACAAGGAAATGGAGAAAAAAGACAACCAAATAAAAATGTAATCAAACAAACAAGCAAAGCAAAAACCAAAGGAGAAACTAGTGAAACAACAATTGTACCAAAAGCAACAACCAAACAACCAAATAGAAAACAAAGTAAGAAAAGAAAACGACCTAAAAGAAAAAGAAACAATCAAAGACACAAAAATAGAAACATCCAGAAATAACAACAAAATTAAAAACACAAACAAATAAACATACTGAACAAGATAAATATAAATACAAACAACAAGTAAAAAAAGACATCCAGCAACACAAACAAACAGCAAAAACAAGAAACTAAAACACAACCTTTGATCTGAGAAACAACAAAATAAAAAAACTGCAGACGAACAACAAAACAATGTACTTAAGCAAACAAACAAACAAACCAAGAAAAAAAGCAAAAAATAGCCAAACGAAAAAACAAACAAACTAAACAAAACAAACAGCAAACTAAGCAAATATGTATCTAAAAAATAATCATAACAACAAAGACGAAGAAATAAGTAGAAAATATACCAACAGAATAAAAAAACAACCAGCAACCAAACAAATAACAGAAAGGTACGAAGCATTACCATTCAACTGATTATTTTTTTTTAAATTTTATTTTTTTTAAATGATCCAAGTAAAAAGAATCAACAAACAAAGAAACAATCAATCAGCCACCTATGAAACAAGGAAAGGCAACAACTCAGAAACAAAAAATCAACACAAACGAACTAAAAATGCAAAAATAATACAAAAAAACAACCTACCATTCATTCAAAGAATCAATACACAAAACAAGGAAGAAATGAAGATAAGATACAAACAATAAAGCAGGAAACAAGATATAATTCAAAGAAATAAACACGGCAACAACCAGACAAGTAACAAACGACAAGAAGACAACCAACTAGAGATACTAAAGAAACCCACATAAACAAAGAAACAAGCAAAAGAGCATACAACCAAACACAACCGCGCAAAAGAAAAACAAAGACCAAAAAAAAAAAAAAAACATGCAGGGAAATAACTAACCAAACAACACATCAATCAACTAACGAACCAAACAAACAAATAACATGCAAAGAAAATGGTACATAAAAAAACAAATCGAAAATAACCAACCAACTTAAACAACACAAAGGCAAATAATTCTAAAAAAATACAACACTAACCAAAAACATGAAAAACGAACTAACGAACAAACAAACATAAAACAAGCAACAAAAACGTCAAAAGAATCATAAACGAAAAAAACAGCACAAACAAGTAAACAGAACTCAACTAGTTCACTGAAAGACAAAAACGACCAAAGAATCAACCAACAAAACAAAGAATAACCAACAAACAAACGAATAACCAATAAAACAATGAATCAAACAATAAAAGAAGAACCAAGAAACAGTCGAATAAAGAAACAGTAAACAATAAATCAACCAACGAACCGAATCACCAAAGTAGCCAAACAACCCAAAAATAAACAAGCAGCCAAGAAACAATCAAACCAAACAAATTATCTACCCCAAAATGATGAACCTAAAAACCAAACTACTAACTATCAAAACCAACAAAGATGAAACAACGACTAAACAAACAATCAACCGACAAAAGAACAAGCCAAAGAAATAATCGACACAGGAACCAGCAAACTAAATCACAAAACACACAAACATACATCAATATCCCCCAAAAATCTAACCCAATATACAAACGTCCCAACAAACAAAGAAGGATCAACAACAAATAAACAAGAAAAGGAACAATATATATTTTCTTGTTCGGTTTGTTTGTTTGTTAGTGCTATTTTTTGTTTGTTTGTTGGTTTCTTTTGTTGGGGTTTTCGCTGTTTCAGTGTTTATTGGTTTCCTTCATTTGAATTAGAGGGTGAATTAGAGAGGATGGAGAGGGAAGTTTGGAGGATCGAGGGGGTAGTAGGGAGGATGGAGGGGAAATATGGAGGGTTAAGGGGGAAGTAGGGAGGATAGAGGCGGAAGTAGGAAGGGTGGAGGGGGAAGTAGGGAGGATGGAGGGGGAAGTAGGGATTATGGAGGGGGAAGTAGGGAAGATGGGGAGGAAATAGGAACACTGAAGGAGCCGAAGGAAGGATGAAGGGGAAATACGGAGGATGGAGGGGGAAGTTTAGAGGGTTGAGGGGGTAGTAAGGAGGATGGAGGGGAAAGTATGGGGTGGAGGTGGAAGGAGGAAGGATGGGGAGGAAGTAGAAACACTGAAGAAGCCGAAGGGAGGATGAAGGGGAAAGTATAGAGAGCTGAGGGGGAAGTAGGGAAGATGGAGGGGGAAGTTGGGATTATGGAGGGGGAAGTAGGGAAGATGGGGAGAAGTAGGAATAATGAAGGAGCCGAAGGGAGGATGGAGGGGAAGTAGGGAGGATGGAGGGGGAAGTAGGGAGGGTGGAGGGGGAAGTAGGAAGGATGGAGGGGAAGTATGGATGGTGGAGGGGAAGTAGGGAGTATGGAGGACAAGTAGGTAGGATGGAGGTGGAAGTAGGGACTATGGAGGGGAAAGTAGGGAAGATGGGGAGGAAGTAGGAACACTGAAGGAGCCGAAGGGAGGATGAAGGGGAAATGGATGGAGGGGGAAGTATAGAGGGTTAAGGGGGAAGTAGGGAGGATAGAGGGGAAGTATGGATGGTGGAGGGGGAAGTATGGAGGATGGAGGAGGAAGTAAGTAGGATAGAGAGGGAAGTCTGGTGGGAGGGGGAAGTAGGGAGGATGGAGGGGGAAGTAGGGAGGATGGAGGGGGAAGTATGGAGGGTGGAGGGGGAAGTAGGGAGGATGGAGGGGAAGTATGGATGATGTTTGGGGATGTAGGGAGGGTGGAGTGGAAAGTAGGGAGGATGGAGGGGAAAGGTGGAGGGGAAGTATGGATGATGGAGGGGGAAGTAGGGAGGGGGGGGGGGGGGAATTAGGGAGGATGGAGGGCGAAGTAGGGAGAATGGACGGGGAAGTTGAGATTAAGAGGGGGAAGTAGGGGAGATGGGGAGGAAGTAGGAACACAGGAGCCGAAGGAAGGATGAAGGTGAAATACTGAGGATGGAGGGGGAAGTTTAGAGGGTTGAGGGGGAAGTAGGGAGGATGGAGGGGGAAGTATGGGGTGGAGGTGGAAGGAGGAAGGATGTGGAGGAAGTAGAAACACTGAAGAAGCCGAAGGGAGGATGAAGGGGAAAGTATAGAGAGCATAGGGGGAAGTAGGGGAGATCGGGGGGGGGGGGGGGGGGGGGGGGGGGGAGTGGGGGGGGGGGGAAGTTGGGATTATGGAGGGGGAAGTAGGGAAGATGGGGAGAAGTAGGAATAATGAAATAGCCGAAGTGAGGATGGACGGGAAGTGTGGAGGATGGAGGGGGAAGTGTGGAGGGTTTGAGGGGCAAGTAGGGTGGATCGAGTTGAACTATGGAGGTTGGAGGGGGAAGTAGGGGGTGTGGAGGGGAACTATGGAGGGTGGAGGGGGAAGTAGGGAGGATGGAGGCGGAAGTAGGGAGGATAGAGACGGAAGTTGGGAGGGAGGGGAAAGAAGGGAGGATGGAGGGGGAAGTAGGGAGGATGAAAGGGGCAGTTAAAATTATGGAGGGGGAAGCAAGGATGATGGGGAGGTAGTGGAAATAATGGAGGAGCCGAAGGGTTGATGGAGGGGAAGTAAGGAGGATGGAGGGGGAAGTATGGAGGGTGGATGGGGGAAGTAGGGAAGATGGAGGGGGAAGGGGGGAAGTTGGGATTATGGAGGGAGAAGTAGGAAGAAGGGAGAAGTAGGAATAATGAAGTAGCCGATGGGAGGACGGGGGGGGGGGGGGGGAGTCGGGAGGTTGGAGAGGGAAGTATGGAGGGTAAAGGGGGAAGTAGGGAGGATGGAGGGGAACTATGGAGGGTGGAGGGGGAACTAGGGAAGCTGGAGGGTGAAGTTGGGATTATGGAGGGGGAAGTAGGAAGATGGAGAGAAGTAGGAAAAATTAAGGAGCCAATGGGAGGATGGAGAGAGAAGTATAGAGGGTTGAGGGGAAGTAGGGAGGATGGAGGGGAACTATGGAGGGTGGAGGGGGACGTAGGGAGGATAGAGGCGAAAGTAGGAGGATGAAGGGGGTTGTTGGGAGGGAGGGGGAAGTATGGAGGATGGAGGGGGAAGTATGGAGGATGGAGGAGGAAGTAGGGAGGATGGAGGAGAAGTAGGGAAGATGGGGAGGAAGTAGGAACACTGAAGGAGCCGAAGGGAGGATGAAGGGGAAATGGATGGAGGGGGAAGTATAGAGGGTTAAGGGGGAAGTAGGGAGGATAGAGGGGAAGTATGGATGGTGGAGGGGGAAGTATGGAGGATTGAGGAGGAAGTAGGAAGGATAGAGAGGGAAGTTGGGAGGGAGGGGGAAGTAGGGAGGATGGAGGGGGAAGTAGGGAGGATGGAGGGGGAAGTATGGAGGGTGGAGGGGGAAGTAGGGAGGATGGAGGGGAAGTATGGATGATGTTTGGGGATGTAGGGAGGATGGAGGGGAAAGGGTGGAGGGGAAGTATGGATGATGGAGGGGGAAGTAGGGAGGGGGGGGGGGGAGAAGTAGGGAGAATGGACGGGGAAGTTGAGATTAAGAGGGGGAAGTAGGGAAGATGGGGAGGAAGTAGGAACACAGAAGGAGCCGAAGGGAGGATGAAGGTGAAATACTGAGGATGGAGGGGGAAGTTTAGAGGGTTGAGGGGGAAGTAGGGAGGATGGAGGGGGAAGTATGGGGTGGAGGGGGGAGGAGGAAGGATGGGGAGGAAGTAGAAACACTGAAGAAGCCGAAGGGAGGATGAAGGGGAAAGTATAGAGAGCTGAGGGGGAAGAAGGAAAGATGGAGGGGGAAGTTGGGATTATGGAGGGGGAAGTAGGAATAATGAAATAGCCGAAGTGAGGATGGACGGGAAGTGTGGAGGATGGAGGGGGAAGTGTGGAGGGTTTGAGGGGCAAGTAGGGAGGATCGAGTTGAACTATGGAGGTTGGAGGGGGAAGTAGGGGGGTGGAGGGGAACTATGGAGGGTGGAGGGGGAAGTAGGGAGGATGGAGGCGGAAGTAGGGAGGATAGAGACGGAAGTTGGGAGGGAGGGGGAAGTAGGAAGGATGGAGGGGGAAGTAGGGAGGATGAAACGGGCAGTTAAAATTATGGAGGGGGAAGCAAGGATGATGGGGAGGTAGTGGAAATAAATGAGGAGCCGAAGGGTTGATGGAGGGGAAGTACGGAGGATGGAGGGGGAAGTATGGAGGGTGGATGGGGAAATAGGGAAGATGGAGGGGGAAGTTGGGATTAAAGAGGGAGAAGTAGGAAGTAGGGAGAAGTAGGAATAATGAAGTAGCCGATGGGAGGACGGGGGGGGGGGGGGGGGGGAGTCGGGAGGTTGGAGAGGGAAGTATGGAGGGTGAAGGGGGAAGTAGGGAGAATGGAGGCGGAAGTAGGGAGGGTGGAGGGGGAAGTAGGGAGGATGAAATGAGCAGTTAAAATTATGGGGAGGATGTAGAAATAATGGAGGAGCCGTAGGGTGGATGGAGGGGAAGTGCGGAGGATGGAGGGGAAAGTATGGAGGGTGTAGGGGGAAGTAAGGAAGACTGGTGGGGGGGGGGGGGGGGAGGATGGAGGGGAAGTATGGATGATGTTTGGGGATGTAGGGAGGGTGGAGAGGAAAGTAGGGAGGATGGAGGGGAAAGGGTGGAGGGAAGTATGGATGATGGAGGGGGAAGTAGGGAGGGGGGGGGGGGGGAATTAGGGAGGATGGAGGGAGAAGTAGGGAGAATGGACGGGGAAGTAGGGAGGATGGAGGAGAAGTAGGGAAGATGGTTAGGAAGTAGGAACACTGATGGAGTCGATGGGAGGATGAAGGGGAAATACGGAGTATGGAGGGGGAAGAATAGAGGGTTGAGGGGGGAGTAGGTAAGATGTAGGGGGAAGTGGGGATTATGGAGTGGGAAGTAGGGAAGATGGGGAGAAGTAGGAATAATGAAGGAGCCGAAGGGAGGATGGAGGGGAAGTACAGAGGAGGGAGGGGGACGTATGGAGGGTGGAGGCGGAAGAGGGGAAGATGGAGGGGAAGTTTGGATTATGGAGGGGGAAGTAGGGAAGATGGGAAGAAGTAGGAATAATGAAGGAGCCGAAGGGAGGATGGAGGGGAAGTAGGGAGGATGGAGGGGGAAGTATGGAGGGTGGAGGGGGAAGTAGGGAGGATGGAGGGGAACTATGGAGGATGGAGGCGGAAGTATGGAGGATGGAGGTGGAAGTTGGGAGGATGGAGGGGAAGTAGGGAGGATGGAGGCGGAAGCACGGAGAATAGAGGCGGAAGTATTGAGGATGGAGGCGGAAGTAGGGAGGATGATAGCGGCAGTTAAAATTATGGAGGGGGAAGTAGTGATGATGGGAGGGAAGTAGGAATAATAAAGAAACCGAAGGGAGGGTGGAGGGGAAGTAGGGAGGATGGAGGGGGAAATATGGAGGGTGGAGAGGAAAGTAGGGAAGATGGAGGGGGAAGTTGGGATTATGGAGGGGGAAGTAGGGAAGATGGGGGGAAGTAGGAATAATGAAGGAGCCGAAGGGAGGATTGAGGGGAATAAGGGAGGATGGAGGGGGAAGAATGCAGAGTGTGTGTGTGTGTGGGTGGGTGTGTGTGGTGGTGGTGGTGGGGGGGGGGTTGGGATGATGGAGGGGAACTATGGAGGGTGGAGGGGGAACTAGGGAGGATGGAGGCGGAAGTAGGGAGGATAGTGAGGGAAGTTTGGAGGGAGGGGAAGTAGGGAGGATGGAGGTGGAAGTATGGAGGATGGAGGGGGAAGTTGGGAGGATGGAGGGGAAGCAGGGAGGATGGAGGCGGAAGTAGGGAGGATAGAGGCGGAAGTAGAGAGGGTGGAGGGGGAAGTAGGGGGGATGAAAGGGGCAGTTTAAATTATGGAGGAGGAAGGAAGGATGATGGAGAGGAAGTAGAAATAATGGAGGAGACGAAGGGTGGATGGAGGGGAAGTACGGAGGATGGAGGGGGAATTAGGGAAGCTGGAGGGGGAAGTTGGGATTATGGAGGGGGAAGTAGAGAATATGGGGGAAGTTGGGATTATGGAGGGGGAGGTAGGAAGATGGGGAGAAGTAGGAATAATTAAGGAGCCGATGGGAGAATGGGGTGGGGAAGTAGGGAGGATGGAGGGGAACTATGGAGGGTGGAGCGGGAAGTAGGGATAATAGAGGCGGAAGTAAGGAGGATGGATCCGGAAGTAGGGAGGATGAAGAGGTCAAGTAGGTAGGATTTAGGGGAAAGTAAGTAGAAAAATGCGGAAGTAGAAAGGGTGGAGGGGGAAGTAGGGGGGATGAAAGGGGCAGTTAAAATAATGGAGGGGGGAAGGAAGGATGATGGGGAGGAAGTAGAAATAATGGAGGAGCAGAAGGGTGGATGGAGGGGAAGGACGGAGGATGGAGGGGGAAGTATGGACGGTGGAGGGGGAAGTAGGGAGGATGGAGGAGAAGTAGGGAGGATGGAGGGGGAAGTAGGATCTATGGAGGGGGAAGTAGGGAAGATGGTGAGGAAGTAGGAACACTGATGGACCCGAAGGGAGGATGAAGGGGAAATACGGAGTATGGAGGGGGGAAGAATAGAGGGTTGAGGGGGGAGAAGGTAAGATGAAGGGGGAAGTGGGGATTATGGAGTGGGAAGTAGGGAAGATGGGGAGGAAGTAGGAACACTGAAGGAGCGAAAGGGAGGATGAAGGGGAAATGGATGGAGGGGGAAGTATAGAGGGTTAAGGGGGAAGTAGGGAGGATAGAGGGGAAGTATGGATGGTGGAGGGGGAAGTATGGAGGATGGAGGATGAAGTAGGAAGGATAGAGAGGGAAGTTGGGAGGGAGGGGGAAGTAGGGAGGATGGAGGGGGAAGTAGGGAGGAGGGAGGGGAAGTATGGAGGGTGGAGGGGGGAAGTAGGGAGGATGGAGGGGAAGTATGGATGATGTTTGGGGATGTAGGGAGGGTGGAGAGGAAAGTAGGGAGGATGGAGGGGAAAGGGTGGAGGGAAGTATGGATGATGGAGGGGGAAGTAGGGAGGGGGGGGGGGGGGAATTAGGGAGGATGGAGGGAGAAGTAGGGAGAATGGACGGGGAAGTAGGGAGGATGGAGGAGAAGTAGGGAAGATGGTTAGGAAGTAGGAACACTGATGGAGTCGATGGGAGGATGAAGGGGAAATACGGAGTATGGAGGGGGAAGAATAGAGGGTTGAGGGGGGAGTAGGTAAGATGTAGGGGGAAGTGGGGATTATGGAGTGGGAAGTAGGGAAGATGGGGAGAAGTAGGAATAATGAAGGAGCCGAAGGGAGGATGGAGGGGAAGTACAGAGGAGGGAGGGGGACGTATGGAGGGTGGAGGCGGAAGAGGGGAAGATGGAGGGGAAGTTTGGATTATGGAGGGGGAAGTAGGGAAGATGGGAAGAAGTAGGAATAATAAAGGAGCCGAAGGGAGGATGGAGGGGAAGTAGGGAGGATGGAGGGGGAAGTATGGAGGGTGGAGGGGGAAGTAGGGAGGATGGAGGGGAACTATGGAGGATGGAGGCGGAAGTATGGAGGATGGAGGTGGAAGTTGGGAGGATGGAGGGGAAGTAGGGAGGATGGAGGCGGAAGCACGGAGAATAGAGGCGGAAGTATTGAGGATGGAGGCGGAAGTAGGGAGGATGATAGCGGCAGTTAAAATTATGGAGGGGGAAGTAGTGATGATGGGAGGGAAGTAGGAATAATAAAGAAACCGAAGGGAGGGTGGAGGGGAAGTAGGGAGGATGGAGGGGGAAATATGGAGGGTGGAGAGGAAAGTAGGGAAGATGGAGGGGGAAGTTGGGATTATGGAGGGGGAAGTAGGGAAGATGGGGGGAAGTAGGAATAATGAAGGAGCCGAAGGGAGGATTGAGGGGAATAAGGGAGGATGGAGGGGGAAGAATGCAGAGTGTGTGTGTGTGTGGGTGGGTGTGTGTGGTGGTGGGGTGGGGTGTGGGGGTGTGGGGGGGGGGGGGGGGGGGGGGGGGTGGTTGGGATGATGGAGGGGAACTATGGAGGGTGGAGGGGGAACTAGGGAGGATGGAGGCGGAAGTAGGGAGGATAGTGAGGGAAGTTTGGAGGGAGGGGAAGTAGGGAGGATGGAGGTGGAAGTATGGAGGATGGAGGCGGAAGTAGGGAGGATAGAGGCGGAAGTAGAGAGGGTGGAGGGGGAAGTAGGGGGGATGAAAGGGGCAGTTTAAATTATGGAGGAGGAAGGAAGGATGATGGAGAGGAAGTAGAAATAATGGAGGAGACGAAGGGTGGATGGAGGGGAAGTACGGAGGATGGAGGGGGAATTAGGGAAGCTGGAGGGGGAAGTTGGGATTATGGAGGGGGAAGTAGAGAATATGGTGGGAAGTTGGGATTATGGAGGGGGAGGTAGGAAGATGGGGAGAAGTAGGAATAATTAAGGAGCCGATGGGAGAATGGGGTGGGGAAGTAGGGAGGATGGAGGGGAACTATGGAGGGTGGAGCGGGAAGTAGGGATAATAGAGGCGGAAGTAAGGAGGATGGATCCGGAAGTAGGGAGGATGAAGAGGTCAAGTAGGTAGGATTTAGGGGAAAGTAAGTAGAAAAATGCGGAAGTAGAAAGGGTGGAGGGGGAAGTAGGGGGGATGAAAGGGGCAGTTAAAATAATGGAGGGGGAAGGAAGGATGATGGGGAGGAAGTAGAAATAATGGAGGAGCAGAAGGGTGGATGGAGGGGAAGGACGGAGGATGGAGGGGGAAGTATGGACGGTGGAGGGGGAAGTAGGGAGGATGGAGGAGAAGTAGGGAGGATGGAGGGGGAAGTAGGATCTATGGAGGGGGAAGTAGGGAAGATGGTGAGGAAGTAGGAACACTGATGGACCCGAAGGGAGGATGAAGGGGAAATACGGAGTATGGAGGGGGAAGAATAGAGGGTTGAGGGGGGAGTAGGTAAGATGAAGGGGGAAGTGGGGATTATGGAGTGGGAAGTAGGGAAGATGGGGAGAAGTAGGAATAATGAAGGAGCCGAAGGGAGGATGGAGGGGAAGTACAGAGGATGGAGGGGGACGTAAGAGGGGAAGATGGAGGGGAAGTTTGGATTATGGAGGGGGAAGTAGGGAAGATGGGAAGAAGTAGGAATAATGAAGGAGCCGAAGGGAGGATGGAGAGGGAAGTATGGAGGGTGGAGGAGGAAGTAGGGAGGATGGAGGGGGAACTATGGAGGGTGGAGGGGGAACTAGGTAGGATGGAGGCGGAAGTATGGAGGATGGAGGTGAGAGTTGGGAGGATGGAGAGGAAGTAGGGAGGATGGAGGCGGAAGTAGGGAGAATAGAGGTGGAAGTAGGGAGGGTGGAGGGAGAAGTAGGGAGGATGGAGGGGAACTATGGAGGGTTGAGGGGGAAGTAGGGAGGGTGGGAGGGGGAAGTATGGAGGATGGAGGTGGAAGGTTGGGAGGATGGAGGGGAAGTAGGGAGGATGGAGGCGGAAGTAGGGAAGACTGGTGTGGGGGGGGGGGGGGGGGGGGGGGGGGGGAGTTGGGATTATGGAGGGAGAAGTAGGAAGATAGGGAGGATGAAGGCGGCAGTTGGGAGGGAGGGGGAAGTATGGAGGGTGGAGAGGGAAGTACCGAGGGTGGAGGGGGAAGTAGGGGAGGATGGAGCCGAAGTATGGAGGATGAAGGGCGTTGTTGGGAGGGAGGGGGGAAGTAGGGAGGATGGAGGGGGAAGTATGGACGGTGGAGGGGGAAGTAGGGAGCATGGAGGGGGAAGTAGGGACTATGGAGGGGGAAGTAGGGAAGATGGGGAGCAAGTAGGAACACTCAAGGATCCAAAGGGAGGATGAAGGGGAAATACGGAGTATGGAGGTGGAAGAATAGAGGGTTGAGGGGGAAGTAGGTCAGATGGAGGGGGAAGGGGATTATGTAGTTGGAAGTAGGGAAGATGGGGAGAAGTAGGAAAGATGAAGGAGACGAAGGGAGGATGGAGGGGAAGTACGGAGGATGGACGGGGAAGTATGGAGGGTGGAGCGGGAAGCAGGGAAGATGGAGGGGGAAGTCAGGACTATTGAGGGGGAAGTAGGGAAGATGTGGAGAAGTAGGAATAATGAAGGAGCCGAAGGGAGGATGGAGGGGAAGTAGGGAGGATGGAGGGGGAAGTATGGAGGACGGAGAGGGAAGTATGGAGGGTGGAGGGGGGAAGTAGGAAGGATGGAGGGGAACTATGGAGGGTGGAGGCGGAAGTAGGGAGGATGGAAGTGGAACAATACAGGGTTGAGGGGGAAGTAGGTCAGATGGAGGGGGAAGTGGGGATTATGGAGTGGGAAGTAGGGAAGATGTGGAGAAGTAGGAATAATGAAGGAGACGAAGGGAGGATGGAGGGGAAGTACGGAGTATGGACGGGGAAGTATGGAGGGTGGAGCGGGAAGTAGGGAAGAAGGAGGGGGAAGTGACGACTATGGAAGGGGAAGTAGGGAAGATGGGGAGAAGTAGGAATAATGAAGGAGCCGAAGGGAGGATGGAGGGCGAAGTAGGGACCATGGAGGGGGAAGTATGGAGGGTGGAGGAGGAAGTAGGGAGCATGGCGGGGAACTATGGAGGGTGCAGGGGGAACTAGGGAGGATGGAGGCGGAAGTAGGGAGGATAAAGATGGAAGTTGGGAGGGAGGGGAAGTGGGGAGGATGGAGGGGGAAGTTGGGAGGATGGAGGGGAAGTAGGGAGGATGGAGGCGGAAGTAGGGAGAATAGAGGCGGAAGTAGGGAGGGTGGAGGGGGAAGTAGGGAGGATGAAATGGGCAATTAAAATTATGGGGAGGATGTAGAAATAATGGAGGAGCCGTAGGGTGGATGGAGGGGGGAGTATGGAGGGTGAAGGAGGAAGTAGGGAGGATGGAGGGGAACTATGGAGAGTGGAGGGGGAACTAGGGAGGATGAAGGCGGCAGTTGGGAGGGAGGGGGAAGTATGGAGGATGGAGGGGGAAGTACTGAGGGTGGAGGGGGAGTAGGGATGATGGAGGGGAACTATGGAGGGTGGAGGGGGAACTAGGGAAAAAGGAGGCGGAAGTATGGAGGATAGAGAGGGAAGTTTGGAGGGAGGGGAAGTAGGGAGGATAGAGGTGGAAGTATGGAGGATGGAGGGGGAAGTTGGGAGCATTGAGGGGAAGCAGGGAGGATGGAGGCGGAAGTAGGGAGGATAGAGGCGGAAGTAGAGAGGGTGGAGGGGGAAGTAGGAGGGATGAAAGGGGCAGTTAAAATTATGGAGGGGGAAGGAAGGATGATGGGGAGGAAGTAGAAATAAAGGAGGAGTCGAAGGGTGGATGGAGGGGAAGTACGGAGGGTGGAGGGGGAAGTAGGGAAGATGGAGGGGGAAGTTGGGATTTTGGAGGGAGAAGTAGGAAGTAGGGAGAAGTAGGAATAATGAAGTAGCCGATGGGAGGATGGGGGGGAAGTCGGGAGGATGTAGAGGGAAGTATGGAGGGTGGAGGGGAAAGTAGGGAAACTGGAGGGGGAAATATAGAGGGTTAAGGGGGAAGTTGGAGGGAGGGGGAAGTAGGGAGGATGGAGGGGGAATTAGGGAGGATGGAGGGAGAAGTATGGAGAATGGACGGGGAAGTAAGGAGGATGGAGGAGAAGTAGGGAAGATAGGACGGAAGTAGGAACACTGAAGGAACCGAAGGGAGGATGAAGGGGAAATACGGAGTATGGAGTCGGAAGCATAGAGGGTTAAGGGGGAAGTAGGGAAGATGGAGGGGGAAGTGGGGATTATGGAGTGGGAAGTAGGGGAGATGGGTAGAAGTAGGAATAATGAAGGAGACGAAGGGAGGATGGAGGAGAAGTAGGAAGGATGGAGGGGGAAGTTTGGAGGGTGGAGGGGGAAGTAGGGACGATGGAGGGGAAGTACGGATGGTGGATGGGGAAGTAGGGAGGGTGGAGGGGAACGTAGGGAGGATGGAGGGGAAAGGGTCGAGGGGAAGTATGGATGATGGAGGGGGAAGAATTGAGGGTGGGAGGGGGGATTAGGGAGGATGGAGGGGGAAGTAGGGAGAATGGACGGGGAAGTTGAGATTACGGAGGGGGGAAGTAGGGATGATGGAGGGGGAAGTAGGGAAGATGGGGAGGAAGTTGGAACACTGAAGGAGCCGAAGGGAGGATGAAGGGGAAATACGGAGGATGGAGAGGGGAGTTCAAGGGTTGAGGGTGGAAGTAGGGAGGATGGAGGGGGAAGTATGGGGTGGAGGTGGAAGGAGGATGGATGGGGAGGAAGTAGAAACACTGAAGAAACCGAAGGGAGGATGAAGGGGAAAGAATAGAGAGCTGAGGGGGAAGTAGGGAAGATGAGGAGAAGTAGGAATAATGAAGGAGCCGAGGTGAGGATGGAGGGGATTATGGAGGTTGGAGGGGGAAGTATGGAGGGTGGAGGGGAACTATTGAGGTAGGAGGGGGGGGGGGGGGGGGGGGGGTGGGGGGTGGAGGGGAACTATGGAGGGTGGACGGGGAAGTAGGGAGGATGGAGACGGAAGTAGGGAGGATAGAGAGGGAAGTTGGGAGGGGGGGGGGGGGGGGAGTAGGAAGGATCGAGGGGGAAGTAGGGAAGTCGGAGGGGAAAGTAGGGAGGATGAATGGGGCAGTTGAAATTATGGGGGGGAAGGAAGGATGATGGGGAGGAAGTAGAAATAAAGAAGGAGCCGAGAGGAGGAAGGAGGGGAAGTACGGAGGATGGAGGGGGGAAGTATGGAGGGTGGAGGGGGAAGTAGGGAAGATAGAGGGGAACTATGAAGGGTGGAGGGGGAAGTAGGGAAGTTGGAGGGGGAAGTTGGGATTATGACGGGGGAAGTAGAGAATATGGGGGAAAGTAGGAATAATTAAGGAGCCGATGGGAGGATTGGGGAGAAGTAGGCAGGATAGAGGCAGAAGTAGGGAGGAGGTTGCCGGAAGTAGGGAGGATGAAAGGGGCTGTTGGGAGGGAGGGGGAAGTATGGAGAATGGAGGGGGAAGTATGGACTGTGGAGGGGAAAGTAGGAAGGATGGAGGGGAAGTAGTTAGGATGGAGGGGAAGTAGGGAAGATGGGGAGGAAGTAGGAACACTTAAGGAGCCGAAGGGAAGATGAAGGAGAAATACGGAGTATGGAGGGGGAAGTATAGAGGGTTGAGGGAGAAGTAGGGAGGATGGAGGGGAAGTATGGATGGTGGATGGGAAAGTAGGGTGGATGGAGGAGGAAGTAGGGAGGATCGAGGGGGAAATATGGAGGGTGGAGGGGAATGTAGGGAGGATGGAGTGGAAAGGGTAGAGGGGGAAGTATGGAGGATGGAGGGGGAAGTATGGAAAGTGGAGGGGGACGTATGGAGGGTTCGGGGGGGGGGGGGGGGGGATTAGGGAGGATGGAGCAGGAAGTAGGGAGAATGAACGGGGAAGTTGAGATTAAGCAGGGGGAAGTAGAGATGATGAAGAGGAAGTAGGAATAATGAAGGAGCCGAAGGGATGATAGATTGGAAGTAAAAATATACAACCATCAAAAGAAACACAGAAAAAAAGGAAATAAATGAATGGACAACAACAAGAAAAAAGAAAATAAATATCATTCCCTTAAAAAACACACGTCCGACAAAAACACCTAACAGGTGGAGGGGGAAGTAGGGAGGATGGACGTTAAATTAGATAGGATGGAGAGGGAAGTTTGGAGGATGGAGGGGGGTAGTAGGGAGGATGGAGGGGGAAGTATGGAGGGTGGAGGGGGAAGTAGGGAGGATGGAGGGGGAAGTAGGGAGGATGGAGGGGGAAGTAGGGAAGATAGGGAGAAGTAGGAATAATGAAGTAGCCGATGGAAGGAGGGGGGGGGGGAAGTCGGGAGGATGGAGAGGGAAGTACGGAGGGTGAAGGGGGAAGTAGGGAGGATGGAGGGGAACTATGGAGGGTCGAGGGGGAAGTAGGGAAGCGGGAGGGGAAAGTTGGGATTATTGAGGGGGAAGTAGAGAATATGGGGTGAAGTTGGGATTATGGAGGGGGAAGGAAGGATGATGGGGAGGAAGTAGAAATAATGGCGGAGCCGAAGGGTTGATGGAGGGGAAGTACGTAGGATGGAGGGGGAAGTATAGAGGGTGGAGGGGTAAGTAGGGAAGATGGAGGGGGAAGTTGGGATTATGGAGGGAGAAGTAGGAAGTAGGGAGAAGTAGGAATAATGAAGTAGCCGAAGGGAGGATGGAGGGGAAGTAGGGAGGATCGAGGGGGAAGTATGGAGGGTGAAGGGGGAAGTAGAGAGGATGGAGGGGAACTATGGAGGGTTGAGGGGGAAGTAGGGGGGGTGGAGGGGAACTATGGAGGGTGGAGGGGGAAGTAGGGAGGATGCAGGCGGAAGTAGGGAGGATAGAGAGGGAAGGAGGGGAAGTATAAAGGATGGACATGGAAGTATGGAAGGTGGAGGGTGAAGTATGGAGGGTGGAGGGTGAAGTAGGGATGATGGAGGGGGAAGTAGGGACTATGGAGGGGGAAGTAGGGAAGATGTGCAGGAAATAGGAACACTGAAGGAGCCGAAGGGAGGATGAAGGGGAAATAAGGAGGATGGAGGGGAGTATGTAGGGGGAAGTAGGGAGGATGGAGGGGGAAGTTGGGATTGTGAAGGGGAAATAGGGATGATTGGGAGGAAGTAGGATTAAAGAAGGAGCGAAAGGGAGAATGGAGGGGAAGTACGGAGGATGGTGGGGGGTTTGGAGGATAGGGGGGAAGTAGGGAGGATGGAGGGGAAAGTATGGAGGGTGGAGGGGGAAGGGATGGATGTTGGTGAGGAAGTAGGAATAATGAAGGAGCCGAAGGGAGGAGGGACGTGAAGTAGGGAGAATGGAGGGGGAAGTATGGAGGGTGGAGGGGGAAGTAGGGAGGATGGAGCGGGAAGTATGAGGGTGTAAGGGAAAGTAGGGAAAATGGAGGGGGAAGTAGGGAGGGTGGAGGTGGAAGTAGGGAGGATCGAGGGGGAAGTATTAGAGTGTAAGGGAGAGTAGGGAAAATGGGGGGGGGGGGGGGGGGGGGGGGGAGTTGAGATGATGGAGGGGGAAGTAGGGATGATGGAGAGGCAGTTGGAAAAATGAAGTAGCCGAAGGGGTGATGGAGGGGAAGTAAAGATAAACAACCATGAAATTAAACACTTAAGAAAAAAATGAAATAAATGAACAGGCAGGAAGAACTAAAAACAAAAGAAAAATAGTTCCTTTAAAAAACACAAAACCGACAAAAACACCTAACAGGTTGGGGGAGAAGTAGGGGGGATGGAGGGTGAGGTAGAGAGGATGGAGAGGGAAGTTGGGAGGATCGAGGGGGTAGTAGGGAGGATGAGGGGGAAATATGGAGGGTTAAGGGGGAAGTAGGGAGGATGGAGGGGGAATTTTGGATGGTTTAGGGGGAAGTATGGAGGGTGGAGGGTGAAGTAAGGAGGATGGAGGGGGAAGTAGGGACTATGGAGGGGGAAGTAGTGAAGATGGGGAGGAAGTAAGAACAATAAAGGAGGATGGAGGGGAAATACGGAGGATGGAGGGGGGAAGTATGGAGGGTTGAGGGGGAAGTAGGGAGGATGGAGGGGAAGTATGGAAGGGGAAGTTGGGAGGATAGGAGGGGGAAGTTGGAATTGTGGAGGGGGAAATAGGGACGCTTGGTAGGAAGTAGGATTAATGAAGGAGCCAAAGGGAGAATGGAGGGGAAGTACGGAGGATGGTGGGGAAGTAGGGAGGATCACAGAGAATTAAGGAGGATGAGGGAAAAGTAGGGAGATAGAGGGGGAAGTAGGGAGGATGGAGGGGAAGTAGGGAGGATCGGGGACAAGTAGGGAGGATGAATGAGAAATAGGGAAAATGGAGGGGAAAATAGGGAGGATGTTGTCGAAGTAGCGAGGATGGAAGTAAGTAAGACGGATCAGGGAGAATTAGGGATAGTAGTAGGGAATATGAGATGGGAGTAGCGATGATGGAGGGGGAAGTAGGGAGGGTGGAGGGGAAGTAGGTAGGATCACAGAGAATTAAGGAGGATGAGGGAAAAGTAGGGAGATAGAGGGGGAAGTAGGGAGGATGGAGGGGAAGTAGGGAGGATCGGGGACAAGTAGGGAGGATGAATGAGAAATAGGGAAAATGGAGGGGAAAATAGGGAGGATGTTGTCGAAGTAGCGAGGATGGAAGTAAGTAAGACGGATCAGGGAGAATTAGGGATATTTGGGGAGAAGTAGGGAGGATGGAGCGGAAGTAGTGAGGATGGAGGTGAAGTAGGGAGGATGAGGTGGAAGAAGCGAGGATGGAGGGGGAAGTAGGGAGGGTGGAGGGGAAGTAGGGCAGGAAATGTTTACCATTTTCGTGAGCACCCGGTGTCATCACTGATTTTCAGGCAAAAAGACGTTCATGGCTATTTTGCCCTTTCAAGCAACTGAATCCGCTTATTTTATGAGAAGGACCTTTAATAATTTACAGCAGTATAAAACCATACACAGTCCTCAGTTTCTATGTTCCTTTAAATTAAAGGAATAAAAAGGTAATTGAGCTTGGGAATGTCATTTTTTCCGTCATGTTATGTCATACATTGGTCATAAATAAACTGTTTTGGACTTCGTATGTCAGAAAAGGATGTTTCATAGTTTTTATATTTTCGTAGGACACAATCTCTTAATAGCTGAGAGAACGGCTTTGCCAAATGTACAAGCTGACATTAAACTGTGACAATGCCACAAGTACATGATCATCTATATGAGACAAATCCGTGTCTCAAACGTGTATTGCTCAGGAAGAAGTATATGATGTGAAACAATTTATTCTTGATCTATCAATGCATGTGTCGTCATTGCTCATCAGAATGACCAACCTTTTGTGTCCAGATCATGAAACATTTACCGTTACCCACGCTTGTCTTTAGAATGTGTAAGTGACAATAGTTGCTAGTTGTGAAAAGTGATCTATGGAGGACCAGCTGTGACATGCATATTATATCAACTTATGATCAGTGCTCATCAGAGTAACACCTTTTGGTTTCCATATTAGAAAACTTTTACCTGTCACCCATTCTTGTCTTAAGAATGTGTAGGTCAAATCAGCTGCTGGCTGCAAATATTACTTGATGGAGGACCAGCTGTGACCTGGTTTGTTGTTTGTCATCGTGGTTTGTCTGGTCCAGACTGGATTACCTTACATGCCGCCACATTACAGCTGTAAAATTACCCATTACTTCAATCACTCACCCATTGACCTGTTAACCATAACATGTTCCATGTGTGTGTTGCTGCATTCAGAGAAACACCTGAGGCTATAGAAGTACAATACAGCTGTATCTGTCTATTGGTTTGGAAAACGATACAGGTACTCACTCACATCTTACCAAGTATGTTCCACATTTGTTTTACTCACACCAGAGGTATTCATTCTCACCTTGACAGTCAAACTAAAATATTTCTGATCTTTTGTTAGAAAATGCCTAAATGGACACATCATATGTTGTCTCTTGTCACTATATTGCGACAATATTGCCAGTATGATGTAACATTTAGCTTAAAGTCAGACACAGTAATTAAAGCAACTGCTCACATGTTCTCCTAATATCTGGTGCTAAGTATCTGACAAGTAATCAAAGTAAAATAAATATTTGATACTCCCGAGAATATTTTTAGTCACGAGTGATGCACAAAAATCTTATCATTGCTCATCAGAATGACCCACCTTTTGTGTCCAGATCATGAAACATTTACCGTTACCCACGCTTGTCTTTAGAATGTGTTAGTGACAATAGCTGCTAGTTGTGAAAAGTGATCTATGGAGGACCAGCTGTGACATGCATATTATATCAGCTTATGATCAGTGCTCATCAGAGTAACACCTTTTGGTTTCCATATTAGAAAACTTTTACCTGTCACCCATTCTTGTCTTAAGAATGTGTAGGTCAAATCAGCTGCTGGCTGCAAATATTACTTGATGGAGGACCAGCTGTGACCTGGTTTGTTGTTTGTCATCGTGGTTTGTCTGGTCCAAACTGGATTACCTTACATGCCGCCACATTACAGCTGTAAAATTACCCATTACTTCAATCACTCACCCATTGACCTGTTAACCATAACATGTTCCATGTGTGTGTTGCTGCATTCAGAGAAACACCTGAGGCTATAGAAGTACAATACAGTTGTATCTGTCTATTGGTTTGGAAAACGATACAGGTACTCACTCACATCTTACCAAGTATGTTCCACATCTGTTTTACCCACATCAGAGGTATCCATTCTCACCTTGACAGTCAAACTAAAATATTTCTGCTCTTTTGTGAGAAAATACCTCAATCGACACATTGTATGTTGTCTCTTGCCACTATATTGCGACAATATTGCCAGTATGATGTAACATTTAGCTTAAAGTCAGACACAGTAATTAAAGCAACTGCTCACATGTTCTCTTAATATCTGGTGCTAAGTATCTGACAAATAATCAAAGTAAAATTAAAATTTGATACTCCCGAGAATATTTTAGTCATGAGTGATGCACAAAAAATCCCAAAGTTATATATGTGTGGGATTGATGATGGTGGCAACCACCGTTTTGGAATACTGATGCCCATATTTCAATGTTGAAAATATTTTTCGTCTTTTTTGTTTCTTGAAAGGAGTGACAATTCAGTAACACATTTTGCTCCAAGCTTACGAGCAAATTTAGCCATGCATTGTTTGTTAAATGCCAGTTTAATTTACTTGCATCAGCTGTGAACACTGATATGGCTCAAGGACTTCTGACAACTTATTGTTGCAATTGGTTCAAGTTAAATTGTTCTCGTCAAGCAGTGACATTGAGGATTAAAATCACAGAACATAATGGTGGTTTTTCGTTTAAGATATATGCTGATAGTTCATGACCACTCACAGTCAGATACAGTGATTGACATCTCCAAGATAATGCTGTTAACTATCTATTATTGTTTCTTGCTTATACCTTGCTTAGCAATATACTTTTATTCAAATTGTTTCACTACCTTTACTAACCACACAATTCAACTTCAGTTATTGAAATAAAACATAACTACTACTTAGACTGCAAAGTGATATTTTATTATGAAACCATTGAAGACATAAGTTAGAAACAAAAACATGTTTTTCAGTTACATACTAAATAAACGGCCTCCAACCTCCCCTCACAGCCGTCCCTTTCCACTCTTCACATACACTTACAAAACTGTACAGTGACATGTTTCCACAGTCTATTTTTTATCACTTGATAGTACAGACAACATTTAGATGATTCACAGTGAAAAAACAAGAAAGAGTAGGATAGTAGAGACAGCATTAAGAAAATAGATAGTACAAGACAGAAAAGAGTAGGTTGTAGAGTGAACATTAAGATAATAGATAGTACAAGACAGGAAAGACTAGGATAGTAGTGGGAACATTAAGATAATAGATAGTACAAGAGAGTAGAATAGTAGAGGGAACATTTAGATAATAGATAGTACAAGACAGGAAAGAGTAGGATAGTAGAGGGAACTTTTAGATAATAGGTAGTACAAGACAGGAAAGAGTAGGATAGTAGAGGGAACTTTTAGATAATAGGTAGTACAAGACAGGAAAGAGCAGGATAGAAGAGGGAACATTAAGAAAATAGATAGTACAAGACAGGAAAGAGTAGGATAGTAGAGGGAAAATGAAGATTATATATAATACAAGAGAGGAAAGAGTAGGACTGTAGAGACGAAATTAAAATTATAGATAGTACAAGACAGGAAAGAGTAGGATTTACATACTAAATAAACGGCCTCCAACCTCCCCTCACAGCCGTCCCTTTCCACTCTTCTCATACACTTACAAAACTGTACAGTGACATGTTTCCACAGTCTATTTTTTGTCACTTGATAGTACAGACAACATTTAGATGGTTCACAGTGAAAAAACAAGAAAGGGTAGGATAGTAGAGGGAACTTTTAGATAATAGGTAGTACAAGACAGGAAAGAGTAGGATAGTAGAGGGAACTTTTAGATAATAGGTAGTACAAGACAGGAAAGAGTAGGATTTACATACTAAATAAACGGCCTCCAACCTCCCCTCACAGCCGTCCCTTTCCACTCTTCTCATACACTTACAAAACTGTACAGTGACATGTTTCCACAGTCTATTTTTTGTTACTTGATAGTACAGACAACATTTAGATGGTTCACAGTGAAAAAACAAGAAAGAGTAGGATAGTAGAGACAGCATTAAGAAAATAGATAGTACAAGACAGAAAAGAGTAGGTTGTAGAGGGAACATTAAGATAATATATAGTACAAGACAGGAAAGAGTAGGATACTAGAGGGAACATTAAGATAATAGATAGTACAAGACAGGAAAGAGTAGGATAGTAGAGGGAAAATGAAGATTATATATAATACAAGACAGGAAAGAGTAGGATTGTAGAGAGGAAATTAAGATTATAGATAGTACAAGACAGGAAAGAGTAGGATACTAGAGGGAACATTAAGATAATAGATAGTACAATACAGGAAAGAGTAGGATAGTAGAGGGAAAATGAAGATTATATATAATACAAGACAGGAAAGAGTAGGATTGTAGAGAGGAAATTAAGATTATAGATAGTACAAGACAGGAAAGAGTAGGATACTAGAGGGAACATTAAATGGTAGAAAGTACAAAGGTGGAGAAAATGGGATAGTAGAGAGGACAACAAGATAGTTGGTAGTACAAGGAAGGAAAGATGGTGATCGTAGAGAGAAGAAAATTAAATAACAGACAGTACAAGAGAGGAGTGAGTGGGATAGGAGAGACGACAATAAGATCGTAGATAGTACAAGGCAGTAAAGCGGAAGATAGTCGAGAGAAGAAAATAAAGATAGCAGACAGTAAAAGACAGAAGTGAGTAGGATAGGAGAGACAACAATAAGATAGTAGATAGTACAAAATACCAAAGTGTAACAGAGTAGAGAGTGAGTGAATGAGTAAGTATGGTTTTACGCCACTTTTAGCAATATTCAAGCAATATCACGGGGGGGGGGGGGGGGGGGGGGGGGGACATCAGAAATGGGCTTCACACATTGTACCCATGTCGGGAATCGAACCCGGGTCTCCGGCCAGACGAGCGAACGCTTTAACCACTGGGCTACCAAACCGCCCCAACAGAGTAGAGAGACAGCAGTAGGATGGTATAGTAGGAAAATGGGATAGTACAGAGTGGTGCATCAATCATTGGTACTGAGAAATGTTTGAAGGGAAGAACAGAATAGCAGAGAATGGAGAGAAGAAGAAAATAACAAAGTACAGATGTGAAGGAAAGTACAAAGTAGAGAAGTGTAGGATAGTACATTGTACAGAAGTGTAGCACAGTAGGTGGTAGTACAGAGTAGGGTAGTGTATGGCAAAACATAGTAGAGTGACAGTGCATGGTAGAGTAATGTCAGATTGTACATAGCAGAGTAGTGTAGGAAAGTACATAGTGCAGAAGTGTAGCACAGAAGATGGTAGTGTAGAGCACAACCGTACTGCAAAAACAAGGACTATAAGCAAAAGACATGTTGAAGATAATGTATAAACTTTAACCTAACTATTCACTAATCTATACCTACCTGTCCCCTGCCCTTACAGTGTTTAGAAGAAGTCCCTGGTGCCAGACGAGAGACTGGAGCTGTACTCAGCCAGGAGAGCTTCCAGGTCCTCCAGAGTGTCCTGGGGCTCCTCCAGTCTTGCCTGCTTCACAGCTTGGGGCACCTCGCTGTTGTCATCTGGGCACTTCCTCTTGCGTGAGGTTGGTTGGTTGCTTTGTTGTTTAACGCCGCACTCAGCAATATTCCAGCTATATGACGGCGGGCAGGGACTCCTTGATGGGCTCAGCAGTGGGTTTCTTCTTTTTCCTTAAAATGAGTTTGGTAAGATACAGATATTCCACATCATATTCATCATAAGAGTTGGGCTCACATCTGTCCACTGACTTGGCAGAATTTACACTTACTGTTGCAACAGTGACACCACCTGACTTAGTACTCTCTGATGCCGAAACAACCTTATCCTTTACATTCTTAACAGGGACAGGGAATGTCTTGCAACCCGTACTGGGCAAGACAGACGTTGGCTTTAAGTAAGCACCGTCAGCAGACAACAACTGTTCAGCAAAACTAATGTTAGGTGAGGCCTTAATGATACTATTTCTACCCGCAGACTTGGTGATATGGTTCCCCAGGGATCTGCTCTGGGTTTTGATGTGCTGAGCTCCAAGAGGCTGAGGAACAAAGTAGGGCTTGCTCTCTGGCTGATACTTTCTCATTTTCTCCTTCGGAATGCGAGGCTTTGGCTGAGGTTTTGGCCTGAACGTGTGTGGCTTGCGTTTGCAGGGCTTGAGCTCTGGTTTTCGCTTTTGATGGACATTGAGTTCGGGGTAACTTGTTGTAGGCATGGCAGGAGTTTCAACATGGGCTATAGACTTGGGATGAGGAACTGGACTGGGTGGGTCAAGTTGGGGCAGAACACAGGAGAAGGCCTAATGGGCGATATAGTCATTGTATCATTTTTATGTTTCATGATCACGTAAGTACAAGTATAATCATCTTTTGAATTATGGTTTTGAGTTTTAAAATCATCACAAAAAAAGAATACCCCTGCATACCTCTGGTCTCATCAGCTCCAGGTCTAGCACTGAACTGGGCAGGCTGATAGGCGGCTGGCTGACAGGTATCATCTCCCTACGTCTACTGCAAGGTGGTCGCTGGACTGCAGGAGTAAGGGGGATACCAGTCACAGATGATTGAACTCCAGGCTTCAGGAGTTTGGGCTGTGGGTAACCAGCACCCAGGGAGAAGTTAACAGGATTACCAGCTGGTATCCAGATAGTGTTGTTATCTATCAAACATCTGGTCCCATCTCCCATCACCACTGTCGGCAACCCGGGGGGCAAGCGGGTCACAGGCACTGTAACATGAATAGTTTACTAAACTGCCTACAAAATAATTCGTCATTTTGATAACAGTGAAGACCAACATCTAAATGGAAACCGTTTATTAGATTTAAGTCTTTTCAAAACAAGTTTAGCATGTGTGCAGGAATTCTACGAAGTCGAAAATGTTGTGTATCATGTTCACTTTTTATGCCAGTACAACTTAAATTCCCTAAAATGTTCAGGTTGCCAATCACCATCTTAAGTTATTGTGAAACTCTACAATATAAGACACAGAGAATTCCGAAGATTGTATTTGGTTTTTGTGCAACTCTGTAATGTAAAAACTACATACAGACAATGACAATTTGAAGTGACGTATGGAAACATCAGCGTTTCATTGTTTGCATTCTTAACACATTAAAACAATTACATGACCCTTTGTCACTGGTCAAAATACAAATTTTATATACCTGTCGTAGTAGGATTCATAGTTTTCTCCACCTCTTCAAGTCGTACACACTTTTAGAGTCGTATTTTGCACGATAAAACTGAGAACACTTCCAGTGATATCTCTCAAAATGGCTGACACACAGGAAGGGCAAACCGTTGTCATGACGCCGCTACTCTAGGCAAAACCACGCATGCGTCGACTTTATGCATAACTCAGCACTTCCGTCTGCCTTACATTGTAAATATATATACATTTACATCAACACTTGGTTGTCATCAGTATGAGTTGAACATGGAGAACAAACGTTGTGAAATACGAAGGTCATTCCAAGGGAAGCTACTCTAGTAGAGTTTGATATGTAAAAGGAGTTATCTTGCTTGAATGAGGATTTTATGATCGCTTTTATGAATCTACTTCATGTTTGCAATGATAGTGAGTGAGTCAGTTCGAATTCGTTGTTAGTTGTGGGCCACGTGTGCCCCCTTTGCAATGTTAAATAAAATACACCGACACTACATCTGTTAAGGTTTAGGCAGTGCCATTGTATTTAGTAATTAATAAACAAATTACGTCAATGTATTATTTTCTCTCAGATTAAGGGTGTGTTCAAGATTAGCAGTGCCACAATGGCTACTACAGGAATCAGGAGTCATCTATATATCCCCGGAAATCCTAATCTAATGCAAAATAATCCAATAGAAGGGAAGCCAATTAAGTCACTGTAACTTAATATTCATTAACTCCTTCCCCTGGCAACAATGGTTGGTACATGAATAAAAATAGCGCCAAGGCACAGTTGCTCAACAGGAATATTCAGAGTGAGGGCAGGTGGGGAAATGGAGGACATTGGAGGAGGGGTTGGGGTGGGAGGTGGAGGGATGTACACCCGGAGGCTGGAAGTAGGGGCAGGTGAGGAAATCGAAGACATGGGAGCAGGAGATGGGAAAGGAAGCACCGGAGGTACAGTCAGGTGGGGAAATGGGGAGTGAGAGTGATGTATAGTGAAATTCTTGCCATAAAGAAAGAAATGTGTGGCTGGGAACTGGTTGTGTATATATTTGTTCCATCAATGAGGACAGCGTGATATTCTTGAAAATTGTTTAATTGTTTTGTACTGCTCTTAACATGAGAACAGATGATATGAAAAGAAGTATATTGGGAAGCCTGGGTAGGGATAGGTGGGGAAATAGCTGACATGGGAGTAGGTTTGGAAATGGGAACTATAGTGGTTGCGTGGAAGTAGGGCAGGTGGGGAAATGAAGGACATTGGAGGAGGGGTGGGGGGTGGGAGGTGGAGGGATGTACACTCGTAGGCTGGAAATAAGGGCAGGTGAGGAAATCGAAGACGTGGGAGCAGGAGAGGGGAAAGGACGTACTCTCGTTGGCCGGAGGTACGTCAGGTGGGAAAATGGGGGACATTGGAGGAGGAGAGGTGAAGTACATTGTTAGGACGGAGGTAGGGGCAGGTGGGGAATTGGAGGACATTGGAGGCGGAGAGGGGAAGGGAAGAAGACTGGTAGGACGGGGGTAGAGCAGGTGGAGAAAAGGAGGACATTTGAAAGGAGAGGGGAAGGGAAGTACATTATTAGGACGGAGGTAGGGGCAGGTGGGGAATTGGAGGATATAGGAGCAGGAGAGGGGAAGAGAAGTTCACTGGTAGGACGGAGGTAGGGGCAGGTGGGGAATTGGAGGACAATAGAGGAGGAGAGGGGAAGCAAAGTACATTGCTTGGCCGGAGGTAGGGGCAGGTGGGGAATTGGAGGACATTAAAGGGGACAGTAAGGGAAGTAATTTGTGTGACGGATGTAGTAGCAGATAGAGGAAAGGGGGTACATGGGAGTATTTGTGGAGAAGGGAAGTGAGGTGGAAGGCCTGAAGTAGGTATAGACAGGGAAACGAAATGGAGACAGGACACAGAGAGATGGAGGGAAGAACAGTGGTTGGATGGAGGTAGGAACAAGTTTGGAAAGTAGGAGCTGGTTGATAAATAGGAGACAAGGGAGAAGGAGAGGGGAAGAGAAGAAAAGTGGTTGGGTAAACTGGGGACATGAGCGAACGAGACAGGGGAAGGAGGTGATAATACAGAGGCGGCATGAAGGTGGGACACATGGAGAAATGGAAGATATAAAGGAGTAGGACAGGGGAAGGAAAGTATAATTAGAGAACGGAGGTCGGGGCTGGTGTGGACATGGGGAGATTAGAGTAGGAGAGGTGAGTTGATCTATAAGGGTTCGAAACTGCAAGTAGAAACTGGTCGTGAATTTGATGACATGGGAGTAGACGTGCTGAAGGGAACTATTGTGAACGGTCGGAGGTATGGACCGGGGGGAAATTAGGGTCATGGGCTATGAGAGAGGATGGGTAGTAAAGTGGGAGGACGATGGTAAGAGAGAAAATATATTAAAATTGAAATTCAGAGGTCGTGTAGCATTGTCCTCAATGGAATAGTGCAATAATTCCTTTGTTAAGCCTTGTTAACGTATTGAGACCATTTGTGAAAATTAATGTCAGATTAACAGGAGAAACCTGATATGAACAATAGGTCTGGCACACTGTAATCGGCCACGGACCATCTCTTGGGACTTGTACAACTAACGTTGAACACTGCCACACGTGTCTCCAGCTACATGTGATATGGCTAGGGTATTTCTAATTCCAAATTAACATACCACTTTTGGTTTCAACAAAGAGAGTAAACGCGCCAGCATGTGACTGGATTTCTGGTCCATCATTTGATTGTCTGGATTGTTTACATGCTCCCGTGGCATGACAGGAGTACTGCTGTGTTGTGCCAGGAAACAAAGATATACTTTCTTATGCAAATTATGCCGGCACTACCCGTAGGGCAGGAAATGTTTACCATTTTCGTGAGCACCTGGTGTCATCACTGATTTTCAGGCAAAAAGATGTTCATGGCTATTTTGCCCTTTTGAGCAACTGAATTTGCTTATTTTATGACAAGGACGTTTAATAATTTACAGCAGTATAAAACCATACACAGTCCTCAGTTTCTATGTTGCTTTTAATTAAAGGAATAAAAAGGTAATTGAGCTTGGGAATGACATTATTTCCGTCATGTTATGTCATACATTGGTCATAAATAAACTGTTTCGGATTTCATATGTCAGAAAAGGAAGTTTCATTGTTTTTATATTTTCATAAGACACATTCTCTTAATAGTTGAGAGAACGGCTCTGCCAAATGTACGAGCTGACATTAAATTACTGTGAAAATGCCACAAGTACATCTATATGAGACAAATCTGTGTCTCAACCGTGTATTGCTCAGGAAGAAGTATATGATGTGAAACAATATATTCTTGATAAATCAATGCATGTGTCATCATTGCTCATCAGAGTGACCAACCTTTTGTGTCCAGATCATGAAACATTTACCGTTCACCCGAGCTTGTCTTTAGAATGTGTTAGTGACAATAGCTGCTAGTTGTGAAAAGTGATCTATGGAGGACCAGCTGTGACATGCATATTATATCAACTTATGATCAGTGCTCATCAGAGTAACACCTTTTGGTTTCCATATTAGAAAACTTTTACCTGTCACCCATTCTTGTCTTAAGAATGTGTAGGTCAAATCAGCTGCTGGCTGCAAATATTACTTGATGGAGGACCAGCTGTGACCTGGTTTGTTGTGTGTCATCGTGGTTTGTCTGGTCCAGACTGGATTACCTTACATGCCGCCACATTACAGCTGTAAAATTACCCATTACTTCAATCACTCACCCATTGACCTGTTAACCATAACATGTTCCATGTGTGTGTTGCTGCATTCAGAGAAACACCTGAGGCTATAGAAGTACAATACAGCTGTATCTGTCTATTGGTTTGGAAAACGATACAGGTACTCACTCACATCTTACCAAGTATGTTCCACATTTGTTTTACTCACATTAGAGGTATTCATTCTCACCTTGACAGTCAAACAAAAATATTTCTGCTCTTTTGTGAGAAAATACCTCAATGGACACATCATATGTTGTCTCTTGTCACTATATTGCGACAATATTGCCAGTATGATGTAACATTTAGCTTAAAGTCAGACACAGTAATTAAAGCAACTGCTCACATGTTCTCTTAATATCTGGTGCTAAGTATCTGACAAATAATCAAAGTAAAATTAAAATCTGATACTCCCGAGAATATTTTTAGTCACGAGTGATGCACAAAAATCTCAAAGTTATATATTTGTGGGATTAATGAGGGTGCCTACCCCCGTTGGGGAATGCTGATGCCCATATTTCAAAGATGAAAATTATTTGTCGTCTTTTTTTTCTTGAAAGGAGTGACAATTCAATGACACATTTTGCTCCAAGCTTACGAGCATGCTTAGCCATGCATTGTTTGTGAAATGCAAGTTTAATTTACTTGCATCAGCTGTTAACACTGATATGGCTCAAGGACTTCTGACAACTTATTGTTGCAATTGGTTCAAGTTAAATTGTTCTCGTCAAGCAGTGTTTGTGTGACATTGAGGATTAAAATCACAGAACATAATGGTGGCTTTTCATTGAAGATATATGCTGATAGTTCATGACCACTCACAGTCAGATACAGTGATTGACATCTCCAAGATAATGCTGTTAACTATCTATTATTGTTTCTTGCTTATACCTTGCTTAGCAATATACTTTTATTCAAATTGTTTCACTACTTTTACTAACCACACAATTCAACTTCAGTTATTGAAATAAAACATAACTACTACTTAGAATGCAAAGTGATATTTTATTATAAAACCATTGAAGACATAAGTTAGAAACAAAAACATGTTTTTTCATTTACATACTAAATAAACGGCCTCCAACCTCCCCTCACAGCCGTCCCTTTCCACTCTTCTCATACACTTACAAAACTGTACAGTGACATGTTTCCACAGTCTATTTTTTGTTACTTGATAGTACAGACAACATTTTGATGGTTCACAGTGAAAAAACAAGAAAGAGTAGGATAGTAGAGGGAACTTTTAGATAATAGGTAGTACAAGACAGAAAAGAGTAGGTTGTAGAGGGAACATTAAGATAATAGATAGTACAAGACAGGAAAGAGTAGGATAGTAGAGGGAACATTAAGATACTAGATAGTACAAGACAGGAAAGAGTAGGATAGTAGAGGGAAAATGAAGATTATATATAATACAAGACAGGAAAGAGTAGGATTGTAGAGAGGAAATTAAGATTATAGATAGTACAAGACAGGAAAGAGTAGGATACTAGAGGGAACATTAAATGGTAGATAGTACAAAGGTGGAGAAAATGGGATAGTAGAGAGGACATCAAGATAGTTGGTAGTACAAGGAAGGAAAGATGGTGATCGTAGAGAGAAGAAAATTAAATAACAGACAGTACAAGAGAGGAGTGAGTGGGATAGGAGAGACGACAATAAGATCGTAGATAGAACAAGGCAGTAAAGCGGAAGATAGTCAAGAGAAGAAAATAAAGATAGCAGACAGTAAAAGACAGAAGTGAATAGGATAGGAGAGACAACAATAAGATAGAACAAAATACCAAAAGTGTAACAGAGTAGAGAGTGAGTGAATGAGTAAGTATGGTTTTACGCCGCTTTTAGCAGTATTCAAGCAATATCACGGCGGGGAACACCAGAAATGGGCTTCACACATTGTACCCATGTCAGGAATCGAACCCGGGTCTTCGGCCAGACGAGCGAACGCTTAAAACACTGGGCTACCCAACCGCCCCACCAGAGTAGAGAGACAGCAGTAGGATGGTATAGTAGGAAAATGGGATAGTACAGAGTGGTGCATCAATCATTGGTACTGAGAAATGTTTGAAGGGAAGAACAGAATAGCAGAGAATGGAGAGAAGAAGAAAATAACAAAGTACAGATGTGAAGGAAAGTACAAAGTAGAGTAGTGTAGGATAGTACATTGTACAGAAGTGTAGCACAGTAGGTGGTAGTACAGAGTAGGGTAGTGTATGGCAAAACATAGTAGAGTGACAGTGCATGGTAGAGTAATGTCAGATTGTACATAGCAGAGTAGTGTAGGAAAGTACATAGTGCAGAAGTGTAGCACAGTAGATGGTAGTGTAGAGCACAACCGTACTGCAAAAACAAGGACTATAAGCAAAAGACATGTTGAAGATAATGTATAAACATTAACCTAACTACACACTAATCTATACCTACCTGTCCCCTGCCCTTACAGTGTTTAGAAGAAGTCCCTGGTGCCAGACGAGAGACTGGAGCTGTACTCAGCTAGGAGAACTTCCAGGTCCTCCAGAGTGTCCTGGGGCTCCTCCAGTCTTGCCTGCTTCACAGCTTGGGGCACCTCGCTGTTGTCATCTGGGCACTTCCTCTTGCGTGAGGGCAGGGACTCCTTGATGGGCTCAGCAGTGGGTTTCTTCTTTTTCCTTAAAATGAGTTTAGTAAGATACAGATATTCCACATCATATTCATCATCAGAGTTGGGCTCACATCTGTCCACTGACTTGGCAGAATTTACACTTACTGTTGCAACAGTGACACCACCGGACTTAGTACTCTCTGATGCCGAAACAACCTTATCCTTTACATTCTTAACAGGGACAGGGAATGTCTTGCAACCCGTACTGGGCAAGACAGACGTTGGCTTTAAGTAAGCACCGTCAGCAGACAACAACTGTTCAGCAAAACTAATGTTAGGTGAGGCCTTAATGATACTATTTCTACCCGCAGACTTGGTGATATGGTTCCCCAGGGATCTGCTCTGGGTTTTGATGTGCTGAGCTCCAAGAGGCTGAGGAACAAAGTAGGGCTTGCTCTCTGGCTGATACTTTCTCATTTTCTCCTTCGGAATGCGAGGCTTTGGCTGAGGTTTTGGCCTGAACGTGTGTGGCTTGCGTTTGCAGGGCTTGAGCTCTGGTTTTCGCTTTTGATGGACATTGAGTTCGGGGTAACTTGTTGTAGGCATGGCAGGAGTTTCAACATGGGCTATAGACTGGGGATGAGGAACTGGACTGGGTGGGTCAAGTTGGGGCAGAACACAGGAGAAGGCCTAATGGGCGATATAGTCATTGTATCATTTTTATGTTTCATGATCACGTAAGTACAAGTATAATCATCTTTTGAATTATGGTTTTGAGTTTTAAAATCATCACAAAAAAAGAATACCCCTGCATACCTCTGGTCTCATCAGCTCCAGGTCTAGCACTGAACTGGGCAGGCTGATAGGCGGCTGGCTGACAGGTATCATCTCCCTACGTCTACTGCAAGGTGGTCGCTGGACTGCAGGAGTAAGGGGGATACCAGTCACAGATGATTGAACTCCAGGCTTCAGGAGTTTGGGCTGTGGGTAACCAGCACCCAGGGAGAAGTTAACAGGATTACCAGCTGGTATCCAGATAGTGTTGTTATCTATCAAACATCTGGTCCCATCTCCCATCACCACTGTCGGCAACCCGGGGGGCAAGCGGGTCACAGGCACTGTAACATGAATAGTTTACTAAACTGCCTACAAAATAATTCGTCATTTTGATAACAGTGAAGACCAACATCTAAATGGAAACCGTTTATTAGATTTAAGTCTTTTCAAAACAAGTTTAGCATGTGTGCAGGAATTCTACGAAGTCGAAAATGTTGTGTATCATGTTCACTTTTTATGCCAGTACAACTTAAATTCCCTAAAATGTTCAGGTTGCCAATCACCATCTTAAGTTATTGTGAAACTCTACAATATAAGACACAGAGAATTCCGAAGATTGTATTTGGTTTTTGTGCAACTCTGTAATGTAAGAACTACATACAGACAATGACAATTTGAAGTGACGTATGGAAACATCAGCGTTTCATTGTTTGCATTCTAAACACATTAAAACAATTACATGACCCTTTGTCACTGGTCAAAATACAAATTTTATATACCTGTCGTAGTAGGATTCATAGTTTTCTCCACCTCTTCAAGTCGTACACACTTTTAGAGTCGTATTTTGCACGATAAAACTGAGAACACTTCCAGTGATATCTCTCAAAATGGCTGACACACAGGAAGGGCAAACCGTTGTCATGACGCCGCTACTCTAGGCAAAACCACGCATGCGTCGACTTTATGCATAACTCAGCACTTCCGTCTGCCTTACATTGTAAATATATATAGATCTACATCAACACTTGGTTGTCATCAGTATGAGTTGAACATGGAGAACAAACGTTGTGAAATACGAAGGTCATTGCAAGGGAAGCTACTCTAGTAGAGTTTGATATGTAAAAGGAGTTATCTTGCTTGAATGAGGATTTTATGATCGCTTTTATGAATCTACTTCATGTTTGCAATGATAGTGAGTGAGTCAGTTCGAATTCGTTGTTAGTTGTGGGCCACGTGTGCCCCCTTTGCAATGTTAAATAAAATACACCAACACTACATCTGTTAAGGTTTAGGCAGTGCCATTGTATTTAGTAATTAATAAACAAATTATGTCAATGTATTATTTTCTCTCAGATTAAGGGTGTGTTCAAGATTAGCAGTGCCACAATGGCTACTACAGGAATCAGGAGTCATCTATATATCCCCGGAAATCCTAATCTTATGCAAAATAATCCAATAGAAGGGAAGCCAATTAAGTCACTGTAACTTAATATTCATTAACTCCTTCCCCTGGCAACAATGGTTGGTACATGAATAAAAATAGCGCCAAGGCACAGTTGCTCAACAGGAATATTCAGAGTGAGGGCAGGTGGGGAAATGGAGGACATTGGAGGAGGGGTTGGGTTGGGAGGTGGAGGGATGTACACCCGGAGGCTGGAAGTAGGGGCAGGTGAGGAAATCGAAGACATGGGAGCAGGAGATGGGAAAGGAAGCACCGGAGGTACAGTCAGGTGGGGAAATGGGGAGTGAGAGTGATGTATAGTGAAATTCTTGCCATAAAGAAAGAAATGTGTGGCTGGGAACTGGTTGTGTATATATTTGTTCCATCAATGAGGACAGCGTGATATTCTTGAAAATTGTTTAATTGTTTTGTACTGCTCTTAACATGAGAACAGATGATATGAAAAGAAGTATATTGGGAAGCCTGGGTAGGGATAGGTGGGGAAATAGCTGACATGGGAGTAGGTTTGGAAATGGGAACTATAGTGGTTGCGTGGAAGTAGGGCAGGTGGGGAAATGAAGGACATTGGAGGAGGGGTGGGGGGTGGGAGGTGGAGGGATGTACACTCGTAGGCTGGAAATAAGGGCAGGTGAGGAAATCGAAGACGTGGGAGCAGGAGAGGGGAAAGGACGTACTCTCGTTGGCCGGAGGTACGTCAGGTGGGAAAATGGGGGACATTGGAGGAGGAGAGGTGAAGTACATTGTTAGGACGGAGGTAGGGGCAGGTGGGGAATTGGAGGACATTGGAGGCGGAGAGGGGAAGGGAAGAAGACTGGTAGGACGGGGGTAGAGCAGGTGGAGAAAAGGAGGACATTTGAAAGGAGAGGGGAAGGGAAGTACATTATTAGGACGGAGGTAGGGGCAGGTGGGGAATTGGAGGATATAGGAGCAGGAGAGGGGAAGAGAAGTTCACTGGTAGGACGGAGGTAGGGGCAGGTGGGGAATTGGAGGACAATAGAGGAGGAGAGGGGAAGCAAAGTACATTGCTTGGCCGGAGGTAGGGGCAGGTGGGGAATTGGAGGACATTAAAGGGGACAGTAAGGGAAGTAATTTGTGTGACGGATGTAGTAGCAGATAGAGGAAAGGGGGTACATGGGAGTATTTGTGGAGAAGGGAAGTGAGGTGGAAGGCCTGAAGTAGGTATAGACAGGGAAACGAAATGGAGACAGGACACAGTGAGATGGAGGGAAGAACAGTGGTTGGATGGAGGTAGGAACAAGTTTGGAAAGTAGGAGCTGGTTGATAAATAGGAGACAAGGGAGAAGGAGAGGGGAAGAGAAGAAAAGTGGTTGGGTAAACTGGGGACATGAGCGAACGAGACAGGGGAAGGAGGGGATAATACAGAGGCGGCATGAAGGTGGAACACATGGAGAAATGGAAGATATAAAGGAGTAGGACAGGGGAAGGAAAGTATAATTAGAGAACGGAGGTCGGGGCTGGTGTGGACATGGGGAGATTAGAGTAGGAGAGGTGAGTTGATCTATAAGGGTTCGAAACTGCAAGTAGAAACTGGTCGTGAATTTGATGACATGGGAGTAGCCGTGCTGAAGGGAACTATTGTGAACGGTCGGAGGTATGGACCGGGGGGAAATTAGGGTCATGGGCTATGAGAGAGGATGGGTAGTAAAGTGGGAGGACGATGGTAAGAGAGAAAATATATTAAAATTGAAATTCAGAGGTCGTGTAGCATTGTCCTCAATGGAATAGTGCAATAATTCCTTTGTTAAGCCTTGTTAACGTATTGAGACCATTTGTGAAAATTTATGTCAGATTAACAGGAGAAACCTGATATGAACAATAGGTCTGGCACACTGTAATCGGCCACGGACCATCTCTTGGGACTTGTACAACTAACGTTGAACACTGCCACACGTGTCTCCAGCTACATGTGATATGGCTAGGGTATTTCTAATTCCAAATTAACATACCACTTTTGGTTTCAACAAAGAGAGTAAACGCGCCAGCATGTGACTGGATTTCTGGTCCATCATTTGATTGTCTGGATTGTTTACATGCTCCCGTGGCATGACAGGAGTACTGCTGTGTTGTGCCAGGAAACAAAGATATACTTTCTTATGCAAATTATGCCGGCACTACCCGTAGGGCAGGAAATGTTTACCATTTTCGTGAGCACCTGGTGTCATCACTGATTTTCAGGCAAAAAGATGTTCATGGCTATTTTGCCCTTTTGAGCAACTGAATTTGCTTATTTTATGACAAGGACGTTTAATAATTTACAGCAGTATAAAACCATACACAGTCCTCAGTTTCTATGTTGCTTTTAATTAAAGGAATAAAAAGGTAATTGAGCTTGGGAATGACATTATTTCCGTCATGTTATGTCATACATTGGTCATAAATAAACTGTTTCGGATTTCATATGTCAGAAAAGGAAGTTTCATTGTTTTTATATTTTCATAAGACACATTCTCTTAATAGTTGAGAGAACGGCTCTGCCAAATGTACGAGCTGACATTAAATTACTGTGAAAATGCCACAAGTACATCTATATGAGACAAATCTGTGTCTCAACCGTGTATTGCTCAGGAAGAAGTATATGATGTGAAACAATATATTCTTGATAAATCAATGCATGTGTCATCATTGCTCATCAGAGTGACCAACCTTTTGTGTCCAGATCATGAAACATTTACCGTTCACCCGAGCTTGTCTTTAGAATGTGTTAGTGACAATAGCTGCTAGTTGTGAAAAGTGATCTATGGAGGACCAGCTGTGACATGCATATTATATCAACTTATGATCAGTGCTCATCAGAGTAACACCTTTTGGTTTCCATATTAGAAAACTTTTACCTGTCACCCATTCTTGTCTTAAGAATGTGTAGGTCAAATCAGCTGCTGGCTGCAAATATTACTTGATGGAGGACCAGCTGTGACCTGGTTTGTTGTGTGTCATCGTGGTTTGTCTGGTCCAGACTGGATTACCTTACATGCCGCCAAATTACAGCTGTAAAATTACCCATTACTTCAATCACTCACCCATTGACCTGTTAACCATAACATGTTCCATGTGTGTGTTGCTGCATTCAGAGAAACACCTGAGGCTATAGAAGTACAATACAGCTGTATCTGTCTATTGGTTTGGAAAACGATACAGGTACTCACTCACATCTTACCAAGTATGTTCAACATTTGTTTTACTCACATCAGAGGTATTCATTCTCACCTTGACAGTCAAACAAAAATATTTCTGCTCTTTTGTGAGAAAATACCTCAATGGACACATCATATGTTGTCTCTTGTCACTATATTGCGACAATATTGCCAGTATGATGTAACATTTAGCTTAAAGTCAGACACAGTAATTAAAGCAACTGCTCACATGTTCTCTTAATATCTGGTGCTAAGTATCTGACAAATAATCAAAGTAAAATTAAAATCTGATACTCCCGAGAATATTTTTAGTCACGAGTGATGCACAAAAATCTCAAAGTTATATATTTGTGGGATTAATGAGGGTGCCTACCCCCGTTTGGGAATGCTGATGCCCATATTTCAAAGATGAAAATTATTTGTCGTCTTTTTTTTCTTGAAAGGAGTGACAATTCAATGACACATTTTGCTCCAAGCTTACGAGCATGCTTAGCCATGCATTGTTTGTGAAATGCCAGTTTAATTTACTTGCATCAGCTGTTAACACTGATATGGCTCAAGGACTTCTGACAACTTATTGTTGCAATTGGTTTAAGTTAAATTGTTCTCGTCAAGCAGTGTTTGTGTGACATTGAGGATTAAAATCACAGAACATAATGGTGGCTTTTCGTTGAAGATATATGCTGATAGTTCATGACCACTCACAGTCAGATACAGTGATTGACATCTCCAAGATAATGCTGTTAACTATCTATTATTGTTTCTTGCTTATACCTTGCTTAGCAATATACTTTTATTCAAATTGTTTCACTACCTTCACTGACCACACAATTCAACTTCATTTATTGAAATAAAACATAACTACTACTTAGACTGCAAAGTGATATTTTATTATAAAACCATTGAAGACATAAGTTAGAAACAAAAACATGTTTTTTCATTTACATTCTAAATAAACGGCCTCCAACCTCCCCTCACAGCCGTCCCTTTCCACTCTTCTCATACACTTACAAAACTGTACAGTGACATGTTTCCACAGTCTATTTTTTGTTACTTGATAGTACAGACAACATTTTGATGGTTCACAGTGAAAAAACAAGAAAGAGTAGGATAGTAGAGACAGCATTAAGAAAATAGATAGTACAAGACAGGAAAGAGTAGGATAGTAGAGGGAAAATGAAGATTATATATAATACAAGAGAGGAAAGAGTAGGATTGTAGAGACGAAATAAATTAAAATTATAGATAGTACAAGACAGGAAAGAGTAGGATTTACATACTAAATAAACGGCCTCCAACCTCCCCTCACAGCCGTCCCTTTCCACTCTTCTCATACACTTACAAAACTGTACAGTGACATGTTTCCACAGTCTATTTTTTGTTACTTGATAGTACAGACAACATTTAGATGGTTCACAGTGAAAAAACAAGAAAGAGTAGGACAGTAGAGGGAACTTTTAGATAATAGGTAGTACAAGACAGGAAAGAGTAGGATAGTAGAGGGAACTTTAAGATAATAGATAGTACAAGACAGGAAAGAGTAGGATAGTAGAGGGAACATTAAGATAATAGATAGTACAAGACAGGAAAGAGTAGGATAGTAGAGGGAACATTAAGATAATAGATAGTACAAGACAGGAAAGAGTAGGATAGTAGAGGGAAAATGAAGATTATATATAATACAAGACAGGAAAGAGTAGGATTGTAGAGAGGAAATTAAGATTATAGATAGTACAAGACAGGAAAGAGTAGGATACTAGAGGGAACATTAAGATAATAGATAGTACAAGACAGGAAAGAGTAGGATAGTAGAGGGAAAATGAAGATTATATATAATACAAGACAGGAAAGAGTAGGATTGTAGAGAGGAAATTAAGATTATAGATAGTACAAGACAGGAAAGAGTAGGATACTAGAGGGAACATTAAATGGTAGATAGTACAAAGGTGGAGAAAATGGGATAGTAGAGAGGACATCAAGATAGTTGGTAGTACAAGGAAGGAAAGATGGTGATCGTAGCGAGAAGAAAATTAAATAACAGACAGTACAAGAGAGGAGTGAGTGGGATAGGAGAGACGACAATAAGATCGTAGATAGTACAAGGCAGTAAAGCGGAAGATAGTCAAGAGAAGAAAATAAAGATAGCAGACAGTACAAGACAGAAGTGAGTAGGATAGGAGAGACAACAATAAGATAGAACAAAATACCAAAAGTGTAACAGAGTAGAGAGTGAGTGAATGAGTAAGTATGGTTTTACGCCGCTTTTAGCAATATTCAAGCAATATCACGGCGGGGAACACCAGAAATGGGCTTCACACATTGTACCCATGTCAGGAATCGAACCCGGGTCTTCGGCCAGACGAGCGAACGCTTAAACCACTGGGCTACCCAACCGCCCCAACAGAGTAGAGAGACAGCAGTAGGATGGTATAGTAGGAAAATGGGATAGTACAGAGTGGTGCATCAATCATTGGTACTGAGAAATGTTTGAAGGGAAGAACAGAATAGCAGAGAATGGAGAGAAGAAGAAAATAACAAAGTACAGATGTGAAGGAAAGTACAAAGTAGAGTAGTGTAGGATAGTACATTGTACAGAAGTGTAGCACAGTAGGTGGTAGTACAGAGTAGGGTAGTGTATGGCAAAACATAGTAGAGTGACAGTGCATGGTAGAGTAATGTCAGATTGTACATAGCAGAGTAGTGTAGGAAAGTACATAGTGCAGAAGTGTAGCACAGTAGATGGTAGTGTAGAGCACAACCGTACTGCAAAAACAAGGACTATAAGCAAAAGACATGTTGAAGATAATGTATAAACATTAACCTAACTACACACTAATCTATACCTACCTGTCCCCTGCCCTTACAGTGTTTAGAAGAAGTCCCTGGTGCCAGACGAGAGACTGGAGCTGTACTCAGCCAGGAGAACTTCCAGGTCCTCCAGAGTGTCCTGGGGCTCCTCCAGTCTTGCCTGCTTCACAGCTTGGGGCACCTCGCTGTTGTCATCTGGGCACTTCCTCTTGCGTGAGGGCAGGGACTCCTTGATGGGCTCAGCAGTGGGTTTCTTCTTTTTCCTTAAAATGAGTTTAGTAAGATACAGATATTCCACATCATATTCATCATCAGAGTTGGGCTCACATCTGTCCACTGACTTGGCAGAATTTACACTTACTGTTGCAACAGTGACACCACCGGACTTAGTACTCTCTGATGCCGAAACAACCTTATCCTTTACATTCTTAACAGGGACAGGGAATGTCTTGCAACCCGTACTGGGCAAGACAGACGATGGCTTTAAGTAAGCACCGTCAGCAGACAACAACTGTTCAGCAAAACTAATGTTAGGTGAGGCCTTAATGATACTATTTCTACCCGCAGACTTGGTGATATGGTTCCCCAGGGATCTGCTCTGGGTTTTAATGTGCTGAGCTCCAAGAGGCTGAGGAACAAAGTAGGGCTTGCTCTCTGGCTGATACTTTCTCATTGTCTCCTTCGGAATGCAAGGCTTTGGCTGAGGTTTTGGCCTGAACGTGTGTGGCTTGCGTTTGCAGGGCTTGAGCTCTGGTTTTCGCTTTTGATGGACATTGAGTTCGGGGTAACTTGTTGTAGGCATGGCAGGAGTTTCAACATGGGCTATAGACTGGGGATGAGGAACTGGACTGGGTGGGTCAAGTTGGGGCAGAACACAGGAGAAGGCCTAATGGGCGATATAGTCATTGTATCATTTTTATGTTTCATGATCACGTAAGTACAAGTATAATCATCTTTTGAATTATGGTTTTGAGTTTTAAAATCATCACAAAAAAAGAATACCCCTGCATACCTCTGGTCTCATCAGCTCCAGGTCTAGCACTGAACTGGGCAGGCTGATAGGCGGCTGGCTGACAGGTATCATCTCCCTACGTCTACTGCAAGGTGGTCGCTGGACTGCAGGAGTAAGGGGGATACCAGTCACAGATGATTGAACTCCAGGCTGCAGGAGTTTGGGCTGTGGGTAACCAGCACCCAGGGAGAAGTTAACAGGATTACCAGCTGGTATCCAGATAGTGTTGTTATCTATCAAACATCTGGTCCCATCTCCCAACACCACTGTCGGCGACCCGGGGGGCAAGCGGGTCACAGGCACTGTAACATGAATAGTTTACTAAACTGCCTACAGAATAATTCGTCATTTTGATAACAGTGAAGACCAACATCTAAATGGAAACCGTTTATTAGATTTAAGTTTCTTCAAAACAAGTTTAGCATGTGAGCAGGAATTCTACGAAGTCGAAAATGTTGTGTATCATGTTCACTTTTTATGCCAGTACAACTTAAATTCCCTAAAATGTTCAGGTTGCCAATCACCATCTTAAGTTATTGTGAAACACTACAATATAATACACTGAGAATTCCGAAGATTGAATTTGGTTTTGTGCAACTCTGTAATGTAAGAACTACATACAGACAATGACAATTTGAAGTGACGTATGGAAACATCAGCGTTTCATTGTTTGCATTCTAAACACATTAAAACAATTACATGTCCCTTTGTCACTGGTCAAAATACAAATTTTATATACCTGCCGTAGTAGGATTCATAGTTTTCTCCACCTCTTCAAGTCGTACACACTTTTAGAGTCGTATTTTGCACGATAAAACTGAGAACACTTCCAGTGATATCTCTCAAAATGGCTGACACACAGGAAGGGCAAACCGTTGTCATGACGCCGCTACTCTAGGCAAAACCACGCATGCGTCGACTTTATGCATAACTCAGCACTTCCGTCTGCCTTACATTGTAAATATATATACATTTACATCAACACTTGGTTGTCATCAGTATGAGTTGAACATGGAGAACAAACGTTGTGAAATACGAAGGTCATTCCAAGGGAAGCTACTCTAGTAGAGTTTGATATGTAAAAGGAGTTATCTTGCTTGAATGAGGATTTTATGATCGCTTTTATGAATCTACTTCATGTTTGCAATGATAGTGAGTGAGTCAGTTCGAATTCGTTGTTAGTTGTGGGCCACGTGTGCCCCCTTTGCAATGTTAAATAAAATACACCGACACTACATCTGTTAAGGTTTAGGCAGTGCCATTGTATTTAGTAATTAATAAACAAATTACGTCAATGTATTATTTTCTCTCAGATTAAGGGTGTGTTCAAGATTAGCAGTGCCACAATGGCTACTACAGGAATCAGGAGTCATCTATATATCCCCGGAAATCCTAATCTTATGCAAAATAATCCAATAGAAGGGAAGCCAATTAAGTCACTGTAACTTAATATTCATTAACTCCTTCCCCTGGCAACAATGGTTGGTACATGAATAAAAATAGCGCCAAGGCACAGTTGCTCAACAGGAATATTCAGAGTGAGGGCAGGTGGGGAAATGGAGGACATTGGAGGAGGGGTTGGGGTGGGAGGTGGAGGGCTGTTCACTCGGAGGCTGAAAGTAGGGGCAGGTGAGGAAATCGAAGACATGGGAGCAGGAGATGGGAAAGGAAGCACCGGAGGTACAGTCAGGTGGGGAAATGGGGAGTGAGAGTGATATATAGTGAAATTCTTGCCATAAAGAAAGAAATGTGTGGCTGGGAACTGGTTGTGTATATATTTGTTCCATCAATGAGGACAGCGTGATATTCTTGAAAATTGTTTAATTGTTTTGTACTGCTCTTAACATGAGAACAGATGATATGAAAAGAAGTATATTGGGAAGCCTGGGTAGGGATAGGTGGGGAAATAGCTGACATGGGAGTAGGTTTGGAAATGGGAACTATAGTGGTTGCGTGGAAGTAGGGCAGGTGGGGAAATGAAGGACATTGGAGGAGGGGTGGGGGGTGGGAGGTGGAGGGATGTACACTCGTAGTCTGGAAATAAGGGCAGGTGAGGAAATCGAAGACGTGGGAGCAGGAGAGGGGAAAGGACGTACTCTCGTTGGCCGGAGGTACGTCAGGTGGGAAAATGGGGGACATTGGAGGAGGAGAGGTGAAGTACATTGTTAGGACGGAGGTAGGGGCAGGTGGGGAATTGGAGGACATTGGAGGCGGAGAGGGAAGGGAAGAAGACTGGTAGGACGGGGGTAGAGCAGGTGGAGAAAAGGAGGACATTTGAAAGGAGAGGGGAAGGGAAGTACATTGTTAGGACGGAGTTAGGGACAGGTGGGGAATTGGAGGATATAGCAGCAGGAGAGGGGATGGGGAGTTCACTGGTAGGACGGAGGTAGGGGCAGGTGGAGAAAAGGAGGACATTTGAAAGGAGAGGGGAAGGGAAGTACATTATTAGGACGGAGATAGGGGCAGACGGGGAATTGGAGGATATAGAAGCAGGAGAGGGGAAGGGAAGTTCACTGGGAGGACGGAGGTAGGGGCAGGTGGGGAATTGAAGGACAATGGAGGAGGAGAGGGGAAGTACTTTGTGTGACGGATGTAGGAGCAGATATAGGAAAGGGGGTACATGGGAGTTTTTGTGGAGAAGGGAAGTGAGGTGGAAGGCCTGAAGTAGGTACAGACAGGGAAACGAAACGGAGACAGGACACGGCGAGAAGAGGGAAGAACAGTGGCTGGATGGAGGTAGGAATGATTTGGGAAAGTAGGAGCTGGTTGATAAATAGGAGACGAGGGAGAAGGATAGAAGAGAAGAAAAGTGGTTGGGTAAACTGGGGACATGAGCGAACGAGACAGGGGAAGGAGGGGATAATACAGAGGCAGCATGAAGGTGGGACACAGGGAGAAATGGAAGATATATATGAGGAGAGGGGAAGGGAAGTTCACTGGTAGGACAGAGGTAGAGCAGGTGGAGAAAAGGAGGACATTTGAATGGAGAGGGGAAGGGAAGTACATTATTAGGACGGAGGAAGGGGCAGACGGGGAATTGGAGGATATAGGAGCAGGTGAGGGGAAGGGAAGTTCACTGGTAGGACGGAGGTAGGGGCAGAAGGGGGGACATTGGAGGCAAAGACGGGAAGGGAAGTATACTGGTAGGACGGAGATGGAGAAAAGGAGGACATTTGAAAGGAGAGGGGAAGGGAAGTACATTATTAGGACGGAGGTAGGGGCAGACGGGAAATTGGAGGATATAGGAGCAGGAGAGGGGAAGGGAAGTTCACTGGTAGGACGGAGGTAGGGGCTGGTGGAGAATTGGAGGACATTGGAGGAGACAGTAAGGGAAGTAATTTGTGTGAAGGATGTAGTAGCAGATAGAGGAAAGGGGGTACATGGGAGTATTTGTGGAGAAGGGAAGTGGGGTGGAAGGCCTGAAGTAGGTACAGACAGGGAAACGAAATGGAGACAGGACACAGAGAGAAGGAGGGAAGAACAGTGGTTGATCTATAAGGGTTCGAAACTGCAAGTAGAAACTGGTCGTGAATTTGATGACATGGGAGTAGCCGTGCTAAAGGGAACTATTGTGAACGGTCGGAGGTATGGACTGGTGGGAAATTAGGGTCATGGGTTATGAGAGGATTGGAAGTAAAGTGGGAGGACGATGGTAAGAGAGAAAATATATTAAAATTGAAATTCAGAGGTCGTGTAGCATTGTCCTCAATGGAATAGTGCAATAATTCCTTTGTTAAGCCTTGTTAACGTATTGAGACCATTTGTGAAAATTTATGTCAGATTAACAGGAGAAACCTGATATGAACAATAGGTCTGGCACACTGTAATCGGCCACGGACCATCTCTTGGGACTTGTACAACTAACGTTGAACACTGCCACACGTGTCTCCAGCTACATGTGATATGGCTAGGGTATTTCTAATTCCAAATTAACATACCACTTTTGGTTTCAACAAAGAGAGTAAACGCGCCAGCATGTGACTGGATTTCTGGTCCATCATTTGATTGTCTGGATTGTTTACATGCTCCCGTGGCATGGCAGGAGTACTGCTGTGTTGTGCCAGGAAACAAAGATATACTTTCTTATGCAAATTATGCAAGCACTTCCCGTAGGGCAGGTAAAGGTTTACCATTTTCGTGAGCACCTGGTGTCATCACTGATTTTCAGGCAAAAAGATGTTCATGGCTATTTTGCCCTTTTGAGCAACTGAATTTGCTTATTTTATGACAAGGACGTTTAATAATTTACAGCAGTATAAAACCGTACACAGTCCTCAGTTTCTATGTTGCTTTTAATTAAAGGAATAAAAAGGTAATTGAGCTTGGGAATGACATTATTTCCGTCATGTTATGTCATACATTGGTCATAAATAAACTGTTTCGGATTTCATATGTCAGAAAAGGAAGTTTCATAGTTTTTATATTTTCATAAGACACATTCTCTTAATAGTTGAGAGAATGGCTCTGCCAAATGTACGAGCTGACATTAAATTACTGTGAAAATGCCACAAGTACATCTATATGAGACAAATCTGTGTCTCAACCGTGTATTGCTCAGGAAGAAGTATATGATGTGAAACAATATATTCTTGATAAATCAATGCATGTGTCATCATTGCTCATCAGAGTGACCAACCTTTTGTGTCCGGATCATGAAACATTTACCGTTCACCCGAGCTTGTCTTTAGAATGTGTTAGTGACAATAGCTGCTAGTTGTGAAAAGTGATCTATGGAGGACCAGCTGTGACATGCATATTATATCAACTTATGATCAGTGCTCATCAGAGTAACACCTTTTGGTTTCCATATTAGAAAACTTTTACCTGTCACCCATTCTTGTCTTAAGAATGTGTAGGTCAAATCAGCTGCTGGCTACAAATATTACTTGATGGAGGACCAGCTGTGACCTGGTTTGTTGTGTTGAATCGTGGTTTGTCTGGTCCAGACTGGATTACCTTACATGCCGCCACATTACAGCTGTAAAATTACCCATTACTTCAATCACTCACCCATTGACCTGTTAACCATAACATGTTCCATGTGTGTGTTGCTGCATTCAGAGAAACACCTGAGGCTATAGAAGTACAATACAGCTGTATCTGTCTATTGGTTTGGAAAACGATACAGGTACTCACTCACATCTTACCAAGTATGTTCAACATTTGTTTTACTCACATCAGAGGTATTCATTCTCACCTTGACAGTCAAACAAAAATATTTCTGATCTTTTGTGAGAAAATACCTCAATGGACACATCATATGTTGTCTCTTGTCACTATATTGCGACAATATTGCCAGTATGATGTAACGTTTAGCTTAAAGTCAGACACAGTAATTAAAGCAACTGCTCACATGTTCTCTTAATATCTGGTGCTAAGTATCTGACAAATAATCAAAGTAAAATTAAAATCTGATACTCCCGAGAATATTTTTAGTCACGAGTGATGCACAAAAATCTCAAAGTTATATATTTGTGGGATTAATGAGGGTGCCTACCCCCGTTTGGGAATGCTGATGCCCATATTTCAATGTTGAAAATTATTTGTCGTCTTTTTTTTCTTGAAAGGAGTGACAATTCAATGACACATTTTGCTCGAAGCTTACGAGCATGCTTAGCCATGCATTGTTTGTGAAATGCCAGTTTAATTTACTTGCATCAGCTGTTAACACTGATATGGCTCAAGGACTTCTGACAACTTATTGTTGCAATTGGTTCAAGTTAAATTGTTCTCGTCAAGCAGTGTTTGTGTGACATTGAGGATTAAAATCACAGAACATAATGGTGGCTTTTCGTTGAAGATATATGCTGATAGTTCATGACCACTCACAGTCAGATACAGTGATTGACATCTCCAAGATAATGCTGTTAACTATCTATTATTGTTTCTTGCTTATACCTTGCTTAGCAATATACTTTTATTCAAATTGTTTCACTACCTTTACTAACCACACAATTCAACTACAGTTATTAAAATAAAACATAACTACTACTTAGACTGCAAAGTGATATTTTATTATAAAACCATTGAAGACATAAGTTAGAAACAAAAACATGTTTTTTCATTTACATACTAAATAAACGGCCTCCAACCTCCCCTCACAGCCGTCCCTTTCCACTCTTCTCATACACTTACAAAACTGTACAGTGACATGTTTCCACAGTCTATTTTTTGTTACTTGATAGTACAGACAACATTTTGATGGTTCACAGTGAAAAAACAAGAAAGAGTAGGATAGTAGAGACAGCATTAAGAAAATAGATAGTACAAGACAGGAAAGAGTAGGATAGTAGAGGGAAAATGAAGATTATATATAATACAAGAGAGGAAAGAGTAGGATTGTAGAGACGAAATTAAAATTATAGATAGTACAAGACAGGAAAGAGTAGGATTTACATACTAAATAAACGGCCTCCAACCTCCCCTCACAGCCGTCCCTTTCCACTCTTCTCATACACTTACAAAACTGTACAGTGACATGTTTCCACAGTCTATTTTTTGTTACTTGATAGTACAGACAACATTTAGATGGTTCACAGTGAAAAAACAAGAAAGAGTAGGACAGTAGAGGGAACTTTTAGATAATAGGTAGTACAAGACAGAAAAGAGTAGGTTGTAGAGGGAACATTAAGATAATAGATAGTACAAGACAGGAAAGAGTAGGATAGTAGAGGGAACATTAAGATACTAGATAGTACAAGACAGGAAAGAGTAGGATAGTAGAGGGAAAATGAAGATTATATATAATACAAGACAGGAAAGAGTAGGATTGTAGAGAGGAAATTAAGATTATAGATAGTACAAGACAGGAAAGAGTAGGATACTCGAGGGAACATTAAGATAATAGATAGTACAAGACAGGAAAGAGTAGGATAGTAGAGGGAAAATGAAGATTATATATAATACAAGACAGGAAAGAATAGGATTGTAGAGAGGAAATTAAGATTATAGATAGTACAAGACAGGAAAGAGTAGGATACTAGAGGGAACATTAAATGGTAGATAGTACAAAGGTGGAGAAAATGGGATAGTAGAGAGGACATCAAGATAGTTGGTAGTACAAGGAAGGAAAGATGGTGATCGTAGAGAGAAGAAAATTAAATAACAGACAGTACAAGAGAGGAGTGAGTGGGATAGGAGAGACGACAATAAGATCGTAGATAGTACAAGGCAGTAAAGCGGAAGATAGTCAAGAGAAGAAAATAAAGATAGCAGACAGTACAAGACAGAAGTGAGTAGGATAGGAGAGACAACAATAAGATAGAACAAAATACCAAAAGTGTAACAGAGTAGAGAGTGAGTGAATGAGTAAGTATGGTTTTACGTCGCTTTTAGCAATATTCAAGCAATATCACGGCGGGGAACACCAGAAATGGGCTTCACACATTGTACCCATGTCAGGAATCGAACCCGGGTCTTCGGCCAGACGAGCGAACGCTTAAAACACTGGGCTACCCAACCGCCCCACCAGAGTAGAGAGACAGCAGTAGGATGGTATAGTAGGAAAATGGGATAGTACAGAGTGGTGCATCAATCATTGGTACTGAGAAATGTTTGAAGGGAAGAACAGAATAGCAGAGAATGGATAGAAGAAGAAAATAACAAAGTACAGATGTGAAGGAAAGTACAAAGTAGAGTAGTGTAGGATAGTACATTGTACAGAAGTGTAGCACAGTAGGTGGTAGTACAGAGTAGGGTAGTGTATGGCAAAACATAGTAGAGTGACAGTGCATGGTAGAGTAATGTCAGATTGTACATAGCAGAGTAGTGTAGGAAAGTACATAGTGCAGAAGTGTAGCACAGTAGATGGTAGTGTAGAGCACAACCGTACTGCAAAAACAAGGACTATAAGCAAAAGACATGTTGAAGATAATGTATAAACATTAACCTAACTACACACTAATCTATACCTACCTGTCCCCTGCCCTTACAGTGTTTAGAAGAAGTCCCTGGTGCCAGACGAGAGACTGGAGCTGTACTCAGCCAGGAGAACTTCCAGGTCCTCCAGAGTGTCCTGGGGCTCCTCCAGTCTTGCCTGCTTCACAGCTTGGGGCACCTCGCTGTTGTCATCTGGGCACTTCCTCTTGCGTGAGGACAGGGACTCCTTGATGGGCTCAGCAGTGGGTTTCTTCTTTTTCCTTAAAATGAGTTTAGTAAGATACAGATATTCCACATCATATTCATCATCAGAGTTGGGCTCACATCTGTCCACTGACTTGGCAGAATTTACACTTACTGTTGCAACAGTGACACCACCTGACTTAGTACTCTCTGATGCCGAAACAACCTTATCCTTTACATTCTTAACAGGGACAGGGAATGTCTTGCAACCTGTACTGGGCAAGACAGACGTTGGCTTTAAGTAAGCACCGTCAGCAGACAACAACTGTTCAGCAAAACTAATGTTAGGTGAGGCCTTAATGATACTATTTCTACCCGCAGACTTGGTGATATGGTTCCCCAGGGATCTGCTCTGGGTTTTAATGTGCTGAGCTCCAAGAGGCTGAGGAACAAAGTAGGGCTTGCTCTCTGGCTGATACTTTCTCATTGTCTCCTTCGGAATGCGAGGCTTTGGCTGAGGTTTTGGCCTGAACGTGTGTGGCTTGCGTTTGCAGGGCTTGAGCTCTGGTTTTCGCTTTTGATGGACATTGAGTTCGGGGTAACTTGTTGTAGGCATGGCAGGAGTTTCAACATGGGCTATAGACTGGGGATGAAGAACTGGACTGGGTGGGTCAAGTTGGGGCAGAACACAGGAGAAGGCCTAATGGGCGATATAGTCATTGTATCATTTTTATGTTTCATGATCACGTAAGTACAAGTATAATCATCTTTTGAATTATGGTTTTGAGTTTTAAAATCATCACAAAAAAAGAATACCCCTGCATACCTCTGGTCTCATCAGCTCCAGGTCTAGCACTGAACTGGGCAGGCTGATAGGCGGCTGGCTGACAGGTATCATCTCCCTACGTCTACTGCAAGGTGGTCGCTGGACTGCAGGAGTAAGGGGGATACCAGTCACAGATGATTGAACTCCAGGCTGCAGGAGTTTGGGCTGTGGGTAACCAGCACCCAGGGAGAAGTTAACAGGATTACCAGCTGGTATCCAGATAGTGTTGTTATCTATCAAACATCTGGTCCTATCTCCCATCACCACTGTCGGCAACCCGGGGGGCAAGCGGGTCACAGGCACTGTAACATGAATAGTTTACTAAACTGCCTACAGAATAATTCGTCATTTTGATAACAGTGAAGACCAACATCTAAATGGAAACCGTTTATTAGATTTAAGTCTTTTCAAAACAAGTTTAGCATGTGTGCAGGAATTCTACGAAGTCGAAAATGTTGTGTATCATGTTCACTTTTTATGCCAGTACAACTTAAATTCCCTAAAATGTTCAGGTTGCCAATCACCATCTTAAGTTATTGTGAAACACTACAATATAAGACACAGAGAATTCCGAAGATTGTATTTGGTTTTTGTGCAACTCTATAATATAAGACCTACATACAGACAATGACAATTTGAAGTGACGTATGGAAACATCAGCGTTTCATTGTTTGCATTCTTAACACATTAAAACAATTACATGACCCTTTGTCACTGGTCAAAATACAAATTTTATATACCTGCCGTAGTAGGATTCATAGTTTTCTCCACCTCTTCAAGTCGTACACACTTTTAGAGTCGTATTTTGCACGATAAAACTGAGAACACTTCCAGTGATATCTCTCAAAATGGCTGACACACAGGAAGGGCAAACCGTTGTCATGACGCCGCTACTCTAGGCAAAACCACGCATGCGTCGACTTTATGCATAACTCAGCACTTCCGTCTGCCTTACATTGTAAATATATATAGATTTACATCAACACTTGGTTGTCATCAGTATGAGTTGAACATGGAGAACAAACGTTGTGAAATACGAAGGTCATTCCAAGGGAAGCTACTCTAGTAGAGTTTGATATGTAAAAGGAGTTATCTTGCTTGAATGAGGATTTTATGATCGCTTTTATGAATCTACTTCATGTTTGCAATGATAGTGAGTGAGTCAGTTCGAATTCGTTGTTAGTTGTGGGCCACGTGTGCCCCCTTTGCAATGTTAAATAAAATACACCGACACTACATCTGTTAAGGTTTAGGCAGTGCCATTGTATTTAGTAATTAATAAACAAATTACGTCAATGTATTATTTTCTCTCAGATTAAGGGTGTGTTCAAGATTAGCAGTGCCACAATGGCTACTACAGGAATCAGGAGTCATCTATATATCCCCGGAAATCCTAATCTAATGCAAAATAATCCAATAGAAGGGAAGCCAATTAAGTCACTGTAACTTAATATTCATTAACTCCTTCCCCTGGCAACAATGGTTGGTACATGAATAAAAATAGCGCCAAGGCACAGTTGCTCAACAGGAATATTCAGAGTGAGGGCAGGTGGGGAAATGGAGGACATTGGAGGAGGGGTTGGGGTGGGAGGTGGAGGGATGTACACTCGGAGGCTGGAAGTAGGGGCAGGTGAGGAAATCGAAGACATGGGAGCAGGAGATGGGAAAGGAAGCACCGGAGGTACAGTCAGGTGGGGAAATGGGGAGTGAGAGTGATATATAGTGAAATTCTTGCCATAAAGAAAGAAATGTGTGGCTGGGAACTGGTTGTGTATATATTTGTTCCATCAATGAGGACAGCGTGATATTCTTGAAAATTGTTTAATTGTTTTGTACTGCTCTTAACATGAGAACAGATGATATGAAAAGAAGTATATTGGGAAGCCTGGGTAGGGATAGGTGGGGAAATAGCTGACATGGGAGTAGGTTTGGAAATGGGAACTATAGTGGTTGCGTGGAAGTAGGGCAGGTGGGGAAATGAAGGACATTGGGGGAGGGGTGGGGGGTGGGAGGTGGAGGGATGTACACTCGTAGTCTGGAAATAAGGGCAGGTGAGGAAATCGAAGACGTGGGAGCAGGAGAGGGGAAAGGACGTACTCTCGTTGGCCGGAGGTACGTCAGGTGGGAAAATGGGGGACATTGGAGGAGGAGAGGTGAAGTACATTGTTAGGACGGAGGTAGGGGCAGGTGGGGAATTGGAGGACATTGGAGGCGGGGAGGGGAAGGGAAGAAGACTGGTAGGACGGGGGTAGAGCAGGTGGAGAAAAGGAGGACATTTGAAAGGAGAGGGGAAGGGAAGTACATTGTTAGGACGGAGGTAGGGGCAGGTGGGGAATTGGAGGATATAGCAGCAGGAGAGGGGATGGGGAGTCCACTGGTAGGACGGAGGTAGGGGTAGGTGGAGAAAAGGAGGACATTTGAAAGGAGAGGGGAAGGGAAGTACATTATTAGGACGGAGATAGGGGCAGACGGGGAATTGGAGGATATAGAAGCAGGAGAGGGGGAGGGAAGTTCACTGGGAGGACGGAGGTAGGGGCAGGTGGGGAATTGGAGGACAATGGAGGAGGAGAGGGGAAGTACTTTGTGTGACGGATGTAGGAGCAGATATAGGAAAGGGGGTACATGGGAGTTTTTGTGGAGAAGGGAAGTGAGGTGGAAGGCCTGAAGTAGGTACAGACAGGGAAACGAAATGGAGACAGGACACAGAGAGAAGCAGGGAAGAACAGTGGTTGATCTATAAGGGTTCGAAACTGCAAGTAGAAACTGGTCTTGAATTTGATGACATGGGAGTAGCCGTGCTCAAGGGAACTATTGTGAACGGTCGGAGGTATGGACTGGTGGGAAATTAGGGTCATGGGTTATGAGAGAGGATGGGAAGTAAAGTGGGAGGACGATGGTAAGAGAGAAAATATATTAAAATTGAAATTCAGAGGTCGTGTAGCATTGTCCTCAATGGAATAGTGCAATAATTCCTTTGTTAAGCCTTGTTAACGTATTGAGACCATTTGTGAAAATTTATGTCAGATTAACAGGAGAAACCTGATATGAACAATAGGTCTGGCACACTGTAATCGGCCACGGACCATCTCTTGGGACTTGTACAACTAACGTTGAACACTGCCACACCTGTCTCCAGCTACATGTGATATGGCTAGGGTATTTCTAATTCCAAATTAACATACCACTTTTGGTTTCAACAAAGAGAGTAAACGCGCCAGCATGTGATTCGATTTCTGGTCCATCATTTGATTGTCTGGATTGTTTACATGCTCCCGTGGCATGGCAGGAGTACTGCTGTGTTGTGCCAGGAAACAAAGATATACTTTCTTATGCAAACTATGCAGGCACTACCCGTAGGGCAGGTAAAGGTTTACCATTTTCGTGAGCACCTGGTGTCATCACTGATTTTCAGGCAAAAAGATGTTCATGGCTATTTTGCCCTTTTGAGCAACTGAATTTGCTTATTTTATGACAAGGACGTTTAATAATTTACAGCAGTATAAAACCATACACAGTCCTCAGTTTCTATGTTGCTTTTAATTAAAGGAATAAAAAGGTAATTGAGCTTGGGAATGACATTATTTCCGTCATGTTATGTCATACATTGGTCATAAATAAACTGTTTCGGATTTCATATGTCAGAAAAGGAAGTTTCATTGTTTTTATATTTTCATAAGACACATTCTCTTAATAGTTGAGAGAATGGCTCTGCCAAATGTACGAGCTGACATTAAATTACTGTGAAAATGCCACAAGTACATCTATATGAGACAAATCTGTGTCTCAACCGTGTATTGCTCAGGAAGAAGTATATGATGTGAAACAATATATTCTTGATAAATCAATGCATGTGTCATCATTGCTCATCAGAGTGACCAACCTTTTGTGTCCAGATCATGAAACATTTACCGTTCACCCGAGCTTGTCTTTAGAATGTGTTAGTGACAATAGCTGCTAGTTGTGAAAAGTGATCTATGGAGGACCAGCTGTGACATGCATATTATATCAACTTATGATCAGTGCTCATCAGAGTAACACCTTTTGGTTTCCATATTAGAAAACTTTTACCTGTCACCCATTCTTGTCTTAAGAATGTGTAGGTCAAATCAGCTGCTGGCTGCAAATATTACTTGATGGAGGACCAGCTGTGACCTGGTTTGTTGTGTGTCATCGTGGTTTGTCTGGTCCAGACTGGATTACCTTACATGCCGCCACATTACAGCTGTAAAATTACCCATTACTTCAATCACTCACCCATTGACCTGTTAACCATAACATGTTCCATGTGTGTGTTGCTGCATTCAGAGAAACACCTGAGGCTATAGAAGTACAATACAGCTGTATCTGTCTATTGGTTTGGAAAACGATACAGGTACTCACTCACATCTTACCAAGTATGTTCAACATTTGTTTTACTCACATCAGAGGTATTCATTCTCACCTTGACAGTCAAACAAAAATATTTCTGATCTTTTGTGAGAAAATACCTCAATGGACACATCATATGTTGTCTCTTGTCACTATATTGCGACAATATTGCCAGTATGATGTAACGTTTAGCTTACAGTCAGACACAGTAATTAAAGCAACTGCTCACATGTTCTCTTAATATCTGGTGCTAAGTATCTGACAAATAATCAAAGTAAAATTAAAATCTGATACTCCCGAGAATATTTTTAGTCACGAGTGATGCACAAAAATCTCAAAGTTATATATTTGTGGGATTAATGAGGGTGCCTACCCCCGTTTGGGAATGCTGATGCCCATATTTCAATGTTGAAAATTATTTGTCGTCTTTTTTTTCTTGAAAGGAGTGACAATTCAATGACACATTTTGCTCGAAGCTTACGAGCATGCTTAGCCATGCATTGTTTGTGAAATGCCAGTTTAATTTACTTGCATCAGCTGTTAACACTGATATGGCTCAAGGACTTCTGACAACTTATTGTTGCAATTGGTTCAAGTTAAATTGTTCTCGTCAAGCAGTGTTTGTGTGACATTGAGGATTAAAATCACAGAACATAATGGTGGCTTTTCGTTGAAGATATATGCTGATAGTTCATGACCACTCACAGTCAGATACAGTGATTGACATCTCCAAGATAATGCTGTTAACTATCTATTATTGTTTCTTGCTTATACCTTGCTTAGCAATATACTTTTATTCAAATTGTTTCACTACCTTTACTAACCACACAATTCAACTTCAGTTATTGAAATAAAACATAACTACTACTTAGACTGCAAAGTGATATTTTATTATAAAACCATTGAAGACATAAGTTAGAAACAAAAACATGTTTTTTCATTTACATACTAAATAAACGGCCTCCAACCTCCCCTCACAGCCGTCCCTTTCCACTCTTCTCATACACTTACAAAACTGTACAGTGACATGTTTCCACAGTCTATTTTTTGTTACTTGATAGTACAGACAACATTTTGATGGTTCACAGTGAAAAAACAAGAAAGAGTAGGATAGTAGAGACAGCATTAAGAAAATAGATAGTACAAGACAGGAAAGAGTAGGATAGTAGAGGGAAAATGAAGATTATATATAATACAAGAGAGGAAAGAGTAGGATTGTAGAGACGAAATTAAAATTATAGATAGTACAAGACAGGAAAGAGTAGGATTTACATACTAAATAAACGGCCTCCAACCTCCCCTCACAGCCGTCCCTTTCCACTCTTCTCATACACTTACAAAACTGTACAGTGACATGTTTCCACAGTCTATTTTTTGTTACTTGATAGTACAGACAACATTTAGATGGTTCACAGTGAAAAAACAAGAAAGAGTAGGACAGTAGAGGGAACTTTTAGATAATAGGTAGTACAAGACAGAAAAGAGTAGGTTGTAGAGGGAACATTAAGATAATAGATAGTACAAGACAGGAAAGAGTAGGATAGTAGAGGGAACATTAAGATACTAGATAGTACAAGACAGGAAAGAGTAGGATAGTAGAGGGAAAATGAAGATTATATATAATACAAGACAGGAAAGAGTAGGATTGTAGAGAGGAAATTAAGATTATAGATAGTACAAGACAGGAAAGAGTAGGAAACTAGAGGGAACATTAAGATAATAGATAGTACAAGACAGGAAAGAGTAGGATAGTAGAGGGAAAATGAAGATTATATATAATACAAGACAGGAAAGAGTAGGATTGTAGAGAGGAAATTAAGATTATAGATGGTACAAGACAGGAAAGAGTAGGATACTAGAGGGAACATTAAATGGTAGATAGTACAAAGGTGGAGAAAATGGGATAGTAGAGAGGACATCAAGATAGTTGGTAGTACAAGGAAGGAAAGATGGTGATCGTAGAGAGAAGAAAATTGAATAACAGGCAGTACAAGAGAAGGATAGGAGAGACGACAATAAGATCGTAGCTAGTACAAAATACCAAAGTGTAACAGAGTAGAGAGTGAGTGAGTGAGTAAGTATGGTTTTACGCCGCTTTTAGCAATATTCAAGCAATATCACGGCGGGGAACACCAGAAATGGGCTTCACACATTGTACCCATGTCAGGAATCGAACCCGGGCCCGGGTCTTCGGCCAGACGAGCGAACGCTTTAACCACTGGGCTACCCAACCGCCCCAACAGAGTAGAGAGACAGCAGTAGGATGGTATAGTAGGAAAATGGGATAGTACAGAGTGATGCATCAATCATTGGTACTGAGAAATGTTTGAAGGGAAGAACAGAATAGCAGAGAAGGTAGAGAAGAATAAAATAACAAAGTACAGATGTGAAGGAAAGTACAAAGTTGAGTAGTGTAGGATAGTACATTGTACAGTAGTGTAGCACAGTAGGTGGTAGTACAGAGTAGGGTAGTGTATGGCAAAACATAGTAGAGTGACAGTGCATGGTAGAGTAGTGTCAGATTGTACATAGCAGAGTAGTGTAGGATAGTACATAGTGCAGAAGTGTAGCACAGTAGATGGTAGTGTAGAGCACAACCGTACTGCAAAAACAAGGACTATAAGCAAAAGACATGTTGAAGATAATGTATAAACATTAACCTAACTACACACTAATCTATACCTACCTGTTCCCTGCCCCTTACAGTGTTTAGAAGAAGTCCCTGGTGCCAGACGAGAGACTGGAGCTGTACTCAGCCAGGAGAGCTTCCAGGTCCTCCAGAGTGTCCTGGGGCTCCTCCAGTCTTGCCTGCTTCACAGCTTGGGGCACCTCGCTGTTGTCATCTGGGCACTTCCTCTTGCGTGAGGGCAGTGACTCCTTGATGAGCTCAGCAGTGGGTTTCTTCTTTTTCCTTAAAATGAGTTTGGTAAGATACAGATATTCCACATCATATTCATCATCAGAGTTGGGCTCACATCTGTCCACTGACTTGGCAGAATTTACACTTACTGTTGCAACAGTGACACCACCTGACTTAGGACTCTCTGATGCCGAAACAACCTTATCCTTTACATTCTTAACAGGGACAGGGAATGTCTTGCAACCTGTACTGGGCAAGACAGGCGTTGGCTTTAAGTAAGCACCGTCAGCAGACAACAACTGTTCAGCAAAACTAATGTTAGGTGAGGCCTTAATGATACTATTTCTACCCGCAGACTTGGTGATATGGTTCCCCAGGGATCTGCTCTTGGCTTTGATGTGCTGAGCTCCAAGAGGCTGAGGAACAAAGTAGGGCTTGCTCTCTGGCTGATACTTTCTCATTGTCTCCTTCGGAATGCGAGGCTTTGGCTCAGGTTTTGGCCTGAATGTGCGTGGCTTGCGTTTGCAGGGCTTGAGCTCTGGTTTTCGCTTTTGATGGACATTGAGTTTGGGGTAACTTGTTGTAGGCATGGCAGGAGTTCCAACATGGGCTATAGACTGGGGATGAGGAACTGGACTGGGTGGGTCAAGTTGGGGCAGAACACAGGAGAAGGCCTAATGGGCGATATAGTCATGCATTGTATCATTTTTATGTTTCATGATCACGTAAGTACAAGTATAATCATCTTTTGAATATGGTTTTGAGTTTTAAAATCATCACAAAAAAAGAATACCCCTGCATACCTCTGGTCTCATCAGCTCCAGGTCTAGCACTGAACTGGGCAGGCTGATAGGCGGCTGGCTGACAGGTATCATCTCTCTACGTCTACTGCAAGGTGGTCGCTGGACTGCAGGAGTAAGGGGGATACCAGTCAGAGATGTCTGAACTCCAGGCTGCAGGAGTCTTGGTTGTGGGTAACCAGCACCCAGGGAGAAGTTAACAGGATTACCAGCTGGTATCCAGATAGTGTTGTTATCTACCAGACATCTGGTCCCATCTCCCATCACCACTGTCGGCAACCCGGAGGGCAAGCGGGTCACAGGCACTGTAACATGAATAGTTTACTAAACTGCCTACAGAATAATTCGTCATTTTGATAATAGTAAAGACCAACATCTAAATGGAAACCGTTTATTAGATTTAAGTTTCTTCAAAACAAGTTTAGCATTTGAGCAGGAATTCTACGAAGTCGAAAATGTTGTGTTTCATGTTCACTTTTTATGCCAGTACAACTTAAATTCCCTAAAATGTTCAGGTTGCCAATCACCATCTTAAGTTATTGTGAAACACTACAATATAATACACTGGGAATTCCGAAGATTGAATTTGGTTTTGTGCAACTCTGTAATGTAAGAACTACATACAGACAATGACAATTTGAAGTGACGTATGGAAACATCAGCGTTTCATTGTTTGCATTCTAAACACATTAAAACAATTACATGTCCCTTTGTCACTGGTCAAAATACAAATTTTATATACCTGCCGTAGTAGGATTCATAGTTTTCTCCACCTCTTCAAGTCGTACACACTTTTAGAGTCGTATTTTGCACGATAAAACTGAGAACACTTCCAGTGATATCTCTCAAAATGGCTGACACACAGGAAGGGCAAACCGTTGTCATGACGCCGCTACTCTAGGCAAAACCACGCATGCGTCGACTTTATGCATAACTCAGCACTTCCGTCTGCCTTACATTGTAAATATATATACATTTACATCAACACTTGGTTGTCATCAGTATGAGTTGAACATGGAGAACAAACGTTGTGAAATACGAAGGTCATTCCAAGGGAAGCTACTCTAGTAGAGTTTGATATGTAAAAGGAGTTATCTTGCTTGAATGAGGATTTTATGATCGCTTTTATGAATCTACTTTATGTTTGCAATGATAGTGAGTGAGTCAGTTCGAATTCGTTGTTAGTTGTGGGCCACGTGTGCCCCCTTTGCAATGTTAAATAAAATACACCGACACTACATCTGTTAAGGTTTAGGCAGTGCCATTGTATTTAGTAATTTATAAAAAAATTACGTCAATGTATTATTTTCTCTCAGATTAAGGGTGTGTTCAAGATTGGCAGTGCCACAATGGCTACTACAGGAATCAAACAGGAGTCATCTATATATCCCCGGAAATCCTAATCTAATGCAAAATAATCCAATAGAAGGGAAGCCAATTAAGTCACTGTAACTTGATATTCATTAACTCCTTCCCTTGGCAACAATGGTTGGTACATGAATAAAAATAGCGCCAAGGCACAGTTGCTCAACAGGAATATTCAGAGTGAGGGCAGGTGGGGAAATGGAGGACATTGGAGGAGGGGTGAAGGGAAGTTATAGTGGTAGGCCGGAGGTACGGGCAGACGGGGAAAAGGAGGACATTGGAGGAGAGGTGAAGGGAGGTATATTGATAGGACGGAGGTACGGGCAGACGGGGAAAAGGAGGACATTGGAGGAGAGGTGAAGGTAAGTATATTGATAGGACGGAGGTACGGACAGACGGGGAAAAGAAGGACATTGGAGGAGAGGTGAAGGGAGGTATATTGATAGGACGTATGTACAGGCAGGTGGGGAAAAGAAGGACATTGGAGGAGAGGTGAAGGGAGGTATATTGATAGAACGGAGGTACAGGCAGGTGGGGAAATGGAGGACATTGGAGGAGAGGTGAAGGGAGGTATATTGATAGGACGGAGGTACGGGCATGTGGAGAAATGGAGGACATAGGAGGAGAGGTGAAGGGAAGTTATAGTGGTAGGACGGAGGTACGGGCAGACGGGGAAAAGGAGGACATTGGAGGAATGGTGAAGGGAGGTATATTGATAGGACGGAGGTACGGACAGACGGGGAAAAGGAGGACATTGGAGGAGAGGTGAAGGGAAGTTATAGTGGTAGGCCGGAGGTACGGGCAGACGGGGAAAAGGAGGACATTGGATGAGAGTTGAAGGGAGGTATATTGATAGGACGGAGGTACGGGCAGACGTGGAAAAGGAGGACATTGGAGGAGAGGTGAAGGGAGGTATATTGATAGGACGGAGGTACGGGCAGGTAGGGAAAAGGAGGACATTGGAGGAGAGGTGAAGGTAAGTATATTGATAGGACGGAGGTACGGGCTGGTGGGGAAATGGAGGACATTGGAGGAGGGGTGAAGGGAAGTTATAGTGGTAGGACGGAGGTAGGGGCAGACGGGGAAAAGGAGGACATTGGAGGAATGGTGAAGGGAGGTATATTGATAGGACGGAGGTACGGGCAGACGGGGAAAAGGAGGACATTGGAGGAGAGGTGAAGGGAGGTATATTGATAGGACGGAGGTACGGACAGACGGGGAAAAGGAGGACATTGGAGGAGAGGTGAAGGGAGGTATATTGATAGGACGTATGTACAGGCAGGTGGGGAAATGGAGGACATTGAAGGAGAGGTGAAGGGAGGTATATTGTTAGGACGGAGGTACGGGCAGACGGGGAAAAGGAGGACATTGGAGGAGAGGTGAAGGGAGGTATATTGATATGACGGAGGTACGGGCAGACGGGGAAAAGGAGGACATTGGAGGAGAGGTGAAGGGAGGTATATTGATAGAACGGAGGTACAGGCAGGTGGCGAAATGGAGGACATTGGAGGAGAGGTGAAGGGAGGTATATTGATAGGACGGAGGTACGGGCATGTGGAGAAATGGAGGACATAGGAGGAGAGGTGAAGGGAAGTTATAGTGGTAGGACGGAGGTACGGGCAGACGGGGAAAAGGAGGACATTGGAGGAATGGTGAAGGGAGATATATTGATAGGACGGAGGTACGGACAGACGGGGAAAAGGAGGACATAGGAGGAGAGGTGAAGGGAAGTTATAGTGGTAGGCCGGAGGTACGGGCAGACGGGGAAAAGGAGGACATTGGAGGAGAGGTGAAGGGAGGTATATTGATAGGACGGAGGTACGGGCAGAAGGGGAAAAGGAGGACATTGGAGGAGAGGTGAAGGGAGGTACATTGATAGGACGGAGGTACGGGCAGGTAGGGAAAAGGAGGACATTGGAGGAGAGGTGAAGGTAAGTATATTGATAGGACGGAGGTACGGGCTGGTGGGGAAATGGAGGACATTGGAGGAGGGGTGAAGGGAAGTTATAGTGGTAGGACGGAGGTAGGGGCAGACGGGGAAAAGGAGGACATTGGAGGAATGGTGAAGGGAGGTATATTGATAGGACGGAGGTACGGGCAGACGTGGAAAAGGAGGACATTGGAGGAGAGGTGAAGGGAGGTATATTGATAGGACGGAGGTACAGGCAGGTGGGGAAATGGAGGACATTGGAGGAGAGGTGAAGGGAGGTATATTGATAGGACGGAGGCACGGGCAGGTGGGGAAATGGAGGACATTGGAGGACAGGTGAAGGGAAGTTATAGTGGTAGGACAGAAGTTACGGGCAGACGGGGAAAAGGAGGACATTGGAGGAGAGGTGAAGGTAAGTATATTGATAGGACGGAGGTACGGGCAGGTAGGGAAATGGAGGACTTTGGAGGAGAGGTTAAGGTAAGTATATTGATAGGACGGAAGTACAGGCAGGTAGGGAAAAGGAGGACATTGGAGGAGAGGTGAAGGTAAGTATATTGATAGGACGGAGGTACGGGCAGGTAGGGAAATGGAGGACTTTGGAGGAGAGGTTAAGGTAAGTATATTGATAGGACGGAAGTACAGGCAGGTAGGGAAAAGGAGGACATTGGAGGAGAGGTGAAGGGAGGTATATTGATAGGCCGGAGGTACAGGCAGGTGGGGAAAAGGAGGACACTGGCGGATGGGAGGGGAAGGGAAGGGAAGTACATTGGTAGGTCGGAGGTATGGACAGGTGGGAAATTAGGGTCATGGGTTGTGAGAGAGGATGGGAATTAAAGTGGGAGGAAGAAGGTAAGGGGAAAAAATAAATTGAAATTGAAATTCAGAGGTAGTTTGAACAACACAACTTACGAGTAATATCACGGGCATCCTTTGACAACATACATCCATGTTGCATAAGATTTCTCGCATATACCGGTACTGTTGGTATAACCAGAGGTGTGGGAGGACCTAGGGTCATGCATACAGCAACCATGTTTGACACATATTATGTCATTGTTATGTGATGTCAAATCATCTGTTCGTAGGGCCATGTCAGCGGTCACAAAATTACACGATAACTATGAAAAAGAATTATTCGGACACGAAATTTACAAAACTGGTATTTTTAGTTAGGTCAATGTTTATTATTCGATAACAAGCAACTCTCGTCACTTGATTGTGGGTTTAATGGAAAATAATTGTGAAACATCAGGTGCCAGAATGATGGACTATAGTAGTACAATGTATTTGATTATGTATATATGGTCAAGTGTTTTATTAATGTCAGCTTCTGTTTCAATTCCGAAGTCGAAGTTCAAGCGCTCAATCTCGTGTGACCGCACAGTCACCAATGCGCTTGCTTGCTCTATTGTTTCTCTGCGTTTCTATTGTCATGCCCGAAGTCCTTATATTCAGTGACAGAGTGCCTCATCTGACTCGTCAGCTTACTTTCACACTTTCATTGGAGTCTCTCTTGGGTGCAAGTCAGTTTTATCATCGCTGGATATATTTTCATTTATCACAGGTCAGTTAATGTGTGAATTATATTATATTATTTATGTGTTCATATTTAGTGTTGTGGTATTATAGCTGTTTATCTTTAAATTAATTAAAGTCCTGCACCTGACATTGCATGGATGATTGAATGAAGGTATGAGGTGAGTGATAAGAATAGGTATTTTCGAGTTATTGTATATACATAAGAATATGAACATATTTATACAATATGTTACATTGTATTGATCATTCATTCATTCATTTATTCATTCATTCATCTTTATTCAGCACGGAGTGAGGGTTATTTCCTATATTTCATTGTAATTATTTATTCGTGTTATTATACCCTCAAATAGTGTGCTACGGATAAATGTAATTATCAGCACTTTATATAACTTATTTGTCAGCACACATCATGATAAGTCATCATCACAACCTGGTTCAGCTTTTTGTCGAGACATAGCTATCGCGCCATTTGTCAGTTGCCTGTCTGCCATGTATAGTGATATGTCTGGTATTTAAACCTGCAACGCCAATGTGTTCTGGGTGGATTTTATATATGTCAGCTTACCTAATTTTCAAACAAGAATCCAAACCAAAGGGTAATGGAGGCCCAGCGGTAATTAGTGACCCGGCTCATATTGGAGCACGGCCCTATTAGATAACTGGGTCTCACAAGAAAGCATCGATGCTCCAGATGAAATTCAATCTCACACTTTGCTAAAGGAAAAAAATGACTATTTGTATAACATTGCCAATCTGAACCCAATATCCAGTCAGAGTACAAAACGCCGAGTCTAAATCCATGCAGGCTTGGATCATGACTGGGGTGATCGATTTTATCACTCTTTATGTTTTTTAACGGACTTTGTAAAATACACAACCAGGCAAAAGAAAGCAACACTTGAAAATTGTATTTGTTTAAAAAATTACAACCGTTATCAAAAAGTAACTCGGCTGAAAGCAGTCGCCGAAATACTGCAAACTTAAGGTCCAGACCACAACCCGTTGGTTGCACAGAGACTATATACCGATGGTCTCTGGTTGGAAGATGCCAGTTCAGCATTTAAAAATCGCTATAAACCTTTTTCGGGTGCCTGTCTAAATGCACGTGCTGAAATGGTATAAAATGAAATGGATCGTTCCCAAAACATCACAGGTCTTGAAAAAGCACAAACAATATGCCACGTTCAAATTCACAACAGGGAAGGGGGTTGTGGGAATGAGGCAAATTGGCGCCAACGACTCCCACATTGCAAGAAACTTGTACCATCGTCAGATTGTTTGAAAGTTACAGACTCTTCAATTTTGTTTTTCATAAATACAGATATTGATATGGCTGAGACCTTTTTTTGAATAGGATGTGGTAGAAAATGAACCTCCTTGGCCGAGTCCCATTCGTTCTGCAGAGTTGGGTCCTTATGACTTCCAGAACCCGAACTTGGGTCAAAACTTGCCCCGATTTCATTTCTATGTTTGTCAGCACCATATCTGTACACGTGATATTCTCTACACATTTAGATGACAGCTGACCCGTGAAGAACAGGGTACAGAATAGGTCTTCAGCAACCCATGCTTATCGTTAGAGGCGACTAACGGGATCGAGTGAGACTCGCTGACTTGGTTGATGCATGTCATCGTATACCACAATTGCGTAGATCAATGACGATTGGGAGTTGTTTATCGTACAATAAAACACTGCACTGATAATATTTTTTTCTCCCTGCAGTGTTTTATTTACGATAAACAACAACCTTCTTATATGAGATATCAATATTTTGTATAGACTTTTTAAGGATCTTAATAAAATGTACAAGCTTTAAACATATTTACCCCTTCTTTGACAGCGAGCGGTTATTTTTAGCAGTGACCTTGGTAAATGGCGCTTTAAAACTACATCTGCCCATGTCTTTTCATTCAGTTCGTGCTGGTATGTACGTACGCTGCTCACGCTGCTAAAAATGGATGCTTTATTCGTAATATTAGATAATAATTTGATTTCATGAAATGTGTCAAAGGTACCAATTATAAGTGTGCGAGCGTGTGTGCGTCTGCATGTACACTAACGTAAAAAATAACTGTGCTTCGTATAAAGTCTTGTAAATTTTATGTTATTGAAAATAACAACATAATATTTGGTCATTCAACATTATCCTGCTGCAACGTAACGTTACATTCCTGCTTTTACACAAAGGCTAGAATAGTATCTCCAACGTACCCAATAACGTACTCCATTCCAACTGAAATTAACAATAAGTTGTGATGCCACACCCCATACCATCACACTTCCACCCTCAAACTGTCGACGTTGAGTAAATCAGAGACCCTAAAAGATCTTATTTTATGGTCTGGGAGTAAAGCAAGCGCTGCTGAAACGTTTTCCCGTACGCCCGTAGACCCCTGCGTGACCATCAGAGTTGCCCAGATGACACCTGTAAGCAGTTTACTGTCCCAGTCTTGTTTTCTAAGCCCCAGATTCCGTCTCTACCAAGCCACAGCTGCCTGACTGACGCGGGCGTATTGCTGGACGTTGGGGCCGGATGTTGTGCTTCTTACCCAGTTTCGTACTGTTCTGGCACTTATTGATCTCAACCCAGGAATTGTCCAAGCTGTTTATGTGGCAGTTTGGTATCGATTACATGGATGCACAATACGGATATGGTTGTCCTGTTGACGCGACGTCACACATGGACGACCGGCCCGTGGCAAGTCATGAGTGTTGCCCTGTCCAAAGAAATGATATTGTGTGTTTATAGCATACCCACGGCACATAGACGTTGATTTTCATCAAGCCATGGCATTGCTAAGGGTTATTTATGGATAAACAAAAGTGTTTATATGAGCACCTGATAGCTAAACAATCATTGTGTTCGCTGTTCATAGCAGGGTAATATTTTTCATTACATTCTCCCATGGGAGAGGTGATGAAGCGTGTGATCCCTACAAGATGTCAATGTATTGATTTAATGTGAGCCACGTGTGATCTTATTAAACTCTCAGGACTGTCAGAAGAACCTGCAGCCAGGTGAAGGGAAATGAATAACCTAGTGACTAAATGAGAAGATGTCAGCTTGTATAATAGTGTTTTGCTACGCAAAATCCTGATAGCGCCACAAGGTTAATGTGGTCGTATGAGCCTTGATGACAAAGGTGTCAAAATAGTGGAGACTTAATGGTAACCTGTGAGCTTGTGTTCTGCTGAGCCAGGCCCTTGCACCACAGCATATGTGAACATACATAATAGTGTTCTGCTGAGCCAGGCCCTTGCATCACTGCATATGTGAACATACATAATAGTGTTCTGCTGAGCCAGGCCCTTGCACCACAGCATATGTGAACATACATAATAGTGTTCTGCTGAGCCAGGCCCTTGCATCACTGCATATGTGAACATACATAATAGTGTTCTGCTGAGCCAGGCCCTTGCATCACTGCATATGTGAACATACATAATAGTGTTCTGCTCAGCCAGGCCCTTGCACCACAGCATATGTGAACATACATAATAGTGTTCTGCTGAGCCAGGCCCTTGCACCACAGCATATGTGAACATACATAATAGTGTTCTGCTGAGCCAGGCCCTTGCATCACTGCATATGTGAACATACACAATAGTGTTCTGCTGAGCCAGGCCCTTGCACCACAGCATATGTGAACATACACAATAGTGTTCTGCTGAGCCAGGCCCTTGCACCACAGCATATGTGAACATACATAATAGTGTTCTGCTGAGCCAGGCCCTTGCATCACTGCATATGTGAACATACACAATAGTGTTCTGCTGAGCCAGGCCCTTGCACCACAGCATATGTGAACATACACAATAGTGTTCTGCTGAGCCAGGCCCTTGCACCACAGCATATGTGAACATACACAATAGTGTTCTGCTGAGCCAGGCCCTTGCACCACAGCATATGTGAACATACATAAAAAGTGTTCTGCTGAGCCAGGCCCTTGCACCACAGCATATGTGAACATACATAAAAAGTGTTCTGCTGAGCCAGGCCCTTGCATCACAGCATATGTGAACATACATTATAGTGTTCTGCTGAGCCAGGCCCTTGCATCACTGCACATGTGAACATACACAATAGTGTTCTGCTGAGCCAGGACCTTGCATCACTGCATATGTGAACATACATAATAGTGTTCTGCTGAGCCAGGCCCTTGCACCACAGCATATGTGAACATACATAATAGTGTTCTGCTGAGCCAGGCCCTTGCATCACTGCATATGTGAACATACACAATAGTGTTCTGCTGAGCCAGGCCCTTGCACCACAGCATATGTGAACATACACAATAGTGTTCTGCTGAGCCAGGCCCTTGCACCACAGCATATGTGAACATACATAATAGTGTTCTGCTGAGCCAGGCCCTTGCATCACTGCATATGTGAACATACACAATAGTGTTCTGCTGAGCCAGGCCCTTGCACCACAGCATATGTGAACATACACAATAGTGTTCTGCTGAGCCAGGCCCTTGCACCACAGCATATGTGAACATACATAAAAAGTGTTCTGCTGAGCCAGGCCCTTGCACCACAGCATATGTGAACATACATTATAGTGTTCTGCTGAGCCAGGCCCTTGCATCACTGCACATGTGAACATACACAATAGTGTTCTGCTGAGCCAGGACCTTGCGTCACTGCATATGTGAACATACATAATAGTGTTCTGCTGAGCCAGGCCCTTGCAACACAGCATATGTGAACATAAAGCAATCTGAACTCAATATTTCACACGGTGGAAAATCTATGATCATCATGTTTTAGTACAGTAATATGCACATAAAAACATTCATGCATACCTTTGATATCCGAAACGATACAAAACGGTAACTTTCAAACACTTTGGAATCTATTCAGACATTTTTGAAACTTTGACAATCAGAAAAAAAGTCCCATAAAAAACCCATCGAAATCCCCTGGAGTCAAGCTTCTGAACCCTGTCACCCATCCAACTACTTAACTTAGTCTGATTTGTTACCTGTGTGCTGTACATGACACCATAATCCACCATATTTTGTTTTCAAATAAACAAGAAGGCTCATAAATATCACCAATTTTATTCATTGTAAAATATATGAGACACTAAAATGTATCAAACAATAAAATAGTATAACCATATATCAGTTACAGTCAATAGGACTAGTTTCTAGGACAAACATATATAGCATAGGACATATTGGCAGGAATACAGCATCATTCACTCTCATCAAACCTGTAGTTTGTTTTGTTGTAATAATGCTGAACACAATATGGTCAAACCAATGAATTCAGAAAGTAAATAATTCTGAATTTCTTCTCCAACGACAAAAGCTCTCCACTCTGATAGGCCAGAATATGAAATCTATGGGATATGATGATAAAATATTCTGGACGGATTGATGCTACATGTTCATAAACTGAGTGTGATTTAGCTATTTCAAATACAATAACAAACAACGCATAACATAAAAAAATGTATGTTAACGGCACATTACTGCACGAGAAATGTCTGACTAGATCTCCACTAGATACATGTATGATATCAACATTCAACTTCAAAACTCAATAAAATATGCATGTAGGTTTGGAAACAGTGTTGAATATAAAAGTTTTGCATAGCTTGTCAACAAGACTGTCTAGTCACAACATAAATATTTAGTCACAAATCTTTGCATAGATCACAAAAGTAACATGAATGGTCACAAAAATATTTCAGTGAATTTGACTAAAAGTATGCATATAAATAATCCTTGTAATACATTCTCAAGAAATTTCAATTCTGACTGTCAAAATATTGTTCCTTAAATATTAAAGGTAAACTTTAAACTGCTTTCTACCATTTCTTTGTTTCCTTAATTCCAGATATGATCTTTACTGTATTGAATTATAATTTACCATTATTTGTATAAAACATTTCCAATCGCTTCACATCTTGATTAACAGGATACAAAACAACATGTGTGACAAAAGTTTAATCATCAGAGTGGTGTGCAATGGCATAGTGTCGTGTTGGGCCAATGACACCTGCATCTGATTAATGTGTCTCAAGTTTGGACACTGCTGCTTTCCCCACCACAAATCTCCACAAGAAATAGAAATTGAAACTAAGATAACAGTTTTAAATATTTGGCACAACATGGACTGAACAATAACAATTATTTTGTACATATTTGATCATGAAGCTCGCTGACTATATTATGATGAATAATAAAATGAGACAAATATAAGGATGTACATATGAAAGTTCTTGATTGTACACAACACTTGTGCAGTTGATTTTATGACCTCATACATAACACAGTTTATGTATTCAAAGTCAAAACAGTATCCTATCAAAACTTTGATCAAGAAAATACAAAGTAATATAAAAAACATTTCCTCCAAACATAAAAGGTTTTGAATAGAACAATCTTACTAAAGAAATCAATTCAGTATAGAATGAATGTTCTTATTCTAGTTCATGTTTCGCAAAAACTCCTGCTCCAGTTGAGAGACACAGCATGAAGACTACTGACCAGAGTAACAGGTCCTGTTTCAGTAAGCTGTGGTTTCCTTGCAGGCTTGCTGCAGGGGTGGGAACGAACGTAGTGTAACGGGCCCTGTTTCAGTAAGCTGTGGTTTCCTTGCAGGCTTGCTGCAGGGGTGGGAACGAACGTACAGTAATGGGCCCTGTTTCAGTAAGCTGTGGTTTCCTTGCAGGCTTGCTGCAGGGGTGGGAACGAACGTACAGTAATGGGTCCTGTTTCAGTAAGCTGTGGTTTCCTTGCAGGCTTGCTGCAGGGGTGGGAACGAACGTAGGGCTGATTTACACCACTTAATGCTTCAGCTTTTTGACAAACATTTGAAACCCAAGTATGATGCTGACATTCTCACCAGGAATAATCAGACCCTAATACATTTTTGAAAATGAAATCTCAGCATCTTAGGCCACTGTGCCCATGTCCTTTTTCCTGGTCTACATGACAAGTGATTCCATGTCAATGATACTGCCATGTCATGAATGGTAATGAACTGTATTTGAGCACTTGTATCACAACTCCTGTTCCTGGATGACGTTCTCCTCCAAAATGCCCGCCTGCTCCAGGTCCTCTATCTCCGGATTATCCAGAGTCAAATCCTCTAGCATCAAGGCAGGTGACAAACCACCAGATCCCTTCCCCTTCCCTCGGGACTTGGTTTTCCGGAGATTCCGCTTCCCAGATGGACGTCGACCAAAGTGAGCAGCATCCTGCTCCGAACCGGAACTGGATTCTGCTGCAATATTTCCACACAGGTCCCCTCTCTGAAGGACTCTCTCTGGTGGAAGTTTAAACTGTCTTTGTTTCTGGCTGCCCACAGACAAGGATTTATTGGAGTCAAAGTGAGCATGTTCATCTAAAGTTGTCTGTATGAATGTGGGTTTAGGAGGGAGTTCTGGTTTGATTGTTGGTTGTTTCACACTTCCAGTCCTCTCTATGCTGCCAGACTGGCCAGACGACGAGTCTGTTCTCCTGTGAACCTTCTCACTTTCTGAGCTCTGGGGACTGGCATTCTCTGATGATGAAGATGGTTTACCTGATTTCCCCAACCTACTGGATGGGCTTTTGCTGAGCAGAAGATTACTGACAGGTTTAGGTGGCACAGGAGGTCCGACCTTCACCTTTGGTCTTGTGTCCCCTGACCTCTTGTTATGAGGTGACTCTGGACTTGATGACCCTGCCTCTGGATGTATCCCTGATGGCGAGGCCAGACTTGGTGGGCTCCTCACATCTGACCTTGACCTTTCTGGACATATTGGTGAAGCTCCAGATTTAGGCTTTGGTTTTGTTAGACTGGCAACTGATGAAAGAAACATATGTCCAATTAGTTCCAGGTCATCAAGATAATTATAATACCAAGGAATAACCAAGGCACACACGAAGGTAGGACACTATGATAAGTAAGAATTTAATGTAATGTAGGTTAGGGTCACAGTTAATTATCATTGCATCTAAAGCTTTGTAAGCTTCTTAATCAAATAACCGTGACATAGACCTACCTAAATCCTTAGTTTTTGGCAACTCAAGGTGTGGCAGCTTATGACTTCCATTAGAGGCTGATGATGGTGAACGCTCCACACTTCTACCCTGCAGTGCTGCAGTGATGCCAGGATTCTGGTTGCTAAGCAGCTGGGTTGTGCCACCATGCTCCTGTCTCTGCATCTGTAGCTGTCTGAAGATCTCCAGTTCAAGGTGAGACCTGCAACACAGGAAAAGTTATGGTTAGGACAAACCATATTTTACTATATAAAACCTATAATTTTATTCTTATCATACCTTCTGATCTGAATAAATTAGTTGTGTTTAATGCCCCTTTGAACAGTATTTCAGATTAGGTATGGCGTGTCAGCTTCATGTTGGCGAAAATCCTGAAGTGCAGGTCTTAGATGTTAACCACTTTCATGAGACCACAGAGCATGGGCATGAAACGGGCAAAACTGTAGGATTCTACCATGCCTGAGGGATGCAACTCTGCCCCGAGAGAGCTGGTGCCATAGACAATTTGGCTATGCATGATACACATTTTCTAAGTTGGTAAACCAATAAAGTTTAAGGAAGAAGTATATTAAAAGACCAGGCTATGAGTAAACAATTGGATTCTCCAGAACTAAGATAAATGCAATAAATATTCTTCAATTTCTCGATTTTTCTTTCTTCAAATAAATCTGACGATCAACAGAAACAAATCTATTCGATTTCTGAAAATCGGAATCTGGACTCAGATCTCAGTGACTACAGAGATTGTACAATGATAGAACTGAACACTTCAAGCACAAAGGCATCTCAACCACCACCCTTAGATATATAAGAACATGTTACTTACATGTTACTCAGTTACTTTTGCCTGTGAATATACGTGATGATTTCAGCAACGTCTGACTCACCTGAGCTGTTTCTCCTTCTCCTGGGACAACACATCCGCACCAATGCTGTCTAGTTTGAGCAGCTGTGCCAGGTATGGCTCGTTAGCATACAGCTTGTCTTCAATCTTCTGTACCCTCAGCTCCAGGCGGTCTGTCCCCACACCTGCTTGATCCTGGAATAGAACAATGGCTTTCTGTTGAAGCATGAAACAACAGGAACTGAAAGCAGTGTTTTCACTTGGATGCTAAAAATACATAAAACCTGTTATTTCATGGACTTGTACGCTGCACTCAGCAATATTCAGCTGTACCATGGTTATCAACCTCTTACACGTCTATGTATGGCTGCTGCGTACAATAAACTGTATCAAACAGAGCTCATGATATTCAAGTGAGCGATTAAATGTTACTTTTTACGTGAAGTCGGCAGCAATATTATCTGGGCCTGCAAGTATTAAAGTCTGTGCCAGGCAATCCAGTGCTTGGTAGCATGAGCAATAATGCATTCTGTCACTGAACAGTATCATACCATTGAACATGTCACACACTGGTACCATCCATTCTTCATTAGTCAGCTGTTTTGACAAGCAAGGGGGAGTGGGGATCAGTCTGCGCCAGAATTACACACTGAGACGATGATGATGAATTGGGGATCACTCTGCCACACAATCTCCACAGAGAGACAAGTATAGGGTTCTGGTGACCACTCGGCCACACAATCTCCACAGGGAGACAAGTATAGGGTTCTGGTGACCACTCGGCCACACAATCTCCACAGGGAGACAAGTATAGGGTTCTGGTGACCACCACACTGCCTCACAGTCTCCACAGGGAGACAAGTATAGGGTTCTGGTGATCACTCGGCCACACAATCTCCACAGGGAGACAAGTATAGGGTTCTGGTGACCACTCGGCCACACAATCTCCACAGGGAGACAAGTATAGGGTTCTGGTGACCACTCGGCCACACAATCTCCACAGGGAGACAAGTATAGGGTTCTGGTGACCACTCGGCCACACAATCTCCACAGGGAGACAAGTATAGGGTTCTGGTGATCACTCGGCCACACAATCTCCACAGGGAGACAAGTATAGGGTTCTGGTGACCACTCGGCCACACAATCTCCACAGGGAGACAAGTATAGGGTTCTGGTGACCACCACACTGCCTCACAGTCTCCAAGGGGAGACAAGTATAGGGTTCTGGTGATCACTCGGCCACACAGTCTCCACAGGGAGACAAGTATAGGGTTCTGGTGACCACTCGGCCACACAATCTCCACAGGGAGACAAGTATAGGGTTCTGGTGACCACCACACTGCCTCACAGTCTCCACAGGGAGACAAGTATAGGGTTCTGGTGACCACTCGGCCTCACAGTCTCCACAGGGAGACAAGTATAGGGTTCTGGTGACCACTCGGCCACACAATCTCCACAGGGAGACAAGTATAGGGTTCTGGTGACCACCACACTGCCTCACAGTCTCCAAGGGGAGACAAGCGTGTGGTACTGGGGATCAAGTCTTCCCTGGAATTCCAATGAGGACAATATTGGAGTCCGATTCTGCCCTAATACCTATAGAAGGAAGGGGTTTTGACAAACATACACTTAGGACCAATTCTGCTCAACCAATGAAATCTGTTTATTCCATGTGTATTCCTCACCTCTGATCCCCCGCCGCTAGATATTCCATCATCCCCTGCTCCGTGACTGGCGTCCGTGGAATCTGTGAGGTAACCCTGTGGTTTCTCCGGTAGGCTGCTGGAGCCAGCCAGGTTGTTCATCCTGAACAGCAGCTCATCTACCTGGTACTCGATCTCCGCCATGGTGAACTCCTGCAACCACACATGCAAGTAAGTCACATACTGAGACATCTATTGTTTAACTACTTTACAGATCTGCCAACCACACATGCAAGGTAAGTCACATACTGAGACATCTATTGTTTAACTACTTTACAGATCTGCCAACCACACATGCAAGGTAAGTCACATACTGAGACATCTATTGTTTAACTACTTTACAGATCTGCCAACCACACATGCAAGGTAAGTCACATACTGAGACATCTATTGTTTAACTACTTTACAGATCTGCCAACCACACATGCAAGGTAAGTCACATACTGAGACATCTATTGTTTAACTACTTTACAGATCTGCCAACCACACATGCAAGGTAAGTCACATACTGAGACATCTATTGTTTAACTACTTTACAGATCTGCCAACCACACATGCAAGGTAAGTCACATACTGAGACATCTATTGTTTAACTACTTTACAGATCTGCCAACCACACATGCAAGGTAAGTCACATACTGAGACATCTATTGTTTAACTACTTTACAGATCTGCCAACCACACATGCAAGGTAAGTCACATACTGAGACATCTATTGTTTAACTACTTTACAGATCTGCCAACCACACATGCAAGTAAGTCACATACTGAGACATCTATTGTTTAACTACTTTACAGATCTGCCAACCACACATGCAAGGTAAGTCACATACTGAGACATCTATTGTTTAACTACTTTACAGATCTGCCAACCACACATGCAAGGTAAGTCACATACTGAGACATCTATTGTTTAACTACTTTACAGATCTGCCAACCACACATGCAAGGTAAGTCACATACTGAGACATCTATTGTTTAACTACTTTACAGATCTGCCAACCACACATGCAAGGTAAGTCACATACTGAGACATCTATTGTTTAACTACTTTACAGATCTGCCAACCACACATGCAAGGTAAGTCACATACTGAGACATCTATTGTTTAACTACTTTACAGATCTGCCAACCACACATGCAAGGTAAGTCACATACTGAGACATCTATTGTTTAACTACTTTACAGATCTGCCAACCACACATGCAAGGTAAGTCACATACTGAGACATCTATTGTTTAACTACTTTACAGATCTGCCAACCACACATGCAAGGTAAGTCACATACTGAGACATCTATTGTTTAACTACTTTACAGATCTGCCAACCACACATGCAAGGTAAGTCACATACTGAGACATCTATTGTTTAACTACTTTACAGATCTGCCAACCACACATGCAAGGTAAGTCACATACTGAGACATCTATTGTTTAACTACTTTACAGATCTGCCAACCACACATGCAAGGTAAGTCACATACTGAGACATCTATTGTTTAACTACTTTACAGATCTGCCAACCACACATGCAAGGTAAGTCACATACTGAGACATCTATTGTTTAACTACTTTACAGATCTGCCAACCACACATGCAAGGTAAGTCACATACTGAGACATCTATTGTTTAACTACTTTACAGATCTGCCAACCACACATGCAAGGTAAGTCACATACTGAGACATCTATTGTTTAACTACTTTACAGATCTGCCAACCACACATGCAAGTAAGTCACATACTGAGACATCTATTGTTTAACTACTTTACAGATCTGCCAACCACACATGCAAGGTAAGTCACATACTGAGACATCTATTGTTTAACTACTTTACAGATCTGCCAACCACACATGCAAGGTAAGTCACATACTGAGACATCTATTGTTTAACTACTTTACAGATCTGCCAACCACACATGCAAGGTAAGTCACATACTGAGACATCTATTGTTTAACTACTTTACAGATCTGCCAACCACACATGCAAGGTAAGTCACATACTGAGACATCTATTGTTTAACTACTTTACAGATCTGCCAACCACACATGCAAGTAAGTCACATACTGAGACATCTATTGTTTAACTACTTTACAGATCTGCCAACCACACATGCAAGGTAAGTCACATACTGAGACATCTATTGTTTAACTACTTTACAGATCTGCCAACCACACATGCAAGGTAAGTCACATACTGAGACATCTATTGTTTAACTACTTTACAGATCTGCCAACCACACATGCAAGGTAAGTCACATACTGAGACATCTATTGTTTAACTACTTTACAGATCTGCCAACCACACATGCAAGGTAAGTCACATACTGAGACATCTATTGTTTAACTACTTTACAGATCTGCCAACCACACATATCATGTATAAAATGCAAATGTTAAGTTTCCATTCTTGCCTTGTTCACTCATTTCAATAATAAAAAGATAAAAGTAGGTAAATGTTGGAAGGCAGGTTACCCTTTCACTTTTCATTAAAACTAATTTTTCTTCCATTAAATACAACTTTTTTCAAAATAAAAAATTATTCATAGTTTTTTAACCAACTCAAACAAAAAAATTATCATTCAGGCAAAATTAGTCCAATTGCCACTTTGGAATCTATAATGATAATAATCAGGACTGGGATGAATGCAAATTTACGACCTGGGTACCCGACCCCCTATTACCCGACCCTAACTGGGTACTCGCAGTCGGTCTCAAGAGTTGGGTTTTACAGGAGCCATGGCAAAAACTATTTAAATACACGTGTAAAACATTCTGATCATGCATGCACTGAACTTGACTAAATCTTTATCATTATTTTAACATAAAAATGTCAGAATGAATGTGTGCATGGTCAGAAAAAAATGCGAACATTTGTGACTTGTAGATTTTTGTCATTTAACAATATATCACGTGACTAAGCACGGGTCCAGGTAGTCATGTGGGTACCGGGTCCTACTCAGGACCCACCTGACCCCAGTACCCCAGTAACCTGTCTCAGCCCTAATAATAATCAACATAACTTATGCATATGAAGATGAGGAAGCTGTGAAGAAGGGGAGACAACTCACAGGAGGCAGGACATTCTCTGGCTCCTCGATGGGCTGCACTCTCTGGATGCCAGAACACAGCAGCAGCCTCTGGTACAGACACTTGATGCTGTCAACAATCCCCATCATGGCAATGTCCCCTTGCTTGTACACCTTCAGCCGGCGAGACATCACTGCAACCATCTGACAACATCGGAAGAAAAACAGTTCAGCTTAACATTAAGGGGTCTGAGATCAGTCAAATTCTGAGTGAGTGAACGAATATGGTTTTATACAATTAGTAGTAATATCCCACCTGTATTAGAGCAGGGGACACCAAGAATGGGCATCGTTGTAACCATGTGGGGAACTGAGCCTATGTTTACTGCATGACAAGCAAGCACTTTAACCACTAGGCTACCCTGAAGGGATGTCAGGATTCACCGATTGTACCAATGCATCGGTAGATAATTCTCACGATACGATACGAGATGTAAATTTATATCGATACAAAATTTTATTGAAATTGGTATCCATTTGTTCCCGTACCGATTGATTTTTTATTCGAATCAAAATGTCATCATGTTTTCTGAATTTGACACATACAAAAACTTGTTAGTTTCCGACACTTCTAAGAATTATTATTTTACAAAATAATCTACTGGTAGTGATTAGAACACATAATTGTGAATGTGATATGTAATTAAAAAATTTGCTTCTAAATTTACGCATAAAAGGTCGGTATTGCTGTATCGAGATACATATCGTATCTTGACCTCAAAATCGAAATATGTATCGTATCGTGAGGTACCTGTATCGTGACACCCCCAATACCCTGCTGCCTTTAAGTTTGAACCAGGTACTAATTGGTAACATTTGCCAGTCATGCACACATTAAAATTGCTACAACTCTATGACCTATTTTCGTCAGTGTGTACACAAGAAAATGTTCCTGAAACATATTCTGCCTTGGAATCCTCATGAGAAAAGGGGACATAAGGTAGCAAAATATCAAAATTACAATCACAAATTTGATGAATTACAGATTTCTATTCAAAACTTTCCCTCCACTTACATAGCTTGTGAGCAGTCCAACGCCAAAGACAAGATAGCTGAATACAAATATCAGCCACCAGGGGGAGCTGTTGACCTCCAGGTCAGGTGAAGCGTGTATCCTCACCATCAATGCTGTCATTGACCACAGTCCAAACCAGGCGTTCCTCAGCCCAAGAGAGACAGAGCCAAACAGAACCACTCCCAAACCCGTGAAGGCACACAGGATAAAGACATACAGGGCCTGGAAAACAGATCTCTATAGTAACTCAACATACCAACATGACATCATGCATTCCCAATATTACTTTCTTAAATACTTGGTTAAATGACCTGTTGACCCATTAGTGGACATTGAAGTAATAAAAATTTCATATATTTCTACACTAGTTTCTCCCCATAGTGTCTGTCAGGGAAAGAATTAATTCTTTTTTGTGGATGTTTTTTTTTCTATCCAACAAAAATTACACTTTTCAGGGGAATTACAGTTAAAGGTTGACAGTTCTGATCATCACATTTTCACTCTGTATGAGGACAACATCTACATCTTCTTGAGTAAAAAAACTGTCAACTTAAGATACTCAACAGCTCTGCAGCATTAAGTAAGGGTTGTTTCTCAAGAACATCTCTTTGAGGATGTCCTCATGTCCTGTTTTTCACAAACAGATTGGGGATGGAATTAACATGTTCATCCTCATTAAACTTATGTATGTCAGCTGTCAGAACTGTGACCCTTGTTCATACCATGAAGAGGATGATCTCCTTCCGTGCTCGTCTGTAGATGTTGCTGAACTTGGCACACACTGTGATGTATCTCAGGAGTGGCACAAACTTCACAATGATGAAGAACAACAGCAGTCCCACTTCAGCTCTCAGGATCTACAGGCAAATCAGGCACTGGTAAGCTTCTGCCATTCAACACTATACACATCAACATGTGAAGTAAAATAATATCTGTCAATGGTTAAACGTGTTCGGATGTAAGGATCTTTCTTGTGTAGCTGATATGGCTGAGTACTGATGGAACTTAAACTACTTAAATAGTCTTGTGACAGTTAAAAACAGCATTGAGACACAATGGCACCAGCATTGCAATGTGTTCTAAGCATCTCTAACAACAATGCTATCAACTAGCTTTATTTGATATGGTGATAGGGTGAACACGTTCACCATAAGGTGCAGTAGATTGTTGGGAACTTGGAGATCTAAGGGAGATAACTCTTCTAGCCAGGTGTAGATGTAAACTAGAATGAGTTCTGACTTAAAAAGTTTATGGTACTAACAAGTGCTGGAGATTATGGATATGTTTTGTATTGTCTTACAACTATCCAAAAAAGTCCAAGCATGGTATCGATGTCAATTGTCAATCTCTTAGCTTTTCAATCAAACATAATTTGCCACTGTCATAATGCATCAATAGTTGGATCAACTGTTTCACCCCTAATAGCTACAAGCATAATATAATATTCTTGTGTTTATTACTCATGAAAATGTTTTAGGAAAATAGCATCTTGTGCAAGGAATCAAATTGTCAATGTCCACACACCTCATCCCAGAGTGCCAGGAAGGAGACATTGATGAACTCCTCGTAAAAGGTGTTCCGGAGGTCCTCCACGATGTCGGCCACCAACACAAAGCGGAACACGTAGCACACAACATAGGTCAAGGACAGCAGGCCAAAGGTAAACTAGAATAGATAAAATATTCAAGAGACTAGATTAAAGTTACTTTCCCAACACATTGAATATTCCATCAAAGCAACATCATAATGGTATACTCCTGGTTTTAACATCAGGGTGGAGGAGTATGGTTTCATGAACATTTAGCAACACTCCTGGCATATGACATGTAGAGAGTGAACTCTTTGATCACTTGCTGTGTACCCAACAGCCTATTTCGACCTCAACTTCTGATGAACACGAGACTGGGCCCATAACACTCATGACATGAAAGTTATTGCCATTATTCCCATAATTTCACTGTGTAGACTTACGATAGAGAACATTTACTCACATTGTTGAATACCTGGGCCAGTCAGTCTTAATGTGAACCTGAGCATAATTCGGAATGTTGTCAGTGATTAAGAATATTAACTGCTACTGATCTGGGCAGAAACACTCCTCACCTCCAAGTAGTTCCACAGGTTGTTGAAGTATTTTGCTTGATTTCGGACAATCTCACAAAGTTCACATCTTATCTTCATCAGTGTCAGAACCACAAACACCAACTGAAAACAGCACACAAATACTCATCAATTCCACATATATGCTGTACACAGAGGAAGAATTTATTTAAAATCTTACATCTGATTCAATACCTCTCTTCTGTCCATACACTATTTATTATTAAGCAGCTATTTGGTTCAAGTATGATCAAACAGTCTTACTGTTAGTATGTGGACCTACTCAGCCCCTATGAATTTCAATAGGGTATCTGTTGAAATAGCTCACAATTAGCATGTAGGCCTACGCTGTACAGGAACTGCAATGTGTATTGAAAATAACAAATTGCCAAAATTCTGACAAAGCAACACTCCTAATTATGTTGCCACTTTCTGATTAAGATGAACACTATGTCTCACCTCACAGGCCAATACACAGTTGTCCCAGACACTGATGTAGCAGAATACCCTTGTCGCCATGACGATGGGATACGGGTCAGCTCCCCCTGTTGGTGGAAACTCGAGCAGTAGTGTGACTGAACTGAAGAGGTTTGTTGGAACATTGAAGAGGGTGAGCTCCACGATGACTGCTCGAGTCTGAACATCCAGCCAGCTGGACTCCTCCAACTCACGCAGTTGTCTGTACGCCTCGGACCTGAAGCAGTAACATTCCCGTCAACAAGTCGTCAAATTTCAATTCCAGTGTTTGTCAGTCAACAAGTAATCAGAAATTCACACTGCATGTCGTCCTAATATGTCCCCTTTACCATCTTTTGCTTCTAATGGCATAAACAGATACTGATTTATTTAGAAAATTTGTAAAATAAAATTTGTAAAATTCCATGTATTCTCTTTGTCATGAATTTTGTGTTTTACAACTGGAATAAAATCATTAATAACTATGACCTATAATATCAGAAATTTTCAAAACATATTTTGAAATTTGAATAAGGCTAAAGAATAATGTTTTGTGCCTTAATGTCAGTCTAATGGGAGAGATCCAAATATTCCGAGCCATGCTCCCTACCTGTTCCGTGACAGCTGGATAGTGGAGCCGGTTGGGTCATAGGTGCCATGTTGTCCCCACAACAAAAAGCTGTAGGGGGTGGGATCCGTCCAGGAGGAGTTGACTCCCACGATGCTGTTGTCACGCCTGCTGCTGCTGTACTGATACCGACACGGTGATGTTGTGGTGACGTATCTGATGCTGCTGCAGTCTTCCTGGCCCACTCGTAACTGTCGGACATGCACGTCACCGATCAGGTAACTGTTGAGGTGACCGATGGCCATCTGTAGATGGAGAGTAAGGTGATTTATCTAGTACAATTAATGAGGAATATATACAGCAATGCAGTGGTGGATATGTTTTACAGCTTATAACAAGTATTGGGTATTTGTGGACCCCCACAGGGGCATCATACAGAAGATGGCAAGAGTGTCTATGAAGGAGTTGGTAGTTTCTGATATTAGAGTTGACATGTGTTTGTGCATACCTGTTTGTGTGGTTGAGTGGGTGTGACGGACACACTCTGACTGTACACACCGTCCAACAGCGTCATCCGACTCCACTCGAACCACTCCCCACGAGTCTGGATCTGGGAGAAGGGTAGCTGACCGGAACTGCAGCACAAATTTCACAATATTCATCCGAGGTATATCGGTGTCTCCATTAGAAAAGGAGTGGTACGTGATATGCACCTACATTCCTACACATTTGCACCTACAATGTGTTCAGCAATAACTTGATTTAACCTTTTGTTACTATTCCAGAAGCATTGCTCTGTTAATGTTAATTGCATTGAACTATTCAGTGTTACAAGTATTGAGTACTGAGTGCAAGTAGCTTCATACTGCAGCCATCAACATCCCAGACACATAACAGGAAGCAGTAATCGTGCCTAGGACAGGCAGATCGGTGGTTGATAGCAAGAGCAATGATGAATGTGTTGGGGTACGACGTACCAATGGGACCTGATCCTCATACAACAAACAAGGGTCCTGCTTCCCTACTCGGCCCCAGAATCTCCAGGTTACATCTTTCACAGAAATGACCAAGATGACTTTCAAATATTTATAAATAAAATGTGTCATCAACACCTTTTTTCAGTACAGGACTACTAGATATACTTACTTTACAAAAGCATCCTTGATGGCCTGGTTGCAGTAGAACGGCGATGCTGTGTCTCTCCCGTACGCCATGATAGTCAACAGCGGGAACATCACGGAGAACACCACACTATCACTGGAACACATGGCAGCCATAACTACATGCACTATCAGCCAACATTACAACTGTCATTCCAGTCATCATGTGCAAACTTGATGTATACATTTTACTGTCCTGCATACTACTAAGTGGCACTGATTTCATGTTAGACAATGACTGTATGCATGATTTCATTGCAAAATAGAGCTATTATTTCAAGGCTCATTTTCTCAAACCTGACCTTGCCATAGCAATACAGTAAAACATCTCGATAATTGGAAGCACTTGTGGCAATAATTCTGGACAGGAAAATCGAATGATCAATGATGAAATGGGTGTTTAATTTGAAAATGTACAGGCAATCAAGTATTACCAAAAGAAATAAACCCAAAATATAAAGTCAAGGTGAGTGAATGCGAAGCATTTAGGTCAGTTTTAGTAATATTTCAGCCATTCCACAAGGGACACAAGAAAAAGGGTTCATGATTTGTAACATGGAATTCAACCTTGATCTTCAGTATGATGAGCAAATGCTTATACCACAGGGCTACCCTACTATCTGTTAACCATGATATTGTTCTGACACCGTGGTGTCTGACGCTCTGCAGCTTTAACAAGCCAGTGAAAGCTATCTACCTGAAGAGGCCCAGCGTCTTCTTCTCTCTGATGATCTTCTTCCTTGCTTCAATCAACGTCTTTTCCTGAGGGGGCCGGGCAAACCTCAGGTAGCGGCACCTCTGTCTAGCTGCCACGCCCTGAAAGTAAGCAATGACACATTGATATATACTTCATGTATCGATAGGTGCTTCAAATGCTCACATACTCTTCATGACATCAGGGTGTTGAATACAGAAGTCATGTTTGTAGATCACATTAATCAGATGTTATGTCTTGAAAACTAATTCAGTGGCGGAGGGCATCTGGGGCATCTGGTCTAATCATATTTTAGTATACAGATCAAAGCTTTCAAGGAATGAGTTTCTTTTTTCGCCCTTACAGCTGTATACAGCAGCTTGTTTCTACTGGGAGCTGGACCAGACAGCCCTGCTGGAATAGTATGGCTGAACTAATGTTGATGCAAAGTTAACTTTTAACTCACTCACCCAATGACATGCACTTGCCCTGGAATCAAGGGGAGACAAGAATGGCATATTAGCAACTATATGAATATCTTACCCTCTCAAGTTCTTCCCACTCCTCACACTCCACCTCCCGCTGTTTGCGGCGGCGGGCCAACTCATTGTCCATGCCGTAGAAGCCGTCATCGTAGTGGTCGAGGACACACGGATCCTGGCGATGCTTCATGGCCGTGTACACTACTGTCAGCAGGATCTGCAGCAGCAACAACATCAGTTCACAAACAGCCACACATTTGTTCCAAACAATGAAAGCAAACTGACAAACTAGTAAATTTCCCTTCACTGAAAGTGTTATAATCCTTGAGAAATATGAGTATTCTTGTATCAATGAAAGTTCATGGTTACCTCTCTGTACCGAAAGAATACCAGAACATGTACACACTGGATGAGTTCACAAGGATGTATGATGTATGGATGCCTCGCAGAAAAATTGATTCAAGACTTGGGAAGTAACGAGACTGTTTTCACAATAGTTTCAGTGAAGTTTGTGCTAAGATAATCTGCAGCATTGGAATGCACAATATTTTCTACAATCTTTTTCAAGGTTTCAACTGAGAGAGAGCATATTGAGCATATGTGGGAATTGTATGCCAGACACCGAGGTGAGACAACTACTAGACAATGTGAGATACACAACTGGACTCACCAGGAATGGCTGTGCTATGAAGATGCACATCATGAAGCTGAAGTACAGGGACTGAAGCCACATGGTGCTCTTGGTCTTCCCGAACCTACAACAGACAATACCACATTAACTCACTGGTGGAACATTGTGTTGGCTTTAGCCCATCGTGTATCAGGATTTCAAGCTTATATTCACACTGACTGATTTTATCTTATTAACATAATATTTCTGTTTTAATGTTATAAGACAATGTTTTATGAAAACATAAGACTCATGCAAATATGTTTGAATTGCTAACAGCATGGATCTAGCAGCAGTACCTAGAAGCAGTCTAGCAGGTCTAGATACACCCCTGGAACTCGTGTCACCAAGTGCTGTCTGGAACAAACAGATGATGCAGACACAAGCGAACTCACCTGAAGCCATATAGCACCGTGATGCCAGCACAGCCAACTGAGATAACGGCACATAGTGTCCATGCAATATAGCGGCACCAAAATGGCAGGAAGACTCGCTGACTGGAATGGAGTCGGTGCTGATCTGAAAGTAAATCCAATATACTGCATTAAGAATTGATAATCATTTTTCAGTATTCATGGTAAATATGTTATGAGTACAGTGTGTTACAAAATAAATTATCAAGTGAACCCAGTCCTCAGCGTGAGGGGCGAACGCTTTAACCACTTGGCTACCCAACCACCCCTTCAAACCAAAAGAAGCTAAAAGATGTTACTTGTTGTTTCACTGCCTGGCACTCGGCATTAAGGGAATAAAACAATGACTGGAGTGGGTCTGGCACTATAAAACCGCCATTAGTCTGGAACTGGTACAAACAGTACATGCATGCACATCACAATGAAAGTGCAAGAATCTTGAACGAGATGTTAAACCCCACTTTACCTCACCTACACTGGTATCCGAGCACAAACTCACTTATGCTGCATGAATCAGATACTACAGTTTTGCTACTAATTCCATGATAGTGAGGACATACCTCTGTGGTAGGTGTCCTGACACTTGGGTGGTGGGCTGGGGGAAGGTGCGCTTGCTATGGGCTGCACCCGGTTCTTGTCTGCTACACCCTGGGAGTAAGCCTGGCTTGTTGAGTCCTCAAACCCACTTGATGCTACATCAGTTTCCTCCTCTGTCAAAAAAAAATCAATATATAGTAGACTCACAGGAAAAATAATCATTAATCATTTTGCTATGTCTGTTACATTGATATTTTCTAAATAGCAAAGTTGCCAAATACAACCATTTTGTAATATCATAATCAGTAGCTTACTTGCGTCTCACATAAGTTTATTTAATGACAAAAATATGCCTAGAAACAACATTATTAGGAAGGGATTCTTTGACGAAAGTGCATTATGATTGGTTTGCCTTTTATCTTAACATAAGACTGACGCCATCTCCCATCACTCACCTTTCCTGAGTGTGAGCAGGACGGGTGGTGCCGGGGTCTGGGGGCTGCTGGGGTGGCTGGTCTTCACGCTGTTGGAGCCGGAGTGCACGGCCTGCTCTCTCTTGATCCACTGCTTCTGGGCCCAGTCCTGGATGCTCTGCCAGTTGAGGATGGACTGGTCCAGCAGGGAGTACGTCATGATGGGCTGGACGGTCTCCTCCTCATGCTCCCTTGACACCTCCTCGCTTGGCTTCCCACTCACGTACTCGGGCTTGTCCGGCTCCGAGCCTGGGTAACGCACCTGAAAGTAACATCCGTGTTTAACATGTGTTGAGTGTGGGTGGACGTTCAGTTCAAAAACACAAAGTTGAAATACAGGACAAAAGTACGCAGTAACAGTCAAATGTTAAGACTAAAGTATTAAATGTTACTTAAAAAGGTCTTAATACAAAACAAACAGATGCCAGGTTAAAAAATACAAAGTTGAAATAAAGGTCAAAAGTATGCAATATAATAGTCAAAAGTTACGAAAAGACATCATATAAAAAGAAAGAACAATGTGTATTAAAGAACAGCAGTGTGCACGAAGGACACTAAACTGCTAAAGGACATTGACAAAAAAACGCCAGATTGGTATGGTATACACTCTTCAGATGGTATGAAAATGTGCGTCTGAAACATAACTCGGCATCATAACATCCTCGTGTTGCAACAAGCAAGAGTCCTTTCCCGGGGATGATGCATAAATGCAACATGTATATACACAATGTGTACATTATACAGTATAAATATGTGACGTCAGACGGTGGGTGCACGAGGAATGACGTAATACTTGTACATGTCGTCATGCAGTTATCACATTCACAGCGGAACAAGCCGATTAAACTCGGATATAAATGCTTTATAAATGTTTGTACCATCTAGCGTTTATTGTCAACATCCTTTAGCAGTTTAGTGTTCTTTTGTGTGCACTGACGTTCTTTAGTACACATTTTTCTTTCTTTTCACATGATGTCTTTTCATAACATTTGACTATTCTTGCGTACTTTGGATCTTTATTTCAACTTTGTATTTTTGAACCGGTGTCCCTTTGTTTTGTATTTTGACCTTTATTAGTAACACTTTATTTGTAAACTCTGCCTATTATTGCGTACTTTTGTCCTTTATTTCCACTTTGGATTTTTTTACCAAATGGATGCCAATAGTTGAGGCAATGAGTGGTACAGCATTATAGAGAGGTATAGAGTGCTGCAATGTTGTAGAGAAGAACAGACTGATAGTACTGTATGGAGGAAAGGAGTGGTACAGCACTATAGAGAGGTATAGAGTGCTGCAATGTTGTAGAGAAGAACAGACTGATAGTACTGTATAGAGGCAAGGAGTGGTACAGCATTATAGAGAGGTATAGAGAGCTGCAGTGTTGTAGAGAAGAACAGACTGATAGTACTGTATAGAGGAAAGGAGTGGTACAGTGGTACGGAAGTCTGCGGTAGCACAGCATCCTGCTCACCCTACTTCTCCTGAACAGGAAGCCCAGCAGGAGGTTGAGGGGGATGATGAGGCTGCAGATGATGGCTCCGATGCTCACATTCTGCCAGGATGCGTCCAGCAGCCCAAACTCTCCTCGCACCTGCAGGAATAACAAGACATCCATTAATTCAGGGTCACCTTTGCATACAGAGAACTTCACTGTCAGGTAAGCTTGTGTTAATAAACTTCAAGTAATCATTATTTCTCCAAAAAGTCACATGAGAACCAATTGTTTTTCACCAGCTTCATCAACAATTCTATATCATCATTAAAATGAATACAATCATGATTCATCATATAATATTATCCAAAGTCTTTACTGTAATAACACAATCTAATAGTCGCTCATCAATATTCATAGTCAAAAAGCAATATTCTTATGTAAAATGATGACAGTGCTGAAGACTGAGTTTGAGTCTCACCTCTGTCACGGTCTGTTTGTACCACATTGCATTCAGACACATATAGGACATGAGCAGGGTAAGGCAGCAGGTGAGGCGCTGGGTGCGGGTGAAGCGGCTGTGAGCCGGGCGTGTCATCAGCGACGTCCAAAGATGGAAGTCTGCCATGTACTGCGTGCCCTTAGCCCAGAATACCTACAACATCAACACCCTTAACTTAAAAGTTTACTGAAGCTCCAATAAAATCTCTTGTTTCATTATTACAATGCATTTTGAGCATCCATCAAACACCATTAAGTTGTGCAATGTCACTGAACATATATTTAGATTATTTTGAAGGCAACATTTCCCACACCATTCCCAAACATCAAACTGTGCTTGATTTTGCTCACTAGTTTCAGTCACACACAATCACTCCTGCATGGTGCAAGTGTTAAATGGAATTTTTGTGGTTATATTCATTTTTTCTTTCTTTGAAGAGAGAAATTTGCAAATATGAACAGAGGTGTTACTTACCGTTGAGAATCCGATATCTCCGTCCAACGCCATTACTTCTCTTTCCACCTTCCCATCATCCTCCTCCACAGCAAACCATCTCTCACACAGGAAGTAGTACACGTGTCCTGCAACCATGACCATCTTACACGTGACAAGTGTTGCTTTGACTACATCAACATTAAACTTACTAGTCACATATACAGAAGCCTCGATCATAAAACGAGGAATTTCATCTAGCCTGGAGGCTACCCAAGCAGTGCGTTAATGGGTTTAACACCACTAAAGTGGTCTTTGTCTTGCCATGACTTGTGAGTTTGATAAAGGAGGAAATCCTAAAGTGATGAAGATCTCAGATGTTCTACAACTTTGCTGAAACCTGTGCGTACGGTTATAGTGCTCTCACAGCAAGGTTCCCTATCAGGACAAATCTGGAATTTGAACATGATCAGCGAATTCTGTCGCAGCTGAGAGACCCAACTCTGCACTGTTTATTGTTGCAATCTAAGCCACACATCCTGTTTATCAGTAATTATCAGGATGTATAACTTTAATCCAGACAAATTTGAAATTATTAGAACATAGATGAAATAATGTGTGACTTTTTGTTCACCAAATTGTCAGGAATTGTCAAGGAATGTCTCACCTGTAACGAGATCTCGAACCAGGACTCGACTCAGGTACCAGCTGGGGGAGGGGCCAGAATTGTTGTGCCACAGCTGCACTTTCCAGATCTTGCCCAGACTATCAGGATGACTATCAAAAACATCAGAATACAAAATTAGCCATCAACAATTTTGAAATAAATATCTTCATTTGCTGTGATGTGTTGTTATCAACAAAAATCCTGATTTAACACAATTTGGATAATTAACCATGGTGGACCAGTGAGAATAAAGGATAAAAACCTCAAGATAGAATTACTGTCAATCACATCATATCCATCAAAAAATATTCTGATCATTACATTCTGACCATACCAATTCAACCCAGGTCACAGCTATAAAAAGAAAATGTGACTCTCTATTAATGTCGTGGGCTTTTAAAGAGGCTGTTTACGACATTTTTAGCTTACCGGGACAATTACAGAAAGAAGTATCTACTAAGCAAAGATGAGTGTGCTGGTAACTCACGTCATGACAAACTTGTCCCTGGAGTTGCACTCGAACAGTGGACGGTTGTCGTCACTGATGAGCTCCCTCGTCTCTGACATCCCTTCCTCACCATGAATGATCATGCTGATCTGAAACGTACAGGCTCAATATTATCCAATATTTTGGCCTTATGTTGATTGGTTAGTTCATGCAAATTGTTGCACTGTTTTTATTGCTTGCAAAGTGGCCCAAAGCAACATGTTGTCATATCAACACATTGCCACAAAATTAATAAAATCATCCATATGACGTCACAGAAGGTATTAGGCATTATGTGTCAATATTCCAACAATAGTGACTGTGCTGATGTCTCGACTTGTGATCGTGAAACCCACATTTTTCTCCATTTTCTCAGAAGAAAAGACAGGGTAATACATGTATAAAATAATGGTGTGGAACACATGTACAATATTATTCCTGACAACCCATGTTGTCAGGTCACACATTGTACCCATCGAATCCACATTTGTTCATTCTTCTGGCAAGAATGAGACACCAGGGAACCAGGGAATTATACATTTTGTATAGGGTACATATATTTGCATATTTGGACCTTATACCTTTGCAGTGCTGCCAGCTCCCATTCGGAATCCTGTTTCCACGGTAACCTCATATTGTTGTTTATCACTTCCTCCATTGTCTGTAAGGTAGACAACTCTGCCTTTCTTCTCATCATGTATGTCTGCCTGACGGCAAAGTGCCAACAGTATGAAGTATGTGCAAAACACAAGACAGACAAGCACAATCGTCACTGGGTTCTCATGAAGACTGAAATACAAACAAAATATATTATTCCAAATGGCAACATATCAAAAACCCACATAAGCTTGGTTGGTTTGTTGTTTAACGCTGCACTCAGCAATATTCCAGCTATATGATGATGGTCTGTAAATAATCAAGTCTCAACCAGACAATCCAGTGATTAATATCATGAGCATCGATCCACGCATTTGTTATCGGTGACATGCATCAACCAAGTCAGACAATCCAGTGATTAATATCATGAGCATCGATCCACGCAATTTGGATCCATAGTCCTACTTATTTATTATAACTAAATTTGTTTTTGAATTGGGATTTATCTACTACACACCTGAAGAAGCTGTCAACATCTATGAAATTCAAATCATTTGCGACAAGGTCAATGTGCCCTCCAAATGCAGTCAAATGGTCACACCTGCGAAAACAACAGGACATCATTATTTAATAGCTTAATTTGTCAAAGGAAACATTATCTTAAAATGCCTAAAAAAAACCAGGACACATTATGACATTATGTTTTAAGTAAACAGCATAGACTTAACAATTCACATTCATAGTTAACATCCCTCAGATAGAAATGGACTCCACTAACCTGCAACGCATTTGCTCGGCAGTGGAATCTTCCATCACCTGGCAACCTTTGTGACTCCATGCGGCTTGCTTCTCATCCCAGAAGAGGCAATTATCTAGCCACAGTGAGAAGGTGTAGTTCCGAGCCAGCACCTGGCCCTCTCGATGGCGGCCCGCGTTGTAGTGGGAGTCAACGATTCCAAGGTAATACATCCCGCTGTCTGCAACATCATCAGCATTTCATAAAGAGAGCAGAATCCTACAACTAGGATGTAAGTGTAAGAGGTGTAAGAGGGGACCCTTGTATACCATACTGCTGGGTGTGAGAGGGGAATAAATTGTATTGGGTGTAGCTGGAATAGTCCTATAGCAAAAAGCAGCTGAGAGGTAAAAATGGAATGTAACAATACGCACTCACTCATAATTCTTCTACACAAAACATACAAAGCATGATACTTCTATTTGATTCGTTCATGCGTTTGAGAAATGATGCCAATCATAAAATAGCCAACCCAAGTTTTCAAGGATAAAACTTAGAGGCTTTTTCAGGATCTTTGATCACTGCATTGTGTCACTTATTGACCAAGTTAGGGTGATACTGACCATTGAAAGTTCCAGTGGGCAGGAATATTGTGATGTTGTCTTGTCCAGTCGGGAAGTTCTGTCTTAGGTAGTACCGTTGGGGGGTGGGGTGGTGGAATTGGCTGAAACAGGGAACACAAGCTGCTAACAGACAAACAAAACCTTCTACCATTCAGTAGATGTGCATGGGACTTTTGTAGTAACATTTTATAAGGTTTACAGATGCGATTCTTCTCTGCCTCACAAACATAACTGGGTAGGTTGGCTCTACACACAATGGCTTGAAATAAATGCTTTCATAATGATATGTATACCAATGTTGAGGAAAAATACTTTGGTGAAATGTGGCCCCTACAGATTATTGAACTTCTATTATTATCTTTTTTTTTATGCTTATGTCCATTTTCGATGTAAATAAATTGCTTTGATATTACATTTTATGGCTTGATCATTTTAAACCATACAAATGCAAGCAATTTATGATGCTTACTTTGAACTTTATTGCCATATTTTTCAAGTAATAACTGTGTCAGGGCAGCTATATAATAGCATCAAACAGATGGCAGATAGATCAGCACTAAGTAGTATGTCTACATTTTGTGCAGAAATATTTGTGGAGGAGACATGAGAGAACTTGAAATTTGGTGCTTTTCCATAGCCAACTGTGACGATGTGACATAATAATAGTGAAATGTGTCGTAGTGCGATTATTGTATTGTTCAGTTCCAACTTTAATTTAGCTTGGCTAAAGCCATAGGTAACCTAGCTCTCAATTGAAAACACAGTACATCTTTCTCCTTGTTATGATGTTTTCTACAGAATAAGGTTTCCTCCATATGTGGTAGACACATAGAAAAGAAATCCTTATATACTAATAAATTTTTACAAAAATATTGCGTGTTTGTAGTTTGACAACATACACATCAATATTCCAGCTATATAACGGTGGCCTGTAAATAATTGGGTCTGGGCCAAATAATCCAGTGATTGATATTATGGACAACGATCCACCCTGTTGGGGTATAATGGCACTCTATCAACCAAGACACCAAGCCTGACCAGCCATTAAGGATGATAGGGACCAATTCCAGAATCCCCATGTGGTTCCAAAAAAGAATAATGGAACAGTGTGTTATTTCCTTACATGTATATAAAGTAAAGTATGAATACAGCATGTGAATTTACAAGTAAGGTAAACAGGCTTCCTATATTTTTGGACGGTTTGCATAAATTCAGCAGCAGACTTTCAAGATAAGGTCATCATGCCTTATCTTTCCCTGAAGACAAGTCACTCATCAGATACACCTGAAACTTTGCTCACCTTGAAATATCAGGTTTGAGTCAAAATTTCAGGCACATCCAACAAACACATCAGGGGAGGTTACTCTTCCTTCAACAGCACATCAAGGGACATAACCCCAATCTTGGTACTTGAAGCTTCATTGCTACATTCCATCCATTTGTCCTCAATCTAATAAGCACTTACAAACTCACCCTATAAGCAGGGCGATTGGGAAACTTCGACCAGGCACTGGGTCAAGTTGAATAGAGATGTGGAAGGGCTGGTCTAGATTCTGCCTTGTGAGATTGAACTGATGGACATTCATGTACTTCTTGTCAAGCACATGTGTACTGTAAGTGGCTCCCTGGAAAGAAAGAGTAATTATTTGTAAGAAGCAATTATTTTTTTTCTAATTGTTGAACCTAATTCGGAGATATATCTCAAGCAGAGCTGTCAGTATTTTGAAGGGTGACTATGAGTGAATCATTAGAGCAGGATACCTGATACAAACTCACAACACTCACCACATGATAGATCTGTCTGATGTTAGTATATCTGTTAAATGCACCTGAAACTTTGCTCACCTTGTTATCTGCAGGTTTGAGCCAAAATCTTAGGCACAGCCAACAAACACTAAACAGGGGAGATAACTCCCGATTTCACTGAAGGGAAATAACCCCACTGTGACACGCATACCACAAGAAATTGTGAGTGAATATGTGGGTCCGTCATCCCTTTAACAATACTCATACCTTGGCATGGTGTCACAAACCAAAACATGAGCGCATCCAATATAATGTAGGACTAAATGAATCAAATATATAGATGAGTGAGTTAAATTTTATGTTGCTGTGACAATATTTTGGCCATATACCTTATTTGCCATAATAAGTGCCCTGGGAGCTCAGAAAATTGGCAAAGGGAATGTTTATTAAAACCATACACAAAGACTTACATCTGTTTTCTGAGATGAAGTGGTAGTAAACATACTTAGCTCAAATGTTGACGAAACTGACGATAATAGTTAGAAGGCAATCATATAACCCATCTGAGCTGTTGTTTTCTGTACAAATTGAGTACAGGGCGTAAAGCACTTAGTACAGCAAATATGGTAGGAACAATAATGAGAGATAAAGTCATGAACAAAACTTTGAGGATAACAACACAATATTATCTGATGAATGACCATTTGGCAGTTTCGGTCTTTACTGCAAAGCTGGAAAGTTTTGCGAGAAGGAAAGTACTGCAAAACCTGTGAGTGACACACTCTCTCATTAGTTTCAGGATGCAGTTATTTTTACAGGCCATCAACAAACAAAATATGTAAGGAGCCTTTATTTGCTATTCACCTCCATTTGTCACACCAACCTGTGCATTATTAAACATGTAATCCCTCATAAACCGTTTCCTTGACTATACATTGTCACTCAAAGTCAATAGTCCAGACAAGAAGGTTCACATCTCATCAAGCTGCCAGTCTCTACTGTTAGTTAAACACGCTACTCCAATCTTCCTGGTCAACTTCAACAACATAGGAATCTATGGTTATAAATCACTGAGTCATTCCTAAATACCACCTGCAAACGTATCTTTGATATTTGATAATCCTAACAGGATGTCACAAAACTCTCCAGATGCAGTCAAGGCTATTGTTAGCCACCTGCAATAATTCATGGTACAAAACAATACAGATTTACAGTACTTACTTCCCGTTCTTGCTGGGGAATCTGTATAAACACTTCAGCATCTGAAGGTAGGTGTTTGACGGAAATGTTTTGCCCATCACAGGAATACAGGTTGAGGGCCAACACCTCGGCTTGCACCTGGAGACAACAATGATATTCCACTTAGAAACCAGGGAGGTCACATGATTTACATAACGCAACTTAATCCTTGACGATCATTCAACCATTTAATGTGATTTAACATAAAGAAAACACTGTCAAACTGTCAATCAAAGTTACTTTATATTCATAAGGAACCATAGACTCAAAAATAACTCAATCAATATTTGAAAAGATTAAAGTCTCACTGCAACAATATTCTGTGAATATAAATAAATCATCTTAGCAAAATTCTCTAATTTACTAACTATAAGAAAAACTAACAAAGTTTTAAGGCTTTTCAAAGTCTAAAAAAGATATTCCTCCTAAGAGCAGATCAATTTGGTCTGATTTAAGAGATTATGATGAAAACACAATTATGTGTTTATATCCAATGACCAGGTTCCAATAGAAATATCTCGTATTTCATTCTACAAAAAAGCTTAAAACTATTGAAAGATTGCAGAAAATAGTCAGCAGACAAAACGTGATTTTGCTTGAAGAGAACCAATCTAAATTTTCAGTTATAATCTTGCTGAAGCCATAACAAATAAATTGGGCCCTCGACAGAATTTGATAAGATCTTATTGAACGTTAAAAATTTAAACAGCTAAATACTGAAATGCAAGTTTCTTTTTCTGCCTGCCGACATGGTATTTGATCAACTTCACTGCCTTAACAATATTGAGTATTGATATAGCATCAGGGCCCCTCAACTTGCAGCATAGTATGTTTTTACTCACAACAAAAACTTCAAATTGCTAGGAAATTATTTGAGGATATAGCTGCCAAAACGGCAAACTCCTGCATGAGACTAGCGTATTAATCACCCTGTCAGCACAAAATCAATTCTCAATATCCTTCAGTTTGTCGGAGTCAAGTCGTTACTTACTTTCCAAATTTGGTCACCAAGATGGGAAAATGGATTTTTCTTGAAAGAAGTCATATGAGCCTGAAAGCACTCAGCATTCATTGAACTTGACTCCTGATTTGGGCTGACTTTTCTGGCTGTTTGAGTAATGGCGGCCATATTGGATGGCAGTTTAAACTGAGCATCATTGATGCTGATGATGGTGGCCAACCTCGGTGTGTATCGGGACCCCAGCACTGACACAAACTCAGCTGATCGCTGGATGGGGGCCTCGCCGATTGAGTGATGATTAAGCTCCACCTGAAGAAGAGGCAGGGAAATTTTTAAGGCTTCAGATAAAAATCTTAACTTAAATGGTGACTTGTCAGGAAAACAAACGTCTGTGAGCTAATAGCTTCTTTGTAACTTGGACGTAAAATAACATAGACATGAGATTTGACAATTTCCAGCCAATGAATGAAGGACTTTCATGCATGAAGTCCACAGCTGGCATTTGTGTAACTCTGCCATGGCACGAGACGCAGCAAGGACTGTCTGTAGTAATTATTCTAATTTTCTTTTTCAATCAGTGAAGACAGGACTGACTTATGGACATCGACTTCTTTAAGAATTTAAATGCGACGTTTCATTTAAGTACCGAAACAATAGAAATTGACATCCATCAGTGGATCTTGTCTTCATCAACACTACATCAATAACTCACATTGCACATAAATCTGGTACATGCTCACTGGCTGATTTCGGCATAGAGTCTGCCGTAAATGTCTGTTAAACTTCCCAAATTGTAATCAAAGAATTCCCACTTCATGTTGATCTTGTAATAATTTACACTCAGCTTTGTAGAGGACCTCTATTCCACTATTAAGTAACTGACAGGACCATTAAACAGGATGAGACTCAGATGTTTAGTTTTACACTGCAGCATTGAATGCTTTGTTAAAATACAATGTTTAAATAACTCTGAAAACATATCAACTTAAATATCCTAATTTTGAACAATATGCAAGGTAATAAATGTTTTTCCAATTTGCCTGCCTCGATATGTCCTTGATATGATAGACAGACCTTTCAATCCTAAACTACATGTATAACCGAGTGTGATAAACCTTTAAGAAAAGCCTACTTTCCCTGACATTAAAAAAGAATGAATTAATAACAGATGAACAATTTGAAAAAAATTCTTATGGTATTAATTTCAAATATATATTCATATTGTCAGATTTATTATCTTTGTAAGTATCCAAGTCATTCAATCCATCTTGTTCTTGTTGTATTGTTTCTAGACATACTGGCTATACACTCTTATCATATTACATTGATCGATTCTTAATACCAGACTTGTGCTTTATAGAAAACATAAATCTCCCCTTTTAGCCTATTTAAGAGTTTCAAAGATTGGAGAAAATCAGTGATAAATTCAACTACTTCCTGTGGGGGGAAGAAACAATAATATTTCTCCCAAACTATACTCCTGTTCTTCCTCTATATTGGGATGCACTTGCCATACATGTTTAAAATTTCCAAATCAGTAAAAAGTCAACACTTGATGACAGAAACTCACACCAAATGAAAATTAAAAGTCCAAAATGGAAAAACTTAGCTTATCAGTTATACATGGCTTCTACCACATCCATGAAAAAATGTCAATAAAATGCCCAAAAGGAGCGATTAAGTCTTTCAGCAAACTCCTTCATGCAAAATAAAATTGAAATGAAAGGTCATTGACAGAAAAAAATCTGTTCTTGTTGAAAGATAGCTTGGCACTGTCAATGAAGCAGAATGAATTTTGACACTTATAGGCAGTCTTTAGAAAGGATCTTAACAACACCAGCTCGATGAAGGAGAGAAAAAATACTTCCCAGTCAATAGGACTGGAGAATCACATAAAAACCTATGTCAGGCAATCGGTCAAATGTCCAAACAAGCACATACATAAGTCAGTAGGCATTGGCTGAGATTTTGTCAGAAACATTCACTATGCACATAAGAACCCAAATCTTCAATGTGGAAATAGATTCAACCATATTGATTCCCATTTTGGTACAAAGTGTCATGAATTTTGATAAGTCTGCTTCATGATTATTGCCATTTGTTCTTCTTTTATTCTGTTGAAAGTGTATACACCAAAAATTTGGCTTCCATCATCATCATCATCATTAATTAATTAATTACATTACTAAAGATTAAACTATAATTTTGGTTTCTATCATCATCATTACCATCATCATCATCATTAATTAATTAATTACATTACCAAAGATTATACTATAATTTTGGTTTCTATCATCATCATCATATTATCACGATCTAACCCTCCTGATCAGGCACAGCACTTAACACACAAGTCTTTCACACAAGTCTTTCACCCCAGTTTAAAGGAAGCAAAGGATAATGCAGTGTCCATGCTGAACCACGTGACAGGGATCTTGTTTCGGACCAACAGGCTTCAAGAGGCAGTTTCTCTCTCATCTCAGACACCTCTTACACAATCACGAACAACGGCCTGTCTGACTAGAAGCAAAACCATTCCCAGAAAAGACCAGTCAATGTTCACCTCTGATCAGGTATTTATCTCCTACAATCCATCTTATGATTTTAAAGCACCGGGACTATCTTGAGCCTAGTGGTCCATCAACAACTCGTGGCCCTGGACTTTGTCAGCTCCCAGACATCCTAGCTCCAGAAACAACTCAGACACCGGCAGCTATTACAAACAGTTATGTTTTCACTAGCCCCTACAACACAGACAGTGGACAGACGGTTGCTCCTGGTGATGGACAAGGACAGAAGTAGCTTTCACTGGAATAGTGTTTGTGGTATCTTAAGACATACGATGAAAATGTATGACCGCACAATGAAATAATCACTTTATTATACATTCATTTAATAAGAAAATTATGCCTTCATATTGGTATATTTCAAGCATCTAACTGATGTTTATCACGAAATTATTATTTATTCTTTTTTCCATATTCACATGATTCAATACATCTAATTATTTGATTTATACAATCTTGTATTTTCATGATTCTCTTAAACGGGTAGGGAACAAAACTAATAAAAAGTACAAATTATATCTAATGTTCAAATAAGTAAGAGGACCATATCACTAGGATTATTTATGACATATGGACTTTAACACATCGTGGTAGCATAAGTTTATGATAATTCAGGATGATATTTAGTTCATTATACATCCTTCTCAATAAAAAACCCATTAAGAAGATGATTCAGTGATCTTGTTCTTAGCCAAGTTTACAAGGGCCACAGAGGCAAACAATGTGTCTATAGCCCCTATCTTCCCCATATATCATGGCTGTTAATACACTGCTCTGAACGTAACCAGAATCTGTAAAGATAAATAATCTTCTGTATGTTTTTCTTTCACTTTGTCCATTACACCTTATTGATGTCAATGCATGTCCTATACCCACTTCCTCAACAAGCAACAAACTTTCCTCAATATTTGCAACTAACTTATTTACCATAAATCAATTATTGAGCACTTCTTATCTCCAAGGAAAAGATTATTTAACAAAGCTCACTATCAGGATTTAACAGTCTCTGTGGACGAAAGTTCCTGAAAATATCAGGACCTGCTACAGACATGATTTCTTGCCAAGTTAAACTATTCAATCATGGTATCCTATCCTTGTCAGGATAAGAAAAGATGATAAATTGTTAGTCAGCTTTTTGAGACATTTAGTAGTTTTCGACAGATTAATAAACAAATCAATACTAACATTTCACCACAGCAATGTAACATCTATGTCCTTAGGAACACATAAATCAATAGATACACGAGATCCCACCTCTGCTACAAATGGTATAAGTGGTCATCCAATGTTTAATCAATAATGGCAAATCCCATAGAAGCATTCGTCTCACACTTCCAGCTAACATTGAAAGAGGTTCTTCCTTGAAGCAGGACAAATTGTCTACAGATAGCTATCAACTACAATTTCAACATCCCACTGACAAATACCTGCAGCAGCTTGTCCAGGACGGTCATCGCTCGGATGGTCAGGGTCCGGGGACCCTGCTTATCAGCCTGCTCCACCGATGCCCCGATGATGCTGGACACAGCCTGGATGGCCAGAGTTAGGATATCTTCGCCTGGATCGGCAATATCCGCGTAGAGAACCTCTGTCCGTGTTTGTATCGATTCCAGGAGTCGGAGAGCCCGCTTCAAGGAACGAGTACTGAGCTGCAAGAAAGAAAAGAACTCTTTATGTCAAGTGGTCGATTAAGTTGACCCCCTCATACAAGTCGTCAGCAATTTGTAAGAGGATTGTTTGCGACTTATCATTTGGCAGTTTTGTCCTGTCAACCCACAACAGTTGAGAATGAAAAGAAGGAGAGCGCTGGTACATAATACCCACTGCTCACGATGACCATTGTCTATTGCACAAATCAGGGACATCGATGCGGAGCTGTCAAGGAGAAAACAATTCACACATCGTATCAAAGTTAGAAAATAATGCACACTGCACTATCCACCCAAGGGGAAAATTAGACATGAAACTGCTATCATGAAAACAACTTCTGTGTGTAACCTACTTGCACCATGAAAAACAGAAACAGTTGTATGACTGAGCTAATAAAAATGTGATAGCAGAGGGAAGGCCTTATTTTCTGCAATAAAAAGCAATCAATTTCTTGCCATGATCCATTGCACTCTGCCTAATGAATACAAAGTTTATTACTGATTAATCAATTATTTCCATGACCATGTTGGGCTCTTATCCATATTTGCCTCCACTTGAAACACAGAATAGATTTATCATGATCTCGAGGAAAGCAAGTCCACTGACACTCTGTATTGACAGTGTACACTAGTCAGCCAGCTAGCTAATGGAAAAACAGCAGCCTCAGGTGTGGATCCTATGTATGAATACAGTTGTCAGGATATCGCTATCTCCAGCTTATTACGGTTTCTTCATCACATATCTAAACAGTTACTTTGCACGTCATATAGTTATTATTAAATTATTGAACACTTATTGAAATATAATACCATCAGCTTGGTATGTTTATATTTTACAAGTAATAAACGATAATATTTCATATGTGACATTCTATTTCAAACCAAATAAACGTATTGTCAACGTTCTTGATATTTAAAAGAAAATCACACATTGATATATTACCATGATGATCGATAACTTGATAAAAAACAAAACACAGAAACTAAATATACAACAGTGTATCATAAAGTCGATTTGAGCGTAAAAACAGAAAGTGTCCCACAAAATAAGAGAGATCAAACAGGTGCATTTTAAAAGCCTGTCATTTCATTTTTAATGAAAAATGAAACAGTATTATTAAGTGCAATTTTCCCCACGTGAAATCAACTTGTAATTTTATAATGTTCCATCATTCGCCAAACTTAATATAGCTTTCAGTTATAGCCTAACAATGAACCTCAGATTCTGCATAGCAACATGCTAACAAATAAAATCTTTACGAGATCGTCATATTTCACTGAATCATTAGAGGGCATTCATTTCTTCTAAGCAGAAATCTATACACAAGATTTGGCCTAGGCTATCAAACCTTTCTGTTACAAGTACGAACATGGCAATAAATAGCAGCCCAACCCAATAAACTCTATTTCAGATAATCATAAATCGAGGCTGAAAGCATGGGTGGGTAGTGAAATATTACATCTTTAGAGTCAATGTTTATCAACAAACACTCGTCCCAGAGACTTCGAAGGCAAGACACTGCTAAGTTCTTTATCTGTAATAAGTGCACAAGTACAATCACTTAATTGGTGTTGGCAACACAGGACCTATTTTAGGAGGTTTATCAATATTTGTGGCCAGATACTACCCACTGACAGCCATTTCATCAACTCGAATTCATATTGATTTGGACAAACGCGACAAAACCCCTTTCAAGGCATGATGAAGGCAATTAGACGGCAGACTTTTGTTCCTGTCCCAAGTCTTTTTACATGAGCGATTTGTGCGCAGAAAATACCAACTTAAGCTCGATGGCCTGACGGTAGTAGTTCGTGAAAGGAACAACAGTCATAATATTCCTTGTCGAAATCCAGGGAATTTACTTCGGGAAGTATCCAAGGGGTTTTATCGTATTCGCGGAGAAGGCAACATCTGCATTGTTCACATGGAGACTGTTTGATAAAATCTGCTTGCTTGCCAACCATTATATTCCCCAAATACTGCTATCGATTTGCCTATGAAGGGAGTAATACAATAAGTATTATCTGTCCATAAACAGATTAAGGGCCCGCTCTGGATGTGCCCCTTCCACATCAAAGAAGATTCCACTCTCAAATTATTCATATGGCACATGTAGGCGAGTCTACAAGAACTTTACTTTGTACACATCTCTTAACCAAATCTTGTGACAAGAAATCGCTACAAGCATAAAGGAGGGTGAGATGGTTTCAGGATCTTGTCTTTGTTACTCGTTTCCTCATCTTCTATCCCATGTCCTTTCATCTTTCCTGGACTCTTGTGTGCAGAGTAATATATCCTTCTATAACAACCAAGCTAAGCTTGGGACAATTACCAGCCCGAGCAATTTTTATTCATAACTTTGAGGCAACTAGGAATATCTGAACAATTAGGGTCGAAAAATAACTGATTCTCAGAATAAATTACCAATCACTGACTGTAGCATATTGAAATAAAAAAATCACTTTTACATAGCATTGTATAACCCAAACTCTAAAAGCTGTGAACAAGGTAGAACATGTGACTATTAATTGAATATTAATTGGTTGTATTTGTGTCAGTGTCTGAATCGAGGTCAGTAAGCTGGCATCTCTGCTTCTGTCTACAGTTTTAAGATTTATATAAATGTAGGCAATGCCCCACTCACACACTGTACAACATATAATGTCTGAACCTACACACCAAACCATGGAGCAGTCTCCCTTAGAATTCACTTTCTCTTTACCATACTAATACCGGTAATCAATTCATTTATTTTGCCGAAAAAAAAACTAAATTATAAAAAAATTAACGCATCAATTTGAGGACCTTAATTAAACGGTAAATGCAAAAAATATACTTATTGTATATTCTCAAGTGACACTGAAAAAAAAGCTAGGTAACTCTGATTTCATTACAAGCGATACAGATACTGTAGGAACTACACTCAATAGTCTCGTGCCGATGAAATATCTCCACTTGACACAAAACAAATTAAAATGTCCATTACAAAAGCTCTCCTATGTGTGTAGAAAGTATCACACTCCATCAAACTCATTCAAATATTTTTTCTCATTTTTCATGAACAAACAGTGAAATTGATAAATATACTGCAAGAGCACAAAAAAGCATCTCAATCTATTTGACACAACTGCATGCCTGACTCTTATTTGACAAAATGATCAAACAACACAAATTGCTGTCCATGGTTCATAAGCAAACTTTATTATCTTTTTCTCGTACTAACCAAACAAGCCTCTTGACTTTGGCAGTAATTTGATTGGATTCTGTGAAATTATAGACTTGCTCGCTATAGCTGTATACAGGGTGAACACCACACACGAGTCGCCCGGTACAAAGTCATCTAAAGGCAATCGTGATCATTAGACATTAGCATGAGTGTCTCCAGTATCCAACAGAATATACCTCAATGGACATCGATGTGATTAATGTGGGAAAGTTCTCACCAGTGAACAGGCCACCGCTCTTCTCAAACTATGATCTTTTTCAAAAAAGGTTTTCTTTTGCAGCGAACTGATTTCACAGATTTCTAAATTATGTTATTTCAAAGCATTTTATGTGGTGTGAAGGACAGTTACATGGACCAGATATTCAATTAATCTTGAAGTATTTTATCTGAATGGACTCCTATCAATGGCATCTGGAGGTTAGATGGTCTGGGATGGAATTAGTTTCCATTTTTAAATTCTTTTCTAGGAATTTTGTGAATGCTCTTGATTCTGAAGAGCTAGCTGAGGGTAGATTGAAGTAGAAAGGCAGAAATGAGTATTTAGAGATTCTTAAATGTATTTACATTGAATAGGTTAGAGCTTGCATTTAGGTTCAAGTTTTACAGTTTATGTACAGGAGAGAACTGAAAGGATGGATGATGAATAAAAATCAACAAAATTCCAAAATTACACCCAAATCCCTAAACCAACGATGAAATAGTCCCAGACTTTACACATGATTAAAATAAAGACCTAAACTCCCAAATAGAACTGAATACATTCATTATGTAAGTCCAATCCCACATTCTTCGTTCTATTTCTCTGTGGTAAGCCAGGCGGTGAATATTATGTGTACCCATGGAGATTTTGATGACTATGTCTTTCAGAAGCAGCAGCCAGTTGGTTACTTCTGGTACCATTGACTTTGAAAACAGAATGGTAATACACTCAGCCCCACCCCAGATGCTAGAACACCCTCCCCCAAGCTTGACAACAGAACAGCCTCCCCCCACCCCAGATGCTAAAACACCCCCCCCCCCCCCCCATCCCAGATGCTAGAACACCCTCCCCCAAGCCTGACAACAGAACAGCCTCCCCCCACCCCAGATGCTAGAACACCCTCCCCCAAGCCTGACAACCACACAGCCTCCCCCCATCCCAGATGGTAGAACACCCTCCCCAACAAGCTTGACAACAGAACAGCCTCCCCCCACCCACGATGCTAGAACAGACTCTCCCACCACAGATGCTAGAACAGACTCCTCAAGCTTGGTAACAGAACAATGGTAGAATGCCCTCCCCTACCCCCGATGGTAGAACCCCCCCCCCCCCCCCCCTTGATGACAGACCAGCCTGCTCCTGAACAAGTTCAACCATGTTTGCTGTACACCAGCTTGCAATAGAACTATCAATAAACTTGCTTGAACAACCTTTACTTTCTGCTTTTACAGGTTATGGTTATTGATGTCTAATACATTTTGTGGAATTTATGGATGCATGCATAAACAAAAAGCAGACTGAAAGACGTTGTCGTTTAACTGCTATGTGTAAGATCAGTGTTATAAGGCATATTGATATGAACCGCTTTCAAAACACTTTGCCAGATGCTTTTTCTGTGAAATATTCCAGAGGCAACTGATCACAAATCTATGACTAGTTCCCTTTAAACCACGATAAACATGATGATAAAACCTATTCCTAAAAAATAATATCACAAAGTTCATTATTTATTTCAACAAATTATTTTTTTAATTAAATTTAAAAAAGAATAACAATATAAAAACATGTTTTTATTCCTCATCCGTTTCATCCAAATTGAAATTTTATTCCATCCTCTTGTCCACCTGCAATCGCAGTGAAACAGACCTATATGGAAAGATCCCACTTCCTAATGATAGAGTATTTTATCAAATTAGAACCGAATCATCCAATACCAAATTCACACGAAACAAATCCACCGTTGACTGAGTACACAAAACTGCACATGCTCACTCACACTGATAACTTGGCAATGTTTGCCCATCAAGCCTTAAAAACGTTGGAATATTCATAGACACATCTTTGCCAAACATCACTAAATTAGTCTCAAAGGCTATGTGGACATCCCTCACACCACCTCTCACCACCCAGAACCACTCAGTTAATTGACATAAACCCAAATTGGTCAAAGTTTTATACAGGGATCCTATGGCAGACTCAAGCTCTGGAATATTCAAATAATGCATGAAATATATACACTCTTGGGGAGTATACAGGAACTTCTGGACACAGGAATTGTAAATGTTGGCACTGTTTTGATCATGTTTCTGAACCAACTTGTATAGGTTTTTAGCATGAGAGACCAAGCATCTGTCATATTCACATCAGGACAAACTTTATGTATTGATTGTGTTAAGGTTCCAATCTGTTATCAATAAAATATTCAGGGAAGGATCAGACTACAGCCAGCAGAAAGACATTCCGACTCCAGGAGACACAACCACCAGACTGACTCTCCCCCAGACAATAGGCCACAAAACAGGACCATATACTACAGCCAGCAGAAAGACATTCTGACTCCAGGAGACACAACCACCAGACTGACTCTCCCCCAGACAATAGGCCACATCACAGGACCATATATACTACAGCCAGCAGAAAGACATTCTGACTCCAGGAGACACAACCACCAGACTGACTCTCCCCCAGACAATAGGCCACATCACAGGACCATATATACTACAGCCAGCAGAAAGACATTCTGACTCCAGGAGACACAACCACCAGACTGACTCTCCCCCAGACAATAGGCCACATCACAGGAGTATATACTACAGCCAGCAGAAAGACATTCTGACTCCAGGAGACACAACCACCAGACTGACTCTCCCCCAGACAATAGGCCACATCACAGGAGTATATACTACAGCCAGCAGAAAGACATTCTGACTCCAGAAGACACAACCACCACCCTTACTTGTATTTGCTTTGAAAGGAGTGCTGTTGATTCCAAGGTTGTATAGCATGTACAACAGTGTTGACCTCATGCAATACAAGATGATACTGTGCTTTGTTGTCTGGGGGACTAGGCATATCAAAAAGTTAGGTGATTTCCAACCTTTCCAAAATGCTTAGCTGGATGTTTCATCCACATACTTTTCAGAAGCTGGTGAGTCAGCCAGTTGCCACTTGATCAGAGTGAATGTTACAATGGCTGCAGTACCTACCTCTTGGGGTACAGCTGTGGTGGCCGCCAGTGACTGGGCAATCTGTATAACCTCAACCTGCATAACACAAGAAAACATAGTCAGTCTCCTAGCAACACAAACATCACTTGGCAACACAATTGTACCACCATGCAACACATTTGTGTCCCCTGGCAACAAAAATATCTGTCCCCTGGAACAGTGTGTGAGTAAACATGTTAAGTGACATCGGCAGTATTTCAGCCATACTGCTACAAGTGAATACATAAAATGACAACATTAAAAAGACATGACTATCAGGGATTATCATGAATTTATTACATATGAGAGAAAATCTCCCCTGGTCCAAAAGCAATGAGATTTTTTGGCGTGTGATGAGATAAAACTATTGAAAGATGTACGCGATTTTCAATCGCGCTGATTGAATGATGATGTGATATCTACGACAACCATGCGAGAATATCGCGGAGCCGGGGCCTAAGTCAAACCCTGGACTATTACATGATAACACAATTTGAAAACAGGGCTATAGATCACCAGCAACCAAAGTTGGGTCACCATACTAGAGACTATCAGGACTTATGGTATCTCTACCTGCATGGTACCCCAGCAGGACTAACCTAATCTTCAAGTTGATGATGATTGGCTGCAAGTTGGCCATGCATCTCAGAGTGCTACAGAGGACTACAATGGATATGAAGAAGGTACTGTACCTCATCTCGGAGGGGCAGCTTGAGCAGGTCGTCCAGGAGCCTGTTCCGCGTCTCCTCTCTCATGAACCATTCTAGAGAGGACATGTTCACCTTCGGGGATCTGTTCATCCAGGTGGCCATGTTGCCGATGAGTGTACATGTCGCTCTGTCATCACCATAATTCTTGGCTTTTTGATACGGTTTGTAAAACAACACCAGAGGATCCAGAGAGCTGCCATTGCCTTTTCTGGAATAAAAAAATAAAAAAATGAACGTCCCACTTGACACACCATATCAAAGAGTAAGAAGCTGACACTCAAACATGAACTCTTCGCTCCAAATGTAGTTCCAGCTGGTACAACACACTGTATTGATGATGAAGTATAATTACATATTAAGTAAGGTTTCGGGTATCAGCTACATCTCATGACTGGTAATATAAACTGACAAATCTGAACAAATGCGTTTATGCAGAGGAAGTCTATGAATATATAATGAGACAGATACATAATGGTGAGAACAATGTGTAGTCAGCTACATAGGAATGTCTAGCAAAAGTATAATTAATGATGCTGACATAATTAGTTTTATTGTACCGTAGTCAACTGACTTGGACCTGTATGTCCTAGGATTCACAACACATTAATCCAGTAGAATGGTGCCTGTTTTGTTTGTTGCCTAACACAACAGTCAGCAGTATTCCAGCCATATCACAGCCGCATGTTAATAATAGAATCTGGACAGGGCACATCAGTTATGCATATTATTTGATCAACATCCCACGCCATCATGATACAAATACACACAATCGCCAAAGGTTGATCACCCAATCCAGTTTTGAATTCTTACAACCACCACAAGTTATTTGGGGACTAACCCAGCATCCCCACTGGGCCTACCATGGCAACAGTTCAGTGGTATAATGTTCCTGGTGATGTGCATGCCACCATGGCAACAGTTCAGTGGACTAATGTTCCTGGTGATGTGCACGCTACCATGGCAACGGTTCAGTGGTATAATGTCACTGGCTACATGCATGCTACTATGGCAACAGTTCAGTAGTATATTGTTCCTGGCTACGTGCATGCTACCATGGCAACAGTTGAGTGGTATAGTGATCCTGGTTATGTGCATGACACATGGTTCATAGTTTCTGCATTCAGTGAGCCACAGCTTATAACACTGTCTCCCAGAAAAGAAATTTCAAATTCCTTTAATCTTAACATTGTGTTCGCTGAGAGAGATAGATTCATATAATATTAAACACAGACATAAATAGCCAACATGTCAGTCCAAATTAAATACACGAACATGTCCTTTTCAAACAAAAATCTAATTTCCGTCCGCTGATGAAATTGACTCATATACGTAACAAAATTAATTTCCTCCCCAGCCTGTTTTCGTTCGCTTGCAGTAGGAAACTACCCACACGTATTTCATTCCAATCTGAAATTTATCAGAAACATCTCACATACTTTCACTGCCATGTAGCAGTGCATAACAGGATTACAAGATAATCTAGTGGCAGGCTGCTTCATCAAGTAACTGGCGATGCAAGTTCAGTGGAGAGAAAACATGATTGTAGTTCGCACCATACACGGGTACAAAAGTATGCTTCTTCTATTTCTCTTTCCATCTCTCATTCTGTCTGTCTTTTATTCACTATTTCTGTCTCTTATTCTCTTCCATTCATACTTCAAGGTGGATATTCTGGGGTAGAATGGTTGCACATTACCCCATGCTTGTCTGACGGGACACCAAAATGGATTAGGTGGCCACAATGGCAGCAAAAAGTGACAACTGAGGACCTGAGTACACATGCCTGTTACACGGAGTAAAAATCTGTGAACTAGTTAAATATTGATATCTATGACGTGAAACCCTGTCACAGAAAGTATGCTTCTACGGGCTGTCTTTAGCAATATTCCAGCAATTTCAAGGTGTGGGGCACCTAAAAGGGCTTCACACATTGTACCCATGTGGGCAGTCAAATCCAGGCCTTCAACACGACGAACAAACATCAGGTTACCCAACCGCCCCTAAATCCCTTCACAGCGATCAACTTGGAGAGCCCTTGGGTGACGGTGCAAATTGACAACCTGGAGAGACCTTGGGTGACGGTGCAAGTTTACAACCTGGAGAGACCTTGGGTGACGGTGCAAGTTTACAACTTGGAGAGCCCTTGGGTGACGGTGCAAATTGACAACCTGGAGAGACCTTGGGTGACGGTGCAAGTTTACAACCTGGAGAGCCCTTGGGTGACGGTGCAAGTTGACAACCTGGAGAGCCCTTGGGTGACGGTGCAAGTTGACAACCTGGTGGCCCTTGGGTGACGGTGCAAGCTGACAACCTGGAAAGACCTTGGGTGACGGTGCAAGTTGACAACCTGGTGGACCTTGGGTGACGGTGCAGGTTGACAACCTGGTGGCCCTTGGGTGACGGTGCAAGTTGACAACCTGGTGGCCCTTGGGTGACAGTGCAAGTTGACAACCTGGTGGCCCTTGGGTGACGGTGCAGGTTGACAACCTGGTGGCCCTTGGGTGACGGTGCAAGTTGACAACCTGGTGGCCCTTGGGTGACGGTGCAAGTTGACAACCTGGTGGCCCTTGGGTGACGGTGCAGGTTGACAACCTGGTGGCCCTTGGGTGACAGTGCAAGTTGACAACCTGGAGAGACCTTGGGTGACGGTGCAAGTTTACAACCTGGAGAGCCTGTGGGTGCCGGTGCAAGTTGACAACCTGGTGGCCCTTGGGTGACGGTGCAAGTTGACAACCTGGTGGCCCTTGGGTGACAGTGCAAGTTGACAACCTGGAGAGCCCTTGGGTGACGGTGCAGGTTGACAACCTGGTGGCCCTTGGGTGACGGTGCAAGTTTACAACCTGGAGAGCCCTTGGGTGACGGTGCAAGTTGACAACCTGGAGAGCCCTTGGGTGACGGTGCAAGTTGACAACCTGGAGAGACCTTGGGTGACGGTGCAGGTTGACAACCTGGTGGCCCTTGGGTGACAGTGCAAGTTGACAACCTGGTGGCCCTTGGGTGCCGGTGCAAGTTGACAACCTGGAGAGCCCTTGGGTGACGGTGCAAGTTTACAACCTGGAGAGCCTGTGGGTGCCGGTGCAAGTTTACAACCTTGAGAGCCTGTGGGTGCCGGTGCAAGTTGACAACCTGGAGAGCCCTTGGGTGACGGTGCAAGTTTACAACCTGGAGAGCCCTTGGGTGACGGTGCAGGTTGACAACCTGGTGGCCCTTGGGTGACAGTGCAAGTTGACAACCTGGTGGACCTTGGGTGACGGTGCAAGTTTACAACCTGGAGAGCCCTTGGGTGACGGTGCAAGTTTACAACCTGGAGAGCCCTTGGGTGACGGTGCAGGTTGACAACCTGGAGAGCCCTTGGGTGACGGTGCAAGTTTACAACCTGGTGGACCTTGGGTGACAGTGCAAGTTGACAACCTGGAGAGCCCTTGGGTGACAGTGCAAGTTGACAACCTGGAGAGCCCTTGGGTGACAGTGCAAGTTGACAACCTGGAGAGCCCTTGGGTGACGGTGCAAGTTGACAACCTGGTGGACCTTGGGTGACGGTGCAGGTTTACAACCTGGTGGACCTTGGGTGACGGTGCAAGTTGACAACCTGGTGGCCCTTGGGTGACGGTGCAAGTTGACAACCTGGTGGACCTTGGGTGACGGTGCAAGTTGACAACCTGGTGGCCCTTGGGTGACGGTGCAAGTTTACAACCTGGAGAGCCCTTGGGTGACGGTGCAAGTTGACAACCTGGAGAGCCCTTGGGTGACGGTGCAAGTTGACAACCTGGAGAGACCTTGGGTGACGGTGCAGGTTGACAACCTGGTGGCCCTTGGGTGACAGTGCAAGTTGACAACCTGGTGGCCCTTGGGTGCCGGTGCAAGTTGACAACCTGGAGAGCCCTTGGGTGACGGTGCAAGTTTACAACCTGGAGAGCCTGTGGGTGCCGGTGCAAGTTTACAACCTTGAGAGCCTGTGGGTGCCGGTGCAAGTTGACAACCTGGAGAGCCCTTGGGTGACGGTGCAAGTTTACAACCTGGAGAGCCCTTGGGTGACGGTGCAGGTTGACAACCTGGTGGCCCTTGGGTGACAGTGCAAGTTGACAACCTGGTGGACCTTGGGTGACGGTGCAAGTTTACAACCTGGAGAGCCCTTGGGTGACGGTGCAAGTTTACAACCTGGAGAGCCCTTGGGTGACGGTGCAGGTTGACAACCTGGAGAGCCCTTGGGTGACGGTGCAAGTTTACAACCTGGTGGACCTTGGGTGACAGTGCAAGTTGACAACCTGGAGAGCCCTTGGGTGACAGTGCAAGTTGACAACCTGGAGAGCCCTTGGGTGACAGTGCAAGTTGACAACCTGGAGAGCCCTTGGGTGACGGTGCAAGTTGACAACCTGGTGGACCTTGGGTGACGGTGCAGGTTTACAACCTGGTGGACCTTGGGTGACGGTGCAAGTTGACAACCTGGTGGCCCTTGGGTGACGGTGCAAGTTGACAACCTGTTGGACCTTGGGTGACGGTGCAAGTTGACAACCTGGTGGCCCTTGGGTGACGGTGCAAGTTGACAACCTGGTGGACCTTGGGTGACGGTGCAAGTTGACAACCTGGAGAGCCCGTGGGTGACGGTGCAAGTTGACAACCTGGTGGCCCTTGGGTGCCGGTGCAAGTTGACAACCTGGAGAGACCTTGGGTGACGGTGCAAGTTTACAACCTGGAGAGCCTGTGGGTGCCGGTGCAAGTTGACAACCTGGAGAGCCCTTGGGTAAACCTTCAACTACCTGGTTGCGTCTGACCCTGATCCATGGCATACTATAGTCAGCACACAGATGTGCCATTTCAGAACTATTTCAACATACATGAAACTCATCCCTTTCAAAGAGATTTCCACCTTAATCGCTGATTGGCATTGTTTTCTTGTTGAAGAAAGAACAGGAACCTTCAGTGACAATTGCAGAATTTCTTACAGGATAATGAGTCTAGCACCTTGCACCACAGGCCTTAATCGTGAGAACTGTCTAATATTGTGTGTAGGCAAGGATGATAGGGATCATTATCCCAGGGAGATGAAGGGCAACTTCAGACATAGATGGCCAGACTCAATTATTGAGGATGGATCAACTGGCCCTATGTAGGACACAACTGACCCCATTGGTCACATGTAACATGTCAACCAGCCAATCATCTTGTTGATGCTATTCGTGTTCCCATGCAACATGTCAAGCAAAGGATGATGAGAAGAGGGACTTCCTACTTGTATACCAGCTGTTGTCTGTTAATACAGATAGTAAAAATAGTTATAACATTTTGAGCAGTGACTGGAATACTAAAAGCCTGCCTGTAAACTTGCCAACAGACAGACAGACAGACAGACGGACGGACTGCAGTGGGCTCTAAATAATTGAATCTTGGTCAGGTCGACCAGTGTTTGATGGTATGAGCAATGCTGAGTATTTCACCATAACCCGGGTTACAAATTATAAGTACTTGATCCTGTTGGCTCAAGTTTGTTACACTTAGGACGTATTGTCATGGAAACCCCCTGGGAAGAAGATTTTTATGAGGTCATTCTTGCTAAAATGTACCAAAATGTAAATTGGACACTTCATTAAAACTTACCATTTTAAACTTGTTATTTGGTTACTAAAACTGCAAGAAATTGAGAGAGACACAAACTAGAACTTTCTCAGAAACATGTTCCCTTCCACACATTTTGAAATTCTTATTGAATAAACTATTATGTTGAACTTTGGAACTTACATGTTCTCCCACAATAAACGAACATGGTGAAGTTTGTTGTTTAATGCTACAATCCATAACATGTCAGCAGCCTGTTATATTTGTGTCTGAACCAGACAAACAAGTGATTGAAATCATGAGCAATTATCCCCACCGAGGTATGATGATACACAGTCAACCAAGTCACTGAGGCAGACGACCCCATCCATTTTCTGTATTCGACGTAATAAGCTCCCAGGGTGCTCTCAAAAATAGAAAAAGGGGGTTCTTATTAGAATATAGTTTTGGTAAGAAAAATAACAGACTTGAAAGATTGTTAATATTGTGGTGTATGCTGACAGCCTTATATGATACAAAAGAAAAGTCTGTGCATATTATACACAACAGATATATTTTCCAGAATTTAAATGCCCATAATTAATGGTGCATATAACACACGAGTGCGTATTATGCACGAATAAATAAGCTTTGTGTACACTGATCAAGGGAAGGGGTGCTAATTGGCATTGTTCACTAGCCAATATATTAGCAAATATCATGTGGGTGCTTATTAGAGCGGGGTGCTTATTACGGCAAACAAACAAGCAAAGGCTGCTGGGGACCACTTCTGACCTATTATCCTCGTATATGTCACCCATGCCGATATACTTTACAATTTCTTCCAAACTTTGAATGACCCAAGATGGGATTCGGGAGAAACGAAGTTTAACCCGACATTATAGTTATCATCCCTGTTGCCTTACACAGCCCTTCTGACAGCAAATCAATATGATCGTCATATTAACCATCCCCTTAATAACAAATCCATTAACACAAGACCTGACTGCAACCCATTAGAATCCTCATCTTCTCTTCAGAATGAGGTGCTAACCAATCCAAAGTTAATCCAAAGGCTAATAGGTAAACAATCCACTGGCATGCCACCCTCCGAGAAATGAGGACGTGGTAGACATCATTCTATCTGCTTTCGAATACATATTTCACGGGTCTCTAACATCCAGCATGGCATTCCTTGTCATCATGGCTTTCTTACCCCTGCCTATGAAGATTTTTCATCCAGCATTTTAAATATGAATGACTGAGTATGGTTATCAAATTACAGTGTAGGTTTTATTTCATTATGGAGGCTGGGACGGGGTAAAAGCTCTCAACACACAGCAGTGCTCTGGAAGGTACTTAAAGTTTTAATGGAAACTGCCAAGAAAGGACAATAAAGAAAACTTGAAATGGGAGTGCAAAACCATCTACATATTGTTGAAGCTGCACTTTAAACCAGCCTGTCATACACAAGATTGCATGGAAATAGTTGATTTATTCCACTGAATTTGTGTCATAATTTTTTATCTAATAATGAATATCAGAGTAGCATTCCTGTGTACAATGTTTTGTTCTGCTTCTTATGCAATCCAAATTGCAATATTCTGTAAATAAAAAAATCAACCATGCATAGATCTAATTCAATTCAAGCTTGAGTCAACACCAACAACTTCAAATAACAAAAGTACAACGTTTTTTCTTTCCATTTTGACAATAATTTTGTTGAAGCTTTTTAGACTACAAACTTCCCTGCGTCAGCTTTCATCAAAGATAGATACTTCCAAATCGGTGGATAACACCACAACAAAAACTTGACATGGTGCAAACTCAAAACATCACTAGATACCAACATTGAGGAAAGCAACAAATGGCGGTGCTAGCTGTGGTTTACAATCACCACTTGATAAACAAAGACTTTCTTAACTTTCCGTGAAGACGGCGTGACAATACTACATTATGAGTAAAGACCTTTTATCAAGCCTTTCAAATCAGGCTTTCAGAAAAACAAGTGCGGGTCGATGTATAGGAAAGCTTTCAGCTTCTGCGAATTTTTGCAGGTGATGACAGATTGTCGTGTGTAAATAATACAGAGTAATCAATCCTAGCAACCACAATTCAATGGCTCATGTCGATATTTATTCGTGTTTGGAAGAAAAGTGCTCAGATTGGGAAATTTGGCCTCACATTTAATTCGCTGTCTGCCTAGCAACATGGTATACAAATGCTGCCGAGATACTCGAATCACATCCAAGGCAGGAACATATATTAAGGAAACAGTTGACGGGTTGTTCTGTTACATATACCAAAGAAAAATTGAAATAATTAAATCTGAATTTCAAATAAGCCTCCAGGCTAATAAGAATAATGATGGTGATGATGAATATGATGCTACTACTACCACTAATAATAACAATTACAGATCGCTACAATGTAGCTGATTCAGTGCATGAAAAAAAACAAAAAAACACATGTAAAAATATATAATGATCATGGCCATAAGGGGCAGATACATATTAACAATCTCTACATTTTCACAATTACTTCAAATTTTCTTTATTACATCAACACAAGATTGAGGTGCTACAGACAGCTAAATGTCTCTCTCTGGGGTAGAGTGATAGTGAGTGGTTACTTAATACAAAGCTTACAACTGTAGACCAGAAATCAATATGAATAAGCTGATTTCCAGGACCAAGTTGGATTCTCCGATTTAATGAACTATTTTTGCATCGAGTACAACGGCAGTGGATGTAAATTATCACTACAACATCCTGCACTGACACTGAGGTTGTTAAACTATATTCCATACCTATTACTTTGACATCATCATCATAGAGTAGCATTATTCTATATTATTTCGAGAATTATTTCCAAATTACAAAATTACTTTTTTTGTTGGCAATCTGACAAACTAAGGGAGTGTTCATCAGCAAGTAAATGATGAATGATACTGTAATCCCCATGATTCAATAACTGTCAAGGTATCAAATAATTTAAATAAGTTACATTCAGGCCATGTGGTAATTATCAAACAACAAAACATGAGTAACATCGTTAGTGTTTGCTCTATATCATCATATTTCAATTTTCAATCATGTAGAAGGAAAGTATCTTGTCAAAGCATAAATTGATGACAAAATTTTAAAGGTAGAATTCTTACCTAGGTTATTCATAACAGTGTCAATCTGATCTGATCTTTCACTGAGAGAGAACAAACAATCAACTGCCCCCTTCTCCATTAAACCTGCTCTGGGGGGCCAGATTGGCAGGTTTCATTAATAAGATGCTAAGGTTTAAATGACTTCTGCTTACCAAGGGAGGACAACCCATTGATTGATTGTATTGTACAAATATTCAATTACTCCTGTGATGACAGGGGTGTAGGAGTGTGTCTGATCACCAATGCTGCCTCCACGCTCATGTACTTGGGAAACGCTGGGGAAGCTCTCGCTCCTCTCTACATCCTCGTCAACCCACAATACAGGCAAACCACTCGTGTCGCACTGAACCTGTCACAAGTGGTGTTGTCTATTTTCAAGCTCCCCGCTTAAGACGAGCCACAATGGCGTCAGTTTCACTGTGGTACAATTAAGCATGGCAAATATCAGTTTGTTACTACCAATGCTGTGGCCAGCAAGGGACAGGGACTGTATCTGGAACAGCTGCTGTACGTGTTACACCATTAACTCTAACGCTCCTGTCACATGGTATTTGGTGCAACAAATTTTGATCAATTTTGGAGACTTAGAAAACTAAACTGAAACATACATTATCTGCTTATCTTAAACTTTTCTGTGAAAGAATACTTAATATTATGAAGGCATGCAAAAAGGGGAAATAATTCATTTTCAGCTTATTAATCATTGCATCTATATTTGTGTACAAAACTTACAAACGAAGAAAGGGAAAATAATTCATCTCCAATATTAGTAAATGACAGATATAAATTAAGATGTTCATTGTGGAGACAATATCCCATTATGTTTTTGAGACATATGGAAATAAAACCCAGAACTAATCCATCTTCTATATTCAGATTTAGATTAAGATTTGTTTTAGAGACACAGCAAAGTCATATTTAGAAATATAAGATACATTTTTGTGTTTTAAAACAAAAATCACAACTAATGTAAATCCCCCACCATAGTGATACCACATGCTGTGATCAAGTAATGTGTTCATGTACCAGATAGGATAAGGTCCACTCTGTGCACGGGTTTTATGAATTATCCAAGGTAACACTACACCCATCATTGCTTCCACACAAACGCAGACTACATCAACAATGAACATCAATATAATGTGTTTTTCCAACCAGTCATAAACAACATCCACGTTTTCATTACCATACACCTATAGAGAGTCTGTCAGGGGTGTAGATATATATGTTATCTTACAAAACAATGAATAATGTAAGCACTGTCATACAATATATTGATTCTACATCCCAGATGATACGTTTAGGATATTCAACCTAATAACGGAGAAAGAACACCTGCAAATCGCATGCATCTTCTCAAGAATCTATTGATCTAAGCCTTAATCAATAGTCAGAATGTTGAATTGTAAAACAAAAGACCAAGATATAAAATTATCTTGTATTTTTTTTTCCATATTGATTTACAAAATTTAATTAACATTACTGATATATACTAATAGTAATTATAAATTTTCATAGATGACATATTCACTTCACTCATGTATACAACATAAAGACATCCAAATTAAATTGATTATTAACATTTAACTTTCTGCCTTTGAATTAATTTTTTTCTCTTTGTTGCGATGTTATGGAAATAATGTTTGATAAAAAGTATTCTTTGAGCGAAATAAAGTTGATTGCCCGGTTAAAAAGAAAAAATTCATGTTCAAGTAAAACAACTCACTTCTAAACCAATCAAATCCTCAAGGGTTGATGCAATATTTCTGAAAACCTCCCTGAATCTTACTAATGGGAATAATCATTGTTTAATCTCCTGATTGCTAGAGCTTGTATAGTTTCCATCAAATCAAGTCGTGTTAAGAATCATTTCAAAACAAATTACATAGTGGATCTCTAACATCCTCCACCATTAAACTAATGAAACACAAAGCAGTGCTCTGCACAGTCAAATTTTCAAATTTTTAACACAATCAAAATACTGAGAATACTGCTCTATTCAGCATAAAGCTCCCAATTTGAATTGGTAATCGACCTAAATTCCATTTAAACCTGAACTCATTTCTAATTCGAAACATCTACAAGAAGAAATAGCTGCATCGAAAATTTCTTTTCAAACTTGGCCCAAAAAATTCTCAATCCTCACGCACAGTAAATTCCATCAACCCCACACACTGACAAAATGCTAACACAGCCGCTCAAAGCCGCTCTGGTGTGAATTGGTGAGACTTACAGTACCACTGGTGGCACTATAGCCGCTATTTGTTTTGTCTTTGCAATTTTAGTGTTCCGCCCTCGGTAAACTTTGAGCTTGTAGACATAGTGAGATAGCTCAACAACTGGTCAGGCGAATTAGCGCCACGTATATGTCGACACCAGAGCACAGATTTATCTTCATGTTAAAGTCTCCATGTCTGTGTACTGAGTGAATATCCCTGATCAATTGTAGTAGAATTACAAACAGGTAGACAACCATGTTGCAACAATATCTCTTGACAGAAACTAGCAAAATTTGAAGGTACATCGTTATCTATACATGTCACTACTGCTTAATAAACCTCAAACATGTAGTAACTTACATTTCAGTGCTGTTTAGTATCATGACATTAAAATAAAAATGACAATGTTATTTACCCGTAAACATCACTTGTATTTGTGTTGAGAGGTTCTAAAAGTGAAAGTGGTTTTTTCCTTCAAATACAAGTCTTAGTTACATGAAATATTGACCAGTTTACAAACCATGGAAGCCTTCTGCAGTTCACCATGCTGTGCACTGAAATATCCCTGTCACCTCCTTCTCCTGTTTCTTCACCCTTATGTACATCCAGCTACAATCTACACTGCGGCAGCTCAAACCCAAAAGGACAATTAAGTCTCATGTGGACATCTATAAAGTGTCTTCCTAACCACTTGAACTGCAATGTCCAAACATACAGTCAGACATGCTATTTGCCTAACAACATGACCTGCAGTGCTATAATCCCTGGAAGGGAGACTTTGCATAACATTAGGTCATTGTCATTGCTATAGGGAAGACCTGAGTTCAATATGACCTTACATAACACATATGGCAGAGCAAGTGGTCGGCAAACACCAATCTCTCCCATTGACCATAGTCCTTTGTTAGGTGTGAAGGTAATTAAATGTCAAAGTAGGCACCTTGGCTGTTTGTGGACATAGGAAATGAACCCTGTAATTGACTGCCCAGTATGGGACCTGGCTTGCTGGTTGGACTTCAGTGTTTGCTACATCATCCCTGTCGCAAGATCTGAGGGACTCAACAAAGATGAATGTCGGGTCTAAGCGACCAACTCAACAAAGTTGGCTGTCAGATCTGAGAGACCACCTCAACAGAGATGGCTGTCAGACCTAAGAAACTGAATCAACAAAGATGGCTGCCTGATCTGAAAAAAACAACCCAGCTCAAGAAAGATGGCAGCAGGATCTAAGAGACCAATTCTACAAAGATGGCTGCTGGATCTGAGAGAACGATTTAACAAAGATGGCTGCCGGATCTGAAAGAATGACTTAACAAAGAGGACTGCCACAGCTTGATCTGAGAGACGGACTCCAAAAAGATGGCTGTCCTTTATCTCAGTGACTGCTGGATTTGAGGGAAGGACTCAACAACCAGTCAACAAAGATGGCTGTGCAAGTTTCCAGAAATGGAAACTTCAATCAGGAAGGGCAGCAGATTAATAGCCAAAAAACTATCTTCCAAATACACATTACTGCACCATTATTGCCCTTCAAGATCACATAAACTTCTACGTATACTGAGGTCTTCAATTCAAAATTGAAATTCCTTGGTTTAATTTATCTCAATCACCTTTCAACATTTTACCAGTCAATTCACCCACTGCACATTTCTGAAAAACAAACCAGAAAAACATTGAACCAACACTTTTTAACCCTGACAAAATATTACAAGAAATTCCACTCTCTGTTATTTAGCTGATCAAATAATCCACCTTGCAATGAGGCTGCGAACGCATGGTGATCATCCACTGCCAATATCACACAAAGATCACGCACCACCGAGACATGGGAACTCACGATTCAAATTCGTGGTGGGTTGAAATCTGCATGCAGCATTCTGCGGTCACACACTCTGGACAATGGAGTACAATGGCTCCCTGTTCTAGTTTCTCTTTTGCTTTATAATGATATCAAGGACAATATTCATTTCCCTATCCCAACAGAAAACATGCAGGGCCCAAAACATGTATAAACCCATCTCGACCACTTGCACAAGAGAATGTTGAGTATGAATTTCTTACCACACCCATAAATTATATTAGTTGGGATTGTTCATTGTGGTTCCATGTTTGAATAAAGCTCTGCTGGGACTTTCCTTGTGGTGTGTTATATATAGCCTTTGTGTGCCAGTTGTATCTGCAAATACTAATCTGCAATATTCCCTCAATAGCAATTACCATCACAATGATTTCACAGTTTTGTCTCATGAAAAACTAATCTGTTCTGTGGACAAGAAAAACACCAAACTATTAATCTAGTCCTTAATGCAAAGTATACTTTTTAAACAAAACGTTTCTTCAACGTACATATTTCATAACTTACACAAGACTGCAAATGTAATCTTTAGGGTTTCAGTTTTAATAAAACTTACAGTTGTATGCTAAAAACATTTTCTTAAAACTTTTATATCCAGATACACATTCCGACAGTGAAGACAAATCAATGTGACATTAATCTTGTGCAAGCATAATGTCTGACATCCAGTAAAGCGAAGATTTTCCTCAACAAGATCACAAATAACTGTTGCATTACAAAAAGCAGCATGATCATAACTGATGAACAGATGGAACAGAAATAAGGCTAATCGCCAGGGACAGACTTGATACAGGAGTTTGAAACACTCAGCTAGTTAGGAACAGAATCCTCAAAGAAGGGTCCTTCTTCCTGTGATAACAGTGGTTTTCAATGACGCTGTTAGTGAATGAAATATTTCACTCTTTCTAAGGGGGAGCGGGGCTGCAGTAGTCGAGAGACACTTTAATGTTGCTGAGCAAACAGAATAAATCTTCCTCAAAATGGCAATGCCCTGTACCAGTCAAGTTACCAACTTCATGAAAGTATTTCAAACATGTCGCCCTCTCCACAGTTTCCCCTTAAGCAAACAACGCCAGTCGTGTGCACCTCCATTTAGGTCCCAGGCATGCTTTTGACAATGTTTCACAAAGCGTGGCTTTCTCTCTGGAGATTTCTGATCATTCAAATATCGAGTAGGCTTGATAATAACCTCAGAAATATTTTTAATCACAGGCAAGTTCCTTTTTCACATTTGTAAATATTGTTATTCAAAGCATGTCTAAGCGACAACCAACTAACTTCACAATATTTTTTAATATCAACATACAATTGAACCAACCATTGTTTGATAGCATGTCATGTCCATTAACATTAAAAACGTTTTGGTCACTACTGTACAACATGATTTTAGCCTTTTGAGATTTCATGGTATGTTTCACCTCACTGAAAGACTCTTACACCACCTGACAGAGCCTGAGGCGGAAAAGGAAGATTTCATATTTGTTCTTTATAGAAGTGTCTTCAGGAGATTAAACCAATCTTATAAATTCTACTCAGGATATCTGATACATAAAGTTCTTCTACTGCATGTAAGATGATGGTACATATTTGCTTGAAAATTGATGAACTGACACTTTGAATCATCTCTAAAGATTTTGTAATTAAGATTTATCTTATCTTATGCAAACAAACCTCAGAATTCAGTCTGTTTAGATGTGAACTTGTGTCAGCGTTACTGCTGCTTATGTCAATAGCTCAATTCAAAAGATTTTTAAATCTTCAAAGATGATTGCATCATGAAAGAAATTATTAAGCAAACAGTGTTTAGACAGCATGATAATACTGCTATAAAAGGGTGGCAGTTTTCGCAGTGCTAACCAAAAGGTCAACAATGCACTGATGAAAAAGCAAATTTAGCATATCGAGGTATAAATACGGACATGTGTGCCTTGAACAAACTAAATGATCACTCGATCAGAAAATGTCCCAGATTAAATCCAGACTGAAGCTATGGCTCAGCAGGTTTGAGTGACAGTTGTTCATTAGAAATGTACGATGCTGATAATACAACAATAGCTGATAAAACAAGGCAGACATTCCACATGAATGCTCGATACAATTAAGGATTTGGCTGTGGGCATGAAAGAATTGGACTTTAAACTTGATAAATACTTCAGGATTCTCTACCGGCTTTCCTGTTGAATTAATAATAGGATGATTTAATTGAGATCATCTGACTGTTATTGATAACTGACATAGCTCTCTTCGTCAAGTTAATTATGAAATGTATAGAGGCCGGTACAAATGACATTATCGTGAAATATGTCTCTAGTAAGTCCACATCATTATAACGGTTCTGATTTGTCACAAGACTGATTGCTTCAACATTCCAACAATGGCATTAGACTACTGGGTATTCCGGTCTGCTACCTCACATAAATTCATAACATAATCATGTATTAATTAAATAAACAAATGTTTTACTTCATCCTGGGCTATGAGTCAGACAGATAATGTTATTTAGCAGCCGTGAATAAGACTTTGGTCTGGTCAGGTTCCAACTCAGACGAGGAATGGAATTGGATATTTAACAGAAACAGATAGGGAGTCTTCCGATATGTGGAAACATGATGACTTTGCGATACACAATTTCTAATAAAATACATCGATTGACAAGAATTGTATAGAGATAAGAGTAACAGGAAGGCTCTTAATTTCTACTGAGGTCTCATATCTGCATTAGCGCAATCATGAAATATTTAATTCTGGCATATCAATGTATGGCATCATGGGATTTGATTTCAATGCACAATATCCTCTACAATGTTACATTTCAAGATACAGGAGTGTTACTATAACAACAAACTCAATAATTCTGCAAAACAACATTGACTTCATGTCTGACATATACAAGTTGTGGGATCTACAAAAATCTCTCTACAGTCTTCAGAGAAAGAGGAGGTTCAATCAATTGATTTTGATAATCAGCACAAAAAGATGCCATGTAGACTGCAGGGAAGAGCTATAGGCTATGATGGCTGAGAGCTGTGCCAGAAGCTGGTCTCCCCATTGTACATCTCCTGGGTGAGATCAAAGGTAGTCAGTGCTAATGCTCAGAGCTAAATCAGTTCCGTGAGACTTTAACCAGTTCAAGAACAGACCCATTTCAAGTGCCAGTGAAGCTCTCACAGTCACTCTTCAGTTCAATAAATGGCTTATTTGTCAAAACGAATCATTGAACTTTCTTGAAGCTGATACAGCAAAGTAATATCCTTGTGTTTCTTCTAAAAGGTTTGACACATCATACAGGGAAAGTTACAATGAAGAAATTGATTGAAATGTTATTGTTGGAAACATTAAACTCCTCAAAAACTAAGAGTCTCCTTGGACATAATGCCTCGGCCTGTATCAATCAGAGGAGCCTATTAATAAATCAAAAGGGAAAAGAGTTGGCATAAAAAAATATAATCTAAAAAACTCTCATATGTCAGTCATGACTCAATTCTTGTGATGAATAAATATTTAAAAAATCAATTCAATCATGACAGCCTGGCATGGAGCTAGTGATGCGAAGGTCACCGCAGCCTTTCCAGATTATCTCATTACAGTGGCAATGCAACAACTTATAGCACTGACGACAAATCAACCATCCTAATGAAGCATGTTCATTTGTACTGAGAAGTTTCAATGAATGTTTCTGCTCATCCTTGCAAGCTGGTGCACTCAACTCCCCACTCATTACAATAGTAGAATATGCCCTTCAATGTCCCATCTCTTGAACATCCTGTTCCCTTTGCTATGACGATCCAATAGTGTCAATATATAAATATATACAATAAGTGAGTGAGTGAGTCTAGTTTTATTCCTCTTTCAGCAATATTTCAGCAATATTCCAGCAATGACATTGTGCAGGACACAAGAAACAGTTTCACAATTGCATTCATTGGTGCAACAAGTGAATACTGCAACAGTATACTTGCCCCCATTACAACGAGACTTATGAGAGTTGCTGCAACCACGTTGCCGCTCCATGCCCCCATTACAACGAGACTTATGAGAGTTGCTGCAACCACGTTGCCACTCCTTGCCCCCATTACAACGAGACTTATGAGAGTTGCTGCAACCACGTTGCCGCTCCATGCCCCCATTACAACGAGACTTATGAGAGTTGCTGCAACCACGTTGCCACTCCTTGCCCCCATTACAACGAGACTTATGGGAGTTGCTGCAACCACGTTGCCACTCCATGCTCCCATTACAACGAGACTTATGAGAGTTGCTGCAACCACGTTGCCGCTCCATGCTCCCATTACAACGAGACTTATGAGAGTTGCTGCATGCTCCCATTACAACGAGACTTATGAGAGTTGCTGCAACCACGTTGCCGCTCCATGCCCCCATTACAACGAGACTTATGAGAGTTGCTGCAACCACGTTGCCACTCCTTGCCCCCATTACAACGAGACTTATGGGAGTTGCTGCAACCACGTTGCCACTCCATGCTCCCATTACAACGAGACTTATGAGAGTTGCTGCAACCACGTTGCCGCTCCATGCTCCCATTACAACGAGACTTATGAGAGTTGCTGCAACCACGTTGCCGCTCCATGCTCCCATTACAACGAGACTTATGGGAGTTGCTGCAACCACGTTGCCACTCCTCGCCCCCATTACAACGAGACTTATGAGAGTTGCTGCAACCACGTTGCGGCTCCATGCTCCCATTACAACGAGACTTATGAGAGTTGCTGCAACCACGTTGCCACTCCTTGCCCCCATTACAACGAGACTTATGAGAGTTGCTGCAACCACTCCACGCCCCTAATACAACTAGACTTATGGGAGTTGCTGCAACCACTCCTTGCCCCTAATACAACTAGACTTATGGGAGTTGTTGCACTAAGGCTTTCATGTAAAACTTTTATTAAATCTTTGATGGGATATAGAAGTTGATAGAACATGAAGACATGCAACTTGTATGAATACCAAGACGTTTCAGCACTACTTCTTGTCCCTTCCTCTGACTGGTTCAGGGACAAAAAGCAGCCCTGAAACATCACGACAAACAATGAAGATGTCATACAAACAGATTTATGTCTTCCTCTTCAAAACTAAGGTTGTGACAAGTAAACATTCACCATCACTGTACAAGAAAACATTCACCACCATTGTACAAGAAAACATTCACCACCATTGTACAAGAAAACATTCACCACCATTGTACAAGAAAACATTCACCATCACTGTACAAGAAAACATTCACCATCACTGTACAAGAAAACATTCACCACCATTGTACAAGAAAACATTCACCACCATTGTGGAATCCTCGGTGAAAGTACCATGAAATAAACACTGTTGTAGCATTAAGCAATGATCAGTACAAACCAATTACCATTGCATACTGCCGTACTAACAAAGACATACCAATGAACACATAAATACCAAGGCTGAAGCTTATGGATATCAACAAGATAATACCAATAAACAGTGCATACGCTTTATAATGAATCTCAAGTACCTTCAACAAAATCATCATTTACGAACCAGTGCCTCGCCAGTCTGTAAATTGTTCCAAGCCAAGGAACAGACACTTCTCTCCACCAGGACAATAAATCACAAGCATTCCTTCGTCATCAAACAATGTCAGTTTCATAATGAAATTTACGACCAGGGACTGGCATTTTATGACCGTGTCATAAAATCATTTAGGCTTGACAGAAAACCTTATGAGACAATTATTGGGACTAAAGCTTGGGAAATGTGGCCAACATGTAGTTGGACTTCTCATAAAGGAAACAACATGTTTTCAGGTATTGATGTGGCCATTATCTTACCATATTACATCTAATAAGTCTCTGTTAGTTAAGTTATGGGCAGAATGCACCTATTAGGCTCACTGAGGGAAAATAAGTATCTGGATAAATTGTCCTTGATTCTGAGGCCTGCAGTGGAGCTAGTTTTTACTTCCTCCAACAAAGATATGATATTGTAGGAGGCGCTATCTGCCTCATTCTTGAAATTCCCATGCTGACATTAGAGGTTTCATAGATACACGTGGTTAAAAGTTAAGCACCCCTTCTTTATTTGGATACATCCCGAACTTCCCTATATCTTTTGGAATTACTACATTTGGCAGATCTCATCTTGATAAATGTCTATGATCCCACTGATTCCTGGTGAGCAGCTGGAACAAGCACACTGATCCTATGTTCCTTCAGAAGTACTGAGGCCTACCACCTCATGCAGAAGCATAGGAAACTGTAGAAAGGGTAGAGTCAAACATGATGATCCATTTCAGTTACTGTATATCAATATGAGTTTGTGAAAAATAAACATGTTTTCAAAAAAAATTACTACAGGCTTGATTTCAAAATTTTACATTGTTTGAGTAGTATATTTCACACATGAACTGCAGTACTTGTGATTTGCCACCATGAAACAACAGCAACAGTACTTCTGAGTTTCATAATGCATCACACTAAATGTCATGATGTTCTCTTCTTACGCAGTACGTTTTACAAGAATATCCATCTGAAGTTAAGTTAATCCCATCACTGACACTTGTTTTAAACCATAAGGATTTTTCTATCTTCTTCTAAGAACAGACATTCTGGACACAAAGCGGGAAATCCTTTCCAAGAATTCTACAAATCTATCACAATCCATATTCAAGGTCAAAGTACTAATAATCACTCACATTTCTCTGAAAGGTTCTTTCAGAATATCTAGAGTACATTCACTTTGTCATTCACAGAATGTCAGGGTATCTTTTGATCAAGGTAATTGAATCAACTGGCTTCATCAATAGACTGTGTTGTCCATGAAGAACTCAACTATCTTCCTGGAGACTAAGGAACATTGTCCAACAGGACCTGAAAAGACGTGCAACTCATGTCATGGACAGAATATTACAAAACAAATTATTTCATTGCTAGTCTTATGCACATCACTGCAGACAAAATCTATCAGAGAGTAGAATTTTCAACTAAAAAAACATAAATTCTGAGGAAGAACTTTGCTTCTGGACTGTTGAAATCTGACTTTAAGATGAGTAAAGATGAAAAATATTGGAAAGAAAGTTATTTTTGATATTAGACTATTTCTTAAACAACATTTAACATTCTACATGAAATACCAGCATGGAAAAGTCACCACAAACAAAGGAGTATACATTTATCTGGAAAAAGTGAAATACTTAGTGGTAAGATCATATTATACAAGATTCTTGTTTCCAACAATTACCACTGAGAATGAGCACTCATAGGAACCTATACAGTTCATTAACTCAAACCATTAAATGAATAACAACCACTACCAAACAGACGAACATTGCACAATAAACAATTGTAAATCATTTCACTGTTAACTACTTTCAGAAGCATAAATGATATCAAGCAGGGATACAACAAAGACTTTTCTTGGAAGTAGAACCAAAGAGGCTAGGAGGTCTCTGCCTGAATATTCAACAGCAATATTGCACAATGGGCTGGTATATATGACTTACTAATGACCCACCACCTGCCAGCTCAGTTTATCCACCCACCTTCATCATATCAGCAACACCTCCATCATTTACCAAATTATTCCTCGTCACTTTTTGCCAGAAATAACACTTTCCATTTGCCCGAAAACACTGAGGAGCCATTACTTCAATATACTGCAGTTGTGGCAGTAATTTTGTTGAAATGCTGACCGGGCACAAAACGACTCCGGTGTGGCTGGTGGTTTCTGGGTTATATTCCAACAATGAATAATTTCTCTTCCTGTTAAACCCAATTGGCCTAACAATATTGATTGGGAGGGTCCCAAGGTAACTACAGCACATACCCAACACGGTGGGAACCATGTTTGGGCCCACCACCATCAATTATTTATAGCCCTGTCTACTAGATCCTATTAGCAATTACTTACCATTTCATTGATACACAATTAAGTACAATGTACCACTATCACATACCTCCTCCCAGCTGAGAACTGCGTCCAATACTCAATATGAGTTCACTCGCCACTTTCTCTATCTAATTGTAATATAATTAAGATATTCTCATAATATTGGAACATTTATGTATTTCTGAGCCAAATGTTATTTGGAATCAATATCTCCATTCTAATGTTATCTCTTGAAATATGTATCATGTGTAAAATGAGAGACCTGGATGGATGCTTGCCTTCTGACAAGGATAGTTAATGCAGCATACATCTTCCTATTTTAATAGTACATCTATTAGATCATGACATGGAAAAGTCGGTATATATATATAGTCATCCTCATCTGAAGAAGGACTGTCCTATGAGGAGAACAGTCCAAACTCACATGGAGTGACAAGATCTTAGCAAGTTCAAAGTTTACATCACATCTGTATATTGAAATCCGATGGTTCTCTAAAACCTAATAGCCTATCCACATACATTTTGTAACAACCCAATGTTTAACCCATCTCAAAGGCCGGCTACTGACATATACAGTTGAACAGATTACAAACTGAATGAATGACACAAATTAATGACCTGCACATTATACGTACCAGTAGTAAAGCTGGATTATAGAGTACTTAAGCCTTGGGAAATGGGAATCTATCAATACTATGAAATCCTCCTTTGAGGGGGCTCCTACGCAGGACCTCCGAACAGATTCTCTACAATAGCGAGTGAAAGAGAGCAAGCACTGTCAATAAGCTTGAGTGATACGGGCGATCCGCGTACCATTGTGGTGCACAACAGCTAGTAATAAGCCTGAATAATTCACCTGTGAGAGAGTGCCGCTATCCACTGCCTCACTCCTCTCTTTCAACAGCAAGCACACGCTTAAACACTGCCTGTACAATAGCTACTCACTGTTGGGAATCGACTCTATCTCCGATCCTTGAATCCTTCGGACGGACAACGACCGGACTAAAGCAGTAAGAGGTCCTGGCTCCAAAGTTATCCCGGATCGAAACAGAGAGGAGTACTGCAATTGGACGAAATGGTTAAGGTCAATATTTGCTGAAGAAAAATCCATATTCAACAACGTTCGGTGAACATTCTCCACATAGGCAGATTCGGCCAGCCGGACCAATGCAGGCCACTGGCCATAGGCAGGCTTGGCTCACGAACGCTGAAAAAACATGGCTCAGCTACCGTGTTTACTTACTTCAGTCAGTCAATTTCATTCCCTATTGATTGAGACTCGACCCCAAGATTTGAATCTCATTGGAGAGCTGGGTAAACGGGCCTCAGCAGATGGTGGGATAAGACTCTCCCACACCATGGCTGTAATTGCTGTGTTTCATGCTGGTCGAAACATTGCCACATCATGTACTCAGATCATAGATCTATAACATATTAATCACTTTTTTTTCTCCACATCATTGACTTGCCACAAAATTGTTTCATATTATGTTTTGTGCACAATATTTGCCAATAGGGTGACCCTGTTCTGGGTTGTGACTCTCATCTTGTAACAAACGCGTTTGCAGCAACACAACTATTGCAGTGACAGAAACTGTGCCTCCAGTCTTTACTGAGATGATAAATATATGACTGCATGCAAAGTTTAGGCCAATTATGTTAGTGAAAGAATTAATTACAAATCAGCAGTGCCTTAGTTTAAATTAGGGTGTTAATAATTCATTGGCAAAGGTCTAGTGGGTTTAGACTTGCTGACTTTGACAGAGCTCATTTGGAACATCATACTTGATATTATGTGACTGAGATTCGATCCCATAAGATTTGAATCTCACTGAATAACTGGGACTCCACACACCAGATCATACAGTTTTCACTGACACCTATAGTCACAGTGTGTTTAGCAATTCACACAAGGCAAGATATCATCTGCCCTGTAAATCCTTCTTCAAAGGAACACACAGTTACACAATTACATGGTCTGAAGATAGCTAATGGGTCTTATATTGACACAGATGTCTGATTTAAGATTAAGAGTATTGTAATTTTTCTAAAATAGGTCATAAAGGGCTATAACTCACCCTGTTAACCAAAGGTCATATAGGGCTGTAACTCACCCCGCCAATGATAGGTCACATAGGGCTATAACTGACTATGTAAATGATAGGTCATAAATGGCTATAAATCCCCCCGTTAATAGTTTGGCACAAAAGTATCATTGGTAAGAATCATTTTTAAAATTATAATTTGACCACATGTGGATAAAAACATTCGTCCATAAGAAAACTTCAAAATTTCTTCACATCAGAGTTCTAATTTGAGAGCAAATGGATAAGAATTTATTCCACTGATGACGTCATATAGATCTAGGACATTATGCAACAAAAGTTACAATGCAGTGACATCACAATTACAAGAAGGTTGCATTCATATTTGACACATCCAATCTGCAACTAGTTGTAAATGAGGAATTAATTTACTGTCTGATAACTAGCACAGTATCTCGGACAATTTGACCTTGCTTCACAGATTCTCTTTCTTTCTTTCTCTGCACTCAGCAATATTCCGGCTATATGATGACGGTCTGTAAATAATCGAGTCTGGACCAGACAATCCAGTGATTGACACCATGAGCATCGATCCACACAATTGGGATCGATGACATGCATCAACCAAGTCAGCGAGCCTGACCACCGGATCCCGTTAGTTGCCTTTTATGGCAAGCATGGGTTGCTGAAGAGCTATTCTACCCCGGATCTTCACGGGTCCATTCATAATGGAACTTTATTACCATCAATACATTCAACTGACATCTACAGTTGCATAGACCCTCCTCTAATATTTGACCTCCTCTATCTGGGCAGCACTACAGAATATATTCCACGCCATTCATCACCATTCAGTGAAACAAACTATTTTTTGAACTATTAAAATGATGGAAGAGAATTAATGTTGTGTAATCATTGTCGTATCAAGTCTTTGAATGGCATTTAGAAATCAAAATAAGGTAAAATGACATTAATACACTTATTTCAACAATGTGCATTCTCAAGTTATCCTGAAACCAACAACAATTGCAGGATATCCTTCAGGGGTCACACTGACTAGTTATGCAAATAGTTTAGAATAGGATGTTAAAAGTGAATCCTATATTTATATTTAATCCTTAAAAGAGATTTTGTAAAAATATTTTCATTAAGGGAAATGAAACTGAAACATACTCAAACAAATCTGAAATGGATCCCATGTGACTAGTGTGCACACAAATATACTTCAACTTGTAGCCTACCTACCTACTTCTTTGTAATACCAAACACTGCAGAAAATCTGCTGTCATTCAATATTTCCAACTTTATTTTAAGCGGTGTTCCGTAAATTCTCTTCATAACAAAAGCATTCAATTCAGGACATCTATAACTGCAAATCCAACCCACATCCTTCTCACATTAAATCATACCTTTGCTAACTGACATTTTACTAATAGATGTTGATACTATTTTCTAATTGTTCTGCCATCTTTTCATGCAAATTTAAATGTTTTTTAATTCAAAAGCAGCACTAAGAGAGCATTTCAACCTCTTAAACTCTCCAACCATCTAAATGATTCAGGAGAAATTTACACGATTTTAAACTGAAAGGGGGCTGTAGGGTGCCCTAGTGGTAAAATTCCCGGGTTCAATTCTCAACATGGGTACAATGCGCGAAGCATGTATCTGGTGGTCCCTGCTGTAAAATTGTTGCAATATTGCTAAATATGGTGTAAAACAATATTTTTCCTTCAGTGATGTCATGATTCACCGGTACATTGTTGCAGCAGAACACTTTGCATGGTACGATACCCGATACACTTAATTTGGCATTGATTCACATTTAACCCATTATATCGATGTTCATTTGATCTCCAATTGATATCAATAGTACAGACTAGCAAGTACCGGTACAAACTATTTTCAAATTCCTCATAAATGTTTTTGGTTGTCTTTTGGATACGAAATTGTCCCGATAACAAGGCTGACCAGCTTTTCCTTGCCGCCTGTCATAATAAAGTATGTAAACTTGTTTGTTTCTAGCTATTTTCTCATACAGAATAGTTGACTTGACTCAGTGTCATGGCGATGGATATTAGTCATTTGTCAGCTGTTCTTCTTTACCTTTATAAGCAAGTCTATGGACACGATTCTCAGTCTAATGACTGGGTTTTCCGCACAAAATGTTGTATATGCAGTATCGAGATACATATCGTATCGTGGCTTCTGTATCAAGATATGTATCATACCGTGTGACGCCTGTATCATGACATCCCTACCTTCACTCACTTACACTGAAAGTAATACCTTTAATTTTCCGAAGTCCAAAAAAATGCAGAACCATATCCCACCATCCCCCAGAGTGAACGCAAACCTGATAACTTCCTTGCCATTTCTTTAAATAAGTTACTCCTATAGCAATATTGATTAAAATGTTAGTAAAATCAATTGAACAATTCAAAGTTGTCTTGTAGTGTGACTGAATTGCAGACAGTGTATTCAACTTGTAGATCAACAATGCTCCCAATAGTTTCCAAGTCTGCCATCTCTAGTCCAGGTCAGTTGGAAATGAAAGTAAACATTCCTATGTACCGTAATACTTTCCTTCATCAGTAGAATACATTCCCACAAAATAAGTCTTTGTACCCAAAGTGCAATTTGGTGCAGGAACACATAATACAATATTTCATTTTGCTTAATTAAACAGTCAATTTTGGAAATAAATGTCGTTCAATACCAAAGCTATGGGTGATCAATGATCTGACAAAATGAGAAGAGCTCACTCAATATTCCTCCAGGCATGGCGGCGGTTGTGCAACAGGGTCTGTGAACAACTAACATGTGCACACGTATCAAATAGGACTCGGATAAAATCTCACCATACTCAACACACTGAGCAACTCCATATCTAAGAGTCTCCTTGGAATTGAAATCGTTTCTGACATAAATGTGGATCGTCGAATAACTGGGGTATAAAAGAATATTTCTCTTACACTGATGTTAATGTAATGGACAGTGGAGGTCTGCCAGGCATCTCAGACTTTTTAAAGAAAAAGTACTTGGGTCAATTTCATAATGAATATTTATGATTTCTAAGTCTCTGTCAAGTGTTGTGACCGTTCTTTTTGTGATGGGATATCTTATTACTGTACATTGAGAACACAGGGAGAGGGGGAAATTGCCCAAAGCATAAAATTACCCAACTGGATGGCAGATCGATCCGTTACGAATTGCCAGTGCAGCCATGGTGTTCAATCAATAATCAAGGGCATTACACTTACATAACTCACGACAAAAGATGTTATTTGCAAGTAGATTATCTGGCTTGCATTCCAAAACTACCACTTCAAGCCCTGTCTGTAGGTAAGTAAATACTCTCGCTATTATTATACTTGACTTGAAAAAATATGAAAATAAAGTTTTACACATTGCTGATAAAAGTACATGAAATACACAACAAGGTGATAGGTGAATTGATAACAAATCAACAATTCTTATCACATGCATTAATGTGTGATAATATATCAAGATGAGTCAGTAACTATGTTTTTACATCAATTTTAGCAAAAATCCAGCAATATGACGATGGGGGACACCAGAAATGGGCTTCACAAAATTGTATGCATGTAGCTAATCAAACACAGACAAGCAATCAAAATTAAGATGAAGGAATTTGTTTTACTTAGAATATATATATCCTTCCTAAACCTCTAGCTACCTGCTGTGGACACATAACATTTTTTCAAATCTTCATCAACCTGCAAACTCATCAATTTTGGATGGTTTCCTTGGAAACCAAACAAAGAAAGCAATCTGTTTGTAGCAGAATCTATACCAGTACTTGACATAGCTTTGCAGCTTTCCAAACTCCTATAAACATTTTTTTATTTTTAAAAGAAAGATTTATTTTCCACTAAATGTTGAAATATCATTAACAGTATTTAACTTGAAGCTAAGACCTTGACATTTTGGTTATTCTGTCAGAAAGGATGGACTAACTGTTGATTTCTCATGTGTCAGTTTCTGAGATCCATGACACAGCAAACACAGTTATCTGTTAATTATCTGACCCTGTGGTCTTCCAACACCACACAAGCAGCATAAGTCAACACCCAAATGTTTTGACAAAGACTTTTCCGTATATATTTGTCCTAATTTGTGTGAGCATGTGTGAGAGTGTGGACAACTATAGTACAGCGAAATGACTATTTTTATCTTCCAGCCTCCCTCCCAAGCTGCCGTAGTCATAACACACAACTTGATTACACACTGCAACTACACAAATAAACTAATTAAACAATTACGATAACCAGTGTTGATTGTTAGAAACATACCTGTTATGTACAACTTCAGCTAGACGCTATCTGCCTGTAATTGCTTGGTCATAAACTGAAAACACTCATTGTTCAACCAGCCATTACAAACCTATTTCCTCCCAACAAGGCAATTATTATAAGGAAATAGAAATCAGAGATGAGATTGCATTTAGGAACAATGCTTCACTTTTATAAGCTCACATTGTTCCGTGTCATACATACAAATCTAAACACGTTTCTCCCTTTTCTTTAGCAATTTAAATAGTTCCCTCATACTAATAAATTATCACTCGATGTGTTTGTACTAATAATTCTATTTTAGTTGACAACATATTTGTTTTCCATCAAGAGGTGGTATTCCCTGCAGTGAAAGACAGCAACTGGGATATGCACAAATGGTAAAGTGCCTCTCTGTTCCAGTGATGGAGACTCACAAAGAAATCAATGTCGTTCACACGATGACGAGTGTTTGAAAAACATTCAGACGCACCCTGATAAGGATGAGCGGCTCATCGAGTGTATTAATTTGTTCCAAATAACATCTAAGATGGAATATTAATAAGTTTACGAGAAATTCCTCTATAAACCTATCATGCAGGATTCGGCAGCCATACAAGCAACAATCCGCGAGGTTCAGACGGAGTGTGGGAAGAAGACTTTGAAGTTACCCCACAAGTGTCAATGTACCTTGCAACATTGATCCCCGACGACGGCAATTTCCTTACAGCAATCTTATGTATGTTCGATCAAACCATCCGAAAATGATGGCGACCCAAAACATGAGGAGTCTATTTTAGATGGAGATACGCCTGAAATAAAACGGAGCCTCGTGAATAATGCACGCCGGTCGCCTGGCGGGTACACCAAACACGGCATTAAAGAGATATCAACGAGTCTATGTTTAAAGTGATGTAGTCGTGATATTCACATGCTATCTCAAATATGCAGATTTCTCGATGGAGGCTGGTGGATTCGGAGTCAGTACTGAGTTTGAGTCAATTCCAACATGAGAGTGTAATCCCCTGCTAAACTGGTTGACGCTCTATGATGTCGTTAGGCTGTTTTAAAAGGCATCAGTCTAACTCTCGCTGTAGAACAAACCAGAAAGAAATCATCTATGAAAGATGCTAATTTTGAAAATAATAACCCATAAGTGTTATACTCCAAACATGCAACATATGTTATGTAAGAGGAAATGCTTGCAAACCTTGACAGTGATTCCCTTGTGGTAAAAAATATCTTTCTGACCAAATCCTAACTGGGACATTGCTTGAAAGAAGCTCTTTTTTTATGGTAAACTCATCTCATTACAATACACATACTCCCTCATGACATTTTGGAACCCTGCACATTATTCAGCCCAATGTTTAATCTAACGTTTTGCCAAGATTTTGTTGATGATCACCAAACCCTACAATGTTTTCTTATTAAGAAACTGTGGCTGTCAGGATTGGTTGTGAATAAGGATTACAAATACTGGATCTGTAAACTCCAGTATGCATATCTCCAAAGTAGCCCAGTAAATGTTTATCACCTTCCATCTAAGTACTTTGAATCCGCTGCAAGCTATGTTATCTCAACAAATTATTGAGTGAATTCATGGGGTTTTTGCACTATGTAGCAGCCATGAGTAATTTCAATGCTTGGGATTCAAGCCCGGGATCATCAAAAGTTGGATGCCTTGTCCTCATGACCAACGCCATCTGTGGGCAGACTGCACCCTGCCACACTATCTTCATGACAGAGTACACAATAGTAATGGTCAACCACTGGTGATCAATGTCCATTTGTTGTAATATGACAATCAGCCAGGTAACCCACTTAAATCCCATTCACCCTCTGAAGCCATCATGTCTGCTGCCTCTTATTATTTTTGTTGTCCCCAAAGATTATTCTACAAATAAGATAAATCTGCCAAGTTGTTTCTTCCCCTGGTTGTGTTCATCTCCTGCTCCTGTTGCCATAGTAACAATGTGACTCTTGTACCGCCCGTACACATATTTTTTAAATCCAGCATACTATATATTAGTTGTAAGACCTAAAATGCAGTATGAACATCAAACAATTTTCAACAAGATTTATTGTTACAACCAAGAAATAAAATAATTATGTCTGTCATGAATTCTACATTCTAAACTTTTATTTACAAGAAACATGTATACGTCACTTTGCAGAAATTCAAGGCTTTTCAGGCTATTTTGTTTATTTTCAAGGCTTTTTAAGGTTGACACTAATAGTAAAGGCTTTTCAGGGGGGACCATAAAGTTCAAGACCTTTTCAAGAGGTGCTCTCCTAGTGACTGCTGACTTTACCACCATTCACTCATGTTAGAGTAAAAAAGATGCACCGATCACTGAAGTTTATTCTGTAGACTAGGATGTCAGTTGCGAGTGTCATGACACTCCAGCTGTGAAGTCATCCTATAATGCAACAAAATCAGCCATTTAAACTGAAGCTGAGCCTGAATGGAGCAGACCTCCAATCTCCAGCTATTGGACCAGAAATATTCTTTGCACCCACACCACAAATGCCATTAATGTTCAAATCCCACGACCATTTTCTCACACGTTGCCGCTCTCCCTCAACCTAGTGTCGGAAGGTCATACATGTTTTAAGATGTAACAGCCAAATGATTACCTGGTGTACGAGGCGCCAGACAAACTGGGTCCGAAGGCATCAATTCAGTGATAAAAGGGCAGTCTAATCACTGAGCATGATGTAAAACTAATCAATTGTTCCCTCTCCATGCCTCGACGAACCTCACAGAGGCCATACTTGACTCAACTAGAAAATGTCTATTCAATATACCTCGATGAAGATCCAAGTTAACATTGGTTGAACATGGTACAGTGATATAACCCGGGTACATAATGTTCGTATTTGTCTCAGGAGATGGGATATCATCTTTGAAGTCAATGTCGTTCGGTGGAGGCCATCCTGTTGAAAGCATCCAAACTTTGAAGTGCTCATGATAATGACTTGACTAGCTATAGCATTAATTGGGATAAAAACCAGCAGTTTCATAATTAAATTTGAGTGAGGGGGTTGGGTTTAGCCCTGCTTTGAACAGTATTCCTCTTGTCATGGGTGTGGCAACTTAATGTACATGGAAGTATGGAGATGGAAATTAATAACATTGATAAAACCCATGAGCAGGGTAAGGTACCAAGTAACAATGTGTCATAATTGGAGAGAATTAGGGATTCAAACCCAACATCATCAGATCATGGCATAACTAAGAGAGGCAACTCCTCAAGTCAATATCAACAATGTTAAAACAAATTTCATCCGGTACCATTATCCTTTTGCTTTCAAAACTTGATCTGTCATCTTTCAAACACTATAAACACTGCCCCAATGGGAGTGAGGGAGTGAGTGAGTTGTGTTTAAAGCCACTTTTAACAGTATTCCAGTTATATCGTGGCGTGTCAGCTTAATGTGGGAGGAAAGCCCAAAGTGATGCAGGTCTCAGACGTTTACCACTTTGGTGAAAACCCACGAGCACAGGTATGGTGCTGACAAACCTAGAAACACAATGTGTCATAATTGGAGAGAATTAGGGATTCAAACCCAACATCATCAGATCATGGCATAACTAAGAGAGGCAACTCCTCAAGTCAATATCAACAATGTTAAAACAAATTTCATCCGGTACCATTATCCTTTTGCTTTCAAAACTTGATCTGTCATCTTTCAAACACTATAAACACTGCCCCAATGGGAGTGAGGGAGTGAGTGAGTTGTGTTTAAAGCCGCTTTTAACAGTATTCCAGTTATATCGTGGCGTGTCAGCTTAATGTGGGAGGAAAGCCCAAAGTGATGCAGGTCTCAGACGTTTACCACTTTGGTGAAAACCCACGAGCACAGGTATGGTGCTGACAAACCTAGAAACATATTTAGGGCAAATCAGGATTCGAACCCACGATCATAGGTTTCTGGCGTGCCCAAGGGACGCAACTCTGCACAGCGAATCGCAGCACCTGAGATGACTGGGCAACCTGTGTTCCCCTTGCCCAAATGGAGTCTCAGGGATGAACAGGTCCCCAGTCCCGTTTGACAATAATATCGTCCTCCTGAGACATGGATCGATGCTTACACCATTCACAACTGGTTTCATTGGTCCAGGCTGTTAATAGCAAAGCTGTGGTAGTGTTTATTACTGCATTATCCAAAATCATTCACACACTCTATAACTGTCATTGATCACATACTGTGCATGGTACTAAAACAGCCAGTTAAAATCTCAAATGAAAATGTATTCATTGAACTGTTGTGCAAAATTTCTTGAATTTAGTGATAAATTTTGAACTCATTTATTTATTATTAAAGTAAGGTATTTATTTCATTTCATTTATTATTGACAGAACAACAGTCATATCATACTCTATTTCTTGCCTGTATTCTAAAAGGGTTTTACAAACACAGTTTAACATTTTGCTGTACTAGCAAAATTACAGACCTACAAAACCCTAATGACCAAAGAATGTGATTCCACATCTATTCCACTTCAAAGTCAGCGGAGACCTTCAAGTAAAACCACTGCAGTGCCAATAGTTGAACCAAAACCAATTTGTTTTACTAATTAATTACTGTTTGTTTTTGAAGAATGATATCCACACCCATATCAAGACAAGAGCACACATACTTCAGTGACCTGTGTAAATTCTGCTTGATCAATGAATGGTTAATTATTGATGAAATCAGTCTCCATCGCTCTCTGAACACTCAGTGGAAATCAGGGTTCATGGCTGCTGCCATCCCCGTGTAGCATGCATCATACACTGTGGTCCTGATGGGAGAGTGCAAAACCACTCAAAAAGTCTAACGTGAGCGTAAGAATGGTCTAGGTTTCATCATAAATGTTTGACATGAAACAAAGAAAATAATGCAATGGTTATAATACAAACTTTCTGCATATTTAAAAAGCTGACAGCCAAGAAGTAACCCAAAATAGCTTTGTTCTTGGTCAAACTAGGCATTTTATACTGCATTGTGATTAATAATGTAGAGACGATAGGTGAAGCTGTTTGGCAAAACATTAATTCTATAAAAAAAGGGAAGACGAATAAAGAAACCATGAGTGTGTTCAACACTGACTGACTGAATAAGACTTCAGAACCAGTTTCCATTGGTTTATGGACTACATGAAACTACAGAGTGATGGCTCTCAATCTTACTGCCTGTTTTCTATAATGACCACCCCTCAAGAATACAATATGTCAGCCATCAAGACAACCTAACCATCAGTGTAAACAGCTATTATCAAACACTAAAATCTACGAAAGCACTCAAACACTGTCACTGTTAGTTTCAGTTTTATTAGAAAATGTCCATGTGCTTTTTAGGTCTCATTTTCCTGTTCACAGTACCATATCCACAACTGGGGACATTTCTAAACAGCAACACTTTGGTGTAAAGGTCTTTTCAGTGACAATGTGTTGAGAACAAACTAGCCAATGCATGTAGCTGAAAGTTAAATTGTACAATCTGTTCCTCCGAAGAATGTTTGACAGTTATGTGTAATAATGCACACACCCTTCTAGCAGATTCCGTATTTTTGAATATTTTTTCAAATATTATGCGCAGAAAAAAATTACACAGTACCCCTTCAGCGAAGTGATATGTTTAGTGAATGCGGAGGAATATATATATATCTATAATTAGTGAATGTGGAGGAATCAATATAATTTAGTATTTACGAAGAAATCAACTATTTTTACAAATAATAAATGTAAGAGAATCAATATATTTAGTGAATGTAGAGGAATATAGTAAATGTGGAGGAATCAATATAGTCATTGAATATGAAGAAATTATTTTAATTTGTGAATGTGGAGAAATCAACATAGTTTGTGAATGTGGAGAAATCAACACAGTTTGTGAATGTGGAGAAATCAACATAGTTTGTGAATGTGGAGAAATCAACACAGTTTGTGAATGTGGAGAAATCAACACAGTTTGTGAATGTGGAGAAATCAACACAGTTTGTGAATGTGGAGAAATCAACACAGTTTGTGAATGTGGAGAAATCAACACAGTTTGTGAATATGGAGAAATCAACATAGTTTGTGAATGTGGAGAAATCAACATAGTTTGTGAATGTGGAGAAATCAACACAGTTTGTGAATGTGGAGAAATCAACATAGTTTGTGAATGTGGAGAAATCAACACAGTTTGTGAATGTGGAGAAATCAACACAGTTTGTGAATGTGGAGAAATCAACATAGTTTGTGAATGTGGAGAAATCAACACAGTTTGTGAATGTGGAGAAATCAACACAGTTTGTGAATGTGGAGAAATCAACACAGTTTGTGAATGTGGAGAAATCAATATAGTGATAATAAACTTGGTCAGTACAAATTTGTACTGTTGTAAATGCTGTTGTCCCCAGTACTTCAGTTAGTTTGTGTTATATGAGAGGTAAGATCACAGTAAAACAGGTTACATCTTCTCCACTAGGACCACTAGGACGGACCACCAAGCCCCAATCTGAACCATCAAACAAAGATTTCTGGCATCACTCGGGGATGCTACTCTGCACAGAGAATTGCAGCTTGTTTGACGACTAGGCCACATGGGCCCTCAATTTACCTTGAAGGTACACATACATGTTGCAGAAACTTCATTCCCCGTGTTTCATCTCAGTAAACCCTGAACGAAACTATGGCAACTAATAGTACAGCAATTTACTTGACAATAGAAGACCAATGTTCACATCAGTCTTTCAATACAATTTGCAACACGATACATATATCAAAGATAATTTCATCTCAACCCCACCTAACATGAAAACACATAATCACATTTGGTGATGGGGAAATTAATCATAACAGTCTGTATGTAATAATTTGATGAAGACAGTGCAGAGGACTGATTGCCTAATCAATACTCTCTACATCTGTCCTGACTTTCACTTATAAAAACAGACATTTTTCTTCTTTAAATTTTGATGTGAATGTGTGACCTATGGTCTTCAAACTTTAAAACATTGCCAACAAGTCAGAGTCAGAAATGTAATTTAATGCTTTGATAAAGAAATAACATGATTTAAATAGGTTGCTTCTGATGCACGGGCAACAGTTTTCGAGAGTGAGGCTGAATATGTAAAGGTGAACAGGGTTTAACATAGCGTTATTGGGTTATAGCGTGATAGATTCTTGGCCTTTCCTACAGACATGCATGCACATGTGTGTGGCTGCTTGTACATGTCGGCACTTGCGCCAGTATTATCCACTCAGACACTCAGATACCATGCCTTAGTTTAACACTGATACCCCACTCAGACACAGCATACTGCCTCTGAACCGACCAGTCCTTGTTTTATTCCCTTAATGACAAGCATCATACGGCGTAACAACAAGTACCATCTGTTATTGTCTCTTGGTATGACATGGCCCAGGGGACTGAAGCCCTGACCTTCCACTCTTCAGTCGACTAGACCACAGAGGCAGTCTTCAATATGAGAAGACTAGAAAACAAAGTCATCATTCCCAGAAAGGCAGCATACATTCCATGGCCTTGCATGCAATCATGAAATAAGCATGACATAAAAAAGTAATTTTTTCAAATGGATATGATTAATGGCATCTAAATGAGTCTCCCACTGACTGCCGGAGCCCATCCTGCTGCCTGAGCTGGTGTGAAGTGACTCATGTCATGACATCCTGGGATGTAAGTAATTACTTCAGACCAGAAGCAGTGAATGGACATACCTGTGTAGTTATCGGATGGGTGTCCTGCTGGCAGATAGAAGTTGATCTCGTGACTCGCCCCTCGGTAGATGATGGACGTCCTCTGTCCCTTTCCCATGCTGTAGCCGACTTCGTAGATCAGCGGCAGGTGCTGGAATAGAAGATGATGGGGTCAGTCCTGACTAGCTAAACCACCTCTCACATCTTTGGTTGTTGTTTGATGAGTCAACACTAGTTTACTAATAGGTAATCCTGTAAATAATTGAGTTTCAACTATATCATGTAAGCCTGTAAATTATTGAGTTTCAACTATTTCATGTAAGCCTGTAAATAATTGAGTTTCAACTGTATCATGTAAGCCTGTAAATAATTGAGTTTCAACTATATCATGTAATCCTGTAAATAATCGAGTTTCAACTGTATCATGTAAACCTGTAAATAATTGAGTTTCAACTATATCAGGTAATCCTGTAAATTATTGAGTTTCAACTATATCATGTAAGCCTGTAAATAATTGAGTTTCAACTGTTTATGTAAACCTGTAAATAATTGAGTTTCAACTATATCATGTAAGCGTGTAAATAATTGAGTTTCAACTGTATCATGTAAGCCTGTAAATAATTGAGTTTCAACTGTATCATGTAAGCCTGTAAATAATTGAGTTTCAACTATATCATGTAAGCCTGTAAATAATTGAGTTTCAACTGTATCATGTAAGCCTGTAAATAATCAAGTCCGGACCTAGCACGTCAGTGACTGAGAAGCATAATGATAGTGATGACACACAATCAGCAAAGTCACAGAGTCTGGATTTCCTAACCCTAGTGTTTTCGGCTCATTTGACAGGTTTGAGGGCCAATTCTGCCTTGACATCCCCACTGGGCAAACATGCATGAGATGCAAAGAGGATTCATAAGATCCCAGCAGTTCATGAGAGGCAATGGGGTAAGGGATTGGTCGGTCAAGATGGCTGCTGAGGGTGAATAGGAAGGATTTGGATGGGAGATACCAGGGTCACATCATTACTATGGCAACAGTGGTACGAGACAAACACAACCAGACTAGCAAATAACATGGCAGATTCATAAGATGACACAGAGATTTAATCCAGGTTTACAACAACAAAAATTCTGAATTAAAGATTTCTTTAGTTCCTTTTTCGTTCCTTTTTCGTTCCAGTCAGTTTCAACAGTTTCTATAGTAATGTGTCTTTCCATAACATTAACTGAAGTGTGTTTGATGTAATGTATTTTTAGATATGGCAACAAATAAGAATCGAAATGTTTGACTAACCTCATCTTTCCATTCCAGACAGAAGACAGTGAACTGGGTGTCCATTTCGATTCCGGTCAGTGGTCGCACGGAGCATGTGCCCTTGCTGGGACTCCGATTGACATGGAAGTATACCTCAGCCCAGGACGCCTCCATACCTGCAAATAACATCATTTTAACACCTTTTACATTGTGTCAATACTGTTCCCCTCACAACATCACCAACCTTTTACATCATATCAATACTGTTCCCCTCACTTCAAACCTTTTACATCATATCAATACTGTTCCCCTCACAACATCACAGTTACATCCCCTCTCTACCCTTCAAGATATCACTACTGTTCCCTTCAAGGTGTCACTACTGTCCATCTTCAAGATGTCGAGATGCCAAAACTGTTCCCTTCAAGACGTCAAGATGTCAATACTGTTGCATCTGGCTAATTAAGGCTCCTCTAGTTTCAAAGATGCGCTTTTTACAAGGTAAATATCAAACCTCACTTTTTCCCACTGACATAATTTTCCAAAGTACTTTAGACCACTACCAACTTTCAGGGGACCAACAAACATTTAGCACTGTAAATTTATTGACATCAATGGTGACACTGACTAGCAGAATTTTTTTATAGATGCTTTCTAAACGTGAAAGTCAGCTGCCAAGCTTGTCACAAGACTATGGGCACTGATGTCAAATACTGACAATCAAACAAGCCCTACAACTATACTCTGGTATTAACAGGGAGGCGTGAAAAACTGACATCAAAGATGAGGATCAGATGGACTGCATCTCAAATATTGAATGTTCCTCGGAGAAAATGTTTGACTCTATTACAAGGGACAATCTATGAAGCAACATACGTTCTTGTGAAATATGTTCCAGCAGAAGAAATACTGACACAGGCAAGCATAGAATCGAATAATTGGCTTAATTTCCTGGGAAAACATTGTATTTTGACCGATCTTGCATTCATTTCCTTCACAATTCATCACTCCAGAGACTATCTTTCATGTTCTCACATCTCGCAATATTCTCCAGTTATCACCATGATGAGACTGCAACCTCTCCCTACACAAGTATAGTTAAGCAATACAATATCACAAAGCAGAAAGCCCTTCATATCCCTGCCTCTGCATATTGACCCAAATCAAAACAATCCCTGTGGATTTTGGCGTTGGTAGCTTGATCAATTTCGTCTACATTTCAAAGTGGTTGGATCGGAATATCCACAAATACCTCCTAATGAACAAATACCCTGTACATGTCCATTATCGCGCAAACCAGCAAAGAATTAGGATGATGTTGGATGTCAATTAATTTCTAGTTCCTGTGCCACCTCTAAATCATGTCCGCTATGCAGCGAGTCTGAGTTCAGGGCACATACTTGTCAGTCAGGCACATTCCAGAGGGCAGATTGTTGGTTTAGTCCTGTCATTAATATCGTTAATAATCAGCAATATTGTGGCCGGTATTTGCAGACAAACATCACAAGGTTCAAATTGCGATAAGAACATCCATTTCGCTGTTTCCACAGCCGATTGGGGAAGAGTCTGTGTTAAAGTTTCCCCACATAGCCATATGTTAGTGTCCAAGTATTTCACTTTCCCTCTGGGTATGAACACACAATGCCTTTGTATGTAATACTGTCTGCACAAGTTTTCTTTGTTTTTTAAAAATCATCTCTTTTCAGCACTGTTAACCTCTCAAATTTTGTCAGTTCTTTAATCACTCTTTAATCACATGTATCTTAGAAAATCAACATCAATTTTAGTATTCCTTTACAAAATCAAGGCAATCATTACAGTTTTCAAGGCCAAAAAATGTGCTTTTAAACAGATTAACATGACATATATTTTTTCAATATCAGAATGGCATAATTAACGTTGCACTCAGCAATATTTCAGCTATATGACAGCAGTCAGTAAATAATCAAATCTGAACCAGACAAGTGAGTGATTTATATTATGAGCATTGATCTACAAATTTGGATATGATGACTTGTATCAACCAAGTCAGCAATCCTGACCACCCGATCCTGTTAGTCGCCCCTTACAACAAGCATAGTCGCCCCTTACAACAAGCATAGTCGCCCCTTACAACAAGCATAGTCGCCCCTTACAACAAGCATTGGTTGCTAATTCTAACCCAGATTTTCACGGGTTGCATCATTTGTAAGTACATCCCAATATACCAGGGTTTTCAGTAGTATTTATTAATCAAGTTATTGACTGATCTCACGCAACATGGTGCCGTCATCATCGATTATCAGAAAGAAAATAGTTTTGTTTGTTTGTTGTTTAATGCTGCACCTAGCAGTATTCCAGCTATATGATGGCGGTCTGTAAATAAGCGAGCCTGGACCAGACAATCCAGTGATTGACATCATGAACATTGATTCACGCAATTGGGATCGATGACATGCAGCATGAGCCTGACCACCCGATCCCGTTAGTCGCCTCTTACGAAAGAAAATAGTAATAAAGAATGTATACTTATTTCAAAGCAGAGTTAACCACAAATGTCAAATCAAATGCCTTTTCAAGAATCTTTATCAAATTTTAAAGCCTTTTCAAGGCAGAATAAAAAATGAGAGCCTTTTAAGGCATATTGTACATATATTTATGTATCAAGTCACATTATATTAATTATTATGTTTTAATGGATTTTTTTCTTGAAAAAGAAAATAGAATAAACAATATCTTGAAAATGACCTCATCAACACAAAACTTATTTCATCTGGTTATACAGAAAGGTACAGTTCAAAATGAGGCTGGCTTGAGGAAGAGAATTCATGTATGTCAATTTCTTTATCATGAGGAACACAACATTTTGGAGTATATACTTCCTCCTTCATCAGGTGATGAAGGAGTAAGTATATACTCGAAATGTTATGTTCCTCATGATAAAGAAATTGACATCCATAAATTCTCTTCCTTATGTGTATCACTTCTAAATGCCCTCCAAAGACTGGAGGTTGACTTGGATTTATATTTCCATTTGAATTCACCTTGGCCTATAATTAATGTTACGCATAAATTCTCAAAATCCCACTTTTTTTAGAAATACTATCATGGTCACTAAGACTTCATACTATGGTATCATGGAGCACGATACCTATTGTCTGTAATGACTGAAACTGCTTTCTACTAACAATGAAGCCACATGTCTTTAGTGCACAACTTGCTATTCCAAGACACACCAAATACAGTGGAATTAGGATTCAAAATATCATTGTAAGAGGTCGGTAAACATTGCATAGCATTGCACAGCATTCATTTGGCAATGATGTCTTCATAACTCTTAGAATAGTTTGACGACTGACTTATTAAAAATGTAATTCAACATCAAGGAGTTGAAATTCATAACAATTATGATCACAAATCATAATTGTTATCATCTCAGCAAATACTGATTCTAATAATTCAACACCATAATATCCCACAGAGAGCAACAAAATGTTCACAGGAGACTCCTCTGTGAAAGTATTACAAATTAACCAAAAACTGTCGGATAAAAAGTGGGAAAATCCTATCAGATAATCTCAATCTAATGTCCACATCTTTTCAAGCAGAAATGCCGATATTGACAAAGCTGGCCCTGATATTGACACACAGTGGCAATTGTCCCCGTGATGGCCAGCACTGATTAGGTTACCAAAGGTGTAAATGTCTAAACATAGAACTAATGACTGAACCACTTCATTTCCTGCAGCTGCTTGGCAAACACAGGAATTAAGACAATTTTGACCCAAGATACACAAATCAGTTAAATGTGACACCACCTCCCTCCAAATAAGATTTTTTCAAGCAGGCCGTAAACCTTCTAAACTGTGACAAGGTTAACAATCTGGTAGAGCTACAGACTTGTCGAAGTGTGATTACAAATGCTGTATTGTTTGTATAGACAGTCTGCTGACGCTACACATTCAGGATAGAGTTAAACTTGGGTGTCCCAGGCTCTGCTGATGTCAGAAACATCATTTATGATACCCATTTTTTAGTGTTTAACACAAAAACAACTCTGGGAGAACTCTGTTTCTCATCCCCTGTAAAGACCCTTCATGTCTTTTCTTTCTAGCCACAAAGTCAAAATAATGTAGTGACATTCTCTTTCAGAATATCAGTTTTACAGATATATTGAACATAGCAAAGTCAGCCTATGAGTGATGTTGTCTAGGTGTTAGAAGAACGTTGTCACACAACACAGCAAGATCAAGTAATTTCTGATGAATCTGGTGTTTATTGGTAATTTTATCCCACGATCACAGATGGCAATAATCAGATTCCTTAGAAATTCCTCTCTCCACAACAGCGTTGTACAAAAGAGATCTGACTTCGCGGTTAACAGAAATAATTGAGAGGTTTACAGCAGGGAGAAGGTGACATGCATGGGTCAGTCTTCGGAGGAGCGGGCATATTTACCTTGGGCTTTGGCCGAGACCTGGACAACGTAGGTCCAGTTCTGGGGGAGGTAGCCAGGCTTGATGACCAGGGACTGTTTGTCTAGCCCGGTGTATGTTTGATTTGCCGGCAGTGGGATGGGGACCCTGGGGCTGCTGGAGATGTGCTGCTTGTAGGGGCTGGGCTTCTTTCCTGAGATCAGAACCTTGTCTCTGCCAGAAGAAGCACCTGCAGGGAGGGAGGCATCAGTTCAGACACGGAAAACAGGGTGAGTCACACTCATCTGGGGTGAGGTGATGTTGAGAGGATGAGGGAGATGGTTCAGATACAGACAACAGGGTAAGTCACACTCATCTGGGGTGAGTTGATGTTGGGAGGATGAGGGAGATGGTTCAGACATGGACAATAGGGTGAGTCACACTCATCTGGGGTGAGGTGATGTTGGGAGGGTGAGGGAGATGGTTCAGACACGGACAACAGGGCGAGTCACACTCATCTGGGGTGAGGTGATGTTTGGGGGATGAGGGAGATGGTTCAGACATGGACAACAGGGTGAGTCACACTCATCTGGGGTGAGGTGATGTTTGGGGGATGAGGGAGATGGTTCAGACATGGACAACAGGGTGAGTCACACTCATCTGGGGTGAGGTGATGTTGGGAGGATGAGGGAGATGGTTCAGATACAGACAACAGGGTGAGTCACACTCATCTGGGGCGAGGTGATGTTGGGAGGATGAGGGAGACGGTTCAGACATGGACAACAGGGTGAGTCACACTCATCTGGGGTGAGGTGATGTTGGGAGGATGAGGGAGACGATTCAGACACGGACAACAGGGTGAGTCACACTCATCTGGGGTGAGGTGATGTTGGAAGGATGTGGAAGACGGTTCAGACATGGACAACAGGGTGAGTCACACTCATCTAGGGTGAGGTGATGTTGGAAGGATGAGGGAGACGGTTCAGATACTGACAACAGGGTGAGTCACACTCATCTGGGGTGAGGTGATGTTGGGAGGATGAGGGAGATGGTTCAGACATGGACAATAGGGTGAGTCACACTCATCTGGGGTGAGGTGATGTTTGGGGGATGAGGGAGATGGTTCAGACATGGACAACAGGGTGAGTCACACTCATCTGGGGTGAGGTGATGTTGGGAGGATGAGGGAGATGGTTCAGATACTGACAACAGGGTGAGTCACACTCATCTGGGGTGAGGTGATGTTGGGGGAAAGAGGGAGATGGTTCAGACACGGACATTAGGGTGAGTCACACTCATCTGGGGTGAGGTGATGTTTGGGGGATGAGGGAGATGGTTCAGACATGGACAACAGGGTGAGTCACACTCATCTGGGGTGAGGTGATGTTGGGAGGATGAGGGAGATGGTTCAGATACTGACAACAGGGTGAGTCACACTCATCTGGGGTGAGGTGATGTTGGGAGGATGAGGGAGATGGTTCAGACACGGACAACAGGGTGAGTCACACTCATCTGGGGTGAGTTGATGTTGGGGGATGAGGGAGATGGTTCGAAAACGGGTTGAGTGGACTGTAGAGGTTTGGCTTAAGTGGATGGACAGTGTACATCTACCCGAGGCAAGAGAGTTAACTGACTATAAAAGTCCAGTTTCCACCCTTGCCAAACTAGGCTGGTATTATGGAGTAATATTTTGGCTGGACTAACGAGTCTATGCATAGTCCAATCACAATCGTGCTACGAAATCGAAATCCGGTTCTTAAACTGTCATGCAGATTTCGGTCGATTTGCAAAGCATGTGCACTGCCAACTCGTTGTCAACAGATATTTTCCAAATATTTTCATGTTTTTTTATCAAGGTGCTCACATGCTTTGATGCACTTCACGATGTAAGACCCGTTTCATCACAATATAGATCTTCATTATCGTCTTGACTTGGTGTCGCCATTTTATTTGAAGCAAATGCAAGTGACATGAGAGGTGGAATCTGATTTGTCCATAGGAGAGGCATAGAACTGACATAACTCGTAATAGATACTGGTGGGCTACGATCGAACCCAGGAATTCCAGCATAGTTCGGCAAGGGTGGAAACTGGACTTTTAAAGCCAGTTAACTCTCTTGCCTCGGGAAGATGGACAGTGTAAGGGTTGCTTAAATCTTAACAAGGGAAAAAATAGGGGAGGTTGAAACATACCTTCATTAATTCCACTGCTACTGTGTTTTGGCCGCCCTGAAGTAGACAAACAAATATGCTTTCACTTGTGGGTTTTTTCAATGAAATGTGGAAAAAAAGTATTTTAAAAAATAATCTGATAACCAAAATATTACCAGTAGAAACCAAAGAATCACTCACCAAAAGGTCTCTTGCCATAGATGCCCTCTCCCACAACTTGAGGCACGACATTGTCTGCTTCTGTTGGCGACATATACAGAACACTTACAATTGTTGTCAGTCATAAATCTCCACACACAACATTCTTGGAAATGTATACAATCTAAGATAACAACAAACAAACTATCCTGTCTGACACAACAAGATGTCTTTTAGTCCTGCAACCAGCAATATTCCACTAAAATGATGACAGACTGTAAACAAGCATGTCCTGATCAGGCTACTGACCTTCCTTGTAATTCTTTAGGATGAACTGCCGCATACATATTTCTAAAAAGGGAAACAAAGCTCTGGTCTGCTGAACAGGCTTGAAAGCAGTGAATGCTTTGTGTAGTGAGGTCTTGAGGGGGCAAACCAGAGGCTAATAGTAAGAGCATCCTGAGTAGCTCAGTACATTTGTCAGACTGTGAATCGGTCTTTCAAAATGGCCTCTCATCAATGTACCTAGCAATGGAGACATTGTGATCACACAATCCCCATTTCAGTTGTCTGTGACGAGAAGCATAGTTACTGGAGAACTGCCCTCAAGTCCCTGCTTATTCAGATGTTCACAATGAAAGTTCAGTAATCACCTTTATTCTCAGCGGGGTCTTTATTAAACATTTGGCTGCAACCAGGCAGTCCTCTGTTCCGAGGCATCGACTCTGTTATTTCTGAATGGAAAGATTAAATGTATGACATTGACAACATCAATCTGCACAAATCAGGAGTATCTGAAGCAAGGCAGGGTAACAAAAAGTACCATTCTTTGATATGAGTGAGTGAATGAGTGTGGTTTTACGCCGCTTTTCCCAATATTCCAGCAATATGAGCTGAAATGGGCTTCACACATTGTACCCATGTCGGGAATCGAACCCTGGTCTTTGACGTGTTGAGGGAACACTTTAACCATTAGGCTACCCGATGGCCCCTTCTTTGATATGACGTGGCCAGGGCATCCACCACTGACCTTCCTCTCTCTGGGCAGATGCTCGATCCAAGCGACCGAGTGGATAAAGAGGTGTGGGTTGAGTCGATTGGGAGTGAGTGGGTTAGGTGGATTGATGATTGAATAGTTTGACTGGAATTGGGTTGTATGTATTGACGAGGTGTGGCTTGGGAGGGAGGCTGTTGTGAGGGTTGGTTTGAAAGATATGGGATCTTGAAACATACCTTCATTAATCCCACTGGTAATGACTTGTGGCCGTCCTGAAATAGAGGAACACAATATGATTTCACTTGAGTTCTTTTTTTTAATGAAAATTTGGAAAAAGAAGTTATTCCTAAAAAGGCTTTGATTACCAAAAATTACCCACTGACGTTTCACTCACCAAAAGGTCTCTTGCCAGAGGTGCCCTCACCCACAACTTGAGGCACGCCATTGTCTGCTTCTGTTAACATAAAACTTACAGTAAGCATCATTCATAAATCTCCAAACACAACATTCTTGAAAATGTATATATCTTATATTATATCAGACAAACTATCCTGCCTGAAACACAGATTAGTTAAACACTTTTCCCCAACATACCCTCACCCACTATCTAAGAACCCATTTTTTTTCAAAATGAGCCATCCATACAAGCCTATCCTCAACTCCTGTTAGGTAGAATGGTACAATGGTACTTTCCAAGGTACAACTCACTTCTCGGTCTCTGTCTTCCATTGCTTAGCCCTTCTTGTAGTAAGTCAAGGTGAAGGTCATCTCCAACTACAAAAAGACACAATCAGTTAGACTCATAGAAAGTAGGTCAAAACTCAACTTATCTTATTAAAGAAGTGACATATTGTGAGTGAAATAGGGAATCTCACCAAATTACTTTTGATATTAAATATATCAATGTCTGAGGCTAGACTGCCCTCAAATACCTGCCTATTGAGATGTTTATTATCAATGATTCATAATCACCTGTATTCTCAGCCAGGTCTTTATTAAACATCTGGCCACAGCCAGGGAGTCCTCTGTTCCGAGGCACTGACTCTGTTATTTCTAAACCAAAAAAATTAAATGTTTCAAACAAACATTAGCAACATAAATCTAAACCAGCCAGGACTATCTGAAGCATCATTCATACAGGACCCCTATAAACACAAATAATTCCTACTTGATACCTTAAACCAAACATCAGAACTGAACTGAAACTTATTTCAATCTCTCATATGCCAAACGTGACGTGGGTTTATGCTACTGATTTCGTACAGGTCTGTGTTCTAAAAACAGTATTTCAGTTACATCCCATTACATGCCAGCTAAATGTTAGTGTCTCTCCCAGACCCTAAGGAATAAAATTGTAAATGGTGACAAACTCAAGTCTAGAATGATTTGGCAAGTCTAGATTGCCCCAGGTCTAAACGTTAAAATCCTGAAATTAAGGATTGTTCTGGGCTCCATTTGGATTTCATTTTTTATTTTGTAGATATGTATTTTTAATTTAGATAACTTTATTTCTACATGTCAGTCTGTTGCAGGTCGTACATGTAAGTACTTTGTTGAACCCACATGTATACACAGTATGGTGGTGATAAGCAGGGTCATAATCAGAAGGACAATCAGATCTGACCCCATCATGATTGGATCCTGCTGCGACAACAAAGAATGTCTTAGATATGTGTCAGACAGAATACCTATTTCTTTGTTTGTACAAATGACTACAGATCTTCTAAAATACATCAACAGAACATGACACAGGTGACAGGCAGGGTTGTCCTGCTACACCCACCTCACATATCAATATAATACTCATCACACACAATACTTAATCTTCATCACTTTAACGTGAGCTTCTCCATGTTCTATGCATTCTGGCTAACAATAGCTTGCTGCTATCCACAGTTTGTGTATAATTCAAATGATTGGTAATTTAGACCTGTTCTAATAGTATCAAGCAATCAAAGTGAGTGAGTGAGTGAGTTGGGTTTAACACCGCTTTTAACAGTATTCCAGTCATATCGCGGCGTGTCAGCTTAATGTGGGAGGAAAGCCCGAAGTGATGCAGGCCTCAGACGTTTACCACTTCGGTGAAACCCACGAGCACAGTATGGTGCTGACAAACCTAGAAACATAATTGGGGCGAACCGGGATTCGAACCCGCAATCCTAGGTTCAAGCAATCAAAATCAGTATGTGATAGTAGTTATCAAGCTGAGTCCTTATACATTATTATCAAATAAATATTACTGTTTTGAAAATCTATGCAGAACTATGAATCAATTCATGGGTAGACACAACATGCATCATTTTGTCAGGTGTGAATTCGCGATGCATCAAGACAACAGTGAATCGTGACACCCCAAGCATACAGAACTCAATGCAAGTAAATCCAATTAATCCATGGTACTTACTCCGTGTTGTAGAGGACGGGATGGATGAAGATGTTGGGGCCTCAGGGGGCACAGTGGATGTGGTTGTCAGGCCAGTTTTCTTTATCCATGATGCTACTGACAATACCAATGAGAGTTGACCACTTGCTTCCTCGGGTTTGCAGTCACTCCGATAATCTTGCTCAGGTTCTGAGAAGCTGTTCTCAATCAAGGATATCTTCCAAGTGTATGTCAGATTGTAGGGGCAGTTGATGCATTCAGTCCTCAGGGAGATCTTCTCGTCCATGTTTACAAGGCCTCCTCTGCATTGGTGGCAACTTATCTTTAAGCTGAAGTATAACAAGGAGGAGTGAGTGAGTATGATTTTACGCCGCTTTTAGCAATATTCCAGCAATATCATGGCGGGGGACACCAGAAATAGGCTTCACACATTGTACCCACGTTGGGATTCGAACCCGGGTCTTTGACGTGATGAGCGAACGCTTTAACCACTAGGCTACCCCACCGCCCCATAACAAGGAGGAAAGTTATCACAAGTTCTAGTGTTACTGGGGACACGGGTGTACTTCATTATGGTTCTAGGTTCACACCATACTTGTGCTCGCGGGTTTCACCAAAGTGGTAAACATCCCTTCGGGCTTTCCCCCCACATTAAGCTGACATGCCATGACATAACCGGACTACTGATCAAACTTACTCACTTACTCACTCACTCACTCACTTCTGGGGTTACTGAATGTTTGATGCGGGCAATAACCTGTTCCATGCTACCAACAACGTGAGTTCAGGTATCAAAATGATACAAATCTATAAAAGGGGTGACATGTAAACTGTTGAAGTAAAAATCACTGTTTTGGCTCAGTTCTACTAATATGATTTTGAAGATTTAAATGTTTCCTTAACAAGCATGTCAAATGACAAGTTTTCATGTATCGTATCGTGTATTGAATCGCGATTAAGATCATATTATGAGGTGTATCATAACAGCCCTACTAAATACAGATAGGGAGCGACATAAAACCACCAAACTAGTGGTCAATAGCATGAGTAGCAATCCATCAAGGCACGATGGCACAAATCAGGCAGGTCAGACATTGTAACCATTCGATTCTATCAGTCAGCTCTCCCTATTAACATGGAGTACTGGAGCCTATTCCAACCCAAAATCTCCACTGCAGTATAAATCAGAAAAAGGAATTTCATGTTTTCTGTCAAAACACTGCATATGCCTGAAGATTAAGAACTATTATTTTTTACTTACAAACTGCATTAAACCAAATGGTTACAACAAATCATTGAGTCATTGCATGTGAAGATACTGCAGCCAGTCTAAGAAGCTATGTTTGCTGTTTGTGATCTTCATGACAACAAGGAGACGCCAATACCATCCAGCATACTGATCCTCATCTACTTCTGGATGCACTGAGTTACCTCCCCTGGTCTTTATGCAATGTGTATAATGAGCATACAGTATTAGTAACAAAGGAATTGATTTTAGAATGTAACAAATACTCTGTAACCTCGTTAGTCTGGACAGTAGATTTTCCGTTGGAAACGTCATTTACAAATATCAAGATTAACAAATGAATTGTTCCTGGATAATAAGTGGTCATTCCTTACGGTAACTACATGGAAAGCATGTTCCTGAACTGACGGGGTCCGGTAGGCTAACACTTATTCTATGGAAACATTTCATTAAAATAGTTGTAATTTTTCAAAAGAACCTTTCCTCCTCTGCTGTTTTCATGAGGGACAGTTGCACAGATTAAACCATGAAACAGCAATTTGAACAACTCTTATGTTTCTTCTTTGATAGGCATTTAGCAGTTGGGGTACTATGTAAGGATAAGAATTTATGGATAAACAACTTCTTTATTACAATTAAGAGCGAAGTTTCGGTGTAGGTTCTAACACCGTTATCATCACTTGCTTGATAATGGTGTTAGAACCTACACCGAAACGTCGCTCTTAATTCTAATAAAGAAGTTGTTTATCCATAAGTTTCGGTGTAGGTTCTAACACCATTATCATCACTTGCTTGATAATGGTGTTAGAACCTACACCGAAACGTCGCTCTTAATTGTAATAAAGAAGTTGTTTATCCATAAATTCTTATCCTTACTTAACTCTTATGTTGTTTTCAAGTTCTTAACATACAAGTGAGTGAGTGAGTGAGTGAGTGAGTGAGTGAGTGGAACAAGACTATGACATGACAAGCCAATGCAAAATCGATTTGTAAGTATCAATAATATGTACTTAAAAATAATTCTACAAGGGAACCCATGAATATTAAAGGAACACTCTAATCACTGAATTGTTTAGATTAAAGAGGATGCGTATAGACTGCAAGAGCTGAGCATGGAATGAGGATGGTACAGGTATGGGGATTGTTTTGTTAAATACATGCTCTGGGTACTGAGACTAGGAACTGAGTAGCCGGATAGCCCACTGGTTAGGGTGTTTTCTCATCAAAACTAACCCAGGTTTAATTCCCAAAATTGGTACACTTTGTGAAGCCCACTTCCACTGACCCTGATGTGTTTTTACCAACACAATAACATTTGGATAGGTCACTCCCCAGGGAGTTGAGAAAGAATTTGAGAGCACCATGGTCTAAAGACGTGTAATAATAATGTGGTAATGTGATGAAAATTATCACAGCGCTAATTCCACACAATGCATGCTCATAACACATAAAATTAATTCCCCAGTCGACAAATCAAAGTACATTCCATTGAGCATTCTCAGTTCCCTGGGGATCATACAGGCCCAAATTGCCTATCTGACAGTTCAGCATTCCCATTTCCATCTAATCCTACCGGGTACCCATTTAATGCTTGGTGACAGGCTGGATATTGCTGCAATACTGCAAAGTCAGCACACAATGTCTCCCGCTCTCGATTGGTTTGACAGACCTACCTTATTGTTTGATTATCCGCTTTGACTTTAATGACTTGATCACTTGTGGCTTGTCGGCCATCTGGTGCGGAAACCACCAGTGTGAACAAAAAGTAGCTATCATCCTGCAGCAGGAACCCAGCTGGTATGGCCATCTTGGGTGAAGTCAGCACCAACTGAGACGAAGCACTGTCGTACACAATGTCCGTGTCATTGGTGTTGGCTTTGAACAAGTTGATCGCTGTGATGTTGTAACACAGGCCATATCTAGGCAGCGACTGGCACGTCCAGTTGAACCTGAAAGTACATCTCTGAGTAAGGTACCACTGGAAAACTTACAGCAATTAAAGGAAGCCATCAAGCAATGCCTAAAGACCAGAAGACTAAAGCAGCATGTGACCTAAATGCATGTGATTTCTGTTTTTGCACAAGACACTTGTAATAACTACCAGTAAAACATCTTGATTGAACATATCTAACAAAACAAACTTGAAGTCTCCACTGAGACTGCCCTCTCGTATCTACAGGAAGCAAGCTAACTGTCACGGCAGTTCTATTTAGTAAATTTTGTATCGAAGCATCCTCAGTAATCCAGGGCATTATACCTTCATAATTATGATAAATACCTTGGCTCCATTCACTCCCATAGCTTTACTTGGAGTCCATTCAAAACATACTGTGCTTAAAATAGACATCTAAAGTACAATCTAACATGATCAAGAGAAACAATCTGGGAGGTTCGTGATGAGGAGGATGGAGGTGCTCTGTGTATAAGACCACAATGACAGTGAGCTTGCTGTTCGTAGACACTGGAGGGCAGCCTATGAGGAGGCTCTAAGGTAGCAGTATACACTGCATGACTTCCCCCTACCTGAGTGATGCATTGTGGGGGTGGTCCGGGTCGCGGGAGTTGGAGCCGTCCAGGTAGAGAGTCTCCTGCTGCCCAATGGTGCGTTGCATCCCCCCTTCTATGATGCTCTTGAGGGGGGTGGGAAGGATAGTCACATCCACCGCAGAGGTGGAGTACACTATGGTATCGTACATCTCAACCTGACAATAGATTATATCATTAAGGTTAGACGAAGTGCCACAGGCCTCCCTGAGTGAGTGAGTGAGTGAGTGAGTGAGTGAGCATTGTTTTGCGCCGCTTTTAGCAATATTCCAGCAATATCACAGCAGGGGAGACCAGATATGGACTTTGTACCCATGTGGGCAATCGAACCCGGGTCTAGGCTACACCACCGCCCAGTTAGTAAGTAAATGATGTGGTATACTATAGCAATATCCCAGCTGCTGTGCCAATGACGTCACAACAATAAAGTTATGTATTGTTTGTTTGCTTATTTATGACAGAGTCAGCAAATATCCCAGCCTGTAAATAATCTAGGACAGACAAACCAATGGTTGATATTAAGAACAATTTCCGAAGCCACTCAGGTACAATGACACATTTGTCCAGCCAGGCCAATTTTGTCTGTTGAAATTAGTTGATAGCGAGCTTGGGGCCTATGCTGGGGACCCCATGGGGTTAACGATGAAGTACTGACCTTGACAGTGGCTCTGTACATCCCTGGGGCCAGAGATCGGGGTGACAGGATGAGAGTCTGCTTGTCCAACATGTCCTCATCCGTTCTCATTGGCTGCACCGTCGTCCCCTCCACATCACTGAAGGACCACATGTAAGTCACTTCCTCTCGTGGAGAACAGTTGATCTTCACTGCAGTTTCAATATGCACTTGATCCGAATGGTAAAATGTGAACTGAAAATTATGTATATCAATCATGAAACAAAAGTCATCTTGTTAAAGTGGAGAACGTTTGGGCTCAAAATGACATATACATCAAATATAACATATCCTGAATGGAAATGTGGGACTTCTGAAAGTCAGAAATGATAAAGATTTGTCCTCCTCTAATAATTGAGGTTTTAACATGCACACATGAAAAAAATGTGAAAAACCTCTTGAACAATTCAAAGTTAAGTTTGGTTTTCAAGCGTGTCATCTGTAATTATAAGTTGCAATTATTATTTTTGACCTCTGAATTATTCATTTACCAAATCAATATTTTTCAGAAGAAAAACAATCTCAAACAAGTTTTAGAATAGAAATGCAATCAAGACCCAATCAAGTATTGACTGATCAAAACATCTTGGATTGAGTACTGAGTATTGAGCCATAATCATCTGCTCAGAAAACAAAAATGTTGACTGACGATGGACAGAAGGAATCTCATATAAAAAGCTTTACACACTGGTCTTTGATTGAAATGTAGGAAATATCTCCTCACCATATTGGCTGTAGTGCCTGGGATCGTGATCTCTGGAGGTTTACAGATCCATTCCAGGATAAACAGCTGAACAGTCACGGAATCTCCACTGATAGCATTGACTGCAGTCAGATTGACTATAAACTCCCCAGTGCTGAAACATATGATAGGGTGATGCAGTCAGATTGACAATAAACTCCCCAGTGCTGAAACATGTGATAGGGTGATGCATTCAGATTGACTATAAACTCCCCAATGCTGAAACATGTGACAGGGTGACTATTAACTCCCCAATGCTGAAACATGTGACAGTGTGATGCAGTCAGATTGACAATAAACTCCCCAATGCTGAAACATATGATAGGGTGACTATAAACTCCCCAGTGCTGAAACATGTGATAGGGTGATGCATTCAGATTGACAATAAACTCCCCAATGCTGAAACATGTGACAGGGTGACTATAAACTCCCCAATGCTGAAACATGTGACAGGGTGACTATAAACTCCCCAGTGCTGAAAAATGTGATAGGGTGATGCAGTTAGATTGACTATAAACTCCCCAGTGCTGCAACATATGATAGGGCGATGCAGTCAGATTGACTATATACTCCCTAGTGCTGAAACATATGATAGGGTGATGCAGTAAGATTGACTATAAACTCCCCAGTGCTGTAACATATGATAGGGTGATGCAATAAGATTGACTATATAGTCCCTAGTGATTTCCAAAGCACTGATTAAACAACCTGCCAGCCACACATATATGACACAGAGATACAAACAGCAACACATTTTAAAACTTGATGACACCTACCGATTGAAGCGATGTACAGTAGTTTCATTGAGGCCTTGTATGACAGGTGAGCCATCACCAAAGTCCCAGGTGAAGTTGAGATTGTCACCAATCCAGAATGTGGCAGTAAATTTGATTGGCTGATGCACCAGGCTCTCCCCCTCCACATGAATGTCAAGGCTCTTCAGTCTGGACATGACCAGGATCTCAAGCGGCTTGGACACCGCTCTGCTGATGCAGTTGTTGGCCGCTACTGTGACCACGTGTCTGGGGAGAGGGAAGGAGAAGTGATTGCGTGAGTGCGTGAGTGCGTGAGTGAGTGAGATAGTGAGTGAGATAGTGAGTGAATGAGTGAGATAATGAGTGAGTGAGTGAGAGGTTGGTTTAAAGCAGTTTTGAACAGTTTTCACTAATTTCAAAGCATGTTTGAGTAAATTGAAAGAGATGCAGGTCATAGACGTTAAAATCAGTTTGGTGAAACCCATTTGCAAAGATATAGTGATAAGCCAAAAGGTATGCCATGGTGTTAATCTGGAATTCAAATCTATGATCTTCGGATCCTGGCATGACTGAGGGGCTTAACTCTGGCCTCGTGAGTCTCACAGTTCAGATATTGTCATGTCGCAACTCTCCCAGTAGATTGCACCAATTAAAATCAAGAAACCATATCATTATTCACCTCATTGAGATTATCTAATCATTGAAAAAATGAACTTAAAAACAATTACTTACTTTCCAGGACTTGCAAAAGCAAATGAGATGTGGTTTTCTGAGGTCTGCACATGTTCATCAAAAGTCCAGTTGTAGAACTCTACAGTTCCTGTCTCGTTGGGGTCTGGGATGGCCACATACTCCAATCTTTCCATCGTGCCGACCACATCACGGGTGGCTGACAACTTAGCTCCTGAAACAAAACACCTTACTTATAGTGTTCAAAATCTTCATTCATACACTTGAGGCTTGTAACAACAAACACTTGTTTTGATAAAAAGTTTTGACAGTTAGATGACTCTGTCCATTCCTTCCCTCAAGTGAAGAAAACATACCAAATATTGTTAACATATACATATCCCAGGATATTGAAGGAAACTTAGGAAAGCACTCTGTTATATTGGCAGTCAATCCTCTACTCAACAAGCACAATGGGAACAAGGATTCATCCTCATGAATTGTGACAACACACAATCACACAACGGATCATCAGAATTGGTCTTCCCTGGTGTCCTTCCGCATCACAATCACCTTGTATGAGAAGCACCCTGAAGTAGGTTGTTCAGTACTTACAGGGACCACCTTTAGTAATCTATAGTTAACCAGGGTTTCAAATTGGTTCACAGTTCAGGACATTGACTGACCATAATCCAAAATATCATAAAGTCTTTTCAAATTTTGTAATGACATCGAAGAATATCCTCCCAAAAACTGATAAAATCATGAAACTGTTGTATTGCATTTTTCTCCATTAATCACTGTTAAGAGGTGAGGTGAAATGGGGTTTAACGCAGCGTCCAAGATTATTGCACTTATATAGCGACGTGCATGCACATGTATGTATGTGTGTGTGTGGCTGCTTGTACTTGTCCGGACTGATGCCGATTTATAGTGCTAGCACACTGAGATACCATGCCGCAGTTTAACTTGAATACCCCACTCAGTCACAGTATACTGACTCCGAGCCGACCAGTCATTGTTTTAGCCCTTTAATGCCGATCCCCAGACAGGGTAACAACAAGTACCATCTTTTAACGTCTTTTGGTATGACGCGCCTGGGGATTGAACCTAGGACCTTCCGCTCTCCGGGGCGGACGCTCTACCATGAGACCACGGAGGCGGGCCACTGTTAAGAAATTTCATGCCAGCTAAATAGGTAGGAAATGAAAAGAAAAAAAATATTTGCATAACTCAACATGTTTTATCTTATTTGGCATATAATTGTTTGTTTCATTTGGTTTATGACATTGACTCCATTGGTCCCAGGAGGCTTGATTCTGTAGGTCTGCAGTGGTAACAAACAGAATACAATGCCATAGGAGGCTTGATTCTGTAGGTCTGCAGTGGTAACAAACAGAATACAATGCCATAGGAGGCCTGATTCTGTAGGTCTGCAGTGGTAACAAACAGAATACAGTGCCATAGGAGGCTTGATTCTGTAGGTCTGCAGTGGTAACAAACAGAATACAATGCCATAGGAGGCCTGATTCTGTAGGTCTGCAGTGGTAACAAACAGAATACAATGCCATAGGAGGCTTGATTCTGTAGGTCTGCAGTGGTAACAAACAGAATACAATGCCATAGGAGGCCTGATTCTGTAGGTCTGCAGTGGTAACAAACAGAATACAGTGCCATAGGAGGCTTGATTCTGTAGGTCTGCAGTGGTAACAAACAGAATACAATGCCATAGGAGGCTTGATTCTGTAGGTCTGCAGTGGTAACAAACAGAATACAATGCCATAGGAGGCCTGATTCTGTAGGTCTGCAGTGGTAACAAACAGAATACAGTGCCATAGGAGGCTTGATTCTGTAGGTCTGCAGTGGTAACAAACAGAATACAATGCCATAGGAGGCTTGATTCTGTAGGTCTGCAGTGGTAACAAACAGAATACAATGCCATAGGAGGCCTGATTCTGTAGGTCTGCAGTGGTAACAAACAGAATACAGTGCCATAGGAGGCTTGATTCTGTAGGTCTGCAGTGGTAACAAACAGAATACAATGCCATAGGAGGCTTGATTCTGTCAGTATGCAGTGGTAACAAACAGAATACAGTGCCATAGGAGGCTTGATTCTGTAGGTCTGCAGTGGTAACAAACAGAATACAATGCCATAGGAGGCTTGATTCTGTAGGTCTGCAGTGGTAACAAACAGAATACAATGCCATAGGAGGCTTGATTCTGTGAGTCTGCAGTGGTAACAAACAGAATACAATGCCATAGGAGGCTTGATTCTGTAGGTCTGCAGTGGTAACAAACAGAATACAATGCCATAGGAGGCCTGATTCTGTAGGTCTGCAGTGGTAGCAAACTGAATACAATGCCATAGGAGGCTTGATTCTGTAGGTCTGCAGTGGTAACAAACAAAATACAATGCCATAGGAGGCTTGATTCTGTGAGTCTGCAGTGGTAACAAACTGAATAGAATTCATTTGATCAGGTGTCAAGTTAACAGATACTCCTTGTTCCATTATTGTTGTATCCTCCTTTTTGAAAATAAGAATAATATAAAATAATTTTTATTTTATTTTGGGAATGGGCTTTAGGCTGGCGAGTTTGATTTTGGCTTAAAAACATGTTATGAACTCCAAGATACAACTGCAAATCATTCTTACCTTGTATTTCATTGAAAACGTGGACATTAGTAAAACCTTCAATCTTGCCTACTCTATTATAGGCTTTGACTCTGACCGACTTCCGACCAGTCGTGCGGTAGTTGTGGGTAATCCATTCACCTGCACAAAGAAACAATTTCATTTACATAAAAAAACCCAGACAAACGTGAGAATTATCAATCATCATGGGCAATAGCCAAAAGCATGGCGAGGAAGACAAGTTAATTAAGGCTGCCATTGAAATGTTCATTGCTTAATCCAGATAGGAGGCTAACATTACAGTGCTATTATTAGAGGCGCAAGATTTTTCTACACAAGAGTTCTTGGACGAAGGGCTTTTTTTATTTGTACATTATGTCTAATATCAACTGGCTACATGATCTGGTTAGGTACAAAAACATATGACATTTGTAATGAATTGCTTGTACTGATCCCAGTTCCACAAAGCAATTCTTGTGCTATGACAATCGTAACTCCCATATGTCAACATATGTGGAATAAGGCCCTGGTGTCCATGTGCAGAAAGGAAATGACCTTGTGATGGTCTCCAAACAATACCGTATTCAACGTAATAAGCGCCCCGCTCTAATAAGCACCCACAGCGATATTTCTTCGTGTATATTACACACTCGTTATATGCATCCTTAATTATCGGCAATTAAATTCTGGAAAATAAATCTGTCGTGTATGATACACACATATTTTTCATTTTTATAATTTCAGGCTGTCAGCATAAACCACGAAATTTATGATGTTTCAACTCTGTTTTTTTCCTCACCAACATTATATTCCAATAAGAGCCCCCTTTTCTAATTTTGAGAGCACCCCTGGCACTTATTACGTCAAATACGGTACTTCCTTCATGGAGAATTGTAATGTTAACTGTACCTGTGTCTATAAGTTCTGTTTCGTCATCCAGTTGCCAGTTGAAGGTGATGTTAGTGCCGTGGGGGATGCGCGCCACTAGGGTGATGTTTTCCCGCAACTTTAGACAGTATTTCTTCTGGTCAAGCATCATCACCCCGTGCAGGGTGGGTGGTACTTGCACATAGAACGGCTTCAGGACTGCTGTCACGTTGCCCAGTGGGTTGATCGCAATCACAGACACACGATACACACCAACTGAAATATGACACGATACACACCAACTGAAATATGACATCATACACACCAACTGAAATATGACACGATGCACACCAACTGAAATATGACATCATACACACCAACTGAAATATGACACGATGCACACCAACTGAAATATGACATCATACACACCAACTGAAATATGACACGATGCACACCAACTGAAACATGACATCATACACACCAACTGAAATATGACACGATGCACACCAACTGAAATATGACACGATGCACACCATCACTCATCACTGCAGCTCATCACTGACACATGGTTGACTGTGTCACACAGACGTGTAACAGAGGGCTGCAACAGTTCACACTAAACATGCAGCTTTCAACATTTGCTAATAGTTGTCATTCAGCCGAAATGTTATCGACACAAGGCCACACTCACTGTGGCTCTAGGTGCAACAAGTGGGAATCGGTTAAAGGAGAATTCTGAGATGAAGAAGTCAACGCTTTACAAAAGAAACATAGGGACAGGGAGGGCAGGGGATGACAAACAACAAATTTGATCTAACAAGCCTTACCAGAACACCACTTGATACCATGAAAGAACATTCCAAACAGCCATACTGTAAACCATCAATCACCCACACACATGCAATGGCAGTCCTAAAAGTAATAACAAATTACATTTTTTCATCCATAAAAGTAATTTCCCTACTGTGAGAATGGGCCTAACCTCCAGTGGGAGGGTATCAACCTTGTGTATGGCAGCCCCCAAAGGAGGCCTTGGCACGACATAGAATGCAAAGTGGATTGCCACAACACAGCTTTCCAAAATACCTTTGATACCACACCAATAATACCTATGTTCTATGTAATTTAAAGAGATGACCCTAGGTTGTAGGTTGGGCTCTGGTTGCACCTTAATGGCTGCAAGTGTTTTTATTGCAGGTTATATGATATTGTTTATGGCTACCTGTCACCCTCAGTGTATTCTATATTAGCTATACAGAGGAAGAACAAGAATGAGCTTAACAATTGACACTTTGTATCCCTTTGGGATAGTAAACGCAGGTTTCAGAGTGACAAGCTGATGCCTTCACCACTAGGCTACTCAACCAGTGTTTGAATAAAAACAAATGCCAGGCTGCCATCAGAACCACAGACTTTAGAAGCTGCAGGACCTGACTAAACTCTTCAGTCCCACATTTAAAATAAACTGCAGCTTACTGTAAGAAATAAATTGACACTAAATTTACTGCAGGCCATAAGGACCCATACAACTTTGAAACTACAGGCCTGACACAAGATCCACCTGCCACGGGCCAACGGGTAGGCGCTTATTTCGAACACTGTACTAAAAATGAAACTATTCATGACACTGGTAGCAATAATTGTATCAGAGGATATACTGTGTAGGAGAGTGAGTAAGAACGGTTTTACAACTTGTCTAGCAATGTTCCAGCTATATCACGGTAAAAGGGGACACCAGAAATGGATTGCCATTCACAATGGATAAGCACATGCCCCTTATGTGGAACTCTTAGGCCGGACACTTGGTCATCAGTGCATTGAGCACTGTTGCAGATGGAGGAAATAATTTCCCAACTGTCTCAACCGTAATGATCAAAATGGGTATAAGAATCCCCCGATTGTTGAAGAATTCTGTATTGGTCCTGACACACATGCTTACCTTCTGTGTACGTGTGTGAAACAACACCGACGATGTGGCTCATGAGGTTCGTGGTGCCGTTACTCTGCTGGGTATGGCCGTCACCAAAGTCAAACAGATAGACCACATCCGAGCCCTCTTCCACGATACTGCATGGAAACAGACGTCCATCATTCAAAACAACATCGATCTCATCGAGTTACAGAAATACTGAGTGCAATTTTCAAGGTTTTAACAAACTTTATATTGGTTAACCTCAGCATTGATGACATGGTCCATCCTACATTGTTACCTAAATAACGTACAGTATGACCCTATATTATCGTGGTATCGGTAAATATCGTAATCCATTCCCCGAATGTTGACTTATGCAAATCTAAGCACAATATTTCATCACTTTTCGTAAGTGCACATATTAACTTTTTATGATAGTTTCTGGAATGTTTTTGAAGAGGAATTACCCAAACCTCCATTCGAAATTGGTTAGAAAAGAACCCATTTGTTTGGACGATGTCCCTAGACCCAACCTAGGTTCTATGCATATTGATTATGCATAATCCAAAACAGGAAGTGATGTAAACCACATATATCACACTTATCACACCATGAAACAGTGATACAGTGATTCCTCACTATAACGATACCTTTGGGTCCAAATAATTGATGTGCGTTAGAGATGATCAGCGTTTTAACCAAGGTGGGGTTGTTAGGGGTAGATGACCAACAAAACAGTATAAATGCTCTGCCTACCTCGCACGATCAACGGATCAAAAGGATTAGAATAGTAGTTGTTTATGATTCATAGTGTCAAAAAAGATTTATCGTGTGTAATGTGCTTTAAGAAAAAAAACCACATCATATCCCTTCAGCAAATTCTGGTGTACGACAGGGATAACAAACTAGGTCAATAAAAATATGAAATTTGATATAAAGCATCACTAGACATGAGCATTTTGCATTTAAATTGTATTTCCTGCCCTTGAAGGCATTGTTTTATATGAAGAGATTAAGATTACCGTGTGTATTTTCTCGTAAACTAAGACGGAAATAGCAATCAGCTGTGCACACATTTCCTCCCACATCAACTGGTGATTCATTTAAAAAGTATTTTAAAGATAATTTTGATGCAATGGTCAGAGGAAATTGTATCTGAAATTATTATTTTATCAGTAAAAACATAATCCAATATCGTGTTATTTTAGTTGCAGCTTTCACTATATCAATCTCATTAAAATCAGATCTTAGTTCTCGCTAATTGTTCCATATGTAAAAATATCTGGCAATAGCAATCACCTGGACCAAAGTGCTACGCTTATGGTTCTTATGATTTTGATTATATATAGTGACAATCTCATTAAACCGCTAAACAAAGATCTGAGGACATCCCATTTGGGGTCACGTCAGAAGGACCTTTCATCCAACCAATCAGAGTGTCGCTTACCAGATCATGAAAGTGACAGTCGGAATGTGATTTCTCATCATGCAGCCTCGAAAACTTTAAAACGGGGTATTCCGAATGATAGTTAAGGGCTTAACAAGTGAATCCTTACAATCTAGACCATATATTAGCCATTCGAGAATGTTCTTTTGTTCAGGTTTCAAATTTTTAAGTTTCGAGGCGTAGCCACCAATTTGAAATTAGTGCCGTAAAGCACGAGAAAGCTGCCTTCTGATTGGCTAATGTAGACTTCTTGTCAGTAATTCCATTGGTTGATTAGAGTTTGCGATATGTCGGTCTGACGTGACCCATAATGGGATGTCCTCAGATCTTTGTGCTCGCGGTGATCAGCTGATATGGTTTTTTTTAGATGGGAACCATGCTTTACCATGCGCAATAACCGAGTTGACGCTTTATTGAAGAGCACAATAGTGAGGGAACACTGTACCACAATAATATAGAGTTGCCTGCCCTTGACTCGCTGATGACAGGTACTTTGTTTACCAAACTCGGTAAAGAAAATCAGCATCAATCAATCCTAATTTATGTGTCATAAAAAGATGAACAAAGAACAAGAATCACTTTGCATATGACATATTCAACAGTATAGTAAGCGTGTGCCAACACGATCCATTATAAATCAACAACTGAGATAAACTAGCATACCACTACAAGATATTAATGAGTTTTACAAAATGCCATGACATTTCATTTATGGATATATGACCAATGTTCCTCATTTGTGGTGTGTTTTCACAACACCCTTTTTCCCTTATCGCAAACAGATCTCGGGACAAAATCTGCTGTAACATCAACATTACCAAGGTCACTACTATCAACCAATGGGAGTGTGTGCTTGAATTTATGAGTTAATACCAGAAATCTTCTGGACTTTTCACTGTGCAGGAATAATTTTCTCCAGATCAAAGAATCATGTCCAAAATTGAAAAAAGTGTCATTTTCCCTCATCTTGCTTATCTGGCGTGTTTAGTTGTCATGGAATCCTATGATGTCAGCCTTTGTAGCATGACATCATGGCATTCAAGGGCAATGTCATGTCTGTCTCCCAGCTGTTACAGGACATTAGAAAGATGGTGCAGCGGACAATTACTGGTAACATTTTGTATTTATATTGTTGGCTCCAAATGAAATTCCTGTCACTGAATGCTCAATAACACACACGAATGAACACACACAAGTTTCTCTCCTAAATACAACAATACTTACGTCGCTGTAAATTCTATCTTCTGATCCACAGCCGCGGCAGCCAAGTCCCCATGTAACTTGACGCTGGTGATCTTCTGTACAGCATGAAATATTTTGGGCAAAGTTGCCTCCACTGGTTTGGCATAGAGGGTGCTTTTAATAATGACACTCACACGGTACTTGTTGGGCACGATGAAGATGTAGGTGACGTTGCTGGTGTTGGCATCACTGCAAGAGAGTTGGGCTTCATGTTAATAGTGTTCACACTGCAGTGCACATAGCAATTGTTCATTTGGTCAATCACCTCAGCTGCATGAGCGAAAAGATTGCTGGAATATAATTTATATAACCAAATCTGAAAGAACATGTCCTCCTCTAGTGTAATATATTCTAAATTTTGGAATATTTGTCAAAACTGCCACAAACATCAAGAATACATGTCAGTATACCTCAAAGTTTGTCATAAGCCTTTCGGAAATGAAACAAAATATGACCAGCAAGTACCTTATCAAGAAACAACATAATGCATGATTGGTTGATTCGGTAGTCGAAATAATGAGTTACACAATCAGGGTTAATAAAAGTCAAAGTTTAAGTAAACCTCATGTTCATCTGCCTTTCAGCTGACATTGTGACTAGTCTCCAGATATCAATCTTTGTCCAATTTAACGAGAATATATCATGTGAGTATTTTACGCAAATTAATAGGCTAATAGTTGGTTAACGTCCAATATCAGCAACCTAATTTGCATACAACAGTATTTCCAACCAATGAGATGAATACACGTCTAGGTCAGGAAGGTCTACAATGACAATGAGGCACATTCATTCATAAATCATAGTAAAACCATAACAGCATTGCATATATTTCTTGGTAATTGAATGACATGACCTTTTCTAGGAAAGCGAAGTAGTCATTTTATTAACAGACTACCACAGGCAGAAATGACATTAATGTTATAATGAAATTAGGAATAGATAAGGAAAACTGACCTTTGTAGTACTTAGCCATTGTAAATTGATAGAGTGTGATGAGTATTTAACACTTAAATTTAATGGTTGCTGAATTAAATTCTCCCTGGTAGATGCAAATCCCTGATACTAACAGCTTATGTCCCCGACACCATCTGACAAGTTATCAAGTTATCAAGCTATATGGTGCCACATGGTGGCAAACGGGTCCAGCATAGATATACCATTATAACAAGGAGATATGTATTGTATACACTGGACAAACAAGGATGGTCGTTTTCCTGGTAGATATATAACTGTTGATGTTAAACATATCACACAAACATATCTGAGGTTGTGTGAAGAAACTTCCATCAACAATCATCTGGAAACAACAATGATGTCATGGTAGTTCAGAGACAACTCCCAACAATGACTTTATGACAGTCCTAATGATTCTTTTGCTGATGCTTGTAAGTCTACATTTGCCAAACTGTTCCTCACTAACACACACATGGAGATCCAGCACTCTATGACAAGCTGTCAGATGCAAATACATTTGATCAGAATTTGTTCATAACGTAAATCTTGCCTGGGCACTGTTCCACCAAGCCATCTTAACGCTAAAGTTATTGTAAAGACCATCTTTTAACTTTGGCTTCCAACAGTTGTGCTACGATTACTTTGTGGAACAGGGGCCTGGACGAGACAAGATACATTACAAGCCGTTGTTGATTGTGGCCTAGATAAACACACAAACAAACATGAGCAATGAGGACCTACCTGTAGACTTCTGATGTGATGTAATACTCGATAGGGTTGGAGTTGACATCAGTCAGTACCCACTTGAAGGTCAGGTCCCGACCACTGGCAACAGTCACAGACACAGTGACCACCTCCTCCACTTGAACCAGGGTGTCCGAGTTGGTCAGCATGTTGATTCCTGATATCGGCTCATCCACCAGAGCCCTGGACACTTGACCGACAACTGAGAACAGATTGGCGACGGTGACATTGACATCATAGACCCCCGTGTCGGCGTAGACGTGTGACATCACGAGGTGATAGACTGGTGGAATGCCCTTCTCCTCATGGGCCTTCCGTATTGTGGCAACACCGCCGTTGTGCGACTGTGAGGACGACGTTGTTACTGTGCCATCCCCAAAGTGACATGTCACAGAGAAGTTCATGCCGCCATTGACAATGATGGAGATGTTGGTGAGGGTGCCAAGTGGGGTGGCTGGTATGTCAAGCTGTATAGACAGGATAGGGTACTGCACTGTCAGGTTCAGGGAGGCTTGCACCATGCTGACGTCATTCTCAGCTTGAACATTGAGTCGCTTGATTCCAGCCCTCGTGAAGGTATTGAGTGTCTGGAATGAAGGGAGTTAGATGCTTTACACTTAAGGCAGGGCCCTGTTCCACAAAGCTATGCAAGAGTTAGGACTATCGCAACTTTGCGTTATTGCACTGGAGTTCCAGTAGACGTAGCACTGAGATCGCTGTGTGGAACAAGGTGCTACTTGTAGGTCAGGCCTAATCCAGCAAGACTATTTGCTCAAGTTACAATTGTCATAAACAGTGAAACCAGACCAACTGGATGTTTGTTTAGACAATAAAGGTAACTGCGGTTACCTTATCCTCTCCTCCGTGCATCAGCTGTTTATATATGTCACTACTAGGGGCACTAGATAAACTAGTTAGGAAATTGCTGAAAATGTATGCTAGAGAATTTAGAGCACTCTTCTATACCTCATATAGACAACATATATAAACATCTTAAAACCTATATACCCAACTCTCACATACCCCTGAATAATACCATATTCCACAAAACTCAACCTGAATAAATATATCAGATCCAAAATGGAAACAGGTGGCAATTTTAAGAGGTAGCCATCTTCTTATCAAAAACCCTTATTGGTTTTCGATTTTAACGAAAGAGCAGTGTATGTACAGAGGAAGTGATCAAGGCATCTGTGGACATCAACCAAGTGAAGAGAGGTATAAAATAATAATATCTTCCAGCTTGTTTACGATGTAGTGAGTGAGTGAGTGAGTATGGTTTTACGCCGCTTTTAGCAATATTCCAGCAATATCACGGCGGGGGACACCAGAAATGGGCTTCACACATTGTACCCATGTCGGGAATCGAACCCGGGTCTTCGGCGTGACGAGCGAACGCTTTAACCACTAGGCTACCCGACCGCCCTGTTTACGATGAAAGAATCCACATCGAAACATCGCTATATGCAATAAACCAGCACTTGTCATCCATAAAGTTGTACGTTTTCATAAGAAAGAAGAAAACATACATAGTGATTTCCTTCATCTGCAGGTACTTGGGGACAATATAATGATCTGAGACGCTGTATTTGATATGGTAGTGATGTGGGCAAGGTTGAACATCTGATTAAATGTTTCATATTTTCCTTTTATATTTGAATGTTTATTGTATGAAAGGCCATAAACCTACATAATTGAAGTGCATACAATACAGTGCAGGATCATTTAACAAACAGATTCATATGTTTCATTTCTGTACATTTCTACTCTTGAAGAAATATTTGAAACATAACAGATTTTAAATCTTGATAATTTGTCGTTGCCATGAGGCAAATAAATTTTTGGACTAAAGATGGAATTACATATTGATTTGGTATTTGCTTTCGACTGTCTGAGACAATATATCATGGCCTAATATGGCATCATTATTAATTTGTGCTTTTTACTTACATATGTAGATTTGGTGGTTCTGTTGGCGGCAATGTTGTTGATGGACCAGATGTAGAGTGGATGGGACCCGCCATCGGGGACGGCTGTCCAGGTGTACAACCTCTCATCACTACAACAAACCAGACCCAAGGTAATCCCATTGTGAATACAATTAAAAAACAAACCTCTCAAAATCCGATTGTATTCGGCCCAGCAATACAGCTGCTGGTGGCTTCAAATAGTAGCCGGTTGCTTTCACTAGAACCACATGCTGCCCTGCAATGTGCACCATCTAACCAATCAAACTGTCACTTTTTCCAAATCAATCAAGTGACAAAATCTAAATTACACAAAAGATTCATCAAATCAAAACCACCAACACAATCACAAATAAATTCCACTTTTCCAATAATCATCAAACTTATGGAAAAATACTCCAAAAGATATATCCACTAGACCAAGATATAAAAAATAAAAAATTGCCTGAACAACCATTAATGAGAGATGCAATCACACTAAAGAATTGTCCAAACGCACAAACGTATATGACAACGGGCACATATTTACCAGAATATCCTGAATTACTCCCCTGGCCATGGCCATGAGATAACAAATCTTATAAAGACATCCAGCCTGGAGTAGTCCAGCATTTCCCCACCAGGTGGAGCCAGCTAACACAGACATTACACAAACATGCAACTTCCTTCAGGCGTGAGTTCCGAATAACTCCTCCTGTCAAATCAGCCCAGAAGCGCTCCAGGCAACACAGTTCCTATGTCCAATACTTCCCCATAATTAAGCCTTGTGTACAATTTGGTAAAAGATCACTAGTCAAACATAGTGATTGCACTACCTTGTAATTTCTGATGCATGTACGTAAAATGAGGTTAGAGCAGTCTTGTCGATGCCTGTTGTTAAAAACTTACTTGACCTAATAACACCTACTGCTAACAAGATGCTAAAATTAAGTCTTTCCTTGAGGAAGATAAATGATTTTACAAGAATACTGCTTCAGCTTAGGGGCAACAGTAGTCGGTAGGTGAAAGAGACAGATCAATTAACATGCATGTCTGGTTAAGAGCCATTTGAGACAGGTGGAAAGGATTGCTTTACAAACTTTCTTGGCTTTCACGTTACAAATTTGTTTCAAGCAATGAGTTGACATGTAAAATATTTTGATATGGCACTACATTTTTGTCTGACATGCAACTAGATATGACCAGAAACAGAAAACAATATTTGATTATTCATACTAGCAAACATTGTTTAAGGTGCACTTCAATGCCTATTATCACATCACCATCACTTGTAATGATATTTGTTTGTTCCTTGAGGGGTATATGCATGATAGAGAACCTAGCTTCTTGAATCTGCATAATGTAGACAAATAAAAAGAAGTGACATTCACCACTGTTGCATCTATTACAAGATGATAAAATTATTGATGGTTTAGATATTTTTGAACTTATACATTTAAGCAAAAACCTACAAAGGACTATTTAAAGCACTTTAGAAAAAATTTAAAACATTAAAAATGGCATTAAATCCCTGCATAATGAGAAAATGTTGGAAACAACATTTTTGCTGTTCATCTACCCACAATGCAACACAGGAAGTATACACTACAGACTAGTGGTCTACATCCCTTATAAATGTGCTTCGAGGACTGAAGCAACCTCCTCAGCAAAGCCACATCTCTTGAAATAACAAAGCATGGAAGCTATTTCACATTCCATCTTGTTTCTGGAACCCTACACTTTTTGAAAATGAAGACTGCTTCAGATGCACAGTAGCAGTAGAAATACACACCCTAAGTAGTTATTTCATGGGACTTCCAGGCAGGCAATTCCACTACTACCTTTCATAATACCCGCAGGTTCACTTTGGCAAGCACCATCTCCACACCATCTTAAATTTCATTCTACAAGTATCAATTGTAAACCAGATTTCTTAATCAAGAAGGCTATAATCAATGCTAGCAAGATTAAAAATCCAAATTTAAACATGGCTGGTATCAAAAATGTAAAACAGTCTCCTATTCACAATGTAGGAAAGGATTGAAATGACATCTTCACTCTTTCACAATTCTAAGCTTTATCAAACATTTGGATTAGAATTGAATGCTTCAAGATGATTTCATGAAATGAAATAGCATAAATGTGTACAATTTGTTTGTTACTTTATTTCCAGCCATAAAACTAACATTGATTGTCATAGTTATTCATAGATGAGATTAAACTGAAACATGATAGCATGATGATGCACATTCACATCCACCTTTTCGCATGAATCCTTACTTTCTCCGATGGTAAATCCCGAAAGTCACCTGTCCAGAGAGATTGAAACACTGACCTCGTCCTGGCACATCCACCTGATATCACCACTATCTACCAACAGTCATCAAGATGAACCAATCATCAAGCTAAAGAGTCTTCCAATTTAAAATGTCCAAATGAATTGTCCTTAAGCATTTGCACACTAAATCAATGAATATTCCTCACATGGAAAATAATATTCCAAGGTCTGGAAAATGTGGCCAGCTCGACCGGGGCTACACGGAACAATGAGTAGTAAGTGCAGAGCTAAGACATGTTCTAACCAATGGTGGCCAAGCCAGGACTTCCTAATAAGGAACAAGTTGTGCTCTGTTTTTGTCCCAACTGATTCAAGATGTATACCAAATGGGGTTGATTTTAGTTTGCATTATGCCCCCATCACCCTCTCTGCAAGACGGCCAACGTTATTCGAGACAATGGAATCACTTTCACCACCAACGGAAGAGGAAAGGGTGCGGGGGTCAGAAGAATATGTGAGTGTCATTTTTATGGGGTCACTGCCAACTGTTCCTGATACAGCATGAATACAGGGTGACGTCAGTTCACAAGATTGTTCACAGCTTTCAACCCAATCGACATCACATTTTGCCGTTGCTAAGAATTTGCTCCCTTTCAAAATAAATTCCCTTCCGAAGTTTGGCGGCACACATCGCCCCCGATGTGAGCTTCAAGTCTGTTTTGACCTCACAGCAAGGAGAAGTTCACTTCCTGTTCGACAAAACTGACTGTTTTCACAATAAACATGGTATGCCTTACGGGTGCATGGAGGCCGCCTTTACTGTTCTGGCACCCAGTACTTGCTCCACATCGTTTGAGTGTGAAGCGAGTGTTTAGACAAGCGGCTTGCGAGCCCCAACATGTAGATCTGGTCTCGCCATGTGGGCTCTATATATCACCTTAACCTGTGAACGAGTTGAGCAAGTCGCAATGGGCTTATTGAAACTTATTAATTACTCAGTTCAATAGAATGACCCTGCAGCTCCTATTTCTGTCACAACAGAATTGAACATGGATATGAGGCATCACACACATCCTGCAACAACTTGCCCGTCAACTCTCTTCAAACTGCCCAGAAGTTTGTTAATGCTCTGTCTTACTGTCAGATCCAGCAAAAACGTAAAGAACCAGCAAACACTTCCCTGTCATGTCTGGATCCCTGGATACTTTCACAGTCACTTCAAATTTTTCACTAGTCATCGTAAATTGTTTAAAAGGTACCTCCACAAGGAGAGTAGGCCTCGATTTTAAGACATTACAACAGAGACATAGCATTCCTGATATATTCAAAATGTCAGGTTCCATTTACACAATACAACGCATCCATCCATGTGACATTGATGTGTGCCCTGAATTTCCTATAGTATTTTACTGTAATCACCTGTGGAGGACACGGCATTGACAGCACCAACTTCTCCAACAAGTCCCTACAGATTCCACATTCAGAAAGTCAGATTAAAATAGAATTGGGCTGTAGCTAATTGAAGCTGCACTTGCCGTTGTCCCAGATAAAACGGTATCAAGTGTTTACAGGCGCCATATGGCACCAACTGCTTCAAGAACACACTTTCTAGCACTGCAATGTCACTGACGTTCACATTACCACTGACAGTCTCTATAATGTCGGTGGTAAATTTCAAGTTTCAGTACCAGAATTATGTGAAGCCCAAAATGCAATTAGTTGCACTGCTGAAGAATTTTATGAGGGGAATATTAAAAAAAAAACATTATCCATGATTATAATGGTCTGTGTTCACAGTGAAGAACTCTTCCTACTCCTGTATAGAATAATATCACATCTCAATTATATGCATACATTCAACTAATCACAGTGTTTATTTGAATCAGTATATGAAAATAATGGATTTATTTCCTGCAATGCAATGTGTATGCATTGGAAAAGGTTGTCTGTGCTTAGCTTCTGAATAATTCACAAGTTGATGAATTAAATATATCGGCAAATAATGATTTGATCAAAACAAAGGTTCTTGATTCATTAACACTGGGAAGCCAAATCAATGAAAGGTGTCAAAACAGTGCAAAAACAGACTCTCAGACTCTGTTCAAATAAACACATTTGTGATGCTAACCACCTCCATGGGTGAAATGTACCAATAGCTGGTGTCTATTGCCTAGGATGCCAATTAGAAGTCTCTGAAGCAAGAATCATGACAGATCTCAGATGTTCAAGTTTGTATAAAAACATCCAAGACCAATTCTCAGATGGGGAATTTCTAGAAAAACAAAATGGCCGCCCAGTCGGCCAATTTGATGTCTGCTTGTTGGGGTATCTGCTGCAATGCCAGTAATTTTGTGTAGATCACTTACACGACCTACAAGGGTTGTTTAGATGAAGGATTACAGTTACAATGAGCAAATATCAGTGGGGAAACAGTCCCCCTGTATCTGATAGAGAGCCAGAGATAACAAGAACATATATCTGACAGAGGTATGCTTAAACACTGGAAGAGTCACATAGATATTTTATTTACAGATAAGTTTATAAAACCACATTGTGATTAAAAGTCATGTTCGACTTAACTGATACAATTTAGAAAGACAAATTTAAAACAAATCTTTTATTGTCATTAATCAAAATATATAACCTGAAAAGTTAACTCTATAGTCAGTAAATGAGATAAAATGGAGAGAACTTTCAATGTATAGCTGAAGTTTTCCACATTAATGAAAATTCTTTATTCAATCAAATGTAAATTTGGCGATCAGACTTATCACGAGCTGCATCTGTATGATCTGACTGATCTAATCAAGACTCGGTTCACAGAGGCCAAGTACAAACTTTCCCGTTCCTAAATTATTCAACCTTCAAATCAATGCTGGTTACACTGTACAGTGATCTCAAATACACTGATGCTACACACCCCTTGACTTACTCTTGCACTGTGCAACTGACAGTTTCCAAAACATGAAACATTTCGTTTCTCAATCACAAAACTGCTTTTGATAGACTCGCAGTAAATTGAATGAAGTTGAAGGATAAATCACTCCTTCAAAGAAAGGCAGTTCATTAACAGCAAAACTTTCAAAAGAAAAATTCAATATCTGATTTTGAAATTATTTTGCCCTTCCTCAATTTGGCCATAAAATCCACTAATGTTTCGATAGGGGTCAATGTACTTGTGATCATAAAAAGGCCAGCATCATAATGAAAAACACAACTTTGGTCACTTTTCAATCATAATTATCAATCAAATCAATCACCAGGTCTAACAATAGATGCGAGATGAAAATGAGTAGCCCCTACTTGGTGGACGTTAGTTTCAATCAATCATTGCTAACGAGAATAATCATCAAGCAATCTTCCTCTCTTTGTACAAGGGAGGCAAAAACAGGGAACAGTATCCGAACCACTGTCCATAAAGTGTACGCACATGGCCAGGATTCTCCTCTAAAACCTAATAACGACTACAGTAATCGTCCCGTCACCAGCCCCATCATTGGGCCTTATCAAAGCATATTAGGTTATTTCCAGCCGAACATGCACTAAGCTGTCTTAATTTGTAATGAAGGTAGACCCGAGCAACCACCTGATCCCTCCACATGTTGTAGACTTGCATCCCACTCCAACTTACAACATGTCTGTTTCCCAATTAATTACTCCAAGAAATGGACGCACATACATTTCATTAATTTGCTGTCAATGTCACTGTCTCTGGCAGCTTAAAGAAACTGAACTGGAATAAATCAGAACAACATTTTTATAAAAATGGGCAGCGTCTTTCAAGGTTAGGCTTAACAAGAATTAGAACTGACTAGACCTGTCAGTTTGTCACATACAATCAGAATCCTTCTGGCAATGGAAATGTTTCAAACCATTCAAATAACTGTTTCAAATGACAAAATCCAAAATGAAAATGAAAATGGCTCCAGTTGAACCAAATTCAACAACATTAATGAACCTTCAAAGATTCCAGACATCTGGGGGACACATGGTTTGTCAAGTCTACACATCCACAGTTGCCAAGTTTGATGTATTTTTAATCCTTATAAAAGTAATTTTGGAATTATTCATTGCAAGCTTGACATGAAAGACATTTCTTCATGTGGGTTGTCTTAAGTCAGCCAACAGGAACTGCATGTAGCATGTGTAATTACGAGGATGTTCTCAATAAATCATGATTAGGAAACACAATGCCGAAATCGATTACCAAATGTTACTAGTTATTCTAGCCTACAGCTTAATTGAGAGTAATGTGGACTGAAATAGACGGCAATGCATACCCAGGTATGGATATTGTTTTCATTTCGTCATGTCTGGAGTCATGTTACGAAAGGGATTAAGTTAATAGTAGATCCAGGCCTACAGAGCTGTTAACTGTTGGGACAACCTAATACTTGACAGAGCAAATTGAAAATATGTCACAACTGGCAAAAGAAAAGAAACTTTGAAACAAGCCTACAGACTGAATGATGATAGTCCAAGTCAAATTAATAAACATCCAAAATAAACATAAAATGTTGACAGACCCCAACAATCAGATGGAGGCGAAACACTTTTATCTTTTATTGAACTTAATAGTTATTCATAAATAAATAACTCAAAATTACAAAAATAACCGATATACGAAATAAATTTAAAACAGCTACATATACATAATAATCAAACATAAAAGAAATATGCCAAGTAAACCCTTTGGATAATTTAAGATATGAAACTAACAACATATCTCACAAGCCATTGCTGTTCCAACATTGGCAATCTGACTGACCTTTAGAAAGCATGGATTCTTGGTAACGGTCGGGTCCTGGTAATATTATTCCACCAGAGAGAAAGCAAACAATAGCATGGAATGGCCCCAATCCATATCTCAAGTGAAATATGCTCCCGTTACCCACCAAGGAACATCTAAATGATATTACACCCTAATAATATGAAACTTGATATAAACCAAAGCATGCAACTTACTTTTCGATTTTGATTGCCGAGGGTCCTTCAATTCGGACTGCTCTGATTGGCCTCTGTGCTGTAATGTATGACTGTAATTTGGTCGCGGTGCCATTTCCATATATGGTCACGGACACCTTGTAAACACCTGGTTCAGAGAAAGCGTGCTTCCAGCTGAGGAGAAAACAAATAGGGGGTGTCAGTGGGGTTCTGTATAAGCCTCTTTCTGGTCCAATCCACGCCCGATAATGCCCAACTCCAAGACAACGCCAGCCTACACAATACCTCTTCAAAGTCACATCGTGAAACCATTGTCTAGGTTCCTGCTATAACAGGACTCTGCAAGGATTCCTGGTATTCCAGGAAACATCTACACTATTCATTAAAATGTCCCTAAATGGAAGTTTATTTTCATTTTTATTCAACAGATCTATATCATTTACAGAAACAACAGTGCAGAAAGTATGAATAAGTCTCCAGATTTGATTCTTATCATGTTGTCATTTTAAATGAAACAGATACATTGTACGATGTTGGTTATAACTGCCAGAAAGTAAGGCAAAACATTCTTGGTATTGAAATCCCTTTCAAAAACAGTATAATTTAGAATAATCTCACAAAAGAAAAATGTTTTTCTCACTGAGTGTTCAAGAACATTTTGAAAACCGACAAGTTCTATTTGTGAGTGGCCAACTTTTGAACAAGTACCAACTGGTTGTCATCCTACTTCAGTGTGGCTATTCCTTCCTCAGCTAAACCTCTATAAATGTCAATGTCACAAATCAATATGTGTGACAAATCATATGAAAAACACTTGCAAAAGATGTAAAATCATAAATATAAATACTTGCTGTAAGAATACAAATCACAGATCACTACATCCAGTTGCAATACAGGTGGTCTGAACTTTGACCCACAGGTGAGCATGATCAGTCCCAGGTAGATGCACAAGGTGTACATCAAACAACTCATTACCGAGGTATTAACATGGTCAACACACACACTACACACCCATAAGGTCACACACCTCACACCTGTTGCCACGCACCATTCTACTACATGGGACGAAGGGATCTTGTTAGCCGTGTCGGTTACAGTTGATACTTCCTTGTCGGGGGAAACTGACTCACACCAGCATTCAAGTTTTAAACCCTAGACAAACTGAGGACAGTCATGCTGTTTTGCAGGATTCCAATTTATATTACATAGTGAATTAGAAGCGATTTTATTTTCACGAAGAACTGCTACAAAGACAACAGTTAACTTTTGTCATTCAGAACACGTTTGAACATAGGCACTACTTAAGTGTATGGCACACATTACTATTTTGCAAGTTGGTTATTTTGAGAACAGCAGATTTATTACAACATTAAACAAACAGTTAGAAACATCCAAGCACCTGAGGTGCATTGTTGAATTGAAAATAAATATTTATTGTTTGCTATAACTAAGTACTATTTTCCATACACTATGTTAATTTGCCTGTGTTTGCATGTTTTAAGGAACCTAAAGCTCTATTTTTGTAATATTTGTCAAAATGATTTAATTTCATGACTGAGCAATTAATAAAAAAAACTTGTTGGATTGTTGTTTCGCAATACTGCAGCTATATCACAGCACCCTTAAAATAGTCAGCACTATTACAGCTATATCACAGCACCCTGAAAATAGTCAGCACTATTGCAGCTATATCACAGCACCCTGAAAATAGTCAGCACTATTGCAGCTATATCACAGTACCCTGAAAATAGTCAGCACTATTGCAGCTATATCACAGTACCCTGAAAATAGTCAGCACTATTGCAGCTATATCACAGCACCCTGAAAATAGTCAGCACTATTGCAGCTATATCACAGCACCCTGAAAATAGTCAGCACTATTGCAGCTATATCACAGTACCCTGAAAATAGTCAGCACTATTGCAGCTATATCACAGTACCCTGAAAATAGTCAGCACTATTGCAGCTATATCACAGCACCCTGAAAATAGTCAGCACTATTGCAGCTATATCACAGTACCCTGAAAATAGTCAGCACTATTGCAGCTATATCACAGTACCCTGAAAATAGTCAGCACTATTGCAGCTATATCACAGCACCCTGAAAATAGTCAGCAATATTGGAGCTAAATGTTCATTTTAGATACTAGATGTTAGTCCATAGGCAACAGTTTCTGGGTGTTTAAAAATAAAGCACAAAATGTGACATTATTTCCACTGAACACAATGTGAAAGAACATGTTCTGCTATGACAACACTAGTTCTTGTATAACATAACCAGGGTTTCACCTTCACTTACTAAATTAATTTTAAGGGGCCTTGCAGGTCCTTGCAGGGTCCTGTAAAGTAATGAAATGCTGGCGTGTACTGTACATTTTGCTAATTACTTTAGAGCCTGGAATGAATCAATGATCATGTGGACAGTGGTCACGATTGATGGACGAAATAACAGACACCCTTAATTTCTCTTGATATGCTGTAGGTGCAATGATATTATTGTGCATCCCTTGAGATGCAGCATATTGTATTTCTGTGTCCATTCTCTACATTTGTTCGTACTGGACACACATGTGTGCGTGGTGTAGAAACCTGAATGTGGACATTCAACTGAAACCCATTAACCTGTTGTACAATGTTTTTCATACATTGTAGCAAAAACACAACATGACAATCAGTAACAATTAATGCACAATTAAATCTAGGGACACATTTTCCAATTTCCTGCAACTATACCCAGCATCCTACTAACTGGCTATATCCATGTCAGTGTTATAGCCAGACTGTCTGGAAGTTTGGGGCCTCGTAAGTGTCACTAAATTATATCAATAATGATTGCATGCTTTGCTTCATTGTGATTCATTTCCAAACAATACCATCATATAACTACAGTAGGCCAACCCAGAATGTCACCACACTTGCAATTTCTCATATACACTGTACATCATGATAATTTAACAAAGAAATCCAATTTCTTAATTTTTTTCAGTTTGTGGATCAACTACTTTGAGCTCAAAACAGTAAATAAAATAAAGATAGGTAGATTTGCCTTAAAATCCTATTTTTTGCACGTTAAAAAAAACCAAGATTCAACTCAAAAACAAATTTCAAAAGAATAAAAATGAAGAGATGGGTGTTAGTACATTTCCCTTCATTATGAAACAAAACAACAGTTGTAGTTATGCAGGTACATGTACATAGCCCTAAGGCAGTCCATGCATGGGGGTGTTAGTACATTTCCCTTCATTATGAAACAAAACAACAGTTGTAGTTATGCAGGTACATGTACATAGCCCTAAGGCAGTCCATGCATGGGGGTGTTAGTACATTTCCCTTCATTATGAAACAAAACAACAGTTGTAGTTATGCAGGTACATAGCCCTAAGGCAGTCCATGCATGGGGGTGTTAGTACATTTCCCTTCATTATGAAACAAAACAACAGTTGTAGTTATGCAGGTACATAGCCCTAAGGCAGTCCATGCATGGGGGTGTTAGTACATTTCCCTTCATTATGAAACAAAACAACAGTTGTAGTTATGCAGGTACATAGCCCTAAGGCAGTCCATGCATGGGGGTGTTAGTACATTTCCCTTCATTATGAAACAAAACAACAGTTGTAGTTATGCAGGTACATAGCCCTAAGGCAGTCCATGCATGGGGGACGCTGCCACACAGGGAAACACTCAGACAAGCTGAGAGGCCAAGTCAATAGGCACAAGAGACATAAACTCATTGACTATCTGGCAGCAGTGAGATTGGGCCTTCAGATAGACACACTGAAAATTGTCCATTAGTAGCACACCATTATTCAATGATGTCCACAATTATCAAAATGCCCATTCTGTGGATAGTGAGGTCTGTCAGTTTATTGTTTGACACAAATAATGTCCTTTAATCATAATACAAGTGACTGCACTGAAATCTGTCCATTATCTGGAGAAAATGAACTGGGTCCATTATCTTGAGAAACTGAACTGGGTCCATTATTTGGAAAAGATGAACTAGTTCCATTATTTGGGGAAAATGAACTAGGTCCATTATTTGGGGAAAACGAACTAGGTCCATTATTTGGGAAAATGAACTAGGTCCATTATTTGGGGAAAATGAACTAGGTCCAGTATTTGGAAAAGATGAACTAGGTCCAGTATTTGGGGTAAATGAACTAGGTCCATTATTTGGAGAAAATGAAAAAGGCCCATTATTTGGGGAAAATGAACTGGGTCCATTATTTGGAAATAATGAACAAGGTCTATTATTTGGAGAAAATGAACTAGGTCCATTATTTTGAAAAAATGAACTGGATGAGTTATTTGGTGAGAATAAACAAGAGAAAATGAAACATGTTCATAATTTGAACACAGTGAGATATGTCCATTACAAATTAATGACACATGACACAAGCTTACTATCAGTCATGTAACCATGGCTTGCCTCATGCCTGCCATTTCCTCCAGCAGATGGGTTTTTTATCAATTAGTTCTTGTGGTAGAGGTGCCCCAACACACTGATTCTCGGTAGTACAGGCTAATGTTTAACTTAGGATGTCCTTACAGCACCTGACATGGTAGAGACATGCTATCCCCTCCTACAATGGATATCTCACATGCAACAAGGTCATTTTAAAGATCATTACAGGCATAAAGGTTTAAACTGCACCTAAATATCACTTTGACTAATACCGATACTGACATTTATATTCCTGTTCTCCTTTTGGATAAACCATTTGTTTTTCTGGGTTTGGGGGGCTGTGATTTTGATAATTTATTCTAATTTTTACCCAAATAAATAAATTGTTGGACTTGCTGGATGTCCTAGAATATTAAAAAAATTTCTTTTACTCCTCCATTCACAAAAACTGCATGTTTTGAAGGAGTGACTGTAAAGTTATCCTTTCTCAAACTAAAATATCAGCATGATCAACTGAACAAAAAAATGCATTTTTACCCTCCAAAATACATGCAATAAATCAGGGGCATTCATATGCATAACAAATTTATCAACTTCCATCAATCTGATACTAATAACTACACACATAAATCACGCCACATGTCCTGAATAATTATCTGGGAATAATTTCACTCACCTTGACTTGCTGAAATATTCCTCTAAATCCCCATCCGAATAATTCACAACCAGTCTGTTGATCTTGTCATGATCCTGAAACATATATACATCACCATATTGATAATCAATATCCCGACAGGTACAATACAGGTAGTGCGAGTTTCATGATCAGTGTGACGACCTGCAGCTTTCTTGTATGATAAAACGTAAAATGAGCAAATGACAATGTTTATTTAAATTCAAATGTTGATTCCTGACAATATATGTATTCCATAACTTCACTCCGTTCTTAATCTAATACAGTAGATTACAGTTATCTGGTACGCATAAATATAACTAGAAAATATTCCTTCAAATACCAAGGCAACAATGTGACTATTTATCGTCCACTGAAAACATACACTTGTTGATTTCATTGTATCCAGTTTTCTTTTACAAATTACGAAGTTCTTGCTTCATTTCCAGGCATATAAATGATTTGATCCACAGAAATATAGCCACCATGTCTCTCCTGGCATAAGTTTCAAAACCTGATATGCGGGGATTTTTGCTTTGACATGGCATGTGAGGAATTTCATAGTGCACATGTACATTAGCCACAAGGCATTCAGACTGCACACAGTGCCCGCTCACCATGCTTAGGCATGCCATTCAACATCACTACCTTTTCAGAGTTATATCATGACGCTACGAGATCACAAAAATATTCCAAGGTACATTTTGAAGTATTAATTTGAAAGTACATTTTTGAGGAATATTCACATAAAAAAGTACAACATGAGCAAAGATATAAAAATAGAAATTCTAAATTTGTATGTAATTAGAGTTGTCTGCTCTTTGACGTTACCTCTTCAGCTTTTGCGTCGCCATTATAATGTATCTGTAGCATATTAGTCATTTGAACCACCAAACATGACACTAGGGTGCAAGACAGGTGTTTATAAACTTTGACCACAAAAATACTACTGATTTAAAACTTACAGCGATGTATCATGAATTTTTTAAAAGAGAAAACGCAAATAATTTGGCAAAATGAACACTAGAAAACTTCAGAACACAAGAGGAAAGGCATTTTAATTAATTTAAAAACTAAACATTTATGACATGGTAAAGAGGGCACTAAGGCTGTTTTAGCTAGAGGGAATTTTACTTACATGTAGAGAGAAATCCACCACTTCATATGTCTGCACAATGCCAGAGTGTAGTACCCAAACCCCTGCAGGTGCCCTTTCATGAACTATGACCTCTAGTTGCTGGGAAACAGAATCAACTGAAAAAACAAAGCGGAATAGGTCCCATCTCTTGTAAGTTGAAACAGACTTTGGTAAACAAGTAAGGCGAGCAATGCCCCCTTTCTGCCATCAGTTGAGGGTCTTTCAAGTTAAATATCTCTCAGTGCTGTGAACAATGGGCTCCACCCAAAGATAGAATTACAAAGTTCAGATTTCTAACGTGAAAATGTACACCTCCGCCCACAACCGTGAGTCATCGGTACTTAATCCATTCGCAAAAACACAGCATACATTCCGGGATGAGTGATCATTCATAATCATACAATGGCCATAGAGCTGTATCAAAAGGTGTATTAATGAACAAGGAACAGGTTGCAGTTATTATTTCCCATTTTGTGATGTAAATGATACCCCACAGAATTGAAAAGCATGTGATTTATTTAATGTGAAAAGTGCAATATACATGATCTACATTACAAAAATGCCAAATTTTAAATATGTTAGTTTAATAGGCCAATTTAATCAACTGTTTAGGCTGCATAAAAATTTCAATGTTTCTCATTGAGGAGGGTGGTAGGAGCTAATAACTTTCATTTTTAAACAAAAGTGATTGGGAGGAATATTTTTTATTTTTTCCCTACCAAGAATATGAAAAAACACAACGGGGTACACATGGAACTTGGTGCTTAATACAATGTCAGTCAACCACCAAAAGGTAGGTGTGTATTATACAGAAGAATATATGACGATAACCTCAACGCAATAACAAATTTAGTCATTGATTCTATTTTTAAAAAGATATTTCTATTTTCATTTTTTTTTCAATAGTCTTGTCTCATAGTTTTCAGTACACTTCTCATAAGTGTTGTATTAATAAACTTTGACAAATGGAATTTTAAACAACATTTTATTAAGAATACTGATAAATATTCCCAAACAGAAGGCTGTAAACAACTGAGATTCTGAGCTGATGTAGAAATGATGTAATGCCTTCCAACTTTACTCCATTAGATGCTAGAGTGGAGTAAAAACAAACTCATCATCCTTTTTTCCCAACTCTGAATGTTTTTGGTACTTTTCCTAATCAATGACTTAAAGCATGTATTATAGAGCTTCAAGTGGGCTTGTCCTGATTCTGCAACTCTTTCCTACAAAATCGAAACAGAAGCATTCACTAAGAAACCGAATCCCCTTCAAATCCATCACAAGAGAAAATGAATAAACACAAAAGAAAACAAAATAAATCAACAGCACAGCCCATCAATGTTAACGAAGCATGGGATGACAGTCTACCAATCAGATCCCCGACTACATCAGCCACCAAGGCTGGCAAGGAACGAGACTTCCTCAGCATACATTGCACAACTCTCCTTATTCAAGCCTCATGAAATTCCACTGACCCGAAATTGGCAGATGTAGATTTTGGCTTGTAAGGTTTCAGTGGCAGAGACTGTCTTCTTTCATAACTCCCCTCCGGAGTCCCCCCTCAACAGGAAGATGGCCTGAGCTAGGGAGATTGACTTTCAAGTTGTTTATTCAAAAAATACTTTTCAAGTCATGAAAAGTAGTGTGTGGAGTGGTTAGAATGTTCATGAGCTGTCAACTGTATAGAGGCATCAATGTTATCCCTGGGTTTTCAACACACGCTTCATCATAAATATGCACTGTTGTGATCTGATGGAGGTTGACCTTATATGGGAGTAAATTTCCAGCTGAATCTCCCTCTGCGGTGTAGATAGTGCATCTGAGTCACTCTGACCTGCTTCCATGTCAAATATGACATGCATTCAGTCAGGATGGTTTCCACTTCTAGATGAAGGTTCCTTATTGACTGATGCTGAATGGTCTCATTTGTGTCGACAATTGATGTGATCAGAGATACATGGGTTGATGGAGAAAATGAGAATAGATAGGGTAACATACTTGGGCTTTGTATTTCTGATTATTTGGTTTATGGATCATATTTTTTTTAAATATCGGTGGTCAAAAATATAAATAAACTTTACAACAATATTTTCATATCACTACATATTGTCAGTTGGTACAAAAATTATAACAATAACTGATTCATGATCAGTTCTACAACGCTTAAATAGAAAAAAAATGTGAAGCCATGATTTCTGCTGTGTCAGCTGGTAAGCAAATCTAACAAGTGTAACACACATACCCTCTTTTATACATTTTGACGGGCAACAAAGATGGGCTATATGCCGACAGCATTATTATATTTGTTTGACAGGGGGAATAAGTAATGACTTCTCGAAAGTTATTATATTCCAAATTTGTTAATTTAAGTTCAGCGGCTCTATATTCCAAATATTAAACAATCAAAATGTATCTTCACATGATTTTAGGCCAAACAAAAAGACCAGAAACGTAAAATTCATTAAATCAGATCCTAGTGCTCGCTACCACTACACATAAATATCTGGTACATCTAATTCATTAAACATTAAAAACATTCATCTTTGTCACAGACTTGCTCAAACTTAAGACGTTCATTTGACGTTCGAAAAAGCAGCCTTTTTCACTCAACTTAGCCATATTTCTGTATTTCATTATGTCAGAAATAAAAAATTTCAAGTGTAAGAAAGAATAGAGGTTAGCTGGCAACCATTTGAACATGTCTGATAATTTTCAAACCGATATTTCAAAGTTTTACTTTGCAATTTGACATTTCCAGTGGGTCTACCTCCTCCTCCAATCTCCTTCTTTGTTGATCTCCCTGATAACAGTGCCAATCTGATAATCAGGGTTTCACTTTATCAAGATGAAAACTATAGTGCAAAATGAAATGTAATAGAAGGTACGCAAATGTCATCCAGTAGTAGGAGATAGCATAGTCTACCATGAGAAAAAGGGGCATGCAGGAGTGTATGTGTGTGATTGTGTGCCAATGAAGGCAAAATGAGATGCCAAATTCCATATTGTAAATTTGTAATTAATTGTTGAGTGCAAATGGAATAGCATAGAAATTTTACACGCGGTAGTGCAAAACTAGAGGGCAGGGGAAGATGGTAGATAGGGGAGGAGGGGGTAGATGGAGGGGAAGGAGGTGGGGGTAGATGGAAGGGGAGGAGAGGGTAGATGGAGGGGATGAGGGGGTAGATGAGAGGGATGAGGGGGTAGATGGAGGGGAGGTGGGGGTAGATTGAGGGGGAGGAGGTGGGGGTAGATGGAAGGGGAGGAAAGGGTAGATGGAGGGGAGGAGGGGTAGATGGAGGGGGAGGAGGAGAGGGTAGATGGAGGGGAGGAGAGGGGTAGATGGAGGGGGAGGAGGAGAGGGTAGATGGAGGGGAGGAGGAGGGGGTAGATGGAGGGGGAGGAGTAGAGGGTAGATGGAGGGGAGGAGGGGGGGGGTAGATGAGAGGGTAGATGGAAGGGAGGTGGGGGTAGATGGAGGGGAGGAGAAGGGGGAAGATGGAGGGAGGAGGGGGTAGATGGAGGGGAGGAGGGGGTAGATGGAAGGGAGGAGGGGGTAGATGGAGGGAGGAGGGGGTAGATGGAGGGGGGGTGGGGGTAGATGGAGGGAGGAGAGGGTAGATGAGGGAAGGAGGGGGTAGATGGAAGGGAGGAGAGGATAGAAGATGGAGGGGAGGAGGGGTAGATGGAGGGGAGGAGGAGAGGGTAGATGGTGGGAGGAGAGGGTAGATGGAGGGGAGGAGAGGGGAGGAGGGGGTAGATGGAGGGGAGGAGAGGATAGATGGAAGGGAGGAGAGGATAGATGGAGGAGAGGAGGGGTAGATGGAGCGTAGATGGAGGGGAGGAGAGGATAGATGGAGGGGAGGAGAGGATAGATGGAGGAGAGGAGGGGTAGATGGAGGAGAGGAGAGGAGGGGTAGATGGAGGGCAGATGGAGGGGAGGAGAGGATAGATGGAAGAGGAGAGGATAGATGGAGGAGAGGAGGGGTAGATGGAGGGGAGGAGAGGATAGATGGAAGGGAGGAGAGGATAGATGGAGGAGAGTAGGGGTAGATGGAGGGGAGGAGAGGATAGATGGAAGGGAGGAGAGGATAGATGGAGGAGAGGAGGGGTAGATGGAGGGGAGGAAAGGGTAGATGGAAGGGAGGAGGGGGTAGATGGAGGGGAGGAGGGGTAGATGGAGAGGAGGAGAGGATAGATGGAGGGAAGGAGGGGGTAGATGGAGGGAGGAGAGGGTAGATGGAGGGGAGGAGAGGATAGATGGAGGGGAGGAGGGGTAGATGGAGGGGAGGAGAGGATAGATGGAGGGGAGGTGGGGGTAGATGGAGGGAGGAGGAGGGGGTAGATGGAGGGGAGGATGGGGTAGATGGAGGGGAGGAGGAGAGGGAAGATGGGAGGGGAGGTGGGGGTAGATGGAGGGAGGAGGAGGGGGTAGATGGAGGGGAGGATGGGGTAGATGGAGGGGAGGATGGGGTAGATGGAGGGGAGGAGAGGGTAGATGGAGGGGAGGAGAGGGTAGATGGAGGGGAGGAGAGGATAGATGGAGGGGAGGAGGGGTAGATGGAGGGGAGGAGGGGATAGATGGAGGGGAGGTGGGGGTAGATGGAGGGAGGAGGAGGGGGTAGATGGAGGGGAGGATGGGGTAGATGGAGGGGAGGATGGGGTAGATGGAGGGGAGGAGAGGATAGATGGAGGGGAGGAGGGGTAGATGGAGGGGAGGAGAGGATAGATGGAGGGGAGGTGGGGGTAGATGGAGGGAGGAGGAGGGGGTAGATGGAGGGGAGGATGGGGTAGATGGAGGGGAGGATGGGGTAGATGGAGGGGAGGAGGGGGTAGATGGAGGGGAAGGAGGTGGGGGTAGATGGAAGGGGAGGAGAGGGTAGATGGAGGGGATGAGGGGGTAGATGAGAGGGATGAGGGGGTAGATGGAGGGGAGGTGGGGGTAGATTGAGGGGGAGGAGGTGGGGGTAGATGGAAGGGGAGGAAAGGGTAGATGGAGGGGAGGAGGGGTAGATGGAGGGGGAGGAGGAGAGGGTAGATGGAGGGGAGGAGAGGGGTAGATGGAGGGGGAGGAGGAGAGGGTAGATGGAGGGGAGGAGGAGGGGGTAGATGGAGGGGGTAGATGGAGGGGGAGGAGTAGAGGGTAGATGGAGGGGAGGAGGGGGGGTAGATGAGAGGGTAGATGGAAGGGAGGTGGGGGTAGATGGAGGGGAGGAGAAGGGGGTAGATGGAGGGAGGAGGGGGTAGATGGAGGGGAGGAGGGGGTAGATGGAAGGGAGGAGGGGGTAGATGGAGGGAGGAGGGGGTAGATTGAGGGGGGGTGGGGGTAGATGGAGGGAGGAGAGGGTAGATGGAGGGAAGGAGGGGGTAGATGGAAGGGAGGAGAGGATAGAAGATGGAGGGGAGGAGGGGTAGATGGAGGGGAGGAGGAGAGGGTAGATGGTGGGAGGAGAGGGTAGATGGAGGGGAGGAGAGGGGAGGAGGGGGTAGATGGAGGGGAGGAGAGGATAGATGGAAGGGAGGAGAGGATAGATGGAGGAGAGGAGGGGTAGATGGAGCGTAGATGGAGGGGAGGAGAGGATAGATGGAGGGGAGGAGGGGTAGATGGAGGGGAGGAGAGGATAGATGGAAGGGAGGAGAGGATAGATGGAGGAGAGGAGGGGTAGATGGAGGGGAGGAGAGGATAGATGGAAGGGAGGAGAGGATAGATGGAGGAGAGGAGGGGTAGATGGAGGGGAGGAGAGGATAGATGGAAGGGAGGAGAGGATAGATGGAGGAGAGGAGGGGTAGATGCAGGGGAGGAAAGGGTAGATGGAAGGGAGGAGGGGGTAGATGGAGGGGAGGAGGGGTAGATGGAGAGGAGAGGATAGATGGAGGGAAGGAGGGGGTAGATGGAGGGAGGAGAGGGTAGATGGAGGGGAGGATGGGGTAGATGGAGGGGAGGAGGGGTAGATGGAGGGGAGGAGAGGATAGATGGAGGGGAGGTGGGGGTAGATGGAGGGAGGAGGAGGGGGTAGATGGAGGGGAGGATGGGGTAGATGGAGGGGAGGAGGAGAGGGAAGATGGGAGGGGAGGTGGGGGTAGATGGAGGGAGGAGGAGGGGGTAGATGGAGGGGAGGATGGGGTAGATGGAGGGGAGGATGGGGTAGATGGAGGGGAGGAGAGGGTAGATGGAGGGGAGGAGAGGGTAGATGGAGGGGAGGAGAGGATAGATGGAGGGGAGGAGGGGTAGATGGAGGGGAGGAGGGGATAGATGGAGGGGAGGTGAGGGTAGATGGAGGGAGGAGGAGGGGGTAGATGGAGGGGAGGATGGGGTAGATGGAGGGGAGGATGGGGTAGATGGAGTGGAGGAGAGGATAGATGGAGGGGAGGAGGGGTAGATGGAGGGGAGGAGAGGATAGATGGAGGGGAGGTGGGGGTAGATGGAGGGAGGAGGAGGGGGTAGATGGAGGGGAGGATGGGGTAGATGGAGGGGAGGATGGGGTAGATGGAGGGGAGGAGAGGGTAGATGGAGGGGAGGATGGGGTAGATGGAGGGGAGGAGGAGAGGGAAGATGGGAGGGGAGGTGGGGGTAGATGGAGGGAGGAGGAGGGGGTAGATGGAGAGGAGGAGAGGATAGATGGAGGGGAGGTGGGGGTAGATGGAGGGAGGAGGAGGGGGTAGATGGAGGGGAGGATGGGGTAGATGGAGGGGAGGAGGAGAGGATAGATGAGGGGAGGTGGGGGTAGATGGAGGGAGGAGGAGGGGGTAGATGGAGGGGAGGATGGGGTAGATGGAGGGGAGGATGGGGTAGATGGAGGGGAGGAGAGGGTAGATGGAGGGGAGGATGGGGTAGATGGAGGGGAGGAGGAGAGGGAAGATGGGAGGGGAGGTGGGGGTAGATGGAGGGAGGAGGAGGGGGTAGATGGAGAGGAGGAGAGGATAGATGGAGGGGAGGTGGGGGTAGATGGAGGGAGGAGGAGGGGGTAGATGGAGGGGAGGATGGGGTAGATGGAGGGGAGGAGGAGAGGATAGATGGAGGGGAGGTGGGGGTAGATGGAGGGAGGAGGAGGGGGTAGATGGAGGGAGGAGGAGGGGGTAGATGGAGGGGAGGAGGGGGTAGATGGAGGGAGGAGGGGGTAGATGGAGGGAGGAGGAGGGGGTAGATGGAGGGGAGAAGGGGTAGATGGAGGGGAGGAGGGGGTAGATGGAGGGGAGGAGGGGGTAGATGGAGGGAAGGAGAGGGTAGATGGAGGGAGGAGGAGGGGGTAGATGGAGGGGAGAAGGGGTAGATGGAGGGGAGAAGGGGTAGATGGAGGGGAGGAGGGGGTAGATGGAGGGGAGGAGGGGGTAGATGGAGGGGAGGAGGGGTAGATGGAGGGGAGGATGGGGTAGATGGAGGGGAGGAGGGGTAGATGGAGGGAGGAGGGGGTAGATGGAGGGGAGGTGGGGGTAGATGGAGGGAGGAGGGGGTAGATGGAGGGGAGGAGAGGGTAGATGGAAGGGAGGTTGGGGTAGATGGAGGGGAGGAGGGAGGATAGAAAGTGGATTGTTAAAGAAGTAGTGGACACATTTCACCTGGTGGTGCAAGGGTTGAGTGTTGGAGAAGTAGGAAAGGGGGAGGGAATGGGGAGGTTCAACCTGTACAAAGGTGTGGGTGGTATAAGGTTTACACAGGACATACTCTAGCATGTAGCCTGCTCATGTACTGACAGCCCCCACTGTGTCAAGCTGGCCACATCTCTCTGGGCTTTCCACCCCATACATGAGCAGCTATGTTCATTATAGGTAAAAGGGTGTGGCATTTTTAAGAGTTTTAAAGTTCTGTAACCATATAAAGAAACTAGCTTCAGCGATGTGTCATGGTTTAATTCGTGCAGGAATCTGTTTCCTAATTGGGACATATTTTTTAGTTTCAAAGTAAAAAATATTGCTGACTACCCGATCCTGTTAGTCGCCTTTTACGACAAGCATAGTTGCCTTATTCAATACAAAGTTAAACAGTCTGCCATATTTTAGCCACAAAAAAGGCCTGCAAACAACTAAGTCCTGGCCAGACAAACCAGTGGTTGAAAGTATCAATGCCTTCAGCAAAGGTCACACATTTTAACCACTCGATCCTCATCTCAGCCGACAGGATCTCTTCTCTCTGGGAATCCCAAAAGGACTATTAATTTGAGGACACATGTACACTCGTCATGTACACTGACAGATATGATCCAGTCCATGTCCTTCTCTGGACTGGACTCATTACATCAAGTGGGTTTTGTAGACTATATCCCCATGTGGGCAATCAAACCTGGTTGTCAGTGTGATGAGAAACACCCACAGCAGTGGAAATTAACATGAAACACTCACTTGCCTGAATCATAGTGAGACTTTTTTTTAAAGTAATTTGTACTAGAAAACATGAAAAAAAGAATTTAGCCTCTTGCCTCTCCCAAAACAAATTTTATTCACTCGATATTTAAAAATACACTTGTTCAGCTCCTCTTTCAGAGAAAACAATAGTTTTGTCTTGATGCAGTGACTGATAACATAGTTTCTCACCCCTCACCCCTCCAGAATATTCAATGGTAAGGTCCCACTTTGTTTTGAGTGTGAGTGAGTTTGGTTTATGCAGCTTTTAGCAATATTCCAGCAATATCACGACGACACTTTGTTTTGAAATGACTGCAATTCTACTAGGCATTACAATACCTTGAACATCAGATAAACGGACATCAGCTATCGGCGCTTTGCTAATTCCTATCTCTGTCCATTGGGTTGTCCCTCATCCTCAAAACCGTGACATGACAAACACCACTCACTATGGAACGTATACAGGATGGTAAAAGGTGAAATTGGCTTCATCGTGGCATTCAACATTATTGCACTTATATAGTGAAATGGGTGCACATGTGTGCATGTGTGTGTCTGCTTGTACTCATCTGAACTAATGCCGATTTTGTAGCGCTAGCCCCTGAAATACCATGCTGCAGTTTACCATGAATACCCCACTCAGACACAGTATACTGACGCCGAGCTCACCAGTCCTTGTATTAGCACCAGGCAGGGTAACAACATTTTCTATCTTTTAATGTCTTTTGGTATAACACAGACTGGGGTAGAACCCTGACATTCTGCTCTCTGGGCAGACGCTCTACCACTAGACCATGTAGGTGGTCCTGTCCAGAAACAAAGACAATCACTGCGTGTTCCCTTACTTGATGAAATGCATCATATCCATAGTCCTACTAACCCACGACCTTCCGCTCCAAGATGGTTAATACAAACAGAAGACTGTCATCATGAATTTTGTATTTATGTAGTGATAAATTCCAAAGAGGTTATGAAAACCAGGCTGCTTTAAGTCCGTTGAATATTTTATTTCAACTTTTAATCTCATAACTACTTTGTTTCAAGAAGAGTGACACACTGAAAGAAATACCTGACTTCCTTGACCAAACACCTGGTCAAACATGATAATGTTTTAAGAGGGTAGGTGGATTCACAGAATGGATCTATTTTTTATATTTTTTGGAAACAACGAAAAGAGACATTTGAACACAACAAAATTGGATGCAAATGAATCTCTAAAAAAAAGAACATGTTTTGAAATGGCCTAGGGATATTCTGAAATGTATTAACTGACTCACTTTTTCCAGGAAACATGGTATAAGCAATAGTCATGGCTTTCAGGGTGCCAAATGAATGCGGCAGATACAATTGTTGGCTCATGAATTGCACAATTTGTTTTGCAGCAATCTCCATTTCTTTGCTGCTTTTGAAACCCACTGGCATAAATCCCTTCCATGTTAATGTTTATTAATGCATTCTGTCCAGGTTGTGACATGACATATGTTCAAACTCCATTCAGGATGAGTGTTATCCTAAACCTAATCCCACTCGGCTCCAAATGTCCCCATCTTCCTCAATGGGCAGACAGAAGCCAGCAACACACTTGCTGCCACACACCCACTGCCACAATACAGGTTGCCACAAAACCAATTATAGCCAGGATAAAGCTCCACGCTATTTGTATTACATGTAGTATGTATCATGTACACACTGACACATGTGGTGGAATATATTGGAGTCCACGTATCAATTCAGGAGAAAAACTCATCAAAATATTGCCTATGAATGTGTTTTTTCATAAATATTGCAGAAATGTCATTACATTGGAACCTAACATATACAAGAGATTGACATATTTTATAACGTAGGTTTATAACATCATGAGTTGGTATCTGTTCACATGTTGCCGACACACTGAAAAAGTGAGAGTCTTTAGGCATTGTATGCCTAAGGTTTAGTCTAAGCTCCAAAATCAAATAAGGAAATCAACAGGTTTTACAATGGTTAATGATTTTGTTTTAACCCAAAATGTCATCTGTCATGCTGGCAAAGTCAGGGTTGGAGTAGGTACAGTAGCAATGATGGACATCAACGAGGGGTAAGATGACACACCAGGACAGCCAGCTACTTTGTTGTTCTGTGCTGCAGTCAGCACTATTCCAGCTACCAGCATCTCATGACCAGGGGTTTACCTTGAATTACACAACTGGGACCCCCATAAATAACTTCAAGAGTACTTACAAGTAATGAAATGGTTTAGTGTACTGTACTGTAAGATTAATGATTATTTTAATTTCAGGACCTTCATATTTCTTGTCAAGTATTTGGTGCAATGAATATTATTGTGTGTCCCTTGGAACGAAATATATTGTGTGTCTGAGTTCATCCTATACATTTGTGCATACTAGACGCACATATCTGCGTTGTGTAAAACCCTGCATAGCACTCCTCAAATAGTAATGTCTGGTCAGTAAAACCAGAGATTGAAAGAACAATCAAGCAACACCCCACTGTCAGGGTCGGATGACATGCAATCAGCTCGTCATTGAGCCTGACCACCTGCTCCTAGTGAGTTCCCTCATGTGACCAGCAATAGAGTGCTGGGGACCTATTCTAACCTGTGTCTCAAAGGGGTTCCAGGTTACTAATGAGAGTAGTAGGCACTGCAGGCAATTATGCATGGCTCCCCAATGCCTATTGTAGGCACCTGTAAGCATGGAGCACAAAGACATCGATCAGCTTGTCCCACAAGTGTGAGGTGTCCTGTTTGCAACATAATCACCATCTGACGGCGTCAGTGTCACACTTACCCATATTTTGGACTGTCACTGTAAGATTCATGTAGTATGTTCCAACATCATCAAAGACAAACTGGGCCATCGGAATCAACGTCTCTCTTGTCACTTGGCCAGGAAACAACCATCTGTAGATGAATTCTTTCCTGTTCAATATCTGCCCTGAAGCATCAACAGAAAGTGATGGTCAAGTAATGGTTTCAATTTGATGTATCTGCTCTGATAAAGATGCTCTGCTCTGCTATATAAAACTACTGCATCTCAACAAAACATTGATGATGCAATGAAGATGCACTGATAAAAATACAACCACTGGATCTAAGAAATGATTTGACATCATGATATAGATACTAGACTTCTTAAGTTTAGGGAAAATGTACTACCCTTGTGTCAAAATTGTCAATTTCTGTCAAAAAGTAGAAATAAATGCTTTAATTTTAATTTTGTACTGAACCATGAGAATATGTCTTCAATGCCAAAGCATCTATTACTCACAGACAACATCAGACAACAACATAAGTATTTCATAAGTATATTAAACTGTAGCCTAATTTACACTGTGTTAGGCAGTGCACCTAAGCACTAACGTATTTTCTTGAGTATAGTGCACACTTTTTTTCGAAAAAAACACAGCTGTGTAGAAGGGGGTGCGCATTATACACGAATTATGAGTTTGGATGTTTTTTTCCCTCTAGAAAGACATTACGGTGAGCACGAAACAGCGGAAATACAATGTCAACAAATCCATACTGAAGTACGCAAAATAATCATGTAATTACACTGTCTGGCTATAAAAAGTGTTCTTTGTATATCTGGACTTATGTTTGTAACTTATTTCATTAATTTTATTCAAAAATCCTTTTAATATTGTTTTTATTAATTTCAGCAACCACGGTCAGAATACCGCTATTGACGCCTTGAAACGATCTTTAGTTGACAGAGAATGGATACATATATCATAAATGACATACTTTGACTCGTTAAAAGTCATATTTGTTTTTGTTTGACGATTCTATGTCAACATGAAATTTTCACGATCACGCGATCACGTGCGCGTGAGCCTTGACGGTGACTGGTCAGACTGGTTCCATGTAAAAAATAATACCCGGGGAATAGCGATCAGCTGCTTCGCTTAGGGTTATTATTATTTTAAGTATGTTTAGTAAAGGCTACATATAATTAAGAAAATAATGGAAAATATTATTCCTGATAAAAAAAATAGTTTCAGATACGATTGTTGCCGATCCTTGCATTAAAAATCCTATAAAGTTATATCATTGGGTGTGTCTTGACCAAATCACCGGTCGATTCCAAGAAAACGTGTGTACAGCTGATTGCTGTTTCCGGCTTAGTTTACAAGAAAAAACACAAGGTAATCTTAATCCCTGGATATAAAACAATGCCTAGCAGTACAATAAATACTATTTAAACGGTAAATAAACATGTCTGGTGATTTTTTATCTCAAATTTCGAATTTGTACCGACGAGGTTTCTCATCACCCGTTCGTTTGGCGGACTTCGCTGAAAGGGTACGGTGTAATTTTTTTCTGCGCATAATATTCAAATTTCTTTTTTTCCAAAATATTGAACCCGCTAGAGGGGGGTGCGCATTATACATGGGTGCGCACTATACTCAAGAAAATACGGTAAATGAACTTGCCCCTACTAGGAGCATAAAACTGGTTTAATGTGATTCACAATTTCTGGTGTCTGTTTGATCCAAGTAATGATTGTTTGATGAACACCACTATTTGTGAAAACAGAAGGTCATCAATACAAATTTGAACAAGAAGTTTGTAATATGAAATGAAGTGAAAGTGTAGTTTATTTATTCACACTAAGAGACATGAGATCTAAATCTGCGTCACTCCATCTTGCTTCAATGGCCACCTGGAGAGATCATTTTTCTAATGTTCCTAAGACATTGTGGTCCAGGCAGTCTTTGTTCAGACAGATGCCAACTTAGCTAATTTCCATTAAAAACAGTTCCTGTACCATGCTCACGAATTTGTTATGACAGACATTATATATTTTCTCTGCACAAGCTAGTCAAACAGTTTTGATATTTAGGTAACACTCTAATTACCTTCACTCTTGGCAACAAACACGGTTGGCAACCCTTTAATGGCATGACCTTGAAGTTGGATGTTGAACCTCCTGACAGGGTTATACACTCTCACTTGCAAGCTGTTGGAAGCATTGGAAATATTGTTGAAAGCAAAGACAGTAACGTTATATACACCTGGTGAGGTGAAGTTATAAGCTCTGTAGATGTACAGATCCAGAGGTGAGTCCATGTCATAGTTCCTCCGACCCTCACCAAAATCAAACTGAACATTTACTTGACATTTGCAAGCTGGACGAATGAAGAAGAGTCCCTTTTGGTTGACAAGCTGATCTTGTGAGAAAATGTCAACTGACTTGATTTCTTGTTCCACATATACTGGTTGTTCTAAATGGGCAATCATCCTGCTGATATAGTTTGAAGCCATGACACTGACATAATATACTCCATCTTGGTGGAATGAATGAGCAACAGTTGACTTCAGATTTCCATCTGTTTTTTTGCTCGCTGTCATGTCCTTGAAGTTCCATGCAAATGTGACAAGACTCCCTGAATCGATTTCTGCAGTGCAGGTGATTTCCTGCCCACGACGGACATAAATGTGTGGGTGGCAAGTTATTGAAAGACCTGATATTACAGTCTGAGCAAGGATTTTCTTAACTGTTGACACAGAATTGATCCTGTTGGAAGCTGTGACTGACAACTCATATTGCCCTGCTTCTGTGAAATTATAGTACAGTTGGGCATGAGAGGTTGTGAAGTTATCAACCACTGACTTCTCTCTGTCAAATATTGTCCACACCACGCTCAGATTCACAGAAGATTTTGTGAAGTAAAGTAGAAACAGTGCAGTCCGGTTCACCATTACAAATTCTTCAAACTGCAATCTGGGTCCAGACAGCTCATTCTGGATGATGAGATCCTGCCGAAGAGCCATCTTCAGGTAGCCTACATTGCTGGAGACATGGATCTGGGGCATGTAGGTGCCCTCCAGGACGTAGGTGTACTGGAAGATGATGCTGAGGTTGCAGCCCTCACCATAGCTGGCAGCAAGACCAAAACCATCAAGGGAAGGACTATCGTCAAGAACATTCTTGTCGTTCTCTTGGCTCCTGTTCTTCTGCTCCCTCAAGGACATCTTCTTTTCTTCACCAATCCCAAAGTTGACTCGGAGAAAGGTATGTTGGCGCTCTGTGGTTTCCAGGGTAACCAGAAACTTGACAGGTTCATGGGTTTGGAGGACACTGCTGTCTGAGTCTTCATGAAGGTCAAAAGTGACATCACCAAGTCTCTGTTCCATGACAACCTGACAACACATGAAAATGTTTCAAATAGTAGAAGAGTGAAGTGAACATTGTTTTTCTCCATATCAACATCATACAAACTGTTGATAATTGGGTCTGTTTCAGCTACAACTACAGCAGAGGTGAACAGCATCAGCAACAATTACTCCACACCAAGGAGGATGACCTACAATCAGCAATGCCACACATTGTCACCACCTAAACCTAAGTTCATTCTGCTCTTACTGTTTGTTTCTTGTCTAACGATGCACTCAGCAATATTCCAGCTATATGACAAGAGTCTGTAAATAATCGAGTCTGGACCAGACAATCCAGAGACTGGCATCATGAGCATCAACCTACACAATTAGGATACGATTGTCACCATGCCTGACCACCTAATCCCATTAGTCGCTTCTTTTGACAAGCATGGGTTAGCCACTTAGGGTTTGGACAATTAATAAAAACAATTTTGTTCTTTTGACTGCACCCCTCCATATGACACAGATTATATGTACTAAGTTTGAGATGAATCCACTGAATAGTTTAAGAGAAATCCCGAGGACAAAGTTTTCGGACAGACGTTAGGGTTTGAAAAATTCATAAAAAAATGGAAAATTAATAAAAACAATTTTGTTCTTTTGACTGCACCCCTCCATATGACACAGATTATATGTACTAAGTTTGAGATGAATCCACTGAATAGTTTAAGAGAAATCCCGAGGACAAAGTTTTCGGACGGACGTTAGGGTTTGAAAAATTCATAAAAAAATGGAAAATTAATAAAAACAATTTTGTTCTTTTGACTGCACCCCTCCATATGACACAGATTATATGTACTAAGTTTGAGATGAATCCACTGAATAGTTTAAGAGAAATCACGCGGACAAAGTTTTCGGACGGACGTTAGGGTTTGAAAAATTCATAAAAAAATGGAAAATTAATAAAAACAATTTTTTTCTTTTGACTGCACCCCTCCATATGACACAGATTATATGTACTAAGTTTGAGATGAATCCCCTGAAAAGTTTCAGAGAAATCGCGAGGACAAAGTTTTTGGACGGACGGACGGATGGAACCTTGGTATAACTATATACCCCCGACAAAATGTCGGGGGTATAACAACAGCTTCAACACTGAGTTCTTTCAAGAATAAAACATCCATTTACTCCAGGTGTGGGCAGCTGCCTCAATCATGCAGCCCTGAGATAAACCTTTGACATCAATAATGGAAAACTGGTAAGTTTTCAGAAAACGTTACCAGATGGACAGACACTATTTCCTGATACATCAACAAAAATAACAAATAAAACCTACTGGAAAAACAACAGTTTGATAATGTAGAGTGGAGTCTCTAGCCTAGATCATGAAAGCAGGACAACGGAAAAAAAGCAGGACAACGGAAACATCATATTCGAGGACACGGTCTTGTCCTTTTCAAACATTGATAAGTCCACTCAGAAATAGAACTTCTCAACTTTCTTCTATTTCCAACAACACCTATAATCCAATTTGAAGCAACATTTCAATAACTTTCAGAAAGACATCAAATGCTTGCTTTGCAAAACATGTAACCTGAGAAGATCGACAAAACACCTGAAACGTATTTACGTTTTCTCCATTATCACCGCCTAGCTGACCTAAAAGCCAAAAAAGCCAACTCACACATTCAAAACCAATCCATCTTTTCAACACCCATTGAAACGGATGGCAATATGCTGGCGACAAGGCTACACATGACACATATTGCAAATAATATGATTAAACCAGAATATTAATAGCCTAGCATTCACTTCTCTTGTCCTGACATAATTACAGAGCACTTATGGCTGTAAATACATCCCGATCTGTGGTAGTGGCCTAATGTCGGACTGATTGTCCTCCTCACAAGACACAAGTCTCTCTCCTTCAAGACAAGCTATTAGCAGCAGGATGTTTAGTTCAGAGAAATGTCCATTTATTTTCAGAACCTAAGTGCACTGGATACATCAAGCAATGCATAATCTTCCAAAAGGAAATAAACAATACCTGTGGCATTAAGAACAGAATTGTTTATTTCAGGCAAGCATTTTTGTCATAAAACAAAATTACTATTGTGCCCCTTTGTACTTGGTGAACTCAATTTTAGAAGTGCACATTGGATTTCAATGTCTTTGTTAATTGGAACAAATTTTTCAAGATCTGCTCATTAATACAACCATTGTGGTGCATCAATATTTAATTGAGCTGTAAACTGTTCAGATGTTGCAGAATCGAAGGAACTGACAATCTAGCTTCAAACAGATGATAATCATGCACGCAAGACAAGAGGCACAGTTTGGAAAAACACTTGGGGGGGGGGCTATATATTACATCAAATCCATTTTTTTAAATACCTGTTTTGAAAGTGCTCTATTGTCTACACTTTAAATCCATTCACTTTAAATATGACATGTTCTGGGGTACTCGACCCCCTATTACCCGAACCTACCCAGATCCTTGCTGTAGGTCTCAAGAGTTGGGTACATAATGTCTGATTGGGAACTGTTTTACGGGAGCAAATACTAACTATTTAGATACACATATAAATCGATTAGATCACACATACACCAAAGTCAACTGAAGTTTTATCTTTAATTTATGAAAGTCAGAAACAATGCATGCATTGTCAGAAAGAAATGTAAACATAAGCAACTGTTAATGTTACTGTATTTTAAGAATATATCACGTGACTATCCACAGGTCCAGGTAGTCCTGTGGGTACCTGGATCCTACTCAGGACCTAACTGTCCCAAGTACTCGAGTAACCAGCCCAGCCGTAGTATTAATCAAATGTAATATTGTGGACAAGTATTCTTGTTCCCAGGTTATGCTTATCAAGAAATGTATTCATACACAGTGAACAGTACAGGAAATTTACAGGCTTGGAATCTCATTTACAACGCTCCAACCAATCAGATTGCAGCACACACTCCCATTCGTTTTACACTGGAACTGTAAAACAAAACTTTTTCTGAAACAGGCACTAGATTCATAAAGCTAATGGAGCAGGCTGGTTTTTTTGTGATCATCAATTAATTACAAGATTACATGACTGGACATTCATTTCCTCCCAGCTGAAATGACTCACGTGATGACTACTGGAAACAACGCCATCGTAAGCACAGTGCAAACACAAGGCAATTCACTTCCCACTGCTACAATGGGCCTAATGATGGACTAGGCAGCTAACTACCCTACGGCAAAATCCGCTTGATATGACATCTAATACATTACACAGTTTGAGCTCGTCTCACAATATTTAAAGATCTTAAGGTCCAGTTGTTCTTCACCACACTTGTTGCTAGTATGGCATATGGTTTAGCTGTCCTTAACTGGAAGAATATTTAAACTTGGTTTCTTAAAGTGTTTTAGTTTTAATGTGTCAACGTTTTACAAACATGGGATTAAACAATAAACAATCCTGGAGCTTTAACCAGTGAAGCTCTTCTAGCTTTTGACACTCTGCTGCCATTTTGACCATCAAATTTCCATTTTAGTCACAAAAACAATCCTGGAGCTTTAACTAGTGAAGCTCTTCTAGCTTTTCACACTCAGCTACCATTTTGACCATCCAATACATACCACAGTCATAATAAACAATCATGGCCAAGGAAACCATTCTACAGGTTCTCCCATACAAGCATTCATCACCTGCTGCCACTGACTTTGAAGAGTTCCTTTAGAAATAGATCACAAGATTGATAGAGTAATGTGAATGTACTACGGTCAAGTTTGTGATTGACACCAATTTCAGATAAACTTTGGGCAGATAAGGACAATTTTACGAATCCATCTCTTGAGAGCTACACTGGAGACTACTGATTTGTTCAATACTCATCTTTCCGGCTGAGATGAACTGAACAGCGTTCTGTTCCACAAAGCGATCTTGGGTCTACAACTACCGTAAGTCTATGATAGAATATGTGATCACCATAGCCCAAAGATGGCTATGTGGAGTGAGGCCCCAAACACAACAGGAGCTACACTAATAATGCCTTTCCCAAAACTATTCAACACCTTCCTAACTGCTGTAAGTTTATATATTCCTATCAGTTTATTTTAAACTTCAATAATGCACTTGAATAATGGGATCGGGTGGTCAGGCTCGCTGACTTGGTTGATGCATGTCATCGATCCCAATTGCGTGGATCGAAGCTCATGATATTAATCACTGGATTGCCTGGTCCAGACTTGATTATTTACAAACCACTGTCATATAGCTGGAATACTGCTGAGTGCGGCATTAAACAACAAACAAACCAAACCCTAGTTTCTAAGTTCCCAACAAATTTGTGATGATGAACATATTCATTCGTCCCAGGTTCACCCAGTCCACCACCAGCCATCGCCATCACAAGTATTTACATCCAGTTGTTAAGAACAAAGATGAGATGCACCTAATACATGATACAAGGTAATATGCATCCAAGTAACAGTTTCATATAAATATCACTCTCCCTCAAACAGTCGACAGCTTGACATTTCTCTCTTTTCCCTAGCCAAGTACATCTTCAATTTGGCATTTGAGTTGAGCTTTCTCTGCATGTCTTGATGTCTGTGGTGTGTGCACACAAATAGCCACAGGGTCCCCGCACAGCCCTCTCACAGTTTGTTTTCATTTCCTCCCCTCCTTCATATACATGGTACCCCTTCCTCACCCCCCTTACACCTGTCTCCCCGCTCCTCATGCTTGTCCCCCACCCCCTCATGCCCCACCCACACCCACTCACGCCTCACCCAAAAGCCTTCATGCTTGTCACCAACCCCTTACACCCTCTTGCTTGTCCCCCACACCTCACCCCCAGGCCCTCATGTTTGTCCCCCACGCCTCACCCACTCATGCTTGTCTCTCACCCCTCATGCCTTAACCCCAGCCCCTCATGCTTGTCCCCCACACCTAACCCCCAGCCCTTCATGCTTGTCCCCCATACCTCACCCCCTCATGCTTGTCTCTCACCCCTCACACCTAACCCCTCATGCTTGTCTCCCACCCCCATGCCTCACCCCTCATGCTTGTCTCTCACCCCATATGTCTTAACACTTCATCTTCCCACTCACTTTATCTTGTACCTGAAGTTTACTCATCTGTAAATATTTGGAAGCACTGAAATATTTGTTGGAAAGAAATGATAATTCTTAGCAGGTTAGGATGGTTGTAGATGTCCTACTCTAAATCTGTCCTAGATCAGTGGTGTGGCGTTGCGTGGCGTGGCGTGGCGTGGTGTGGTGTGGTGGTGCTTGTATTAGTCTCGACTAATGCCTATTTTATAGTGCAAGCCCAATGAGATACCAGGCTGCAGTTGAATACCCCACTCAGACACAGTATACTGACTCAGGGCCAACCAGTCCATGATACGCACGGGGATTGAACCCAGGACCTTCCGCTCTACCATTAGACCACGGAGGTGGGCCTGACGTGGTGTGGCGTGGCTTGGCGTGGTGTTGTTATGTTCATACTCCCTAACTCCTGGTGGTACGTCCATACCCTCAACACCTGGTGGTACTTCAACACCTGGTGGTACTTCAACACCTGGTGGTACGTCCATACCCCCCAACACTTGGTAGTACTTCAACACCTGGTGGTACACCCATACACCCAAACACCTGGTGGTACATCCATGCCCCTCAACACCTGGTGGTACGTCCACATATGCCAACACCTGGTGGTGCATCCATACCCCCAACACCTGGTGGTACATCCATACCCCTCAACACCTGGTGGTACATCCATACCCCTCAACACCTGGTGGTACATCCATACCCCTCAACACCTGGTGGTACATCCATACCCCCAACACCTGGTGGTACATCCATACCCCTCAACACCTGGTGGTACGTCCATACCCCTAAACACTTGGTGGTACATCCATACCCCCAACACCTAGTGGTACATCCATACCCCTAAACACTTGGTGATACATCCATACCCCCAACACCTGGTGGTACGTCCATAACCCCGATACCTTGTGGTACATCCACATACCTCAACACCTGGTGGTACGTCTACATACCTCAACACCTGGTGGTACATCCATACCCCTAAACACTTGGTGATACATCCATACCCCCAACACCTGGTGGTACATCCATACCCCTCAACACCTGGTGGTACATCCATACCCCCAACACCTGGTGGTACGTCCACATACCTCAACACCTGGTGGTACGTCCACATACCTCAACACCTGGTGGTACGTCCACATACCCCAACACCTGGTGGTACATCCATACCCCCAACACCTGGTGGTACGTCCACATACCTCAACACCTGGTGGTACATCCATACCCCTCAACACCTGGTGGTACGTCCACATACCCCAACACCTGGTGGTACGTCCACATACCCCAACACCTGGTGGTATGTCCACATACCCCAACACCTGGTGGTACATCCATACCCCTAAACACTTGGTGATACATCCATACCCCTCAACACCTGGTGGTACGTCCACATACCCCAACACCTGGTGGTACGTCCACATTCCCCAACACCTGGTGGTACGTCCACATACCCCAACACCTGGTGGTACGTCCACATACCCCAACACCTGGTGGTACGTCCACATACCCCAACACCTGGTGGTATGTCCACATACCCCAACACCTGGTGGTATGTCCACATACCCCAACACCTGGTGGTATGTCCACATACCCCAACACCTGGTGGTACGTCCATACCCCAATACCTGGTGGTACGTCCACATACCCCAATACCTGGTGGTACGTCCACATACCCCAACACCTGGTGGTACGTCCATACCCCCAACACCTGGTGGTACGTCCATACCCCAATACCTGGTGGTACGTCCACATACCCCAACACCTGGTGGTATGTCCACATACCCCAACACCTGGTGGTACGTCCACATACCCCAATACCTGGTGGTATGTCCACATACCCCAACACCTGGTGGTACGTCCATACCCCCAACACCTGGTGGTACGTCCATACCCCAATACCTGGTGGTACGTCCACATACCCCAACACCTGGTGGTACGTCCACATACCCCAACACCTGGTGGTACGTCCACATACCCCAACACCTGGTGGTACGTCCACATACCCCAACACCTGGTGGTACGTCCATACCCCAATACCTGGTGGTACGTCCATACCCCAACACCTGGTGGTATGTCCACATACCCCAACACCTGGTGGTACGTCCACATACCCCAACACCTGGTGGTACATCCATACCCCAATACCTGGTGGTACGTCCACATACCCCAACACCTGGTGGTATGTCCACATACCCCAACACCTGGTGGTATGTCCATGATAAAGTGAGTGGAACACCACAAAAGATAACAACCCAATGGACGGACACCTGCAGTTAACAGAAAACCAAATGGTCCTACATATGCCATTAATGTAATTGTCATATGATTATTTTCTTGGACTAATTTAGCCACATGTTTCTACACAAAGTCTTCTATTACTCTAGGCCAGTCCATACAACAATAAATGATAAACTGCCGAGTCAGGGTTTTAGTGTCCACACATTCATGATTGTGTGTGGCCATATGTTGGGCATCTGACAAAGAATCTGGAAAATCTGGGTATATTTGTACAAGAGAAAAGACAACAACATGCTGGCTGACCGATTTCATCGATGGTGTCAGTGCCTCATATCAGACAACATTCAGTCAAAATGGCTACATACACCCCTACTTAAGAACCTCAAGTTGTCCCTTCTTCATGACTACCGTGCTTCCAGCCTACCTATTTCTGTGTCTGTGATAAGGGGCTGGTGGACATAAACAAAATAAACAGAAAGGATAAATCTGATTAGAAAGTGACATTTGGTAGAATTGGCCAAACCATCGTGCAGATCTCTATTTGTAACAAAAGTATCAAAGGTGGTGAAATAAATACTTCTAATTCCAATGGTACTATCTGTTCTGAAGGAGAATCTGAGACATCGGGCTTGGAGTGTACACCGCTGAAAATAGACATGTATACACTCACCACGGTGATGTTCTCGTGTACAGCTCCATACTCGTTCTGGACAGTCGCTGCGATAACATACACCCCGGTCTTGATAAACTCATAGTCCTGCAATAAAAAACGTGAGGGTCAGTCAAGTCATCAACATCATCATCATCATCATCATCATCATCATCACCACCATCATCCCAATCAGATGCTGAATATACAAAGTCAAGCCCTGGAAAAGAAATAACGACCTTCCTGTTTCATTATAAAGCCTTGCTGTATTTTGAAGAATACTCTAGGAAGGGAAGGAACTCCAAAGCTTTGCTATAATTATCTGTCTTTAAGTTCTCAACAGCATTGCATTATGAATAGAGCACATCTGAGGTCAAACCTTCAAATTATTAAACATTTTTTCACATATTATAAACCATAAAAATATCATGAGCTGTATTTTTCACTAAAGCAGTTTTTCATATTTACCCCCTGAGCACGAGGAACATGCAAACCAATATGTCTGGCCAGTGTCGCCTTGCTGCAAGGGACTGTTGGTTATGGCAAAGACAGGGACAATGGGTCACAAAATGTTAACATTAAGAAGTTAAATCCCTGAAGGAGATACTACAAATTGCCAACAACTGTCCAAATTCCCCAGGAGACGCTGCAGAACCATGGCCTTGGTGATACAATAGTTCCAGTATCATTGTCATCACTACAAGACCACATATAAATTGTACTGGTAAAAAATCAAACGGATGAAAGCTGTACTACTTCTATTTGCTGTTAAATATTTCCCAGTTTGCACTAAGAGGCTGGAACGTCCTAAGATATGGGCATTCCTGAAAATGACTGTTCCAACCAAAACTCTTGCTGAGATTTCCTGCAATTGTTTGGCATATAAATTCTGTTTGCAAAGGATCTCTTCACACTGGAAGTGTGATATAAGCATTGGGTTCCTAGAAACCAGAATTTCTCCCAAACTCTTCAAGACAAAGGGGATGCCTGAAGCCTCAGTGGGATCAACCGACAGTTGTCTCTCAGTCAATTAACCAACACATTTGACAAATTTAGTCCTGAAAGAAGTACTTAGCAGCAGTAACTAGTTAATGTATTTAACCAATGAGCAATATTGAAATACCCGAGTCATTACTTCTCATCTATACGTGACCAGTGACAATGATGAACACCAAGCATCACAATATTTGTCCTACCACAATACTTACACATCAAAGCACTCCATCACAACTTGCTCGATATGCTAGCAGGCAGTCTGGTCAATTTCACCGAATGCTGCATCCATTTATCACACAATTTGCCATATTCCACACCATAATGTTCACAAGATATTCTAATACTGTCAATATCAAACCTGGCTCGCAATGAAAGAATGGCCTATTCAGATGTGACACTATCATGTAAATTATGTAATTCGTGATGTTACATCCAGGGGGAATTACAAGGCCCACCATCAGCCGAGGATGTGTAATTTAAGGCTTGTTATGTTATCAGCCTTGTTGTAACTTTGGCCAATAAATCCACGATAAAATCAGACAATCAACTGCCCCAAAACATTGGGTGGAATCTGACATACAGAGGCCTTGTTGAGGTTGTGGCAATTTTCTACTAAATTCACAGTATTCACATGTACGTCAGATATAAAACATAATGTGAAATAGCGATTTAAAAGGTCATAAAATTATTTGCATATTGACCTTCAGCAGTTTTCTACCATTTTTTGCATTTTCTTATGAAATATCAACATCTGAAAATCATACTTTACATTATTCATTAACAGTTCATATGCTAAATACAAACTATTCACAAAGTCACAAAGTCATATTTATATTTTGTAGAATAAGAAAATGTAAAATACAAAATTATTTGTGTTACCTTAAGCAAAAACCCTAAGAGGCCACAATGAAATGTTGAATTTTATCAGTTTTACAGGTGTATGTGCCTTTATTGTAGAGAGCACTTGGCAGTGGGTTAGATCAAGGCCTGATTCTTAGGTTTATTGGACAACTTTACTACCTGTGACAATTTACTACCTAACTTGACTTTGCTAAGCTCCATGTTTATGAGTTTGAAATTTCTTATCAAGGACACTAGCCTAAGTTTGACATGGTTGTGTGGAGAGCTGTAGACTCTGACATCCATTAACTTCTTTCCCTTGGGAACAGCCATTGAGGATAACAGCTTGGAACCTGGCTGTCATGACAACCAATGCAGAGGTCAACTGTTGACATGTCTAACTTTTTACTCATATCAAAGACGGATTACATTTAGTAAAGACTTTCAATCGCAAAAGCTACTTTAGAATTTTGTTGGCATTTCTTAGATGTTTAACTTGTCTGTGTCCTGCCTCGTCTTCACGCAGTGCCACCAATACCTCTACCAATGCTACACACAGGTCCTGCAAACTTGTTGCCACAGCTTCATCACTCATGATGAGGTGATGTGCTCATGATTCATGTTACATTTATGTTTACTTCCAAGCTAATTCTACCTGCCCCTTCTGTTCTCGGGATAATTTCTAAGAATCTCACTTGACTAAGCATTCGTCTTTAAAGAAGGATACGATTTCAAAAATACCAACATGACAACATTTTTGGATGATATTAGCCATTGTCAACAGATCTTCAACTGCCAAGACTGCAGGACTCTAATTCAAAGTTAGAGTTTATTATGTCTATTCCATGCACATATCATGGCAGAAAAGCTAACCCATGTAAGATATTTAATCTGAAGAAATAAATAAAAAGGGAATGTTTGACAAAAAGAAAAACAGAAAAAATATCTAATCTGCAAAAATGTTCATAAGTGGTACTGGGTAATTCAAAACATAAACAAATTAACTTGTTTATATTTTTTATTTTTTTGTAGTTCCGTGTTTGAATTTAACTTGAAAGAGGTGAGATCAAAAACACAACATAAAACAAAGTGAGAAAAAAACACTATTTCATATCCTTCTTCAAAGTTGCATCTCCTGGCTAAGTTGCGATGACAGTGGCCGTGGAATTGCTGTATTAACCATGTTATTTCTTCAAACAAGCCCGACTGGTATTTTATCCCTAGGTCAACAAACGCTGCAATAAATGCCCTAGCAACATTCACAAAATAATCCCCCTCTATCCTGGTCATGTCAAACACCGCAAAGCCTTCAGTACATCTGCCACAACAACCTGGAGCTAGCTTCAAAGTCAAGCCAAAAAATAATGCAAACAGTATCGGTAAACTTTTTTATCATGTGATCAGATTTATTGAGCTAATATGCAAATAGAATTCTTCAGCCAGGTAATAAACATGTCTGCCTTACCTGATTTGGGAACAGTGCTGAAGATTTACTATTCAGATTCTAATTAAATGTAAGAGATAAGCTACATTCAAACTAAATGTCTTCATCTAAAGATTGTTATCCAACTTTGTTACAACTGGCAGAGAAGGACATCAGCAGTATGTGTGTGTGTGTGTGTGTGTGTGTGGGGGGGGGGGGGGACACCTGGTGTTCACTATATTATAACTGTGTAGGTTTTGTCTTTGTTAGAACTGCAATAATAGGTTTGTGAATGAGTGTTGTTTTTTAAAAACACTTAAGATATATTCCAGCCAATCCAAGGGAGGGGACACCTGTAACTGGATTCACAAACTGTCCCCCTGAGAAAATAAAACTCAGGTCTTTGGCAAGATGGACAAACACCCTAACAACTAGACTACCCATGCCACATCCTGATTTGTGTGTGGAAAAGCATGTCACTGATGTTCTTGTCATCAGAAAAAACTTCAAAGAGCATATTCTAAAACATAATAACAATTAATACACTATATGATGGTCACTTTGATCACGAATAGATTTTTTTGTCTCACTAAATAGAGAAGGACATCACAGATTATGTTCTCTATTTCTTTCATAAGTGAAAAATATATACAGAGACTGAAAAGGCTGTAGTTTCAATCTCTTTGAGTTTGCTTGTGACAGAGACTTTGTCTGCTAGCACAAGTGCAGATGGTTCAAGTGGGGAGTAAAGCAGTTAGCTGAAACTAAATATCCAACAAATAAACTACATGACTTTGCTCTTAAATTTCTGTTAAGATACAAGGATTTTACCATCAGCAATGTATCTCCAATTTCATAACATGTACAATTAAACCTTAAGCTTGCAATCATTACATTGGCCACTAACCGTTTTTTGATTCCATTCAAGTTGCTGGGATATGAGAGAGAATATAAGTTCAAAGAGTAATGGTGCCCATCACATAGCAACGCTCCTACCATGCAATGCTAATGAATCCCTTTTTGGTGGAAGAAGACAAAAAACAACCAAATCCTAAACTGATGAGGTATTAATACTTAAACATTAAACCCATTAAGTACAAATGTCAAGACTGGGGGAAAATGGCTGAAGAAACTAGAAATCGATTCGCGAGTGGAAAAAATAACCTACATCGAAGAACAGGAAAGCTTTGTCATGAACTATAATTACTTAATCAGTAGACGGTATAATTCATAAAAACTATAACATAACATGATGTGAGAAGACAAATGGTGAATTTGACAAGCCGCAATTACTTCATGAAACAATGTCCCAACAGTGAGGATATGAGCTTTCAAGCCTACCTTGAATCATGCACGCTTGGCAGGTCGGCGCTAGAACAATGCGTAGACACGTTGGTTGGAAACCACTACCACCATAAATCAGTATAATAGGGTTTTGCTGGAGATCTTATGCAAATAAATTAAGAAGCAGAAATGAGCCTTAGGTTCCTCCTTGCAAAACCAATCAACCAATAAAAAGATCTGATAGAAATATCAAGTCTACATCTGGTCCAATCAAAACGGCTGAGACATAGACACAGGTGACTCAATCCCATAGCTTTTGGTTGCTAGGATACCATAGACAGGCAAATCTCAGCTGCACTTATCCCATATCCCATAATGTTTCCCCATCTGTCCTGCTGTAAAGTTGCCCTGCTCTTATCAGTGATGTGTGATAGTTTCACCATGGTGTCACATGGGTTATAAAGCAGAGCATAAACTATTTCATTCAGTACTTCACAGAACACAACCTCCATTACAACAAACAACACAGTACATTACAGCCATAAAGTACAGTCTGAAAACAGGGAAAAGAATCCACCAATTTGCAGGTGGTGGGGTCATTTACAAAACTACCAACTTTAAACTTTCATATCTTCAGCTTCATAACATTTAACAAACTTAACAGCCTGAACAATCCTAAACATAACAGCAAAACAAAGTACATTACAGCCACAGAGTACAGTCCATGACAACTTTCCCTCGGCACACCAGAAACCTGTGACAGTGGGTTCGAATCCGGGTTCTCCCCAATTATGTTTTTTTTGGTTTGTCTGCACAACACCCTTGCTTGCTGGTCTCACCAAATTTTCGAAGGTTTCAGACCTGCTTCACTCCAGGCTATTTTCCCACATTAAGTTTGTTTGTTTGTTGTTTAATGCCGCACTCAGCAATATACCTTCTATATCACAGCGGTCTTTATAAAAAAAAAAAGACTGGACCAGACAATCCAATGAATTGGGATACGATGACATGCATCAACCAAGTCAGCGAGCCTGACCAACCTATCCAATTAGTCGCCTCTTCCAACAAGCATCGTCGCCTTTTATGGTTACTGAAGGCCTATTCTAACCCAGAGCTTCATGGTTGTCCCATATTAAGCTGACACGCCTTGACAAAACTTCAATACTGTTCAAAGTGGTGTAAAACCCAACTCACTCATTCCATTACAACTTGCGGCAAACCTACACTAACTTACACGTGTTTGGGGCCATTTTCAAAACTTCAAACTTAAACCTTGCATCATCTTAACTTCTAAACAAATGTGATAACTTGAATATTCCTCAGCATTAGATCTTGCCAAGTGAGTTACAAGCATTAATTCTGGTCTGATGTCTTAAAGCTATTTCATGAAGTCATTGGTGATCCATCGCATATATTATTGTTGTATACTTCACAACCATGATCATAAGTCCTACGTACTAACTTCCACACAACAATCAAGTTTAGGCTAGTTTTTGTTGATATGGGCCAATGTGTGTTCCTGACAACTTATCATGGAACTTTCATCTCAATATCTAGGACTTCAAAATAGGGTTCTCTTGTTATAAGTACCCATCAAATCAGGCTGGGACACACTGGTACACATGTCCTGACCTGCACACACTCTGCCAAGACATCACAAAGCAAACACTGGAAGGCAGGCGCAACCAAGCAATGTCTTTACGAGGTTAACCTTTGTATTTGTTATTATACATTGCAAGTTTTTATTCTAATGATAATTATTCAATTAACCAAAAGTAATCATGTTCTTTTTTAACATTCTGCGACTTTGTTTCAACTCACAAAACCCAAAATGTTTTTCCTTTGAAGATCTAAATGTACCAGTGTTAAATGGGCTGATGGTGGACCTCGTAGGTTCTAAATATTTCTAATTTCCTTGGTTCAAACCTTAAACAAATTCAAAGTTTCAAATTAAATTTCACCACTATGTTTTTTTTATACCAACTCTTGTAAAATGTCATTCACTGTTGTGGACATACAGCATACTTTCCCTTGACTACAATACGAATTCCAAGTCTTCAAGCTACCCTTGTCTGGTGAAGTAGCAGTGCAAGGATACGGAAGGTCATGATGTGATACGTATCTTGATACACTTGTCACGATATTATGTTTCGCAAATCACCAGACTAAGAACACAAAGTCAACGAACTGAAAAGTTTCTTAAATTTAAAGGAAATATTAAAGGCACTTACATGCCACTACTACTAGAGCACAGAGGTGGTCCTGTCCAGATTCAAAGAAAATCACTGTGTGTTCCCTAATTTGATGAAATTCACCATATCTGTAGTCCTACCAAGCATACAAGCTTCCTGTGAATCACATCCGTTGACTGTTAATGTCCACAGGTGCCTTAACCATTTTTAAAAATAATAATATTGAAACAAATTAAATAAAATGCCTCAACGATAAATTTGGATGAGATTCTAGTAATGATTTCCTTGTGGCCTAAGGTTCCAGCCATTTCAAACTGTATGCACTATATATTATGATAGTGATGACAGTTAATGGCACCAACATCTTGTAGAATTGCGTGATGACAAGCATTAGGGGAGTATCACCACTAAATATGAATACAATGCAAGCTGGCACAACAATAACTTGACAGGTTTAACATCAATCTAACAATCTGCAGTACAATCGGAGAGAATGAACCTCCGGTAATTGTACCCACATGGGGAATCAGTGCCAGGCCTTGAGTCTGCCTTGTGACCACCCTAACCCCTGAACTACCTAACAATCCCCAAATGACATAAAACATTGATTTAACTTAAAAATCTCCAAGGTTACTTTAACTAAACTAGATACATGGTTTATTTTAAAGACTAGCACATAAAAATACTGAGAATGATTCCAAAATGTGATATTTGCACAACAATAATCGTAACTTTCCTTTTTTTAACACAGACTTACGGTAGTTAAAGCGCGAAGAATGCTCTTTCTTCTGGTTTATCGTGAAGCATGGGTAATATGACTGATATTTCAGTGATAGTTATGAATTTCAAATGTTGGTTTAATTTCAACTGAAGAGAATGACTGCACAATGAGATATACAGTCGGACCCATTATCTCAAATGAACCGATAACTCGAACCTATTCCCAGGTCTTAACCACCTCACGATATAAATACATATAAATCTGACCTCTTATCGCAAATTCGAGACAAAAATATATAGTGCTATCTCAAACCTTGGACTCCCAACCTTACTATAGAATTTTGTACATTTACATGAAACTTGGCATTTGCCACATTTACAGTTTTGAAAAGTGTGTTTTCTTCAATACCAAGATCACGTGCCAGTCACCCGGCTGTTTTCATGATCGCTACTGATGGCTGATACATGAAGACATTGTTTTGTGCATCCCACGAGTAACACAAGAACACTGTACATAGTTTGTCAAAATTGTTGTTGATCATTGCCAGGGAAATAGATTTCAATTTGTCATCACATACACGTGTTGCGTTTTTAATTTCTCGTGTATGCAATCATATCACTATAGATCTATAATACTGCTACTTTCTCCCATGCCTCGCTATCTCGAATGTCTGGATAACTCAAAGTTATGACACAATCATGCTGGGCGTATAATTGTGATTCTGTGATAATTTGTGACCATATCTTCACTTGAACATATTAATGAATATAGGATTTGATAAGTGTAACAAATATATCAATATAAGTACATTTACCAGTCTGTGACAAAAGTTATGTCATTTCCAAAAGTACAATTTTAACCTTCATTTCATTCGTAGAAAGACAAAATTGCCACTTTGCCAAGTTTAAGCTGGAGTGTTGTTATACATCTGGCCACAACATCTAATCTATGCTGATCGATAATCTGTCAGATGAAGCTACGGAATCAGTCGTCTGCATCATGTCATCATGTACAGGCTGCAATAGGATTATCTAGAAAAGGCCTTGATTACAATATGATACCTGGCCAAAAATTATATTTGAAATTCTCATTCTTACCTTTTTTTATATTAAGCCAGACCAACTAATTACTTGTAAAAGATCAGCCTGTCATGTTTTACACATTCACACCGCATCCCATAAAAAAAACATAAAACCATGTCTTCACTGTGTTTATTCTCTCACTCTCAATCAAGCAAATTCAGCTGAAGCTTAAGTACAGCATTTTATCATCAAAATAAACTCAATAAGGTGTCTATAGTAAATATGAAAGAGAATATGGCTTTATGCACAATGTAGTACCATAATAAATTTAGTCACTGAATTTTTAAAATTTAAAAAAATATATATATTTTTTCTCCCCCGTCTGCCTTCAGGTATTTTTAAAATACAAACCCTCCAAAAAGAAATTTAATAGGTTCTCCCCTGAACCATAACACCATTTACAATTTTTGATAACAAAAAGGATGTGAAGAAACGGCTTGGTGAGCCTGCCAACCAGTATTTGCTTAGTAATGTCTTAGCAGAGTGGTGTGCATGTCGGCAAGTGTGGACATATGCACTGCTATGTGCGAGCAGTTGCCTAATTTGCTTGCTTGTATCAATTTGAATGACATGTTTTGAAGACGGGGAAAGATTATTTTTTTTCATTTTATTTCTTTAGTAGATTACAAACCTACAAAAGTATACTTGATTCTAATGTACACGTGACCTTCTTTGACAAGTGGACGTGCACATGCCGGGACTCTCCAGGTGCACACCACACTGACGGCGGTTTCCAGGCTCCAGGTCAGTGGTCCTGAGAGGTGGCAGCAGCATGGCGTGACTATGGCTCTGTGTCAAGTTCTGATTCACCAAAGTGATTCATATTTACCAACTTGTACACCATTATTCATTTCAGGACAGATTACTCGTGCTCAAGAGCAGATTTCCTCCACTTAGTCATCCTCAGTGATGCCCCTCTGAACATGATGCAACTCGGGATCTCTCTTACATAACAAGACTAACTCTTAATTCCTTCTCAGACAATGGGATGATTATCATTAGAACCTCATAGAGGAGTGGTGGTCAACTGCTATTCAAACATAGAATTAAGGTTAGAGGCATTGAGCTTAATGTGGCATTGTCTCATGTATATAGTGATGAAATTCCATATGGCTAAGAAAACAAAATATTGTATTTCACTCAAGTTAAAAGACACTTGATGCTGGAACTACTTTCATCTGCAGATCTGGAGAAAATATATAGTAAATAGAACATTAGGATTTTTTTGCGAAATATCACACTTATGAAAATATCTGTTTTGTCCAGTCACTTGATCAAATACACAGGACATTTGACAAGCCAAGCCAACTATCCTCTCTGCACATATTGCTCTACAGATATGTAGGTAAATCTTATCTTCCATGTTGCTGTTAAACATGGTGGAAATCCTCCAGAACATTGTCCCTACACAGAAGCTGTTTGGAAGGGTTACTTCTCACAAAGCATTCAGGACCTAGAGGGAGGTGGTTACAATTTATCTGAAATTCCAAACTTTTCACCCTATAAGATTACATTTCAACCAAACAAAAAACTGCAAAGAAAGAAAGTGCCATTTTGAATGTTGACAGACAAACTGAGAACAAATGTGTGTGATGGTAGGAACTCAATTCGGTTTGTTTAATGTCGAACTTAGCAATATTCTAGCTATATGACAGCAGACCAAACAAACCATGAACTGATATTATGAACAATGATCAAACCATCAGGGCGCACACAATGAACCAAGTCACTGAGTCTAACCACCAAATCTATTTTGTGGTGAGTGAGTGAGTGAGTGAGTGAGTGTGAGTGAGTGAGTGAGTGAGTGAGTGAGTGAGTGAGTGAGTGAGTGAGTGAGTGAGTGAGTGAGTGAGTGGTTTTATTCCAGCAATATCACGGCGGGAGATGGGCTTCACACATTGTAGCCACGTCGGGATTCAAACCCGGGTCTTCGGCGTGAAGAGCGAACACTTTAACCACAAGGCTACCCGATCGCCCCATGTAGTTTGTCAGAAGTTGTTTGGGTCGCTTGATCTAATAGGTAAAAATAAATGCTGAACCAGTTCATGCAGGATGTAATTTCCTTCTAACAGAGGGAATAATGCTGACGCGACTTTAAATTTTAACTCACTCACTCTAACAGACAAGGCGTTTTTCTACAAAGTGTTTGTAGTGGCCAGAGACTACATTAATAAACACATCATACACAACACTTTCTATCAATTATTATTTAAAATAATTAACAGTTATGTTTTGTATGTGTGTCTTTTTTATATATTTTTTTAATCCATCAACTATAGAGCTGTTGGGCAAATAAGATAAATGTAATTTTTTTTATTTCATTTTCTTATTGTTGCTTTTGGCTCCTGTCAATCAAATCCATGAAGCATAATGAAAAAGTAAGAAAAGAAATGTCCCAGCTGTGAGCATGGGTGGTGTGATGTTCTCCATCAGATCCAAATGAGTATGTGTATAGACAGACTGCATGAAACATGCACATCAGGGTGCCATGCTGCTGAAGAGATGATAATTCCACAGCCCCCATACAGGACATCAGATGTTCTTCCTCGGATAGCACAAACCCTATTTAATAAATTCTCCATTTGCTGATAAGGGCTGTATTTGCTAATGATCTCAAGTGGTGCAGTTCCAGGGTATTTTTGATATTGATCCTGCCTGCATTAATTTCTCTAGTAATTGTCCCGTGATATCATTTTCAGGTCCGTACCACTGGCCAATCCCCAAGTTCACTGATACAAGTAGATTTAGGCACGAAAATCACACAAATTTTTCTACGAATTGATGCCCATGACGTTGCAAGTAATTGCATTAACACGACTACCTTCCTAGATGGGCCAGCACATTTTCAAAAACTGTAACGATGGTATCAAATTGTCACGGAACCACGGTCCCACCAAAGTTTCCTGAACTTCCTTGGAGATGAAAATCTCCTCTCCAATTTCAGAATCAATAGATGAAACTGAGTTGGTGAAATCAGTTAATAGAGAAGTTTTAATATTATTCTAGACTTGTTCAACAGGGGGTCAGTTTCTGCCATTTGTGGGATTGGTAGCCCAGAGCTGGCTTCTCGATATCTGACAGGTTTGTTAACAGACCAGGAAAGCAAATCAATAAATTCTGCATAACTCACAAAATACTGATAGGCTTCTGACACTAGTCGTCTTTTTAACACAAATATTTCATTATCATACACAAATGATACCACATTAGTGAACACAACACACTTGTAGAAAAACACTCGCCCTATATTTTGACAAATTTCATTAAAATAAATCCTGTTTTTGTTAGTCTCTAGATATCAGTCATTTATAGTTGGTAGCATCAAATAACAAAAGTAAAAATATTTCTAGTCCACCTTAATTTCTCTGACATAAAAACCATTAAATTTGAATGTCAATGTGATAGAGAGCATAAAAATCCTACATCTGTCGTAAGTAGAAGATAGCGGTAAAGAATGTGGTGACATTAACAAAATGCCATCCTTCACAAACACTTAAAGACCAGGTGTTTTTGAATGAGAGGAACATTGTGGCACGTGGTGATGCGTACAGCACACAGGTCCAATCAGGCAAAGTTCAGCAACGTCTGCCGCGGAGAGCAGTTGGATGGGTGACCGTTGTTCAGCAGCTTGAGTCCTTGGAGTTTCCAGGGCCTCAGTCTTCAGTATCTCCTTAGCCATGTGACTTTGTTTGAAATATGCCTCCGTTCTCTTAGCAGAGAATGGGTACCCGGTTGGAAGAGATGGTAATGAGACCGTTTACCTTCGAGTGCCTCAAGGCAACTTGGGCTGTACACACCCCATGAGCATTCAATTGGTGAAAGGAATCTGGAGCACTACAAATGGACTTGTTATTCTCAATATAGCAATCATAAAGAATGAAATGGCTAACAGCCTGACCCAAGCCTCAGTTGTGAGACGGAGGACGATCTACATCACTTTTAGGAATGCCTCACTTGTTAGGTTGGGGGGAACTATTTGAATCACTTTTAGCAATGCCTCAGTTGTGAGGTGGGGGGAGGATTTAAATCACTTTTAGCAAAGCCTCACTTGTGAGGTGGGGGACGATTTAAATCACTTTTAGCAATGCCTCACTTGTGAGGTTGGGGCGATTTACATCACTTTTAGCAATGCCTCAGTTGTGAGGTGGAGGACGATTTAATTCACTTTTAGCAATGCCTCACTTGTGAGGTGGGGGACGATTTACAACACTTTTAGCAATGCCTCACTTGTGAGGTGGAGGATGATTTAAATCACTTTTAGCAATGCCTCACTTCACTTTTAGCAATGCCTCAGTTGTGAGGTGGGGGGATTTACTTGAGCAATACATAGTGAAGGATTTAAGAGAGAGTGTTACATAGTTTCAGTGGGATTCTGTTTCAATAAGTAAAACAATGGCTCATAATGTACTATTCAGCTGACGAGTAGAACCTGCCCTTGTTTTGATCCTGACTTAAATTATGCTCCTGCAAGATCCTTACTCAAGATTTTCTCCTGATTCGGATGTGGATACAGGAACTATGTGGTGATTGATACATCACAAAACAGACACCCCATCTCCTCTGCATGATAACATTCAATAAGTAATTCCAGGAATTCATCAGCACTGTAATCAACAAAACCCACCAAACAGTACCATCCTGAAGTGACACAAATCGAAGCTCACTGAGCACATTCTACAATCATGCATCACATTCACCAATTTATGTTCTTACACAAGCCACAGCTGTTCAAACATCTAACAGATTTTTTTTACACTTTCAATGACAAATACTTTATTCACATAATGTTTATCTAAATAAAATCCACTTTTGAAGCAGTGGTGAACTTTGGCCATCTAGCAAATGTTACAAAACCCCTTCAGAGATTTCATTAACTCCATAATGAACAAACATCACCCCACTTGGACCAGTTCTTTTCAAGACATCTCTTTAAAGGAAACGTGATTAGGGTCTTTCCTCCATTGGCTAGGCTTTCACTATTAGATTGCTCCTTTTCTGAATTGCTATCCTTCCCTGGGACAGTAAATACCGTGGAAGTTCAGGACGTTCCTAAGGGATGTAGATTTGCCTTCAACACCGTCTTAAGCAAAGTGTATTTGGTCTGCCGGAACCCAATACCTTGTCTTGGCTAAATCTGGGAATCAACGCCCTGATTAGGGTCTGCTCTCTGCCCACTTCAATCACTAAATTGGAAAATATCTAGACAATGATGTTATGTGCCCAGAGAGGACAGAATGCAGGATACTTGAGACAATTTGACCATTCTCCTACTGGTCAAGATAAAGCGGAATAAATGTCAAGTTTTTACTTGAAATGCTTTGGTCTGTCATGTGACATGGTTATAATATCAAAAATGTTTCAATCATTTTTTTGAATAAGATATGCCTACATGAAAGCCTGTATTTTCTTATTGGTATGTTTCAGGCACGGATGTGATGGTAAAGATTGGAGAAAGAATGCCTCGATGAAAGTACCATTGACTATTATCAGATAAGAAACCTCTTATCAACCAGAGAGAGGAATGGTGCATTATGGGCCGTTGTCATCCTGGGCCATAAGCGTGATTATCAGAAACATTGTTCACCCATCAATTTAATTTACTCAGTCACATTTGAGCCCAATTTAAGCCAGTGGACATGGTGTAGAAAGCTTTTGCTTCTATTGCATTTCATGTGTGGAGGATGGCCAAGTAATTACGGGCACGGGCGTGTGCCATTGATCATGCCGAGGAGATATCCCAGACTCCGACTTGGGATATTTTCAATATCACCAAAATTACTTTCCATTGATTAAAGGCTGGTTGCATTCCAACACAAGGAGCAAGGCCCATAACTAGCAGATGGTACACGTTCCAAGCCCACCGATAATTTCAAGCTACCTTTCTGGCCCCATGTCTTCAATGTCCAATCAATACCCACCACACAAATCAATACTAAACACTTTGGGAAGTGCAGAGATTATAAACATCAAACATTTGACGCTTTTCGGTCATTTCAAAAGATCTGAGGCCAGTGAAGTTAAATCCCCCTTTTCAAAAGTAACTTCCCACCAGTACTGAAAGAAAAAACACACACTTAATTGAGCCCTACCAGGGGCTGGGGCATTTAAGTTTGTCCAAATTAAATTATATGACTTAATGTTGACAAATTGGTTAAACACAGATTCCTGAAGAATGGACTGAAGAATGGATAGAGTTGTCAGAAATATCATTTTTACGAAGAATAAAAAAACTGATGACAGGAACCTCAATGCCGAGCAATTAACATTATGAGCGATTGAAGGATTTCTAGAGAAACTTCATGTAATGGTATTCATACTTGGCAGAGTATTTAGGCGTCTGCTCGTGACAGCTTGATGATAGGAGAGCAATCTGGCCCAAACTTGTACGCCTACCATTCAAGAAAGCATGCCTTCTGGACATTTTAGTGATTATTGCAAGAAATAATGTCACTTTATCAAAATTAAATCTGATATTTTGATGGATACTGCCATTTAATGAAAGTTGAACATTTTTCAAAGTGCCCAAGGAGATGAAATTGGTGTTTTTTTCACCAAACACATAAACATGGAGGTATCTGAGTAAACACCCAGTCATGATGATGTACATGATCATAGATCTGATAGTTAATGAAGGTTCTATACCAACAGGCACATCATGATTGAAAGGCTAAAAGGGACTCAGTTTCCATGAGGGTGATGGCAGAGTAAATGCAGGAATTGCCTCTCTGCATAATCATGGAGACATTGAAGACTCTGTCCTGGAAGACATAAGAGCACTACCGTTATGGCTTAGGGATGATTTCATCTTTATCCACCGCAGGACAATCCATGACAGTGCATATATTCACCACTGTACCATCTTAACAAGTACTACATTTCAAACAGAATTAGGAATACAGAACTGACTGCATGTCAACTTTTCATATATTCCAATGTGACATTTTGATACAGATGCTACTACCTTCATCAAGCAAGCACTTGCTTAATCCACAAGTCCACTGTCTGCATTGTTATAACAACTCTTTAAATGCTCATTCATGATATCAAACCGGATATTACAGCACTATGGCTTATATCATTTTAATGTTTCTAATCATTTGGTGGACTGTAACTAATCAGATGCCAACCATGATACAAAAACTTTTCTTTATTATTTTGAAAAAAAATTTGATTGCACTTTCATGTTTTGAAAACACATTAGTCGTAGAATGTTCGAAAAGTACTGGTATTAATTCTAAGTTTCAAGATTAATTTCGGAAGGGTAAGGAGTGGTCTAGAGTTTTCAGCAGGAATCATGTACTACAGTCAGTGGAGCCTCACATAATTAGGACCACAGAACAAAGACAAGTAGTGACTGCTTTCCATCTGTGTGGGACACAATCTACCACAAATGGTAACATGACTTTAAAAAGTTCAAGCAACTGGTCACACATCTTGATTATCAGCAAACCTTGCATTATTTACATACAAAGTATGAAAATATGCTTCATATAGCCAAATGACCCGTGAAGTTTCGGGGTAGAATAAGTCTTCAGCAACCCATGCTTGCCGTAAAATGCGACTATGCTTGTCGTAAGTGGTGACTAACGGGATCAGGTGGTCAGACTCTCTGACTTGGTTGATGCATGTCATCAATCCAAATTGCGTGGTTCGATGCTCATGATATCAGTCACTGGATTGTCTGGTCCAGACTCGATTTTTTTACAGACCGCCGTCATATAGCTGGAATATTGCTTAGTGAGGCGTTAAACAAGTCAATCTTGTCAATCTTGAATTGACAGTTTCCATTGACATAAAACAATGAATACCATGTAAATAACTACCACAACTTGCTGCTGGCTGACCATTCCCTTAAAGTCAGTAACTATGATATGCACTACCTTCTGTAAAGTGCGAAAACGTCCCTAGCAAATTTTTTAACCTTGAAAATGGTTGACATGTTTGGTTGTCACAACACTGAATAAAGCTCGTAGTTGAAATTCAAGCATGCTGAGAATGCTATGACAATGATACTGCAACAGTCGTATACCTCCTTCAATTGTATCGCAGCAGTGTTTATAACCATCCCACAACTGTTCCAAAAGTTAAGATGTCCCCAGCTGTCACCCTGCATATATTCGAATCACTTAACGAGTCACAAAAACCTGTCACACTTTACAACTGACATCAAAACAACATCTACACAAGCAACTTAATTTCAACTGAAAATTGAACTTGGGTGTATGCAGCAACACCATGTTTCTAAGAGCTTGAAAGAGCCAAGTTATTGTGACTGCGACCGGATCTCAGCCAGGCCATTTAAGTCTTTACCCTGGTAAATGTTAGTACAGATTTGTATGTCTGAGCCAGTGGTGGCCTGTCTGAGACAGCAAATTTGTGTAAAATCACCATGACCCAACGCTAAGATTGTGTAAGTGATACGTTCAATATCAATAAAAGGAATAACGGAAATGGAGAGAAAATATTTGGATTACACCTTGGCCGGGCAAACCAACATACAGTATTTTGGTGTCATGGTGTGCAGTACTTTACACTAACTTTGTAGGCCTCGGAAAACTGATCAAGGTGGATTTCCATGGTTACCACATGAAATAATTATAATTTGGGAACATTTTCCTCTATGAAGACTAGCGAAATTTCTTACCCATAATTTCTTGGCTGGACATGGTGTTTACATTTGTGAGAATGGCTTTGGAAGTGGCACGATGCAATGATCTTTGTTGCAAGTTGTACAAGGGAAGTACCTTACTTACTTTGACATTCAAGTACAAAATTGTATCACCTTCCAAATTTGCATAATTTTTAATACTAAATAATTTATGACAACATTTTTCATTAGCAAATGGCCATTACCTTGTCCAAGCTCTCATTATATTTCACAAAATCCAACAATTCCTAATTTAAGACATCAAAAGTTGCATTGACAACAAATTGAATACATTCTCTGTATATAAATTTGAAAGATTTGTACCATTCTCTCCTACTTCATGAATTTCCTGTAGATTCTATCATTCTCTCTCACTCCATCATATTCCGTAGACTGTATCATTCTCTCTCACTCCATCATATTCCGTAGACTGTATCATTCTCTCTCACTCCATCATATTCCGTAGACTGTATCATTCTCTCTCACTCCATCATATTCCGTAGACTGTATCATTCTCTCTCACTCAATCATATTCCGTAGACTGTATCATTCTCTCTCACTCCATCATATTCCGTAGACTGTATCATTCTCTCTCACTCAATCATATTCCGTAGGTTCTATCATTCTCTCTCACTCTCTCAAATTCTGTAGACTGTATCATTCTCTCTCACTCCATCATATTCCGTTGACTGTATCATTCTCTCTCACTCTCTCAAATTCTGTAGATTGTATCATTCTCTCTCACTCCATCATATTCTGTAGACTGTATCATTCTCTCTCACTCCATCATATTCCGTAGATTCTATCATTCTCTCTCACTCTCTCAAATTCCGTAGACTGTATCATTCTCTCTCACTCCATCATATTCCGTTGACTGTATCATTCTCTCTCAATCTCTCAAATTATGTTGACTGTATCATTCTCTCTCACTCTCTCAAATTCTGTAGACTGTATCATTCTATCTCACTCTCTCAAATTCTGTAGACTGTATCATTCTATCTCACTCTCTCAAATTCTGTAGACTGTATCATTCTCTCTCACTCGCTCAAATTCTGTAGACTGTATCATTCTATCTCACTCTCTCAAATTCTGTAGACTGTATCATTCTTTCTCACTCTCTCAAATTCTGTAGACTGTATCATTCTCTCTAACTCTCTCAAATTCTGTAGACTGTATCATTCTATCTCACTCTCTCAAATTCTGTAGACTGTATCATTCTATCTCACTCTCTCAAATTCCGTAGACTCTATCATTCTCTCTCACTCTCTCAAACTCTGTAGACTGTATCATTCTCTCTCACTCAATCATATTCCGTAGACTGTATCATTCTCTCTCACTCCATCATATTCCGTTGACTGTATCATTCTCTCTCAATCTCTCAAATTCTGTTGACTGTATCATTCTCTCTCACTCTCTCAAATTCTGTAGACTGTATCATTCTATCTTACTCTCTCATATTCCGTAGACTGTATCATTCTATTTCACTCTCAAATTCCGTAGACTGTATCATTCTCTCTCACTCTCGCAAATTCCCTAGACTGTATCATTCTATCTCACTCTCTCAAATTTTGTAGACTGTATCATTCTCTCTCACTCTCTCATATTCTGTAGACTGTATCATTCTATCTCACTCTCTCAAATTCCGTAGACTGTATCATTCTCTCTCACTCTCTCAAATTCTGTAGACTGTATCATTCTATCTCACTCTCTCAAATTCTGTAGACTGTATCATTCTCTCTCACTCTCTCAAATTCTGTAGACTGTATCATTCTCTCTCACTCTCTCAAATTCTGTTGACTGTATCATTCTCTCCCACTCTCTCAAATTCCATAGACTGTATCATTCTATCACACTCTCTCAAATTCTGTAGACTGTATCATTATATCTCACTCTCTCAAATTCTGTAGACTGTATCATTATATCTCACTCTCTCAAATTCCGTAGACTGTATCATTCTCTCTCACTCTCTCAAATTCCTTAGACTGTATCATTCTATCTCACTCTCTCAAATTCAGTCGACTGTATCCTTCTATCTCACTCTCTCAATTCTGTAGACTGTATCATTCTATCTCACTCTCTCATATTCTGTAGATTGTACCATTCTCTCTCACTCCATCATATTCCATTGACTGTATCATTCTGTCTCACTCCATCATATTCCGTAGATTCTATCATTCTCTCTCACTCTCTCAAATTCTGTAGGCTGTATTATTCTTTCTAACTCCATCATATTCCGTTGACTGTATCATTCTCTCTCACTCCATCAAATTCTGTAGACTATCATTCTATCTCACGCCATCATATTCCGTAGATTGTATCATTCTATCTTACTCTCTCAAATTCTGTAGATTGTACTATTCTCTCACTCTCTCAAATTCCGTAGACTGTATCATTCTCTCTCACTCTCTCAAATTCTGTAGATTGTACCATTCTCTCTCACTCCATCATTTTCCGTTGACTGTATCATTTTCTCTCACTCCATCAAATTCTGTAGACTGTATCATTCTCTCTCACTCAATCATATTCCGTAGACTGTATCATTCTCTCTCACTCAATCATATTCCGTAGACTGTATCATTCTCTCTCACTCAATCATATTCCGTAGACTGTATCATTCTCTCTCACTCCATCATATTCCGTAGACTGTATCATTCTCTCTCACTCAATCATATTCCGTAGGTTCTATCATTCTCTCTCACTCTCTCAAATTCTGTAGACTGTATCATTCTCTCTCACTCCATCATATTCCGTTGACTGTATCATTCTCTCTCACTCTCTCAAATTCTGTAGATTGTATCATTCTCTCTCACTCCATCATATTCTGTAGACTGTATCATTCTCTCTCACTCCATCATATTCCGTAGATTCTATCATTCTCTCTCACTCTCTCAAATTCCGTAGACTGTATCATTCTCTCTCACTCCATCATATTCCGTTGACTGTATCATTCTCTCTCAATCTCTCAAATTCTGTTGACTGTATCATTCTCTCTCACTCTCTCAAATTCTGTAGACTGTATCATTCTATCTCACTCTCTCAAATTCTGTAGACTGTATCATTCTATCTCACTCTCTCAAATTCCGTAGACTGTATCATTCTCTCTCACTCGCTTAAATTCTGTAGACTGTATCATTCTATCTCACTCTCTCAAATTCTGTAGACTGTATCATTCTTTCTCACTCTCTCAAATTCTGTAGACTGTATCATTCTCTCTAACTCTCTCAAATTCTGTAGACTGTATCATTCTATCTCACTCTCTCAAATTCTGTAGACTGTATCATTCTATCTCACTCTCTCAAATTCCGTAGACTCTATCATTCTCTCTCACTCTCTCAAACTCTGTAGACTGTATCATTCTCTCTCACTCAATCATATTCCGTAGACTGTATCATTCTCTCTCACTCCATCATATTCCGTTGACTGTATCATTCTCTCTCAATCTCTCAAATTCCGCAGACTGTATCATTCTCTCTCACTCTCTCAAATTCTGTAGACTGTATCATTCTATCTTACTCTCTCATATTCCGTAGACTCTATCATTCTATTTCACTCTCAAATTCCGTAGACTGTATCATTCTCTCTCACTCTCGCAAATTCCCTAGACTGTATCATTCTATCTCACTCTCTCAAATTCTGTAGACTGTATCATTCTCTCTCACTCTCTCATATTCTGTAGACTGTATCATTCTATCTCACTCTCTCAAATTCCGTAGACTGTATCATTCTCTCTCACTCTCTCAAATTCTGTAGACTGTATCATTCTATCTCACTCTCTCAAATTCTGTAGACTGTATCATTCTCTCTCACTCCATCATATTCTGTAGACTGTATCATTCTCTCTCACTCCATCATATTCCGTAGATTCTATCATTCTCTCTCACTCTCTCAAATTCCGTAGACTGTATCATTCTCTCTCACTCCATCATATTCCGTTGACTGTATCATTCTCTCTCAATCTCTCAAATTCTGTTGACTGTATCATTCTCTCTCACTCTCTCAAATTCTGTAGACTGTATCATTCTATCTCACTCTCTCAAATTCTGTAGACTGTATCATTCTATCTCACTCTCTCAAATTCCGTAGACTGTATCATTCTCTCTCACTCGCTCAAATTCTGTAGACTGTATCATTCTATCTCACTCTCTCAAATTCTGTAGACTGTATCATTCTTTCTCACTCTCTCAAATTCTGTAGACTGTATCATTCTCTCTAACTCTCTCAAATTCTGTAGACTGTATCATTCTATCTCACTCTCTCAAATTCTGTAGACTGTATCATTCTATCTCACTCTCTCAAATTCCGTAGACTCTATCATTCTCTCTCACTCTCTCAAACTCTGTAGACTGTATCATTCTCTCTCACTCAATCATATTCCGTAGACTGTATCATTCTCTCTCACTCCATCATATTCCGTTGACTGTATCATTCTCTCTCAATCTCTCAAATTCCGCAGACTGTATCATTCTCTCTCACTCTCTCATATTCTGTAGACTGTATCATTCTATCTTACTCTCTCATATTCCGTAGACTGTATCATTCTATTTCACTCTCAAATTCCGTAGACTGTATCATTCTCTCTCACTCTCGCAAATTCCCTAGACTGTATCATTCTATCTCACTCTCTCAAATTCCGTAGACTGTATCATTCTCTCTCACTCTCTCAAATTCTGTAGACTGTATCATTCTATCTCACTCTCTCAAATTCTGTAGACTGTATCATTCTCTCTCACTCTCTCAAATTCCGTAGACTGTATCATTCTCTCTCACTCTCTCAAATTCTGTTGACTGTATCATTCTCTCCCACTCTCTCAAATTCCATAGACTGTATCATTCTATCACACTCTCTCAAATTCTGTAGACTGTATCATTATATCTCACTCTCTCAAATTCTGTAGACTGTATCATTATATCTCACTCTCTCAAATTCCGTAGACTGTATCATTCTCTCTCACTCTCTCAAATTCCTTAGACTGTATCATTCTATCTCACTCTCTCAAATTCTGTTGACTGTATCATTCTCTCTCACTCTCTCAAATTCTGTAGACTGTATCATTCTATCTCACTCTCTCAAATTCTGTAGACTGTATCATTCTATCTCACTCTCTCAAATTCCGTAGACTGTATCATTCTCTCTCACTCGCTCAAATTCTGTAGACTGTATCATTCTATCTCACTCTCTCAAATTCTGTAGACTGTATCATTCTTTCTCACTCTCTCAAATTCTGTAGACTGTATCATTCTCTCTAACTCTCTCAAATTCTGTAGACTGTATCATTCTATCTCACTCTCTCAAATTCTGTAGACTGTATCATTCTATCTCACTCTCTCAAATTCCGTAGACTCTATCATTCTCTCTCACTCTCTCAAACTCTGTAGACTGTATCATTCTCTCTCTCAATCATATTCCGTAGACTGTATCATTCTCTCTCACTCAATCATATTCCGTTGACTGTATCATTCTCTCTCAATCTCTCAAATTCTGTTGACTGTATCATTCTCTCTCACTCTCTCAAATTCTGTAGACTGTATCATTCTATCTTACTCTCTCATATTCCGTAGACTGTATCATTCTATTTCACTCTCAAATTCCGTAGACTGTATCATTCTCTCTCACTCTCGCAAATTCCCTAGACTGTATCATTCTATCTCACTCTCTCATATTCTGTAGACTGTATCATTCTATCTCACTCTCTCAAATTCCGTAGACTGTATCATTCTCTCTCACTCTCTCAAATTCTGTAGACTGTATCATTCTATCTTACTCTCTCAAATTCTGTAGATTGTACTATTCTCTCACTCTCTCAAATTCTGTAGACTGTATCATTCTCTCTCACTCTCTCAAATTCTGTAGATTGTACCATTCTCTCTCACTCCATCATTTTCCGTTGACTGTATCATTTTCTCTCACTCCATCAAATTCTGTAGACTATCATTCTATCTCACGCCATCATATTCCGTAGATTTTATCATTCTATCTCACTCCATCATATTCCGTAGATTGTATCATTCTATCTTACTCTCTCAAATTCTGTAGATTGTACTATTCTCTCACTCTCTCAAATTCCGTAGACTGTATCATTCTCTCTCACTCTCTCAAATTCTGTAGATTGTACCATTCTCTCTCACTCCATCATTTTCCGTTGACTGTATCATTTTCTCTCACTCCATCAAATTCTGTAGACTATCATTCTATCTCACGCCATCATATTCCGTAGATTTTATCATTCTATCTCACTCCATCATATTCCGTAGATTCTATCATTCTCTCTCACTCTCTCAAATTCTGTAGACTGTATCATTCTCTCTCACTCCATCATATTCCGTTGACTGTATCATTCTCTCTCAATCTCTCAAATTCTGTTGACTGTATCATTCTATCTTACTCTCTCATATTCCGTAGACTCTATCATTCTATTTCACTCTCAAATTCCGTAGACTGTATCATTCTCTCTCACTCTCGCAAATTCCCTAGACTGTATCATTCTATCTCACTCTCTCAAATTCTGTAGACTGTATCATTCTCTCTCACTCTCTCAAATTCTGTAGACTGTATCATTCTCTCTCACTCTCTCATATTCTGTAGACTGTATCATTCTATCTCACTCTCTCAAATTCCATAGACTGTATCATTCTCTCTCACTCTCTCAAATTCTGTAGACTGTATCATTCTATCTCACTCTCTCAAATTCTGTAGACTGTATCATTCTCTCTCACTCTCTCAAATTCCGTAGACTGTATCATTCTCTCTCAAATTCTGTTGACTGTATCATTCTCTCCCACTCTCTCAAATTCCATAGACTGTATCATTCTATCTCACTCTCTCAAATTCTGTAGACTGTATCATTCTCTCTCACTCTCTCAAATTCTGTAGACTGTATCATTATATCTCACTCTCTCAAATTCCGTAGACTGTATCATTCTCTCTCACTCTCTCAAATTCCTTAGACTGTATCATTCTCTCTCACTCTCTCAAATTCAGTCGACTGTATCCTTCTATCTCACTCTCTCAAATTCTGTAGACTGTATCATTCTATCTCACTCTCTCATATTCTGTAGATTGTACCATTTTCTCTCACTCCATCATATTCCATTGACTGTATCATTCTGTCTCACTCCATCATATTCCGTAGATTCTATCATTCTCTCTCACTCTCTCAAATTCTGTAGACTGTATCATTCTCTCTCACTCTCTCAAATTCCGTAGACTGTATCATTCTCTCTCAAATTCTGTTGACTGTATCATTCTCTCCCACTCTCTCAAATTCCATAGACTGTATCATTCTATCTCACTCTCTCAAATTCTGTAGACTGTATCATTCTCTCTCACTCTCTCAAATTCTGTAGACTGTATCATTATATCTCACTCTCTCAAATTCCGTAGACTGTATCATTCTCTCTCACTCTCTCAAATTCCTTAGACTGTATCATTCTCTCTCACTCTCTCAAATTCAGTCGACTGTATCCTTCTATCTCACTCTCTCAAATTCTGTAGACTGTATCATTCTATCTCACTCTCTCATATTCTGTAGATTGTACCATTTTCTCTCACTCCATCATATTCCATTGACTGTATCATTCTGTCTCACTCCATCATATTCCGTTGACTGTATCATTCTCTCTCACTCCATCAAATTCTGTAGACTATCATTCTATCTCACGCCATCATATTCCGTAGATTGTATCATTCTATCTTACTCTCTCAAATTCTGTAGATTGTACTATTCTCTCACTCTCTCAAATTCCGTAGACTGTATCATTCTCTCTCACTCTCTCAAATTCTGTAGATTGTACCATTCTCTCTCACTCCATCATTTTCCGTTGACTGTATCATTTTCTCTCACTCCATCAAATTCTGTAGACTATCATTCTATCTCACGCCATCATATTCCGTAGATTTTATCATTCTATCTCACTCTCTCAAATTCTGTAGATTGTACTATTCTCTCACTCTCTCAAATTCCGTAGACTGTATCATTGTCTCTCACTCTCTCAAATTCTGTAGATTGTACCATTCTCTCTCACTCTCTCAAATTTTGTAGACTGTATCATTCTATCTCACTCTCAAATTCTGTAGATTGTACCATTCTCTCTCACTCCATCATTTTCCGTTGACTGTATCATTTTCTCTCACTCTCTCAAATTCTGTAGACTATCATTCTATCTCACTCTCTCAAATTCTGTAGATTGTACCATTCTATTTCACTCTCTCAAATTCTGTAGATTGTACCATTCTATCTCACTCCATCATATTCCGTAGATTGTACTGTTCTCTCTCACTCCATCATATTCCGTAGATTCTATCATTCTCTCTCACTCCATCATATTCCGTAGACTGTATCATTCTCTCTCCCTCCATCATATTCCATAGATTGTACCATTCTCTCTAACTTCATCATATTCCGTAGATTGTATCATTCTCTCTCCCTCCATCATATTCCATAGATTGTACCATTCTATCTCACTCCATCATATTCCGCAGATTGTACTATTCTCTCTCACTCCATCATATTCCGTAGATTCTATCATTCTCTCTCACTCCATCATATTCCGTAGACTGTATCATTCTCTCTCCCTCCATCATATTCCATAGATTGTACCATTCTCTCTAACTTCATCATTATTTCCCAGTTAATAATATTCTCCAGATTGTGCCATTTTTTATATATTTCACAGTCATAACACAAATAAATATTAGTTTTCAAGTCCTGCACTTTACAACATGCCATTTCCTCGAGAGGCTGGAGACATGACGACCCTCTAGTTGAGAAACCAAGATGGCAGCCTCTAGATTTGGAACAGTGAAAACAAATAGTCAGGGTGTTTCCCAAATGTCAGGCTGTAACTGGTTGCTGCAACACTGTACATCTGCTCCCCACTTGCATGCGGTGCATCCCTGCATGGACTACACAAATACAAGGTCCATTTCCACACGGAAGACAATATTAATGTCAGGACTGGAACTTATCTCGTAGCATGGGCACGCATGCTTTCACCTTCTATCAGGAAACTGTATACTTTCCTTGCAGACTGTCTAAACATCCGACCTTGAGGACAGAAATACATTTGTCATGATGCATGATGTTTAAGAAATTAGTGAAATGCACTTCAATTACAGGCAAGCTATTAATTCACATCGATCCATTTAAGTCCAGTAACCATGGTTACAACAAAAACAAATCTGTTCTTCAGAGTTATCGGGATGACACAAAGACCCATGCAGCCTTGCATGATCAACTGAAATGTGGCATTATCAACAAAAAAAGAAGCGGATACCAATATTTGAACATGGCCAGAAACATGTCAGTGATCACTGCATAGGTTCTTCAAAGCTAATTTTATATTATGCAAGAATACAATAACAAATGATTGGAGTGATTGGGTGTCTGAAATTTGATGTCGCTTTGAAAGTATTACCTAGGCATGGGTTTCCAGGAGTAGGTTTCCATGTTTCAACCACATAGACATTCAACCAAGGTCTTTAGAATGATGACCCATGACCCCTGCATGCCCACATGAACAAATTCAAACACAACATGAAGTTAAACCACTGAAGTTTACTCAAGGACCTCAATGTAACTCAAAAACAAAATACCCTAAAAAGAATGAACAGGCATTTCAATAACTAGCGTATCAGTAACAATGGTGTGTACTGACATTCTGAAGGTCACACATCACTGGTGAGCAAAGGTCAGTGTACAAGAACATGTGGCATCAAGTGGCTGTTCCCTGCTTGGCCAGCCATCATTCCTGCAGTATATTCCATTGTGTGCGCCAGACAGTGTTGCTCTAACTGGCGGCTTCAGGTGCTACCAACATCGTCACAGGGGTCCTTGAAGGTCAGGGCAAGAGTTGAAGTCGCAGTAGAAACTTATGCAAAAGCTATGCAGTCCTGAACTCAAATAGACAACCTGAGAGCCAATGTAACATTGGCCATCACACTGATTTGACATTTATTATAAAAAAATGACTTTGTTTCTGAATAATACAATGTTTATAATAAGATGTAAATGGATTAAAAATTGATTGTACACAAAAAGTGATATCCTAATGGTACTTGTGTTTGTCCAAGTTCACTGGCTATTCACAGCAATAATTAACAAAGACATTATGTATTTCAAAGAGCAGAGGACCAATGATTTCCCAACATGCCTCTGTCTAAATTTAGCATGGTAGTTAAAAAGTGCACCAGTCACAGTACTATGCACACTAAGCATAATGTGTCAAGAGGTGATCAACACATAGCTAGCTGTGTCTATTGAGGTCATGATTCCTTTAATAAAAATAATATAAATCACTTTCAGTAGGATACGACCATCATATCAGTTAATATTTCAACAAACTTCATATAACCCTTATAATTTGATCTTGGACTGTAGAACTATCTCATCTAAAAATTGTTTGTTTGTTTGTGGCTTAACGCCGCACTCAGCAATATTCCAGCCTTATAACAGTGGCCTGTAAATAACTGAGTCTGAACCAGACAATACAGTGATTTACATCATGAGCATCGATCCACACAACTGGGATACAATGACATGCATCACCCAAGTCACTGAGTCTGACCACCCTATCCTGAAAGTCACCTCTTACAACAAGCGCAATCGCCTTTTTCGGCAGGCATGGGCTGCTGAAGACCAATTCTAACTCGGATGTTCACGGTGTCTTATCTGAGGTCCCCACGTTAAATCCAGGTTAGGATAGATCCAAGCAACCAATCATGGGTGTCACAGGTGACTAAAAGGACTGACAAGTCAGGCTCGGTGACTTGGTTGATTGTGTATCATCATACCCCGACAACATCGATAGTTGCGCACAATATTAATCACATGTCAATCAATATATACTGCTATCATGTACATGGAATATTGCAATCAAACTTACAACATTATCTGAAAAATTGAGGCATGGTGCATATCGTGCATCAATGGCATAAATTAAGAGGTCGGACATTTTCCAAAGTTTGCATGCCACGCAGCAAGTGTAAAGTGACATTTCAAGTGGCCATATTGAAATTCACTTGCCTGATTTACATAATTTGAAATTTCCATTAGTGTCCAACAAAACAAGCATCACAACATTGCTTTCTTTTTTCACCACTACAACAACATCACATCCCTAGAAAACATGGCTTGTGATTGATTATGGTGGCAGAACATGTGTATTAAAATGTTATTTGTCATTATTTTTCATGTACAATTAATTTGGCATATCTGTTATTGTCATAAAAAGCTCAATTCCCTTTTTCTGCCTGAACAGTCAACACAAATTCTGACAAAATAAGAGAGTTTCTTTCAATACTATGATTATAGTGTGCAAGAATGGCAACCTCAACACTGGTTAATTAACCAATTTCTATTTTCATGCCAAATGTTAGGTCAATATACAGCTGGAACAAATACAACAGCATAATCTCTAGGACTGCTGATAACTGCCTTTGTTCATACATTGTTGCATGGGCGCTTACAACAACACTCTTCAGCTTGACAAGAGCAGAAAAAGACATACTTGCTCCAGACAATGACAAGTGGCAGGCAAAAGGATTCGTGACTGATTTAATATTTACAGCTTTATTCACTCGCACCATTTCTGGTTAAAAAAATGTGAAAAAATTCCCTCTGCTTATCATATCCAAACAATTCCAATGTCTTGCCGAAGACAAATAGGTGCTATTTATGAAATAACCGACAAGAAAATACACAGCAGCAGAATCATTGTGGATGAAATTACATCCAAAGGACCAGCAAATTGACAACAGTGACATTTTGTCAAGCTTTAAGTACATGCCACTCGACTCTCTATTGATTTTGAGGGAAAATCTTGCTACAAGACAATCCTATTCAAATCGTTAAACGTCCAATCAATTTCAATTTTATTTTAAGTGTTACATACCAGTAAGGATACAATTTCATCATTCATAAAACTTCTCCAATCACATAATTACCCTTGGAGTTTTTATGCCTAAAGCAATCGGACTGAAAATTGTTTACGTTCTCTGACTGCTAGTACTGAGAGAGAACTAGAGCAGACTGAGAGTTGAACTGCCATGGACGAAAGCAGGCAGAGAATATTGCATGGGGGAGGGTAGAGGGGGGGGGGGGGGGGGGGGGGGGGGGGGGGGGTACAGGGTGGAGGGTGGAGGGTTGAGGGTTGAGGGTAGAGGTGGAAGGTACAGGGTGGAGGCTAGAGAGCGGAGGGTAGAGGGTGGAAGATAGGCGGTGGAAGGTAGGGGGTGGAGGGTACAGGGTGGAGGCTAGAGGGCACAGGGTGGAGGGTACAGGGTGGATGGTGGAGGGTAGGGGTGGAAAGTACAGGGTTGAGGGTGGAGGGTACAGGGTGGAGGCTAGAGAGCGGAGGGTAGAGGGTTGAAGATAGAGGGTGGAGGTACAGGGTGGGGGCTAGAAGGTACAGGGTGGAAGATACAGGGTGAATGATACAGGGTGAATGGTACAGGGTGGAGGGTACAGGATGGAGGGTACAGGGTGGGAGCTAGAAGATAGAGGGTGGAGGTACAGGGTGGGGGCTAGAAGGTACAGAGTGGAAGATACAGGGTGAATGGTACAGGTAGGAGGATACAGGGTGGGGGCTAGAAGATAGAGGGTGGAAGGTAGAGGGTGGAAGATCCAGGGTGGAGGGTACAGGTAGGAGGATACAGGGTGGGGGCTAGAAGATAGAGGGTGGAAGGTAGAGGGTGGAAGATCCAGGGTGGAGGGTATAGGTAGGAGGATACAGGGTGGGGGCTAGAAGATAGAGGGTGGAAGATCCAGGGTGGAGGGTACAGGGTGGGGGCTAGAAGATAGAGGGTGGAATGTAGAGGGTGGAAGATCCAGGGTGGAGGGTACAGGTAGGAGGATACAGGGTGGGGGCTAGAAGATAGAGGGTGGAAGGAAGAGGGTGGAAGATCCAGGGTGGAGGGTACAGGTAGGAGGATACATGGTGGGGGCTAGAAGATAGAGGGTGGAAGATACAGGGTGGAGGGTACAGGTAGGAGGATACATGGTGGGGGCTAGAAGATAGAGGGTGGAAGATAGAGGGTGGAGGGTACAGGTAGGAGGATACATGGTTGGGGCTAGAAGATAGAGGGTGGAAGATACAGGATGGAGGGTACAGGTAGGAGGATACATGGTGGGGGCTAGAAGATAGAGGGTGGAAGATACAGGGTGGAGGGTACAGGTAGGAGGATACATGGTGGGGGCTAGAAGATAGAGGGTGGAAGATACAGGGTGGAGGGTACAGGTAGGAGGATACATGGTGGGGGCTAGAAGATAGAGGGTGGAAGATACAGGGTGGAGGGTACAGGTAGGAGGATACATGGTGGGGGCTAGAAGATAGAGGGTGGAAGATAGAGGGTGGAAGATAGAGGGTGGAGGGTACAGGTAGGAGGATACAGGGTGGGGGCTAGAAGATAGAGGGTGGAAGATACAGGGTGGAAGATACAGGGTGGAGGGTACAGGTAGGAGGATACAGGGTGGGGGCTAGAAGATAGAGGGTGGAAGATAGAGGGTGGAAGATAGAGGGTGGAGGGTACAGGTAGGAGGATACAGGGTGGGGGCTAGAAGATAGAGGGTGGAAGATACAGGGTGGAGGGTACAGGTAGGAGGATACATGGTGGGGGCTAGAAGATAGAGGGTGGAAGGTAGAGGTGGAAGATACAGGGTGGAGGATACATTGAAAAAATAACACTTTTGAAGATCTTTACATTTTAAAGGTGTCTTTCATATTTAATTAAAGTAATGGATATAGTGTGTAATGCCATATATTGCAAGACATTCAATAGCAATCAAATCTCATCTGAATTTCACACAGAACGTGAGTATTTAAGATAAATCACAACTTTTTAGCTAAGCATTAACACAATTGGTAAGCCCCAACTTATGTCTTTGTAAAACAAAACTTGTACATGCGGCACCTTATCCATTTATTTTCAACAATCGTAACCTCCTTACAGGTCCCTTAACTCGAGCTTAACTATCACTTTCAAAAGCCCATACATTATCTGTCTCTAAGAACCTAACCAAAACTTCATTTACAAATCCATAATACACTGCATCATACTTCTCCAAGCATATGTCTGGCCATTGAAGCTGTGTGGTCCCCACAGTAATGGACATCAGTGGTCTGTAATACAGCCATAAACAATAGGATGTACCTTGCCAGGCTGCACATTACCAGGCATGATGGGGTCATGTCCCAACAAACAATGGACATAACAGCCGACTGCACTTCCTGGAAAATATTGGGATTCACTGCCATTATGGGGTTATTTCAAGAATCTTCTATTTATTCATGGTAATAAATTTACAGGGACTGTGAGTAGTTTAAAATAAGTCACCTTTTAACCTAGTCTGTCTTAAAGACCCTGATACAAATATATCAAATACAGCCCATGCAAGTCTAGAATGTTTGGCAAGTCTAGATTTCTGCAATATCAGAACATGAAGATAATAACAACTATTTTTTTCTGTATGATATGGTCATTTCAGAAACTAGATGTTAGTCTACTTTTAACCTGCAGTCCTGAGTTTAAACAACAAAATATTAACATAAAATACACACCTTCAGACCTTATTCTAATAATAACGTAAGAGTTACACTAAATAAACTAAACAATGTCTGATGTGCTAAACCCTCCATTTTGTCCCTATGAGCGACATACTACATATTTCACCAGAAAGTCCAGGTGCTACCTGAGAGCATATTAGCCAATGACAAGCAGCCATTGTATTCAGTGCAGGATAACCGTAAGTCATATATAGATACAAGTACCTCCCAATTTTTGTAAAGAAAAGACAACTATGAAATTTGAGCTTATTTTATTAAACTAGCTGCCATTACGTTATGCGAATGCCAAGTCATGGTGTAATTATGCCCACTTAAACAACTCCTATGTACACCGACACCAGGATCTGAGGGCTTCCAGCATTCCAGGTTAAAGCATTATTTTTTGAACAAGCAGAATTACCAGCAAACGAAAACACTCGAACAGAGGACATGATACAGCATATGTATATAGTGACAGTACCCATAATGCCGATGGAGGGAGGTTGTTCTGTGATGGTAGTATTCAGTTATAAGTGAGGCATAAAAATCTTAGATACTGTAATTGCAGAGGAACATTATTCATGCTGATAAAAAAGGTTTACTTACATTTTCAAGAATCAGACATTAAATGCCTGGTAACAGATTTACAAATAGTAAGTCGAAATGCTTATAAAAGTATTTGTCATAAAGTCTTAAAACTACTCTCTAAAGTTCCATATTAATCTACTGTCAAACCTCATTATCTCAAACCTAACGGGACCGTGTCATAACTTCGAGATATCCGGACAACAAGGCATGGATATCCAGACAGATCAAGTAAAAGTATTATAGATACATAGCAATACTTTGCATACACAAGAAACTAAAAACACATCTAGTGCGTGTCTTGACAAGTTAAATGTTTTTAGCCGGCAATGATTAATAAGAACTGTGGCAAATTATGTACAGTGTACACATGCCGTAGGCATTGCAGCAATCATGATTTAGTCTGTCCACCGGATGAAACAAAGTGACACTCTCGCCTCAAGCTTGTTAATTCACAGCTTGGACAGTGTGAGTAGTGTCACACGGCTTTGATTCCTATAATCAGACTTTGATTTGCACTTTCTTAAGTAATCAGGAAGTGCCGCCATGGTTTTTTCTCATGTCTACTCACTTTTTATTTATCAATAAAGATTGGATAAAAACATAAGTACATAATTGGTTAAGTACTTGGTTTAAGTAGAACTGTTCTTTTACTGTGATGTTAGATGTGTGAGGAAAGGTATGAGATATACCTGCACTTTTCAAAACTGTTAATGTGACAAATGCAAACTGCGACATAAAGGTACAAACTTCTATAGTAGATTTCAGACCGAGTCCAACAGAGTTTGCATTTTGTATTATTATCTCTAATTCGAGGTAAACAAGCAAGTTTATATGTATTTATATAGTGAAGCAGTTGAGACCGGAGAATAGGTTGGTCATATCGGTACATTCGAGATAACAGAGTTTGATATAACGAGGTTCGACTGTACATGGTTTTGACCCTTATGATCATATCATAAAAATGTATTTGTCAGAAAGTCTTCAAATTTAGATTTTGACAAGTTCGTTCTTAATTTTCAGAGTTTGAACTTTATCAAATGATTTAATCACAACTAAAGACAACTTTAGACTTCTAGAAAATAATTTGTATTTTTTAAGCTTGAAACATCTATCTATCCTCAGCATAGCCAGAGGTGGTTTCTCATCTCAGCCTAGTCTGCCTAATTTCACCAGTGCTGCACATGCTACATGCTCTAGCGACACAGGCCATGTTAGATTCTGTTATGATTTCGTCTGATCATGTTTCACATGGTTACATTTTATTTTCTCGATCGCCAGTGTGGCAACTGAAATCAATGCTAAGCAGGTTACTAAAACAAGGGATATGTTCCCCTTTCGTTAGGGGTCTCATCGAGTGCTGCGTCAATTCTTGTAGACACAGAGTGGAACAAGGTAATTGACACATAATTTAAACTCAAACCAGACAAGCATGGACAGACCAACAAAGAAGCGGCCATTTATTTTCAGAAAATGTCCCATAATTTGAGGTAGACATGTAGAATCCTTTACAATCCCTAACAAGGCACATGTTCAAGCAGATCATGAATACTGCTGAATATGAACTGCTGTGTGTTGAGGTCACAGATCTTCTCAGTTTGAATCACTTTAAACTTGACAAGTATATTCGTATTAAATAACTGCTGCAAAATAACTTGATGACCGTGATCAATAACGTGGGGAGAAACAGCTTCCAAACAATGACATTTGTGATTATGGGGTTGCAATTTTTTTCTCACAATGATCAAATTACTCAATTACTAATTTTTGATGGAGAGATCATGTTTGCTGGAGCATGCATACACTAAAGAGGAATCGGATTGGTTTTATTGACTCGCCTGACACAACTCTAAACAATGATTGGTCTACATTTATCATTTAAAGCAAAATGATGAAATGCTGCATTGCATGAAATCAGAATTAACAGTTTATGGGAAAAAGACAATCTACCTGAAATAGTCCTGTTCTCAGTCTCACTAGCATGTAACACTGCTTAGTGATAGCTTTGAGGTGCATGTTTGTCCAAGCTTTTGGCTAAAATACAAATTTCATGAAAAAAAAAACAACATGTGAAAGGAGAAAAAAAACAACAATGTTTTGTTTCTAATACTTTGTCTTAGTAACTACAGATTTCTATTTCTAGCAACTAAGTTTTCTATTTCCTGATAGTCAACTTATTACTGCCTACTGACAAAAGGTCCAACACTTCCTACTGACAATGAGGACCCTGAAAGCAGGATGGGATCATTTGTACAGTGACCCTGGTAATCTCTGCACTAAATGTAGTGTGCGAAAAAAGCGTTTTGCTACTTTCTTTCTGGTTAGTGAAATTTAAAAATAGGTAGCCCGAATGACTAGCTTCATTTTGTATCAAGTGAGCTATAATATTGGTACGCAGCTGTCAAATATTAAAGTTCCAAATGGGGATGGAGTTTCATGCCAAACTGGTCAGTAGATTCTAAATGTCTGATTTCAGGGATGTACCGTATATCGCTGTGTATAAGGCGAGTTTTTCGTACCTAAAATAAGGGGGCTAAGAAGGGGGGTCGTCTTATACACGGAGTCGAAGATCTAACATTTTTTTCCCACTGGCGATGTCAACCGGCGTCCGATAGCCAGCCCAGCATTTGACAATATAACTTCGCATTTCGTCCTCAATAACTGTTCCAATAACTATTTCCATACATAAACATGATTTGTATCTCTTTCCCTTGAATAAAGTTTAATAATTTCTGCAAATAAAGTTGAAATGACCCTCGCCTCGATGCAGATTGACACGGTAAAACAATCAACATCCGCGAGTAGAGAGCCGGAAGTACCGGTAAGCATTTGCATATTGCACATGTGACCTAACATGTGATAACCGGTGAAGCTGAAATCAATTCCCGCTGTTTTTATAGTTGTATTAACAAGTGTTGGAGACGGTGTGTACAAGTGATTGTGGAATAAACACGCTGAATGTGAAGCAAACATAAGTCTAGTTAGTTACAACATAGTTAATTGGCGATTAAATTACTCACCATTGTCTCTTATATGTTATTACTTCATAAATGAATTTTATTTTACGGGCCCCAATTTGGTGTCGTACCGTGTAAACACAAAATGGCGACGTGTGCTGGAGTTACACACGCGACCTATCGTTGTAGAAAAAAAACAACGCAAGATAAACATATTTTTATTGCATATATAAGGTTTGTGTGCGCACTTGTAATGTGTGCGAAATACGCATCAGTCGGAAAGCGCACGTTAAATCTCCAAAGTAACTAACTAACTTCTGATGTCCGTGTGCGAAATACGCTACAGTCGGAAAGCGCACGTTAATCTTCTATATCAGTCAGACTTGTGATATGTTTCATTCCCGGTCGCCTTATACACGGAGTATAGGATTTGGGGTTGATTTTTAAGGCGTGTACAGGGGGGTCGTCTTATACGTGGGGTCGCCTTATACACAGCGATATACGGTACTGTAATTTTTATCATGTTTTTTTGGCCTATTGCCACAAGGTCTGCAAGTGACAAGAACCTGTTTGATATTTACTCAGGAAAAAAAAATTCTTTCTCTGATACACAATTTCTCCTTGTAGTTATGTAGACATAACTGGCTAATCAAATCTGAAATTAGCTGGTAAAAACTACCCAGCTGGCATAGCCAGCTAGTACTGTTGAAAAGTGTATGCTGCTGTGCAGTGTAACAAACAAACAAACAAACAAAAACAACATCTTCTTGTGAGATTTTTAAAATGATATGGTTTGCAATTATTTCTTAGGATCAGTGGATGAACTGATGTTGCTAATTCATGTGCCAGTTGCATATAAATAATCAAGCTCTGACCAGCATGAACAACAATCAACACCAACATGTACTAAAGACACGCAATCAGTCAAGTCCCCGCACTCTGTCAAGTCCCCGGGTCAGACCACCTGATCCATCTCAGTGTGACCAGCAGAGGTACATGGGTCCTATTATACCCTGGAATCCCAGTGGTATATCTTTTTATAGTTTGCTGCAATATCACAATGGGCATTGAACACTGGTCTTCAGTGTGACTGGTAAACACTCCCTCTAATGGGCTCTAAACCTGATTGCATGAAACATGCAGACCATTCTTACAGGCCATTAATATCACCTGACCATGTCCACTGCTACAAGATTCCATGTCAATCCAGACAGAGGGCACAGGTGGCCCAGTCATCTCAGTCCCTTCCTTTGGTTTGCAGAGTTGCATCCCTTAGGTATGCCAGCATCCTATGATCATGGATTCTATGACCAGATTTACCCTAATCACGATTCTTCATTTGCCAGCACCATACTCATGCATCATCAAATGTCTAAGGCCAGCATCACTTCAGGATGTCCTCCTGTACAAACTGACACAACCTGATATACTGAAATACCCCTCAAAACATTAAACCCTAATCACAATCCTGGAAATCAGTTGTTAATAAATAAGATGTAAATGTGTCACATCATCGATGAAGTCACCGGCCTTTCATCTATCAACAGTCAATGAATCCTGAACATTCTAAATACTCACTGTCCCCATGAAGAAGGGAACCTTGACCTTGGGTTGACCGCATGAGGTGTGTCCATCAAGTGGACAATGTAGTCTACACCATTACTCTGGTTACATCCTCAAACCAACAATCCTATGACAACACCATCTATATTCAGAACCACTTAGTATCCTGTGTGACTATCCTGTGGTCTAGATCCACTGACGTCACAGGTGGTGACAATATTGTCCATAGACGCCAACACTGAGGGAGAAATGGACATGTCCACATGAACCACTAACCTGCCGTTCCCCTCCCAGCTGAACAGGACAGTACTATACAACCTGTCCTTGTACACACCATGGAGGGTTCATTTACCAGACTGTGTGATGATAGTGACATTCCTCAAATCAGCTTTGACATGCCTGTCACTCACAGCAGGAATATAAACACGGCTTATGAGAATAATCCCATATGACAGAGGGGAAATATTTACTTGTCCAAGTAGTGATATCATACAAGAACAACCCTAAAATATCACACAATATTTACAAGCCCAAACAGTGATATCCAATCAGCCCACCACCCAAATGCCACAAAAAGCCTGAAATTCTACAAAATCCCAGATACCATTAACATTAGACAAACTGATTCAGAAGAGAAAGGGGTGATGACCATTTTTCCCCACGTATGAGACATGTTCCACTATGCACAAAAGGACGTATGAATGAAACTAGGAGACACTTTCCTACAGTTGTCAAAACCATAAACATCCACCAGTATTTTTAACATGCCTGAAGGTGTAAGAAATCATCTGCAATCACTCTTTGCAAGTTGGATCTACCCACACTGTATCTGAAGATACTCATGCGTGCTGTATATAAGAACAAATCAACCTTGAAAGTTGGGTTTCTGAGCCTGCATAGGGTCTTAGTACAACAGATTTGTTTGTTTGCTCTTTAATTTTGAACTAGCAATATTCCAACCATATGACGTTGAGCTGTAAATAATCCAGTCTTGGCCAGACAATCCAGTGATTGACATCGATCCACGCAATTGGTATATGATGACATGCAATCATAGTCAGAGCCTGACCACATCCATTAGTTTCCTCTTACTAGTATAGATTGCTCGGGCCAAGAGTCTAACTTCGAGTCCCCACTAGTTTCCAGGGCAGACTAAGCTGGAAAGGTGTCTGCACTGCATGCAATAACAGAAACAGCCCCATCAACACGATTTCCGGAAACATGTATCATGAACAATCTTGACCTCCCCTCATCAGGTGACAGTTCACCTGACATATGTCCAATGACATATTACAACTTTGAAACACAAGTCCTATGCCTCTAGCTACCTTAAAAACAAATAGTCAGAAGCACTTCCAGTTTCATGACCTTGACCTTCAATCTCAGCCATGAACTGCCTAGAGGTCATGTATATAAAGTTTCATCACATTCCGATAAAAAGACGTTGTGCATACCCACTGAGCGACCCTGACCCTGACCCTGAGTGACCCTGACCTTCAATGTCATCCCATGAAAGTCGTCTTCAGCAACCCATGCTTGCCATAAAAGGTGACTACGCTTGTCGTAAGAGGTGACTAATGGGATCGAGTGGTCGAGTGATGTCATTGTATCCCAATTGTATGCCCATGATGTCAATCAATGGATTGTCTGGTCCAGATTCAATTATTTACAGATTGCCGTCATATAGCTGGAATATTGCTGAGTGCAGCATAAACAACAAAACAACAAACAATGTCGTCCAATCCCACATGAGAACATTGTCTTTTAGCAAACTAAAGTTGTGTTACAGATAGGAAGTCTCCATATCACACTGACAATACATATTGAATGAAACTAGTAACAAGTCATTCAATAATGAACTTCAATGAAACCGTGACATTTGACACAATCAGGATATATGATAGGTACTGTACTGAGTCAGTTTCTTTGAATTCATCTAGAATTCCCTCACTCACTGTTGCATCACTGTAGACTGAATCCTAGCTTAGTTTTGACTTTTTTTATTTAATGCCTGATATCTTCTCATAGGTAATAAATGTCATATCTTTGTATTTGTTTAATTATGACCAAAAACATAAAAATAAATTCTGGAACATTCAGCCTCCTATGTTCCACTTTCAAATGCTAGAACAAACCAGTGATAGAAGAATCACATGTACTGTCATTCTACTGGAGTTCAGTGGATCAACAAATTATTCCTAAGTCGTTTCATGATGCACAACAAATCTCCATCAATCTGCACTGCAATCGTACTATGTTGAAATGCAAAGTTCAACATTAAATCCTCAATGTGACATCTGCCCTTTCTGAAACCACACAAAAACAAATACACTTTGAAGCAATTGGCATAGCTTATTTCCTCAAGTTCCAGCAATTTGCAAATATTTACTTGCATAAAAGTTTTTCCTTCCTCACCAATAACATCCCATGATAAAACAGAGCTAGCCCTTCAACATCTTCCTCCTCCATCAAATGCTGCCTTCATTCCATACTGTCAGCTTCAGAAACCAAGACTCAGCAATGGATGGCTATTTTCATTAGGAGTTAGTAATTCATTCAACACAAAACAGGATGGTTAAGTAAGCTTGACCACATGAAAACAAACTTTGAAACTTCCAACAATTGGAGGATCTGCACACGCCATGTGTTTAGTGAGTTTGGTTTTCACCACTTCTAGAAATATTCCTGCAATGTCATGTCAGGGGACACCAAGATTGGCTTCACACACTGTAACCTTCTGGGGAAACAAACCTGGATCTTCAGGCGTGACAAGCCAATGCTTTAATATTGACCACTGGGCTCCATCATCATATCCTGAAAGTGCTCTACATTGTAGTAACATGTGCTGACAACCAGGTCGGTTGATTGGTTTGTTGTTTAATGCCACATTCAGCAATATTCCATCTATATGAAGGCGGTCTGTAAATAATCGAGTCTGGACCAGACAATCCAGTGATTGATATCATAAGCATTGATCCACGCAATAGGGATCGATGACATGCATCAACCAAGTCAGCGAGCCTGACCACCCGATCCCGTTAGTCGCCTTAACGGCAAGCATGGGTTGCTGAAGACAACCAGGAAGACCACAGACATGGCAGCCCAACAGCTGTGCTTAGGCCCATTAGTAAGTGGGGGAGTTGGGTTTAGCATTGCTTTGAACAATATTCCAGTTACATAATCATAGTGTCAGCTTGATGTGGGAGGAAAGCCCGAAGTGAGAACCCCCTAAAGAGCATTGCCACATGGCTAGCATGGAAAGCCCCATTTCTTGAATGAGTGAGTAAGTTTAAAGCCACTTTGAACAGTATTTCAGGTATTTGATCCTCAGCTTACTGAAGGAGGTGAGCTAAGAGTAATGCAATCATAAGATGTTTTGCACCTTGCAAACAAGGAATTATTATAAAGGTAATCTGGCTTTTGACCTATGATCTTAGGATCCAAGCACATCTAAGCGATGCAACTCTGCACAGCAAATTGCCAACATGGAACATCAATGCATAAAATCAAATCTAGGCACCGACAAACAACATCCTCAGCGATTTTTTTTATAAAGAAATTTATATTTAAAAGATTGTGCTCCTGGAGGCATTCAGCTTATATTTTACTTCAATAAAGAGGAAATAAATTGCTGTCAAGGAGAACAGTTTTAGATGTGCAGCCACAGTTACCTTTGTTTGGGCCTGATGATGATGACGGTGCATGCAGCTTGTCAAACCCCAGCCACATTGGGAGGGTGCTTGGTAGCTGAATCATCACCTCTCTACATATAAACTGAACATATTTTGACTCATTAAGTGTACTGACACTCATTACTGGGTGTGGATTATTTCATGACAGGAAGTTGTAGATGGTCTCCCATGTTTACAGCCACCGTGATTCAGTTTGGTTGGTGCGAATATGACACCTTTATACACAAATTCTTCTTGATGATGCTCTAGGCTCCCGGAGTCATTACCGGATGAAAACAGATGTTAGTTTGGAACTTGCATGTAAATTAAACAATAAACAAAACTTGCAAAAGTCAAAGAGAGTTTGAAGTTTCCAGTTGTTTTCGTTGTACCACTGAAAATTCCCTAATCTTCTAAATGTTCTTTTTTAACCCCCAAAGAAGTCCATTTATACTGCACAATTACATTCAAGTGGAAGCTCACGGTGCAGTATTATTATTACCCCGGTCAATGGATCAGAGACCACTCAATTTTTATTATCAGCTCCCTGGGGAGTATAGAACCCAACCTGCCCACTAGTATGTTAACAGTCACATCAGCATTTCATCCTACCAGGTATCCATTCACTGCTGGGTGAACAGAGGCATATTTGGAACAAAGTCACTTCCTTAATACAAACATGTTTGACTATCAGGAGTCATTCTGCGGAACGCTTTCCAACTTCTCGTCGGGACCAACGTGGCCTGATTTGTAATTGTAGCCAGGGAAACAGCAGGTCTTTCCACCCACCTTCCAAGGTTCAACTTGCATGGTGAAGGACACTCATTTCCCGCCACCATTGAAGAAAATAACAATACCCACGCTTTAGAAGATAACATAGTTCTTCATTATCCAAGGAAATTCAATTCCATTATTACATGCCAAAGAGAAATAAATGTTAATATACAGACTAGATCATGCACAACATCAAATAAATATCGCTCGTGCTGAGCTGAGCTGCTTCAGAAGACTGATACTAACTGGCTCAAAGGACTGGCAGAACGTGTTTGTTCCGGTTTTCGGGACCCAGAAGGTGGTGGGAATAAGTTGAGTCTGTTGTTTCTATGTGATTTTCTCATACTTTTTTCTTCATAATCTTTGAAGAGAAAAGATTGAGTACCAGTTCGAATATATTTACATCTTTACTCATTCCACTGTTTTGAACATTAAGGTTACCAAACCACTAGCGGAATGTGAAGGTCATGATCCTCTGTATGAAAGTTACACACAGCAAGAAGAGAAAGCGTGTGTCAATGTCTCACCTTGATGATTCCTTGGCACTGCAAGTCTTCACAGTCAGCTGCAGACCTGTACTCCTGGAATGTGCCGCCATCACTCTTACCATGTTGCAGAATGAAAGTGAGGTTCGTGCCAACTGAGACGGACACCTCGAAGGTGATGGTGATGTTGACGAAGGCTGCGATGGCATTAAGGTTGCTGTAGGCCTCTGGGATGCATGATGGGAGATAGTCCGAGTCATTCAATGGAACAATCTGAAGGTCTTGGGGCTTAGGAAGCACTACTGTCGCCACAAATGACCGAGTCAAGGATGAGATCGCGTTACTTGCTGTGACCTCTGAAATAAAACGCACACAAATTCATTATGGTTACACCGTCTGGCAGTCTGTATATACAAGTTCCTGGTTGTAGCCCTTGGCAGTGTAAAGAGATGTAAGTGCTTACATGTGTTATGTTAAACTTAGATGAACAAACGATGAATTTAAATCAAGGATAAACTTGAAATCCAACAAAAAGTAGACGATGGTTTCACATGACGTGTGTATTTGACGTGAATTTCATTGAATATGCTCCTAATCTTATTTCTAATGATTTGCATCTGGAGCAAGATACCCAGGGTTTTACGTTACGCAAGAATCGTGTGTATTTGACGAGATTTTCATCAAAGCACCCTTTATCTTATTTCCAATAATTTGTATTTGGAGCAAGGTATCCAAGGTTTCACACAATGCAGCAGTACTTTGTTCTTGACATATTTTTATTCCAAATACCCCTGCAACATATTTTTATTAGTTAGTACTGGTTCCTACAAACACGTCCAATGGTAAAAAATTGTATGAAAAATTATTCAACATTGTAAAAATACGCAAAATGTTCATGATGTTACTTAATGTTATCAATAACTTGCCATCCATGCATGACTCTCCAAATTGTGTTCATGACACTCAAAATAATAACCAGCGATGATGACTGGACGCTGGTAGATATACAGGAGGTACACTTCCCATGTTTTGTAGTCAGGAAAACTAAGACTCTGACAAGTGAGTGAGTGAGTTGGGTATATGCTGCTTTGAACGTTATACCAGTTATACCATGACATATCAGCTTGACGTGGGAAGAAAGCCCAAAGTGATGCAGGTCTTAGACATAACCACTTTAGGGAAATCCATGTTTCGATAAACTACAAAATTAGGCCACACCCGCAAGCAGACAAATTGTTTCACTATTACCTAAAAATAGAATGGGCGAGGCTTGTATTGCATTATTGCACTAAACGGTGTCACTGATTTCAAAGTGGATTCTGTTTTTATTGCTGACATATCTATTTATTAGAAAATAAAATACGCAGATTTACAGTTTGCACACCAGCCTATGTGGTTATACCTCCATAAAGGCCAAATATATTGAAGTCAATTCTTAATTAAGTGAACATTTTATCACACTGTAGTCAGCTGTCTTACAGCTCTATCCCAGCAGCCAGTCAGGAATCTGGATGGTCCAGGCAGACCAGTGGTTGATGAGCAGTGACTATGTTGTCAGGGTACAATGACACACAATCAACCACACATTGTAACCACCCACACCTCATTAGGCAGCTCTAATGACAAGCATTGGGAACTGGCTATCTTCTCTGCCTCAGGACCACAAACTTCATCAATGAGTCAAAATTAAGTGAAATAAAAGCAGCAGCACACTTCACTATTTTGTTCTTCCTTATCTGCTGGAAAAGACAGAAAGACTAAAGTTTTGCTATGTTTATAATTCTGTCCTTCCCCAACCCTCTTCAAACATAATAACTCGGATCTCTTCAAAGGCAGGATGGAAATGTATTACTTTCAAATCTGCCACAGGGCACTCCCAAAGATGTTTAGTTGTGCACTTTGGAAATTAAGTGTGCCAACAAGAATACTCTTGATCCATCTTCTAACAAAGTGAATGCTATCTTAACCAAGAGCGACACACGTTTGCACATTCCCTCTAACTGAGGTTGACAATACCCAATTCAATTCTGATCCCTAGGTTTATTTTGTGAACTATTCTGTTCATTTGCATGTGTTCATCGTGGGTTTGCCAAGTTTACATGTGCGACATCATCACAGGGTAGATTTGTTAAAAATATGATTTCTAAGTGTGCCCCTCAGGCAACGGGAGCTTATCGTAACCATGCCATTAGGATCTTAACAGTGCCACTGGCACTCTAACACAAAGGAATTTCAAACCCTGCAAGATGACTGATATTGTAAAGGACCACACTGAGACATTAAAGGGATCACAACTATTGTTTCAACAGGTGACGCTACTGCTTGGTCGGAGACTGTGGAAGAGCTAGGGGTACTACAAGGAGGTACTAAGTCCCCTGTTTATTATCAACACAGACAAGCTGAAGGTTGTAATCCTAACCGATGGGAGCCAAGAGTCGGGATGACAGATACAAGATCAAGAGTCTGTCTTTGATAGGCGTACACAGCAGACATCAAACAGGACCAGTGAGCCGAGCAGAGGCGGAGTAGAACTCAAGATGCTTCTGCCTCCAGGCAAACACAAGGCAGGAAACACATACTCAAACATCTCTCCTTGTTGTTCAACTCGTTCATCAGGATGGGGGACATTTTTAAATATCCTGCTGAGGTACAGATGAAACATGACATGAAATTGTTGTATGGTATATGTTAGTGACATGCAGTAGTATTTTTTTGTATGAATAAGTTTCATCACGACAGTTTACGGAATTGTTTACTTTGTTTCACTGTTTCTGTCATTGTGGCACAATTAATCTACAAGTGATCTACTATGCACATATTCAAATTGTGACCCATAAAAGATTTAACGCACCTTTTAAAATGTATGTTCCTTCATTAAATGTTTATCAGTGGTTAGGATTACAACTCACTTCTGTGTATCAACCTTCTAGAAATGTTCGTTCAGCTGACAAGTTCCTCCTTAAAGTACCTCCCTTCAAGTTAAAGACCCTTGGTGCCAGATCACTACAGCAGTCTGCTGCGGTGTTATGGAACTCTCTCCACCTACACCTCAGATGCGCTCCTTCAGGAACCGCCTTAAACCCCATCTAAAGACCCATCTATTTCAGCAATAGTTACATTTATTGACTGTGTTTGTATGTGCTTAGAGGCTTGTTAGACTCATCATCAGCTCAGGGCCCATCCAACCGATCCATTCAACCAATCTACTCAACTAATCAGGTTTTGTCTAATCATTCACCTGTCTAGGCATCAGCCCTTCAACCCTTCAGCCCTTCAACCAGTTAGAAGTTAGAAATTGACATCTATCCTGTAGTCCTTTTCAAACCTCCCAACCTGTCCATCCATCCGCCCTTCAACCCATTCACCTGTCCATCCATCCGCCCTTCAACCCATTCACCTGTCCATCCATCCGCCCTTCAGCCCATTCACCTGTCCATCCATCCGCCCTTCAACCCATTCACCTGTCCATCCATCCGCACTTCAACCCATTCACCTGTCCATCCATCCGCCCTTCAGCCCATTCACCTGTCCATCCATCCGCCCTTCAACCCATCCGCCTCTCCATCCATCCGCCCTTCAACCCATCCGCCTGTCCATCCATCCGCCCTTCAACCCATTCACCTGTCCATCCATCCGCCCTTCAACCCATTCACCTGTCCATCCATCCGCACTTCAACCCATTCACCTGTCCATCCATCCTCCCTTCAACCCATTCACCTGTCCATCCATCCGCCCTTCAACCCATTCACCTGTCCATCCATCCATCCTCCCTTCAACCCATTCACCTGTCCATCCATCCGCCCTTCAACCCATTCACCTGTCCATCCATCTGCACTTCAACCCATTCACCTGTCCATCCATCCTCCCTTCAACCCATTCACCTGTCCATCCATTCACCCTTCAACCCATTCACCTGTCTATCCATCCGCCCTTCAACCCATTCACCTGTCCATCCATCCGCCCTTCAACCCATTCACCCTTCAACCCATTCCCCTGTCCATCCATCCGCCCTTCAACCCATTCACCCTTCAACCCATTCACCTGTCCATCAATTCGCACTTCAACCCATTCACCTGTCCATCCATCCGCATTTCAACCCATTCACCTGTCCATCCACCGCATTTCAACCCATTCACCTGTCCATCCATCCACATTTCAACCCATTCACCTGTCCATCCATCCGCCCTTCTGTCCATCCATCCGCCCTTCAACCCATTCACCTGTCCATCCATCCTCCCTTCAACCCATTCACCTGTCCATCAATTCGCACTTCAACCCATTCACCTGTCCATCCATCCGCATTTCAACCCATTCACCTGTCCATCCATCCGCATTTCAACCCATTCACCTGTCCATCCATCCACATTTCAACCCATTCACCTGTCCATCCATCTGCCCTTCAACCCATTCACCTGTCCATCCATCCGCCCTTCTGTCCATCCATCCGCCCTTCAACCCATTCACCTGTCCATCCATCCTCCCTTCAACCCATTCACCTGTCCATCCATTCACCCTTCAACCCATTCACCTGTCTATCCATCCGCCCTTCAACCCATTCACCTGTCCATCCATCCGCCCTTCAACCCATTCACCTGTCCATCCATCCGCCCTTCAACCCATTCACCTGTCCATCCATCTGCCCTTCAACCAACCTATCCAATCAACACATATTTCTCCAACAAACAACAAATCCCTCCTACTCTTGTCATAACCATCCACACATTTTCGCCTTTACGAATTGTGAAAGAATCCAAATAAACAAGTCGCTACAAAAGCTACACACCTACATATCCCATTCTTAGTATCCACCAACGCTTAACTTCCTTGCCTGAAGGAGCTCCACCATGTAACCACGTACACCCCAACTTCTGAGCCGGGTGTGCAAACATGGCCAACCTGGGCTACTTGACTACACCACTGATAACACCAGAATACAACAGCAGATAGTTTATTGCCGGTGAGGTTAAGATTTGTGTCAATAATAGTGGGCAGACACATTGACAACCATCATAAATGCTCCACAGCGCAAGATATTGGGTTTTCTTGATCTATGTATTCTTTATCACACATACCCTTTTCCTACTTCCACATCATATTAGCAACCCAGGGTGTTGACAAGTGAGACAATTTGGAGGTCATCTCTGCCAAGATCAGTGTCAATAGTACGGTTATCACACATTTTGTCAGGTCATTTGCAAGTGATGAGACACTGAGAACACATCCCTGGATACATTTCACATCTTGAGTGTTTGGAAAGAGTTACCTTTGTGTCAGTCGAGAGATCTTTTTCTATCTGATCTTTGTCAGCATAAAGAACCTGATAGGGTGTGAGTAGTGTAATGTCCTCTTAAACCACACAGCCTATGTTCCATAATATATATTGAGTGAGTGAGTGAGTTGGGGTTAACGCCGCTTTTAACAGTATTCCAGTAATATCGCGGCGTGTCAGCTTGATGTGGGAGGAAAGCCCGAAGTGATGCAGGTCTTAGACGTTTACCACTTCGGTGAAACCCACGAGCACGGTGCTGACAAACCTAGAAACATAATCGGCGCGAACCGGGATTCGAACCCACAATCATAGGTTTCTGGCGTGCCCAAGGGACGCAACTCTGCACAGCGAATTGCGGCGCCTTAGACGACTGGGCCACCCATGCCCCCTTATATACATTGAAGCAAGTCACTACTGAATAATGCCACAGTCAGCAATATTCCAGCTATAGTAAATAATCTCGTCTGGGCCAGAAAACACCTTTATGGATAAATAAAATGAAAAGAGTCTCAAAAATGTGCTCAAAGAAGTCTGGTCTGTTTTTTTAACATAGCTAATTTTGATCATTTCTCAGTCACATACTCATTTATCATTATGAAAAACTAAAATGCTACATGTATAACACAATATATTTCTTAATACATACAAAGTATTTATAAAGACCAGAAATACCTTAGGCACAGAGTTTTGTTGCCTACACTGTATTTTGTTTAATGAATTGTCAACAAAAACATAATTTGTTCAACAGACTGAGCTGTGAGGGCAACTCAAGGTCCTAATTCAATATTTATCTATTTCTACTTGTATGATTATCAAAATAAAGAAACACATTCACACATGATTTATAATATACAAAACTCTGACATCACCAAAACAAAGATCCAAGGTGATGTCAAGATGATATTTCTGCCACTTGTAGCACTATTCCGGTCCCATTATGGTGGTAGGTAGGGCTGGGACGAGTCCAGATTTACTACCTGGGTACCCCGTATTACCCGACCCTACCTGGGTACCCCCTATTACCCGACCCTACAGATTTACTACCTGGGTACCCCCTATTACCCGACCCTACCTGGGTATCCCCTATTACCCGACCCTACAGATTTACTACCTGGGTACCCCCTATTACCCGACCCTACCTGGGTACCCCCTATTACCCGACCCTACAGATTTACTACCTGGGTACCCCCTATTACCCGACCCTACCTGGGTACATACTGTTGGTCTCAAAGAGTTGGGTACAAATGTCTTATTGGGAATTGTTTTACAGCAGCCTTGGTAAAAACTGTTTAGATACATGTATCAAACGATCAGATCATTCATACACTGAAGTTGACTGAAGCTTTATCTTTACTCAAACATATACAAGTCAAAGGGAATGTACGCATTGTCAGAAAGAAATGCCAACATTAGCGACTTGTAGCGTGACCACTGAGCTATAGTCGGTGTTTGTCATTAAATATATCACGTGACTAACCACGGGTCCGGGTAGTACTGTGGGTACCCGGGTCCTGCTCAAGACCCTCAGGACCGAGTACCCGAGTTACCCATCCTAGCCCTACCCAAAATATATCCATGTGGGGAACTGAACCCAGGCCTTTCCTGAATGATTGGCCAACACTTTAACCACTGGGGACCTGACCAGACACAAATCAATGTTAAGCTTCCAAAGATGCATGAAGCTATTGATTCCACTTCAGGCTTACAATCAATGAAACAAAACTTCTCAAACCCTACTTACTAATTACTCAAACAGAACAAAATCGCTCATGTATATTAGAGATGAAAACAAAAAGGATCTATAATGTATGGAGCGCTAAAAACTCTTTCAGTTGTTCTTTTCACAATTAATATTATGCCATATCATACAATGCTTTTAAAGTTAACATGCTAAAACAATTACATCCACCATAACATGGTTTTCAGTTACCAGGGATATAGGACAAATTGAAACCTGAAAACTTAACAGAGAGAAAACTTAATTGAAGCGAGTGAAAGCAAGTGGCAGGGCGATATGACAGGCGATTGATTTGATAATTCACTACTTCACAAAAACGATCAACATTAACTGTCGAATGGTGTTAATCATGGCGATGAAAATTAAGTTGCGACAAAAATCACTCTGATCGTGTCCATGAATAATTGGGCCGTGTGGGAAGCCAGTCCATGGCGTTGGTTGGTTATAGACAAGTTTAACCAATCATGGCTGATATAGATGATAAATTAGGTTGTGTGATATTGACGCCGCGTCAATATCAGACAAGTGCTGTTAGAAAGATGAAAGAGATCCTTTGATGTGGGAAAAATCACTGTTTTCAAATTGCTACATATACTTTATATCAAAATTCAATACACTGAGCCTTTGTAAGAAGCATCATCAAAATGATAAAGATGCCTCAAACAGCTTGCAGGGAAACATCAGAACATATTATCCCCTGTGGTCTTAATAGAACTGAACTCTCAGTAAACCTGGAGGCCAGACTCATTTTTTCCACTTGGTTCACTGACCTGTCACTTTTTTATATTTTAAAGATTTTATTTTTTTCATAATCTGAACTGTGAAATATTCGTGTCTTGTAACTTTTATCTCAAAATCTACAGTAACTGACCATTATCACCCAAAAGATGAATTTACAGACAACAAATCCTGCATAATGTACAATGCAGTAATAAATTTAGTCTTTAATTTTAATTTTATTTTAAAGGATCTTTATTTTTATATCAGGAATTTTCTGAAAAAGAAATAATTAACCCACAGACAACAAATCCTGTTTATTGTACAATGCATTAATAAATTTAGTCTTTAATTTTTTTTTAATTTTAAAGGATCTTTATTTTTATATCAGGAATTTTCAGTTTGTGTCTTACATGGTTAAAAGTATCATTCCCCATTCTGATTAGAAATGAGTATGACGTTAGTCTATATTCTAGCAATTGGGGCATGGAAAACCATGACATGATGAATGTTTCAGAAACCTAGTAAGGTGTCTGCTACTTGGCTGAATTGTGGTGTGATATTAACCAACAATCTGATACTAGCCCGTAATAACATGTAATAACGTGATAACATATAGCAATACCCTACAAAATGTTTGAAATTTTACTAGCCCCTGGGATACCTTTAACACTGACAATACTGGTCCAGGCAAGCAGGGAAGGGCTAATTTCTATCCTATAGGGGCCTGTATATGAGAAATAATTCATTTTTGACAACAATGGCTGAAGTTCAGTGCAACTGATTATCTTCTACACAGTTTCAGCCCAATCACTGAATTTCAAAAGAAAAGCTAACTTATTAATTGAACTTTTAAATGCCATTATTTAATGCAAACTACATTGTAATGCTACACATCACGCCACGATGTCAGCTCTCCAAGTCTTCTGCTTTCTGAAGAGAGAAGGCATTAACATTTTCCACAACTGAAGAAAAGTTCTCATTAATTTTACAAAGTTAACATGTCCAAAGCACAGTTTCAGCTCTCTTGGATATGTGGTTTCTTAAAACATTTCAAAGTTTGAATTTTTACCAGGTATATGAAATCTGTATGCCATTGTGTTGCAATATCATTGTTTCAGATTTGTAGACCTTGTGTTTTGTTTGTTTGTTTAATGCTGCATTCAGCAATATTCCAGCTATATGATGACGGTCTTTAAATAATCAAGTTTGGACCATGCAGACAATCCAGTGATTGACATGAGCATCAATCCAAGCAATTTGGAGACGATGACATGCATCAAACATATCAGCAAGCCTGACCACCTGATCCTGTTAGTCATCTCTTATGACAAGCATGGGTTGCTGAAGACCCATTCTAACCCAGACCTTCAAGAATATTCTTAAAGATATATCAAGGTGGACAACTTGCCATGCCAAAAGCTCACTCATCTTAATCCTGGTGAGCTCCAACGGGTTTGAAATTTGAAAACTTCAAATACAAACTTTTAAATCTCTTTCTCAAAATCATTTAGATGTTTTCTTTAGTGAAATAAAAGTCCAGTTGACACCTCCATACGTTTAGGAGATAACTTCATATTCATTAAATACATGCTTCCTTTCCTGGTGCAGGAAACTATGTTTATAACTAACACACTGATAAGCAACTGACGGATAAAACAAACATATTTTTGGTCCCGGCCATTTGCTGTTTATATGCACATAACAAACTATGGTTAAAACAACTAAAATCAGAGGTCCCTTTGAGTTCATTATAACCATAGTTTACTGCAAAAAGAAAAATAAACTCGCAAATAGCAAACATGCCATTCCTCAACTTCTGTGCTTTGCAGCTTCATGTACCTGGGTGTCATCATACCGGTTATAAGACAAATCAAATGCAAATTGCTGCAACAAAATTTGTTTGGTTGACACTAACCTCTGAACATGTGCACCTCAAGCCTTCCTGACCACATTGTACAAGCCTAATGAGGCCGACTACACCTTCAGAGCACACAGAAACTGTACAAGAGAACAATCTGCTAGCAACAAAGGAATTTGCTACACTGTCCAGAAAGCCTGTGTTTTCTAATCAGAGATAACAAGGAAGGCCCCGCCCAGCGGGATAGAGTCAGATCACCTCTCAAACTCACTTCCTTGGATGACCAAATATCCTGGCATGTTTATTGAGATCTAAACAGCAAAAGTCATGGAAAGGTTGCCGCCAATTTCTTCGAACCAGTGAGCATCATGCAAATGTGATAACCTTGTCACCTCCCAACCATCTAGCAGTCTCATTAATGCAGGGATCAAGGCATGAACATAATGGTCAGGCTCGTTGTCATGGGGAAACTGATGCTTGTTTGTGGTCTAATGTGCTATAATATAATAAAACAGTCATTGTCGCCATTAGTCCTGTTGCAATCATTTAATCCTTTACACAGCCTGTGTGTCACGATAATAGCTGTCGTCCTGTCAACTGATGGGCTCTTGTGAAGGGACTGCTTCGTTCTTATCGTAACAAAAAATTTCCAGTTCCAGATGAATTTAATATTTTTAGATGCACAAATATATATTCAGTAATTCATAAAGACTTATAAGAAATAGTGATGTCATTCAGATTGCCTGACCGACCATAATAATCATTTATTTTTTACACACTTTTCTTTATAGTCTGATAAGATCCTTTCTGTAATTGGCACAAATTATTCTGAATGGTACAGACAACCAAGATGGCAACTTGTATTGCCATGGTGTTGGCGCTCACAAATGTCAAAAGTGATTAAATCATGAAATTTTAGAATTATGACAACAGAACATAGATTCATGCTTTCCAAAAAAAGAACAAGATAATAAAAAGCATGTCTCCCTACCCTGTCATGAAATAAAATGAAATGGAACTCTAAGTTTTATGTCATGTCAGCAATATTTCAGTAAGTTGTGTCACTTTAGATGCACAAGCACAAAACTGATAATATTTATTTTTGAACTGTCAAAGGGTTTTCTTACAATGCATTAGGGCTGGGACGGGTAACTCGGGTACCCGGGTCGGGTGGGTACTGAGTAGGACCCAGGTACCCACAGGACTAACCGGACCGTGCTTAGTCACGTGATAGATTGTTTAATGACAAAAATGATCGAGAACTCTATTGTTACACTACAAGTCACTAATGTATGCATTCCTTCTGATTTTTCATATGGTTGAATAAAGATATAACTTAATTCAACTTCAGTGTATGAATGACCAGATTGTTTAATACATGTATTTAAATACGTTTTGCCAGGGCTGTGCTAAAAATGTTCCCAATCAGACATTTTGGGACATCTCCTGAGACCTACAGTGGGTACCCGAGTAGGGTCGGGTAATAGGGCGTTGGGTACCCGGGTAGTAAATTTGGACTCGTCCCAGCCCTACAATGCATATGTATAGGACAAATATTCCAGATATTTCAGTGCCCAAATTGTCTACCTTGGTAACTCAACAATTCAGTCTTGGAGTAAGTAGTTCTCCAATCCCAGTCTGAGCATTGCCATAAATGTCATCCAGATACTGGCAGTGTGGCAGAGCTCTGATAAGATTATACCCAGACAAGAATGAAGGGATCAGTTCTGTAGCCCATGAAAACATCCTGGGTGAGCTCCACACAAAATGGACAGATAACACTACATGCCAACCAGTGTTACAAATTAACAAGGATCACAGGCTCTGATAAAAAGCTATCAGAAACCATTTTTCAAGATCCATTCATGGCAATTAAGGACTAAGAAATGCTTCACTTTTCGCTCCTAAGTTCATGAAGTAAACTTTGGATTTAAACATTTTGTTCACCAGTTTCACAACCTAATACTATCCTTCAACAGATATATATACTAGTTATATATGTGACAAAAAGCTGGACATGAAGATATTCACAAGAGTGAATCGACCATAATGATGAACACCCATCCATTCGCCTCAATAGTGAGTGTATGAGTGAGTGAGTTTGGTTTTAAGCCGCTTTTAGCAATATTCCAGCAATATCACGGCGGGGGACACCAGAAATGGGCTTCACACATTGTACCCATGTCGGGAATCGAACCCGGGTCTTTGGCGTGACGGGCGAACGCTTTAACCACTAGGCTACCTGACCGCCCCTCGCCTCAATAGCCTTGTTTAGTGACACTGTAGCTCAATCACTCTTGTAACTATTATTTAATTAAAAAATAAATTTCTTGCACTTATGCATTAACAATCAATGAAAATTACTCTTCTGAATTAAAAATAGAGCCACACGGCTCTGTAGCTAACCTTACCTACTGACTTATGTAGTTTTAATGTTATGATGCTTCAACTTACTTTGGTAAAAATATCTATGGTGAGGTTCAGATAATTTGGTGCCAAAGATTCTGGGGGAAAAGGTTAAAAAGTATTCGATCTTCTCATGGTCATTACATACACACAAAGTTTGAGCCCAGTGGTTCTTTAACAAACAAGGTATTTAAAAAACTTTCAAAATATTATCAAAAATATACAATAAAATCACATTAATCTGAACGAGATATGTTTTCATGAGAAGGAACTTGCATACCTAATTTCAGCTTTACAGTAAGTCAAGCAGTATCAGAGGATAAAGTATTTCAGACCATGGCAAAAGTGCAAAGGTCAGTGTCGGTTACTGGGAGGTCACATAGGTTCTTACTAGCCCGTCGCATGAAAAAGACCCTTCCTCGAAGTGCTGTAGGTCCCTTAAATGAAAATATGTAAAAAACATATTATATGTTTGACCGAAAACCACATACTTGCTGCATATCAACTTTGATGATGATGTCCACAAATAGGAGCGTTATGGCTGAAAATGAGATTTTGATTTGGGCACTATAGCAGCCATGTTTAAAATCGGAAAGGAACTTGGTGAGCATGTTTTAGAGACACTGCAGCTGGATCACTCCAAATTTCAGCTCCATGGGCTCTGTTGTTTCAGAGAAGATGTCGAAAATGCAAAAAGGAACCTCCTACAAGTCAGTCCTTGATATATTTCATCAAATCAGACGTCCTAAAGTGACCTGCACATGGAAAGGATGTTTTCCTGATGATCCCGATCATAAAGGGGATGTTTCTGTGCCATGAGTTAATGAGATGTTTACCACTTTGATGAAACAACAATCGCAATGCTGAAAAACCTAGAAACATCTTCAGGGTGAATCTCGGATACAAACCCACAACCATATGTTTCTTGCACGCCTAAGGGACTCAACTCTGCACATCAAACTGCCCTGCCCTAAATGACTGGGCAACCTGTGCCCCATCCTATTCAGAAGAACTACGACTAAGTTCCCCATTTGTTGCCGGCACACCACGAGTCCAGACACTGTTACACTGTTAATGACTTCCAGTGCAAACAACAGGTCATAACAGTGTCAACTATTTGTGAAAGGAACATCAAAATTTTTCGTAAGTAAACAGTGTTGCTAAGATCCAAAGGAGTCCTAATCCTGTGAGACTAAAACTATCTAATATATCCTCTTGCTATGGGTTTTTGAGCCCCTGAGAAGTATTCTCATTAAATGATCTTTAATAACAATCCCAATACACTAAATTTCAGTCTTAGCTTTGAGAACATTTATTTCTGTCAACGCTTGGATGGTCAAATGACCATGTCTTGTAGGTTTATAGCGATAATGCCTTGTTGAGCAAGACGATTCAATCAGGTGCCATCTTGTTACCGTCCCATTATTTCAAGCCCCTACATTACAGTCAAGTAAAAATAGATCCACAACATGGTCAACACCGGAAATGCTCATTTGACATTATAGACAGATTTACAAACATCAGCAGATACATAATCGGTATATATATACGATTGTTCTGATGCAAAATTATCACCTCATCAAGTTTAATTAAATGTACATTAGTGAAAAAGTAGGTTTTGAGGTATGTTTTCATTACTTATTTAATATCTTATTCTTTTCTAGTGCAGCTTAATTCGCATCATAACTTCAGCAGCAAGTGGCGAACACTTTGATATCTTCTGTGGCCTTGGAAGCGTCTACTTTGATTACATCGTTAAGTATGTGGTCATGTATGAAGGGGCTTAAAAAAAGGTGACGCTAAATAAATGAATGACGTGGGAATAGTATGTTCCTGAAAACAAAAGCTGCCTATACGAGACAAAATAACAATATACTGATAAGCAAGTGGAATGAAATTGTTGGTGTGATTTTCTTTTGTGAAACACATTGAGTGTATTGCTTTCTATTCCTCAGAGTCAGTCAATGTTGTTTAATATCATAGTCAGAAGTCTTCAGGCAAGATCAGATCCTACTCCTGCATCATATCACATCCCTGTAACCTGTATCACACACGAACACCTTTCCCACATTCCACACCCCGCCCTGCTGTACCCCCTGCACTACAGCAGCCTCCCCATGGCTTCAGGTGTATGTGACCTGCCAGTTATGTCTGCCCAGCAACCTGTACTATGCAAGAAGCCTGCTGCTGGCTACATGAAAGGCGGTATTGTCAGTCCAGCCCTCACAGTGACCAGCTTGAGGATCCGAAGGGACATTGATACCCTCATCAATCACAGGGTTTCATCAAGTTGCTGACTTTGGCGGAAATCAAACAATCAGGCTTTTTTCTTCTTCTTGTCCCTGTATAGCTACGAAACTGTAGAGGCTGTAGGGACTCAAATACGCCAAACAGTAGAGGCTGTAGGGACTCAAATGCCCCAAACTGTAGAAGCCGTAGAGGCTCAAGTACCCCAAACTATAGAGGCTGTAGAGACTCAAATACCCCAAACTGTAGAGACTGTAGAGACTGAAGGGGCTCAAATACCCCAAACAGTAGAGTAGAGGCTGTAGAGACTGTAGGGACTGTAGGGACTCAAATACCCCAAACTGTAGAGTAGAGGCTGTAGAGACTGTAGAGACTGTAGGGAATCAAATACCCCAAACTGTAGAGTAGAGGCTGTAGAGACTGTAGGGACTGTAGGGACTCAAATACCCAAAACTGTATAGTAGAGGCTGTAGAGACTGTAGAGACTGTAGGGACTCAAATACCCCAAACTGTAGAGTAGAGGCTGTAGAGACTGTAGGGACTCAAATACCCCAAACTGTAGAGAAGAGGCTGTAGAGACTTTAGGGACTCAAATACCCCAAACAGTAGAGTAGAGGCTGTAGAGACTTTAGGGACTCAAATACCCCAAACAGTAGAGTAGAGGCTGTAGAGACTGTAGGGACTCAAATACCCTAAACTGTATAGTAGAGGCTGTAGAGACTGTAGAGACTGTAGGGAATCAAATACCCCAAACTGTAGAGTAGAGGCTGTAGAGACTGTAGGGACTCAAATACCCCAAACTGTAGAGTAGAGGCTGTAGAGACTGTAGGGACTCAAATACCCCAAACTGTAGAGTAGAGGCTGTAGAGACTTTAGGGACTCAAATACCCCAAACAGTAGAGTAGAGGCTGTAGAGGCTGTAGAGACTGTAGGGACTCAAATACCCCAAACAGTAGAGTAGAGGCTGTAGAGGATGTAGAGGCTGTAGAGGCTGTAGAGACTGTATAGGGACTCAAGTAGCCCAAACAGAAGAGTAGAGGCTGTAGAGACTGTAGGGACTCAAATACCCCAAACAGTAGAGTAGAGGCTGTAGGTACTCAAATACCCCAAACAGTAGAGTAAAGGCTGTAGAGGCTGTAGGGACTCAAATAGCCCAAACAGTAGAGTAGAGGCTGTAGAGACTGTAGGGACTCAAATAGCCCAAACAGTAGAGTACAGACTGTAGAGACTGTAGGGACTCATATAGCCCAAACAGTAGAGTAGAGGCTGTAGAGGCCGTAGAGACTGTAGAGGCTGTAGGGACTCAAATACCCCAAACAGTAGAGTAGAGGCTGTAGAGACTTTAGGGACTCAAATACCCCAAACAGTAGAGTAGAGGCTGTAGAGGCTGTAGAGACTGTAGGGACTCATATAGCCCAAACAGTAGAGTAGAGGCTGTAGAGGCTGTAGAGGCCGTAGAGACTGTAGAGGCTGTAGGGACTCAAATACCCCAAACAGTAGAGTAGAGGCTGTAGAGACTGTAGGGACTCATATAGCCCAAACAGTAGAGTAGAGGCTGTAGAGACTGTAGGGACTCATATAGCCCAAACAGTAGAGTAGAGGCTGTAGAGGCTGTAGAGGCTGTAGAGACTGTAGGGACTCAAATACCCCAAACAGTAGAGTAGAGGCTGTAGAGACTGTAGGGACTCATATAGCCCAAACAGTAGAGTAGAGGCTGTAGAGACTGTAGGGACTCATATAGCCCAAACAGTAGAGTAGAGGCTGTAGAGGCTGTAGAGACTGTAGAGACTCAAATACCCCAAACAGTAGAGTAGAGGCTGTAGAGACTGTAGGGACTCAAATACCCCAAACAGTAGAGTAGAGGCTGTAGAGACTTTAGGGACTCAAATACCCCAAACAGTAGAGTAGAGGCTGTAGAGACTGTAGGGACTCATATAGCCCAAACTGTAGAGTAGAGGCTGTATAGAGACTGTAGTGACTCAAATACCCCAAACAGTAGATTTTATTAAATATTGCTCTTGTAACAGTGTTTAGCTCTGGTTGACCTCCTTTTTTAAAAGTAACCCTTTATCAACTTGAAAGTCAAATACCAAAATATTTCCAATTTTCTTTAGAGTTCTCCCAAAAGGTAAGTTATTATTCAGTCATCACTACAAAGACAGGTCTGTGGGATGGCCTGCACTGAAGAATGTGTGTTGAAAGTGACATCTCTCATCCCTAAGGTATTACATTTCATGTTTGTGTGCCTTCTATATATTATTTCTGCACCTTCAACATGAAACTGGTCGCTACAGGATGCTGCTTTCAAAAGAAAACAGGACACCCTGTACCCGATACTTTCTGAAGGGTTGAACAAATAGTCTTGTCTAAGGGGAGGAAAAGGGAAATGGGCCTACAAACAGCCTTTGTTGCCTATCAAAATATCTCCCATAACTCAGCGTGATGGATAATTTACCTTTGTAGAGAAATTGCAACCTGTGATCTCCGTTGAGAGGATGATCTTCTCAAGGAGGTGAAGATAGGTGGTGAAGTTCTCATCATCAATATTGCAGTTTAACGGCCAAGGCAACAGACAACAAATCACTTGTTCGCCATGCATGTCTAAGTTTCCCATAAGATTGCATAACAGGATTATTACTTGGGATGGAAATATAGAGTAAAATGGTTCGAAGATGGATGAGGGCAGACACAAGTTTAAAGTTTGAGAGATGTTCTGCTATTTGAAGAAATCGTTAAATGATCTTACTCTGCTAACAATACAGCCGACACAGAAAAACCTTATCATCCATGCTACTGTTGGATCAACATTAAACACACAAAACACACACTATACATCTTCATCTATGCATGTTAACGGTAAATGCTTAGTTTCCAGTATTGAGAATTGGTTTGGAACATATTTTCAGTTATTTATCAATTATTTGTCGTACTATTATAATGTGGATTATAACAATAAATTGTCTGTCTTTTCCAGAAATTGTATGTAAAAGATTTGTAGTTAAATTTTTTAGTATCATATTTCATAAAAGAAAATACCTTATTAGCTGCAAATTGAAAATACATTTGTTCATGAATAATTATTACCGATCAAGAGTTTGATTAATCTTTTGCATTATGCAAATTTGCAAATATCCTTTTGCATTTCTCCACAATCAATTATATTAATTATTGATCATTGCATCAGTGCAGGAAACTGATCAATCGTTGACTGGAGTGTACACGTCACTTGGTGATGGTCCTGTAACCAAGGTGTGATGCCTATCACAAGGCGATTCCCATCTTCTGGACAGTGTGTATCAAGGGTGTGCACCACCCACTGCTGGTTGACTGCATCTACCAATAATTATACATCTACTTATATGGGTTTGTCAACACACAATGCATTACTTGTCCAGGATTAAGACTGGGTTCATCGTGGCAAGGTTGTGAATCACTGTTTGACAAAACTGACTCATTCTTCAAAATGAGGAAGCAGTTTATTTGGACGGGAAGGTTTTGCGGCAAACCAGGAGGTATTTTCACAACTACGTCCAGTTATAGTGGAGGGCGGGGTGGGCAAAACGTGAGTGACTGTACATAACGTGCCTGAATCATCAAGAGACAACTTAAGTGCTTTGAGACATTAAAAATTCAATTCACGCCAGCCATAAGTGAACAATATACAAATTGGATGGTTTAGAACTAAAAATTTGAATACAAAAATCTTCACTGAAATACATGTGGGAACCAAACTCTAAACATAAGGTACCCGAAACTACCACACCCCAAATATAGTGTAGGTTAGTGTAAAAATATATTGTTAACAATCACTTCTTTTAGGTGTGAGTCAAGCAAGCTTACGACAGGATGTGAGATTCCTGGGACATGCATAAACTGTTAAACAACAATACATACGCACAGTGCAAAACACACTATATATTAATGTGTTGGAAAATCATGGGACATTTAAGAAAAGTAAGCCTACGACAAATGTTTTGACATAAAGACAAGGCATCTTTTAAACTGGTATACAAATTACACGGACATGAAAAAAATGAAAAAGGAAAAGAATAATCTGAAAATCACTACTTGTTTTTATTCTGCAGAATACATTTTTTTATGTTCAGAACAAAAATATGTTTTGTATAAATAGATTAAAAGGTTACATTAGGTAAAATGATGAGACAAGCTTCACTAACGGTGTACACATGAACATATTCAGATAATGTTTCATAGCAGAAAAAAATCATAAAATTCTCAAACAATTAGAAACTTTCGCCAAATTATCTGTAAACTGGTTGAAAAAAATAAATTCTGAAAAAGTTTTCATTAAAAGTCAGCAGTCCTGGCCGAGGAACTCTGTCACTGATACCACAGTTCCATATCCACCAAGTTTATGTCAGTGCAGTTTTATAAGATGATACCATGACTTACAATGATGCCATAGTGACTGGTGTGTTCCTTGTCCCCCAGTTTTGTGTATTGCTACACATTCATGCCGGCATTATTCCAACTACCCCCAGACACTGGCCTACACATTAAACAGATTGTAAGCCTTCCATTATTGTCTAACCACGGCTTTACAGCAGTAACAAAAACAGGCTTGAAATGACACTTTCCTGACAAATCTATTATGAAAACCTTGGGGTTTTAGAGGTTTTCTTAACCTTTAAGCACAGTCCTCGCGCTCTTCCTTGACTTCTATGACAGATTTCGCACATACATTTCACAAATACTAACATGACTTTTTAAATGTTCAAATCGTGACTTCCTTGATATTTTGTCTTCATGATTTTCAAATGCTTGCAGCCCATCATTCTATGTCTAAAGGTCAACTGATTCTAGGGGCTGCATCGGCAATTGCTGCTATTGTTCATATCCAAGAAATCATATGTTCCACAAATGTTTGAAACTGACGTAGAACTTCCGCCGACGATGGATCTTGATGGCACCTGCAACGTATTTCGTTTTATTGTTCCTGGCATTCCGATACCCATTCTCCACACAATCAGCAAACTTCTAATGTTTATAGACGCTGGACGTTTTTCGCATCCATGAATGATATTTGATTGGTTGAATTGTTAAGATTTGAATTCAAATGTCCTCAAAATTGAAAACACTTGTGTAGTCATGGACAATGCATTGAGCAATGTGTCAAACTGAAACACCTTAAATTTGGTTTTATGGAACCTTTTGATATGATTTATGAAATATTCATGTAGCTGTTTAATCAAACCAAATAACACATGGTGCATAGGGCCAGATTTTCTTTTTCTTGGTAAACCGATTTGTGAAAGAAACAATTGTCTCTCAGTTTCATCTATTACATGCACTATATCCTTTGTGGTCGTCTCATTCAGCGTTAACTAAACCCTGATTGTGCCATATTAAGTGAAATTGTCCACATAAACAAATTTCTCTAAATTAACAAAACATTGGTTCAGCATAATGTTGTTTGTATCTATTGCGTCCTTCCAAACAGTATATGTTCAGAATGAAGCAGTTTGTGTAATACCAGGGTCAGGGCAGGTGGTAGTGTACTGCAGCAACAGGGATTTCCCAGGGAGTTTTAACTTAGTGTTGGATGCAGATAATTTGGAGAAGAAAATATTCTTAAAAAATGATTTTTTCAAAGCCCTCATTTATGGAATTTAAGGTTGTACACAATACTCAATTAAGTAATGTAAAACTATATTTCTCTTTATTAGTATTGTTGTTAGTGAAATAGAATACACCTTTGCAAAGTTGAAACATTAAACTCAATTTTAATCACACGAAATTGTAAATTTGGAATTGTCCTTTACTTAATTTTTCTGCAGTTTTTGGACTAAATATCAGCCTCTAAGAATGCCTTGGGAAATCAAGGTTTTCTATGAGTCCCCCTTCAGATAGTACCCAGCTAAAAAAGACTATATAGTCAAATGTCTTCAACCATGATCCTATTCTGAAGGAACACCAGTCAATACTTCTGTCCAGACAATTTGTCTGCACAGCCAAAGTGCATTGAACAAGCATGTTGAAAAGTCTCTTTGTTTATGCAGGACAATATGTCCCCAGCATGCTAATCTACAACACCATACACTGATATAAAACACAAGTGGCAAGAGCCAGAACATAGAATCAAATAAGGGTCACAAGAGCCACCATGGAAATAGAAACAACCGCTAGTCGTTCTTTTCATGTTGGGCACACAGTGTGGTTCATGTTTTTGACATTACAAGAGGGGCACCAATTGTTTGCCTATAAAAGGACCGGCCTTATCCTACACCTTGTGGGATAAATACCACCTGAAAAAAATAAAGTTAATGAAACAATATGAGCCGGAGGGTGTGCCTTCCCCCTGCACTGGGCACTGCGGTGTAAATACATGCAACACAATGGATTCCTGCAAGTGGCCGCCACATGGGGACTGGGCTCACCACGAGGGGGGGCCTGACTCCTCTATCCATATCCATTACTAGTTCTGAAAATGGTGCCAGGCTACATACATCACACGAGGTATAAAAGAATACAGGGATACGAAACATTGACAGTTATCCAGCTTGAGATATGCACATCAGTCTGACTGAAGATTCAAAGAAAACTGGTGAATGTGCGTCTGACGATGATGAGTTCTGTCTGGGATATTCCAACCATTTTTCTTTTTCGGTGACAATACCAAGGTTCAAACCAGTTTTAAGATGAAGATTTCCTTTATGCAAAATTTCAACCACAAAATGACTTTAAACATTGAAAGGAGTACCTGTCCCTTGCTTGTTAGCTTATCTTAAACAAATTGATAACAATAACGCATTTTTATTACAGAAAAAAGAACTAAACAGGACACAGATTTCTTTTGAAGCATGATAGAAGTTTGAAAATTTCATGTAAGTCCTTCCCATTGGAGTTTTATGTATCTTGTTCCTGTCTTTGGCAGTTTCTGTCAGTTGCATCAGTTTGTTAACAAGACATTTATACACATCAATGCCCAAACTCTCTGAGCATGTATCAGTATGTATGGCTGCATGACAGGGCAACCAGAGGCCATTGAGTTCACATTTGGTTGATTGAAGGTCCACCAACCTTTGTTTCATCAAAAACAGAGAGAAAAAAATTATCAAAATCTACATATCTTTTTGGGGACGAAACATGTTCCACATGAGGTTTTTTTTGCATACTCAGTGTTGTTTTAAAAAACACACAAATATTATGTTCAATAGGACATAATTTTCTCTCTCTGTCTTGTGACATTGGAAAATAAAGAAATAATGGCCTAAGATTGCATTCTGTGTCTGTGAATGTGAAGTGCTGTAAGAGTGGTACTGGTGTACCCCCGTTGTGAGCCCCCGAGCGCCCCCCCCCCGCTTACCAACATGGATGGTGCCAGCTCTTGTAAAGGTGAACACACTTCGAGAGGAAACCTTGCGTCCATATCCTGTGACATTGGCACTAAACTGTTCGCCATCTACTCTCCAAACAAGCTTGTAGCTTTTAAGCCATTCTTCATCTGATTCTGAAAATATATACAATATGTGCAACTTTAAAAAACACCTCAAATTGACAGGAACAATGTAAAAGAGTAACATTTGGTGCAGGCACACTTGCTGAGTTGGTAGTGTGACCAGGCAATTAGCGGTTCCTGGAGGAAACGATGAATCTGTGCCAAGCATTTCAAGACAGGTGAAAGATCATTGACTTGAGGACACTTGTTTAAAACATAATGACAGTTTATGTGTCCTAGCCCAAAATTACCCTTTTGTTACTTTTTACGGATTTTATTATTCTGAACTAAGTGTGTGCAGGGAGTCAATCCCAAGCCATGGATATGATATGTAAATCAATGAACAAAGGCTACAGCAAGGATGAAATGCTGATAAATGACATAATACCTCCCTCTCATAGACACAGTGCAAAAGGCATATCATAAGCTGTTTTTAAGCATGATAAACCTTACAAACAATATCTCATCCGTCTTTAAGTAACTGTTTGAACATAAATAAAACACATAATAACATAATAGCTATTTTGCCTGTAGCACTTTCATCATTCACATACAGTATGAGGAATATGGACCATCATAATGTACTTATCATTATTATTATGATTATTATTACTATGGGCAAATCACACCCCAACTAGCTTGTCAGTGACTGGAGTTGGGCCTGTGTCCCCTTGGGGGCCCCATGCAATCCATCACACTAAGAGGATCACAGGCTCGTTATTTGACAATCAATTTCAGTCACATTTCAGCGTGGTCAAGTTCACAACTGGTACAGTCCTTGATAGATGTAGATGAGGCCACACAGATATCAACTCCTCCCTACCTGTAGCTCCATCCTCATCATGTCTCACACATACCGCTTTGTATTTCAACTTAGTCCACAGTTAGTCTGCATGAACGTCTTTGTAACAATTTTTTTTATCTCATACCCAACTGTTTCTCTATTAAATCTTCAAGCAGTCTCCACTTGGGTTGATTTAACGAGAAAGACGATAGTGGCAAATTGAACAAAAGTGGCTGACATTGTAGGACGTTTCCTGAATGCCTCAGTGTCTAAGTGGTTGGAATAGCATTACAAAGTAATCTACCGGGTACAGCTTTCAAGTTGTAATGTCTTTAAATATTTGTTTACATGTCGGTGTACGTTCAGAAATTCTTTTTAAATTTCATTTTCCATTTCATTGTTTTAATTACGTGTGTGCTCCAAATCCAATACAATACAATTTATATTCAGTTTGGTAGAAATACCATACAATACAATTTAAAATCAGTTTGGTAGAAATACCATACAATACACTTTATATTCAGTTTGGTAGAAATACAATACAATACAATACAATTTATATTCAGTTTGGTAGAAATACCATACAATCTTTATTTTGTGTGGTAGGAATACTTTTCAGTTTGGTAGAAACAATCATTGGGATGTTACATTAAGAACTAAAGTTTGTCATATTTCACATCCATGATGAATGTACATATTTAAATCAATCCCAATACTGCTGTACAAATGACCACAGCTCTCGTATCATCATCATGCACTATTACGCACAACATCATAAAGAATTCTAACAAATCGTATACACTGAAATCAAAATGACCGCCCAAAATAACGTAATACACTACATAATTTTCAGCTCCCCATTACGGATTCAAATTACAGTTAAAGTGTGGAGCTCTAGTACAATCATATATTTGAAATAAAAGAATATATAATAAATGCCTTTGTGAATTGTGAAAGGGCCACTGGTAAAATAGTGATGAATCTCTTATTCTGCAAATGGGAAAATTGAAAATCTTGCTTGACAAACATGTCTTTTGCGCCAAATATATGTACAAGATTGCAAAACAGAAATTATCAACTAAGGATTACTCATTAAAACCGGTAATATTTTACTATATATACCCAACACAACCTATTTTTCAATTTCACCCCTTTAGTAGCCCCAGTATAAAACATTCTTTGGTTGATCGTTTTCTGACAATGCTTCACTGCATTTTTTCAAATATGAAACACTTTTGGCTTGTGTAAGAATTCATGTATTACCATCACCCTCACTCAGGAATTACAAGAATTCTGACACTCGTTTCATAAAACCAGTAGGACACACATGCTCGTATAATAATCTCTGTTTATTTATAATTTCCCACATCTTTCCCAATATCCCTATTTTCATATTAGGTTTCCAAAGGAGGGATTCAGAAAGTTGTAAGGCCTTTTATTATTTTTTAATTGGTTTAAGATATGCGACCAAGAAAAAACACCTGAAAGTAGAAATAAAATAAAATTACTTTTGTCTCACAACAAAATTTGCCTACTGTTTTATAATTAGGTGAATTTTAGAAAAAAAATTGTGAACCAACAAATAAAATTCCTAACAAAGAATTTAGTACAAGTTTATAACAAGAGCAACATATATACACATACAGGATCTGATTGTTCTTTAGCCCTGATACATCAACAACAAGTCATCTTCTGGTTACGATGATTAAGTACAATGTGTTTCAAAACAGTAGAAAAATATTAAGCTTTTAATGAACAAATGAAAAGAGGACCTGAATTGACAACAAAAGGCCTTGGAAGTGGAAATCTTATATCACAAAGAATCAACAAAACTATCTATCAACTTTCCATCTCAGGAAAGCCTAGCAAAATAGCTGTTTAGCAGTTGCACTGACGGCAACACAGTGTGGATATGTATTTCAACATCTTACTCTTTCAATGCACCACTTCATGAAATGCTCGTACCTTTATCCAGAAAGTGAATGAACTCAGTCATTCTTGACACTACAGCTTTCATAATGCCACTTAAACATTCAGCAGTTGCAGCGTTAAGTATGAAATAGTATTCATCAACACCCTATTTGACCATATAATCTCCCATGCCTGTCTGTATGTGTTCCCCTTGTGGTGAGATTCAACCATGTACTTCTCCAACATACTCATGTCGACAATTGTCAACAGAAAACTGAAAGTCATCATCAGTTTTCAATGCGCACACCTGAGGTGAAGTCATGCAAAAGACAAAACCTGTAGATCAAGTGTTTGATTTGGCAGTCTAGAAACATATACTCCAGCTTGATAACGGTGTAAGAATCTCCATCGAAATGTCACTACATGCAATAAACCAGAAGTTGTTATCTATAAGGATGTATGTTCTTATGGTAAATAAAGACTTGATTAGATACAACATGTTGCCGTTTTAGTTCTGCAAGAAAAAGTACCCTATTTAATCTTAAAAGCATCCGTCCAAATATCACCTATGATATTCAAGTTAATGCTTGATCTTCATAAGCGCCCCTATGTCTTAGAGCCCTCATTTAGCCAATTATGGCATGTACCATATCATATCATTTTAGGTTTGAAATATTATTTCTTCCATTTTTCAAATTCAAATTCAAGTATTTTTTAAACTCAGCAGATGGTAAAAGCTTTCACAAAATGACAATTCACCGCACAAACGTAAGAACAATTGTCCTTTTAACACCTACTATCACCCTGAACAGTAATGACATACTATGCCATTTTCTTCCACATCCATGTATTAACTCATAATACACCTCAAACGGTGGTACGACTTACTACAGCAAGTTCTTCCACAGCATCTAATGGAAAACACCAATTCTTTCTACAGTCGTCAAATACTAGCCTGAGGCCCAATCTGTGAATGGAACATGTTTAACTTATAGTGTTCGCATCATTTAACAAGAATTCATCCGTAGCCTTCTTAATGAAAACATGCCGTTTTCTACCCAATCACAAAAACCTACCTTTCGCAGTCCATTAAATTCTCACCTGAATCTGTTTCATGGCTTGTCAGCAAGAGGCAATTATACCATTATTACCCGATTTGCCAAATCGGTGGAAAAAGGACTGTGAAGAATTAGGTTTGATGAACAAGCCCGGCGGAAACGAAGCAAAGGACTGCCCTGAATAGGACGTCACACTTTCGTATTAAGTAGTCATTAATCACAATCTAAATTGAGCATGTCACTGCAACAATGGCTGCTATTACGACCAAAGCACGCTTTAATTCAAAACATGTTGAGGGCGTTTGAGACCTAGCGGTGGTCTTTAGCGCATGTGATGGAATTAGCGACCTCGACCGTCTGTGAAGTGACAAGTGATCTTGACAAGATGACACTAAGACGATGGTGATTTTTGTCGCGGCTACCAAAGGGAGATAATCACTAACAATATGTGCTGATATAAAGAACACTTGCTGTCATTTCAATCAGTACCACAAACGGAAACACAATGGATGCCAGAATGCATAGGATTAACAGTCTGCAAAGTTATTTGTGACGGGCCAAACTCCACTAAATGAAATATGATACATCTGTAATGATGTTTCTCAAAAAAGAAACAATACAAATTCAATCTTCGAGAGAGATGGGGCAAATTTCTAAATGCCAATTCTTCAAAAGCAAGAAGCCAATCAAATTTCTCTAAGAACTTGCTATTTATGTCATATTGAAGACTTTGATGACTTCATACAGCAGGCAATGAGTTGCACACAGTGAACCCGAGTTATACCTGTTGTATATTATATAAGACCCACAAAAATGTTGATCAAGGTTGTGATTTGTGAAGATTTCTGCTACCTTGACACTGAAGCTGGGCCCAGTTTAAATAAAGCACTCGTAGCGCTATGTCGGTCTTACATCCCATAGCTTATGACAGTTGCAGTGTTATGATCGCTTCATGCAAACATATAGGCTCTGATCCAGGGGGATTGTCATTTGGGGCAGATATTGTACTGCAATGCACTGCAACCTTATGCAGATGCTGCTTGAACATAGAGACTTACAGACTCGTGGGCCATGGGATCATGGGCCTGGGTGTAACAGTGAGCTGTTCACTATGTCTGTGGGAACTAAAGTATGTGACTATGCTCTAAAACAGAGGCTGTTCACTATGTCCGTGGAACTAAAGTATGTGACTATGCTCTAAAACAGAGGCTGTTCACTATGTCTGTGGGAACTAAAGTATGTGACTATGCTCTAAAACAGAGGCTGTTCACTATGTCTGTGGGAACTAAAGTATGTGACTATGCTCTAAAACAGAGGCTGTTCACTATGTCCGTGGAACTAAAGTATGTGACTATGCTCTAAAACAGAGGCTGTTCACTATGTCCGTGGAACTAAAGTATGTGACTATGCTCTAAAACAGAGGCTGTTCACTATGTCCGTGGAACTAAAGTATGTGACTATGCTCTTAAACAGAGGGCTCGTGGCAGTACTTTATGGAACAAATACAACATGTACAAGAGCAATGTGATCCAGTTTTGTCTTGCATTTTGCCTTCTGGATAACGTACCGTCACTCGTCCTCTATGTATCATTTAGGGAGACATGCATGGCCCTTACAGAGTGCTCCCCTTGTGCTCAAAGACAAGAAAGTGTTAGAATCTGTGAATAACTTCCATTAGGAACTTTTTAAAGCACAGAGATCATTTTATGAAACAGGGAAAAGGAACGCCTTCTAAAAGTAATGCAGTGAAAAGACTCAAATCCAGATACACAGTATTCGTAGAGTTGAATTCTAACATCATCTTACGATATTCACAGTGCAAAGACTATCATTACTTCTAAATATAACACAAACTTAGTTGGAGCTTCTCTACTCTGACACACAATTACGAAGTCGTAGTGCTAAGGTGATAATCATAAAAATACTCTGACATTGACTTACGATAAGCGTAGCAATATCATAAGGAATACTTACATACTTACACTTACATTGACTTATGGCAGTTGAAGCGCCGAGATAAATATCACACCTATATACTCTTACACAGAATTACGATCGTTGTAGTGCCAAGACAATCATCACACCCATATTCATTGACTTACGATAATCTTAGTGCTAAGACACATCAAGCCCATAATCTGACCTCAACTTGTGATAGTTGCAGTGCTGTCTCATGCTATATCTTTAGTGTGGCATGTGCTATTATGCAGAGTGTTTTGCTGATGGGGTCGGTGTCTGGAAACCAGGAATAGTTTGTTTTGGCCATACCTTGTGTGAAGTTGATATATCTGGCATATTCCAGTATGGCGTCGAGCGACACGGCTGAGTTGACCACGATTGTTTGGGCTTCTATCTGGGCGTTGAGTGTGACCAGGTAGGGTCCAGCAGCATGGTACAGACTCCATTCCTGTGCCTGCCCCCCACACCACAGCGGCAGCTTTTCCGCAACACCAGAACATCTGAAAGTATAATATTCTCATTGTACACCTGTACATACAAGACACTTCTCACTGTACACCTGCGCATACAAGACACTTCTCACTGTACACCTGTACATACAAGACATTTCTCACTGTACACCTGCACATACAAAAAAATTCTCACTGTACACTTGTACATACAAGACATTTCTAAGTGACCATCATCAAGAAATCAAGGGTCCTGGAGCAGGCTCACCAGGGGCTGATGACATGAGCACCAGTGAGCAAACAAGTATGACACTACCACCTCACTGATGAGAATCCCCCAGTAAAAGATTGATTGGAAGGTCCAAACCACCGGGTGAGTGAACACAAGTTTACAAAATCGAACCCAAATTAGTTTGCCCAATCGCTCAACCCTGAGACAGTTCCGTTTCCCTCAGAAGATTTATTCACAACTTACTACTCCGTAAAAAGTCAGAGGCCAGCGTCTTTTGTTTTTTAAAAAGTGCTGAAGTAAGCATTTGTGTACATTTTCGTCAGGTGTAATCTATTTTTACAGAAGTGAACATCGAAAAACAGCCAAATGACAAGTGTCCTAATTCTTGTATTTCCTGATTGAGATAACACAATAATCTCTTTATTGTCCACACTGTATCTGTAGTGAAGACGTTATGTCCATGTTCTGAAGGCAACAGGGTCAACATGACATAACCAACGATACACTGTGTCAGCATTATTATTATTAAACTGATGTCAACAATGCTGTCTGTATTACATCAATATTATGTGTCATGAATGTGTCGAGTGTATGAAATCCCTCCACAATTGCTACGAATGGAATAATCCCAATCCCAGTTTGTTCACATGATGTTTCTAGGTTTGTCAGCACCAAAACCCTGTACTGTTCAAAGCGGTGTTAAACCCAAATCACTCACTCAATTATGTTGTGGTGAATCTGAAGAAACATGTGATGACTATCTCAACATTATTGGGCATTATTGATTTTTCAAAGACAAGTGAAAGTTAAATCAAATCAAACCCTAGTGCAGAAGCATTTACAGAATCAAGGACAGTTGGCGTCAGTTGGATTACAAGAAGCCTTCTTCAAAACTAGCCCACTTGTACAATGACTCCAGTAACAGACACCATGTTAACATACACCAACAGGAGATTACTTATGATCAAACGCGTATCTAAGATTGCAAACCTCGAAACCTGTAAGTGCCTTATCAGAAACTTGGCTTGTGGAGCCCTTCTCGTTCACCCACAATCTTGTCCAAACAGTTCCTCGGTATAAGCCTAGATCAACCTACGCTAATAAATTACACTGAACATGAACAGGTACTTGAATAATCAACACTTGGACAACCTAGTGAAACAGAATTGTAAATCTTAAAATATGACCACAACTCCGACAGGACACGTCATAATCTGATAAATTGACCAAATAGATTACTCATGTTGTCACATCTTGAATCATTAAGTTGAATTTTGACAAATTTCAAAATTAGTAACAGAAACTAAGCAAAGTCAAAGTCAAACAAGGAACAGTTTGGATATTCTGAGACTTTCATTCAAAAGGGCCAGCAGCCGTATTGCATACAATTCCAGTGCTAGTAAAAACACGATAGACATTTCTAAACATTTTCCAGTGTCTTTCAAATAATCTCGGATAACATCCCCAGTGAGACACATCCTGTTGAAATGTCACCGCTAGATGTCTCGGTTCCGGAAACTCCACCCAATGCAACTAGTTCTTACACATTCCTTACTATACATAACCTTATGGGGAAAATATAACAGATAAGGTTGGAACTTTTGAAATGAATCACCTCTTTCTTATCTTTAATTGGTGCAAGTCCTCATCAAGGGTTCCTTTGATGTCCAGGGAATTAGCTCTTCATCACTAAGCTATGTCACAACGTATTGTACGGGCACAGAATTAACAAGATTATATTTACTCTAAAACATTACGTGGACCAGCTATCATAACATCCCTGACACATAAATACATTTGAAATGGTTTCAAAAAAGAAGGTATGGTTTCCATGGGAATGCAATACATTTGTTTTGATGGTTATTAGAGGCCAACTTTAAAAAATGACAGAATTTGACAAACAGGGACTTCTATTAATAGTCATGCCTTTCCAAATGATAGATCAATTCTATGTCATACTTTTTATCCAGGATATATTAATTATTTTACCTACATCCAACATTTCACCATGATATATATAAGACGTTTGATATTAAAAAATGTAAACCAAGCAAGCAAAATGAAAAGAATATTTTACTTACCACAAACATTCGCTGTATAGGACATTTTACTTACTTCAAACATCACCCCTGTAATAATCTGTCATCATCCCAGTACATGGCACATGATCTGTCTGTGTGTCCCAGTACACTGCACATGATCTGTCTGTGTGTCCCAGTACACAGCACATCATCTGCTTGTGTGTCCCCGTACACGGCACAAAGTCTGTCTGTGTAATCGTCCCAGCACATGGCACATGATCTGCTTGTGTGTCCCAGTACATGGCACATGATCTGTCTGTGTGTCCCAATACATGGCACATGATCTGTCTGTGTGTCCCAATACATGGCACATGATCTGTCTGTGTAATCGTCCCAGCACATGGCACATGATCTGTCTGTGTAATCGTCCCAGCACATGGCACATGATCTGTCTGTGTGTCCCAATACAGTGGCACATGATCTGTCTGTGTGTCCCAATACATGGCACATGATCTGCTTGTGTGTCCCAGTACTCGGCACATGATCTGTCTGTGTGTCCCAATACATGACACATTGTCTGTCTGTGTGTCCGAGTACATGGCACATGATCTGCTTGTGTGCCTCAGCACATGGCACATGATCTGTCTGTGTGTCCCAATACATGGCACATGATCTGGTTGTGTGTCCCAATACATGGCACATGATCTGCTTGTGTGTCCCAGTACTCGGCACATGATCTGTCTGTGTGTCCCAATACATGACACATTGTCTGACTGTGTGTCCGAGTACATGGCACATGATCTGCTTGTGTGTCCCAATACATGACACATTGTCTGTCTGTGTGTCCGAGTACATGACACATTGTCTGTCTGTGTGTCCCAATACATGGCACATTGTCTGTGTGTCCCAATACATGGCACATGATCTGGTTGTGTGTCCCAATACATGGCACATTGTCTGTGTGTCCCATACATGGCACATTGTCTGTGTGTCCCAATACATGGCACATGATCTGGTTGTGTGTCCCAATACATGGCACATTGTCTGTCTGTGTGTCCCAATACATGGCACATTGTCTGTGTGTCCCAATACATGACACATTGTCTGTCTGTGTGTCCGAGTACATGACACATGATCTGTCTGTGTCATCATCCCAGTACATGGCACATGATCTGTCTGTGTGTCCCAGTACATGGCACATGATCTGTCTGTGTGTCCCAGTACATGGCACATGATCTGTCTGTGTGTCCCAGTACACTGCACATGATCTGTCTGTGTGTCCCAGTACATGGCACATGATCTGTCTGTGTGTCCCAGTACATGGCACATGATCTGTCTGTGTGTCCCAGTTTAAGGCACATGATCTGTCTGTGTGTCCCAGTACATGGCACATGATCTGTCTGTGTGTCCCAGTACATGGCACATGATCTGTCTGTGTGTCCGAGTTTAAGGCACATGATCTGTCTGTGTGTCCCAGTACACAGGCATTTGAGGAAGAAAGCAGTTATTTCGGATAGCGGTCTCACATCTTTACCACTTCGGGAAATCCCAAGATCAAGGGTATGGTACATAATCAGGGAAAATAATCAGGACAAAACTGCCACAAAAGGACCATTCCAAGCCTAAGAGATGCAACTCTGCACAGCGAATAGAGATGCAATATACAACTGCATCAACCGTACCAACAATTTGGAAAGAATAGCACTTCATGTTGTACACTGAAAACATTAAGACGGTTTGGAGAAATGTGTTGTCAGTTGTCTTAAGGCCCTACAACCAATATTCCAACTATATCACAGCAGCATGTAAATAATTGAGTCTGGGTAAGACAAACCAGTGACTCATACCATCATCAACGTCAAACACCATCGGGGTAAAATGGTATGCAACCAAGTCACCTGACCACCCAGTCCACTGGAGATGCTTCTAAGAGATAGCATGTTGGGGACCTACACTAACCTGCTTCTGGAAACTGCAGAGATGTTGGGAAATGGTCAAATGGTCAACTCATGCTGGACTGAATCTGTTATAAACACATCTTTGTAACTTGAGTCAGCACATGGTATGCCAATCTGAGGCCCGTTGCACAAGGCCATCTTAGCGCTACGGTGATCATAACTCCCATACTATAACATAGACTTAAAATAATTGTAGTGCTGAGATGATTGTAACTCCAATTTCTATAACATAGACTTACAACAGTTGTAGTGCTGAGATGATCGTAACTCCAATTTCTATAACATAGACTTACAACAGTCGTAGTGCTGAGATGATCATAACTACCATACTATAACATAGACTTACAACAGTCGTAGTGCTGAGATGAGCGTAACTACCATACTATAACATAGACTTACAACAGTCGTAGTGCTGAGATGATCATAACTACCATACTATAACATAGACTTACAACAGTCGTAGTACTGAGATGATCATAACTACCATACTATAACATAGACTTACAACAGTCGTAGTGCTGAGTTGACCGTAACTACCACACTATAACATAGACTTACAACAGTCGTAGTGCTGAGATGACCGTAACTACCATACTATAACAAAGACTTACAACAGTCGTAGTGCTGAGATGACCGTAACTACCATACTATAACATAGACTTACAACAGTCGTAGTGCTGAGATGATCATAACTACCATACTATAACATAGACTTACAACAGTCGTAGTCCTGAGATCACTTTGTGCAAGTGGACCCTGGTCATATATGGTGATAGACCTAGTGACAGAAGTATGGACATAGATGTTATTGAAATATGTAAGCTTTCTGTCAAACAGAACAGGACGAGAGAAGCAAGTTGACGAAGTGACAAGTGACACAGCAGGTCACAGCAACTCATCTGTGAAGCATACACGGACCAACAGCTGCACATCAACTACAGCATCGTCACACGTCCACACTGACAGCTTTCATTGTTGTGTGACAGGTCACACAGTCAAAAACCAAAACAACTCTGTGAAGAGTTCATGCACAGGGAAGCAAGAATATGTCTTTGATGATGTCACCACAGTATCAAAGCTTTATGTTCTCACCGGCAGTTCAATTTATTTGGATCAAATTAAAATTGTTCAAAGCATACAATGAGATTATGATAAAAGATACTTAGATTGTTGGAGTGAGTGAGTTTGGTTTTAATGCAGCTTCAAATAACATAAATAATAAAAAATAACAATGTGTACTGATAGTGTGGCAGACTCCATACTCAAGGTGCATGCTCACAGCAAAACATAATTATTCCAGTTATATCACGGCATGTGAGCGACACCAATACATTGCTTCAGCAATCTGGTAATAAAGAAGTTGATCGTCCATTCTACCTGGTAATTACTTACATATCTTACTTCCAAAAACCACACTAAGATCACAATAATATAACCAAAATCTGTCATTAGCAGAATAGACTCGTGATTTTCATACAAGACTATAGGGTTCAAGAAAGAGTTTAAGAAAGGGTTCAAGAAAGGTGGCAATCTTGATATACTGATCATATCATGTAAGGTCCATTCCCATTACTTATATATACAATTGGGGGTTCTTTAACTTCTTTTGAGTGGTATATATACACCCAGTTGTGAAACCCCAGAATGTGGGATGTATCCCTGACCACCCCTGCATCTATAATGGGACAGCCTATTATTTCTTCCATTGTAGCCAGTTTTCATTTAACATAATTCCTAAAAAAATAAACTTAACAGGAAAAATCACTTCAGCGATGATTAATCATATCTTGTTCAGCTTCATTTTTTTGTTTACGTTGCTACGTCTCACCTTGATACCTTTACAAATAGGGGGGGGGGGGGGGGGGGGGGGGGGAAGAGAGAGAAAGAGAGAGAGAGGAGAATATTTACTACATTCACAGGAATTCCTGGACCAATCTGTTAGAACTCAGCAATTGGTTTCTATCTGTCAATAATACACTATTGATGCTATCAAGTTGGTGTTCACTGTATCACAAAAAGATATCACTATTATGTTGAATTTGTTATCTTCGACAGAGTAACAGAGACAAGCTCCACTAATAACTGGAACAGTCCATCTCCATGTACATCACAGGCATCGGATGAGGCAGGTAGTCAACCCTAGTGTAAGGGGGGTGTGAGGAGGACTAAACAACAAAGGGAGGATACATGCTCATGTAACACAAACAAGTCCTATGTTGTCTCTCCATCATGAGCACTACATGTATTCATACAGACCTACCGTTGTGAGCAGAAGGATTTGTTGACTGCTGACAGGCTGTTCGTGTTGTTAAGGCAAGCGCAGTTATCTCCCCTTTGTATTCCAGCAAATAGGTACCTGAAAGGATATGAAATGAAAAGGTTAAAATATAATATATTCTTTTATCACATTCTCACTGTCCACATAAAAAGATCACATAGAAGATTCTATCCGTACACAGACAGACAGACAGACCACACTGAATACCCATTATGATCAGGATTGATTTAAACACGCACGCACGCACACCACACACACATCAGGAATACATCACCAAATGCACTACAATGTCCACAACATACAATCACCCTCAATGTTCTTCTTGTCCAAGTGATCGCCTCCATGGTCTAGTGGTAGAGCGTCCACCCGTAGAGCGGAAGGTCCGGGGTTCGATCCCCGGCCGCGTCATACCAAAAGACGTTAAAAGATCGTACTTGTTGTGAACCTGTCTGGCGCTAGACATTAAGGGGCTTAAAAAGGTCGGCTCGGAGTCAGTATACTGTGTCTGAGTGGGGTATTCATGTTAAACTGCGGCATATTATCTCAGTGAGCTAGCACTATAAATCGGCATCAGTCCGGACTAGTACAAGCAGCCACACGTCGCTATATAAGTGCAATAATCTTATTATAAATCTTATCAATAACCCCATTTCACCTCACCTCACCTCTTGTCCAAGATGATATCATGAATTCATGGAAAGAGCAATTTAAACATGTACACTGTCTTCAGACTATCCAATCCAATCTGGCAAATATATATTTCATTTTCAGGTTCTGAAAATCTCATTTCTAGATCAAAGCTTCAATGAAATGTCCATCCATCATCTTGCAGATTAGCTAAGGCAGACATCTTCATGTCAACATGGACAGTTATTTAATCCAGCTCTTTCCACTAAGCAGCAAAAGTCTAAGAGCATTACTTGTATAAATGAGGGAATTCTTTTGTCAGTTCAATATCTGATAATCTGTGGCAGCTAGGTGTCAACAGGGGCCTTCTGAGCCAAGCCTGTAAACCCCTTGACTCAGCCTGCATGCCCCACACCTGGCAACAAGTCCGGTACAAACCATTCCTGACAATGCAGAGGTATGGTAAGGCCAATACAGAAATATGAGGCTTTCCCAACCCCACACCTGGCAACAAGTCCGGTACAAACCATTCTTGACAATGCAGAGGTATGGTAAGGCCAATACAGAAATATGAGGCTTTCCCAACCCCACACCTGGCAACAAGTCCGGTACAAACCATTCTTGACAATGCAGAGGTATGGTAAGGCCAATACAGAAATATGAGGCTTTCCCAACCAACCCTAATCTGGATCCCCTGACCATAAACCCTCTTTTCTCCTCATTCTTGAGTTGCAACATAGTTTTGTCACTTCCCAGTATTGTCCATATATTATACAACTCGTGTAAATTTGTTGTGCTTCATTACTAATAAACCATTCCTTATCTTTCTTTGAAAGCAGGCTTTTATTGAATACCTTTTTTTACAGTAAAATACTATTTCTCAAAGAAAAGTCAGAAAAGGCACACACACCAAAAGATCTAGTTGCCCCATTTAATATTATATTGTATGTGTGTGATCTGTAGAAATTACAGAACTGTGATACTTGGAGTGAACCAGCAATGTGTGTTGTAAACCTTCTTGACAGGAACTCATGTATCAATATTCCCAATCAAGATGTTTCCATTGACAATGATTCAGATGCATGTCATCAATCAACAAGTTCACTTGCTTACTAGTACTGCACCTCCTGTTGTATATTGTCAAATGTCTGTTGACATTGCCACGTATAATATCTCAAAATCCTTATTCATTGTAGGAAAAGGCCTGATCAGTTTCTTTGTTAGTGTTTTTGTTCCATCATGCTTAAAAGTTAAATGTTACAATTATATTTCACAGGAGGACAACATACTAAGCACTGCATATGTATTGAATAGAGAGACTGTTTCCCTACAGCATGTACAATCAGGCTACAGATATGCGTCCTCATGGCAAGCAGACAACCATTGCTTGTTTCACAAATGTTATATTTGGGATAAAACTTTCTTCATAAAATACAAATTCTAGTACTTTTTTGGGTTGAGTCCCATTCGGGATTCGAAACCACACTCTCAGAGTAACGGCAATAAATCACCAGCACACAAAGTCAGTGATCTAACCCACTCAGCCAGTGAGGCTTCCACAAAAAATGAAAGTCTGACAACTGGCAGTCACACACTTTGTGTCTCCCTCTGACAAATGTAAATTGGCCTGCCTCCCATGACCGAAAACTATGAACACACAATGCTATGTAGAAAGTGGTCAAACGTAACAAATGTTATATTTGGGACAACGCTTTCTTACTAAAGTACAAATTCTAGTACTTTTGGGGGTTGAGCCCCAGCAACTAAGTCCCTTGTTAAAAGAATCTTTACCATACAAACATAAAGCTTACACTATTCCTAACCATTAATATGATAAACCTGTTCAGGAGTATATCCGTCCTGTAGGCCATCTTCAAGACACCACAGTCATGTAAAAGTCAGCTCAAACTACACCTATGTTCTACTCCATCAAAACATAGACACACCTTCAAACTTTAAGCGAAAGTGTTTATAAAAAACATAAAATGAAATCTATTCAGTTGAATGTCTCTCCGTCCCGTCCCAGTGGGATTAGAGACGTCAAGTCGGTCATACATCAAGGAGCTCTATGTTTGTGTACAGGGGGGGTACTTGGTACAGCCGTCCAACTACACAGGCCAGTATATCAGCTGTCACCACCCTGATCACGTGAAGGCTCAGGATGCAAGGACCTAGAGAGACATCTACTCTCACTCATTCACACGCTGTTAACTCAACCTCAACCTCAACCTAAACCTATATCTTTGTGTTCAGTTTTCAACCTCAGTTGGTTCACACGAGACAAACTCAGAGACTCCAACATGCAACTTGTGTTGTCACCAGCAGACGTTATGATGATAAAGACAATTTCTTGAAAATTAATTTCTGGTTTTATTGACCACAATATTCTGTCTTGTGGTTGTCCAAAGGTGACAGTCATCATTGGTTTGTTGCTGTTTACACAGCAGTCAAAAATATTCCTGCCACATCAGGCCCCTCTGTAAATAATCAAATCTGGGCCAAACAAACCTGTCCCAGAAATAGCCAGCAACACCCCCCACATTAGTGTATGATGCCACACAACCAGACAAGGCACAGTCAGCCCACCTGATCCATGAAGTCGCGTCGTTTGACCACCACACACTGTGGAACAATTACTAGCAGGGTCCTCAAGGGCCCTCCTCGATTATCCAGGGAACACACTTCATGAGACATACCCCTGACCCATGAGCTACCACTACTATAGCTTTGTTATAGTCTGATTCAATGACATAACACTAAAAGCTACCCATCCACTCTTGCTGACATCAAGGGATGTGCGATATCTCCACAACAGTACAACTGTGGTGACTGCATCTCTGTGCTGCTCCGTATACACCATTTCGTTTTGACTGCCCAATAGTGTTTCCAAAATAGATTCCTAATTTCATGCAGCCTGACAGAAAAGTTACCAGCCACAGACAGGCCAGCAGGCAGTTATCTCGACACTGACCACAGCTACAAGACAGCAATGAACCTGAAACTCACCTTCTCTCTTGAAAACAAGCAGAGGGAAGGCTGTTGATCATGTGCCCATTCCACAAAGCAATCGTAGTACGAAGGCAATCTTAACCCCATACTTTAACATAGGCTTCCGATAGTTGTAGTGCTTAGACGATCTTAACCCCCATACTTTAACATAGGCTTCCGATAGTCGTAGTCCTAAGGCGATCTTAACCCCCATACTTTAACATAGGCTTACGATAGTCGTAGTGCTAAGACGATCTTCACCCCCATACTTTAACATAGGCTTCCGATAGTCGTAGTGCTAAGATGATCTTAACCCCCTTACTTTAACATAGCCTTCCGATAGTCGTAGTGCTAAGATGATCTTCAACCCCATACTTTAACATAGGCTTCCGATAGTTGTAGTGCTAAGACGATCTTAACCCCCATACTTTAACATAGGCTTCCGATAGTCGTAGTGCTTAGACGATCTTAACCCCCATACTTTATCATCGGTTTACGATAGTCGTAGTCCTTAGGCGATCTTAACCTCCATACTTTAACATAGGCTTACGATAGTCGTAGTGCTAAGGCGATCTTAACCCCCATACTTTAACATAGGCTTCCGATAGTCGTAGTGCTTAGACGATCTTAACCCCCATACTTTAACATAGGCTTACGATAGTCGTGGTGCTAAGGCGATCTTAACCCCCATACTTTAACATAGGCTTACGACAGTCGTAGCGCTAAAATCACCCTGTGAAACGGGCAAATGATCAACAGTCTTCCCTCTGCTTGTTTTCATGGACAGGATAACAGGATATACAGGACATAAATTATATTAATAGCTTTGGTTGCACATGCCGGAAGCCATATATTGCAATTAGTGACTGTCATGACACAACCCAAGAAGGTGTCAGACATTAACCTAATTTGACTGTTCAAATTTCTTGTCTTCAAATCAAAGTGTACAACTCATTTCATCACAGTCTTCAAAAGTAGTCTCTGCACTGTGCCCTCGGCCAAATTGTCTCGTGACTTGGGTATTATGCGCACCCCACCACATCCTGGATCCGCCTCTGCTCTGCGTTATACAATCTGAATGTGGTGGGACCCGGTGTCACATACTTTACAGTAACTGCATGTCACAACTCTACTGCTGCCAGAGGTATTATGAAATGTAGCAGAATAATCGAGTGAACCTGAATAATATTGTAGGCTTGTGCGTACAAGTCCACCATTTTGAAAATAGTTCTACGCCACATAGTTCAGACGATTCATTTTAATTGGTTGCAGACTCACAGTCCAACATCTTATTTGTGGTCCACTTTCACAACCAATTCTCCACAGGAGGCAGGACTGAAGAAGGGCCCTCCATATACATGAAGTTTTACCTATGTATGCCACCATGCAAGGCTCAGCTGGAAACTCATGAACAGGAGTGAGTGAGTGGGTGGGTGGGCGAGCGAGTGAGAGTGCAGCCACATTATAATGGGGGAACATCAGAACAGGTCCCACACATTGAACTCACGCAGGCGGGGGAACCAGGGTCGTTAGCATGATGAGCCAATGCTTTACTCACCTGTCTATCCCTCAACCCCATTCTCCTGGATATTGTACTTTCTACTCGTTATTGATCAGAAACAGTTCATCTCTGGACTGCAGACTAGGTTTGAAGGGGCATCTCTATGCACAAGATAGACCTTAATGGTTCAAAAGTGGTGTGCCAAGTGGCAAATATCATACATCGGGACAAAAATCAGCAACAATTTACTGCAGGGACACAAATCAGCAACAATTTACCGCAGGGACACAAATCAGCAACATTTTACTGTAGGGACAAAAAAAATCAGCAACAATTTACTGCAGGGACACAAATCAGCAACAGTTTATAGCAGGGACACAAATCAGCAACAGTTTATAGCAGGGACACAAATCAGCAACAATTTACCGCAGGGACACAAATCAGCAACATTTTACTGTAGGGACAAAAAAAATCAGCAACAATTTTCTGCAGGGTCAGAAATCAGCAACAGTTTTTTGCAGGACACAAATCAGCAACAGTTCATGGCAGGACACAATCAGCAACAATTTACTGCAGGGACACAAATCAGCAACAGTCTACTGCAGGGACACAAATCAGCAACAATTTACTTCTGGGACACAAATCAGCAACAGTCTACTGTTGGGACAAGGGACACATATCAGCAACAATTTGCTGCATGACTAATCAGCAACAATTCACAATTCCACTCAGAGACTAAACACACTTACAAAAAAAATGTGAATTCAATATCAAAAGAATATTGTCCAACAAATCTGCGCTTTCCAATAGGTTTTAATTTATGGCAAGGTATACTCACATGTACCATATGGCCTTTCAAACAACCCAAGCCAAGAAAGACCTATCATTCTCTCTATAAGCCGGAAATAAGTCCATAAGAAATTACTTACGCTGTGACATTGTGAGAGGAAAGCAAAAGGCTAGTACTTCAAGTCCCACAGCCACTGATACGAATGAGTCAAGACAAATGACTACAGCGAGGTCACTGTCTATTGTGCTGACTCTCCCCACCTCCCTAATCTACAACCTATTATATACGCTCAGCTAAACAAATGGTAAAGACCAACAATACATGTCTTTCCCTATAAAAAATCATAAGACCATGAGAATGAATAACGGCAAATTGTGTTTGTCCATTCATGTATCGGAGCAGGGTGCTTGTGAAGCAGATCAGTTATATAGGCTGGGGATCAGGAGTACTCCAGTCAGGAGACATAGGGGAGAAAGTACAATCAGGACATTTGTTTGCAGTTACCTTACATACATGTCCATTCAATCAGAGTACCACAAAACCTTCAAATTTGTAATTCAATCTGAATAGCTTTTATGTGTAAATAGAAGATAATACTAAAAACTTACTACTTCTAAATGAGGGACTTTAATCCATGATCTGGTGCACAGTTCATGGTATGAGTTCAGGGTTTTATTGCACACAACACACTGTGTCCTTCATGTAAATTAACTGCAGAGTCCTAGAGAATGCAAACAGGTATGGCTGGCTGAATCATTAAACTTAACAACACTATAGCGTGTTTGTTACATGTATCCACATTTCTTCACAAAAGGTGTGAAATTATATTCCATGATATTTCCATGACTTAACTTGAATTCTATTTTCAATTATTCATATGAATTAGCCTTATAACTTTTATAGAGTAATGTTCCACATTCGGGCAAAGTGAGTTTATTACTTTACTTTTAAAAAGTATTTCATCACAACTCTTATTATTCTTATTTATATTCTGTTTTTTTAAAAACTGTCCAAAAGAAGCATTTTTCTTTCATGTTTGTATGTATTCTACAGTAAAAAGGTTTAAATACTTCTGTGTATTTTATGTACTATTCACAAGGACAAGTAATTGCTAAACTAGCCCTACAAAAGATATTCACTAGCCTCACATACAAATTACATAAGCGTTCCAAAATAGTGTAGGTGTTCTGTTCTTGATACCATATTTTCTTGAGTATAGTGGGCACTTTTCTTCCAAAAAACACAGCTGTGTAGAAGGGGGTGCGCATTATACACGCCATAATGAATTTTGATGGTTTTTTCCCCAAACGGAAAGACATTACTGTGCACGTAACACTGGAAATACCATGTCAACAAATCCATACTGAAGTACGCAAATTAATCATGTAATAACACAGTCTGGCTATAGATAGTGTTCTTATTATGGACTTATCTGGACTTATGTTTGTAACTTATTTCATCAATTTTATTCAAAATTCCTTTTAATATTGTTTTAATCAATTTCAACGAAATCGTGTGTGAAGCGATCGGAAGATCGCAAAACTCACCGTTATTAACAGCAACCACCGTCACATTACCACTATTGATGCCTTGAAACGAACTTTAGTTGACAGAAAATGGATACATATATCATAAATGACATACTTTGACTCGTTTAAAATCATATTTGTTATACTTTGACTATTCTATGTCAACACGTAGTTCTCGCGATCACGTGCGCGGAAGCCTCGACAGTGACTGGTCAAACTAGTTCCATATGGAAAATGATAACCGGTAATAGCAATCAGCTGCTATACTTAGGGTTATTATTATTTTAAATATATTTAGTAAAAGCTGCAACTAAATTAACAAGATATTGGAATATATTATTCCTGATAAAAAAATAGTTTCAGATACAATTTTTGCCAATCCTTGCATTAAAATCCTGTTTAGTTATATCATTGGGTGTGTCTTGACCGAATCACTGGTAGATTCCAAGAAAACGTGTGTACAGCTGATTGCTGTTTCAGGCTTAGTTTACGAGAAAATACACAAGGTAATCTTAATCCCTGGATGTAAAACAATGCCTAGCAGAATAAAAAATACAATTTAAACGGTAAATAAACATGTCTGGTGATTTTTTTATCTTAAATTTCAAATTTGTACTGACCAAGTTTCTCATCAACCGTTCTTTACTGGAATTTGCTGAAGGGGAATTTTTTTTCTGCGTATAATATTAAAAAAAAATAATCCCAAAATACTGAATCGGCTAGAAGGGGTGTACTATAGTCAAGAAATATGGTAAGTAGTGAGTGAGTATGAGGGGTTTAATGCAGCTTTGATCAGCATTTCATGTGGGAGGAAAGCCAGAAGTGATTCAGGACATTTACAGCAAAACCCATGAGCAGAGATATGGGGCTGACAACCCTGTAAACATAATCAGATTGGAACCCTTTTGATTATAATATTCAAAATTACTCCTGGCCAAAATAACCCATCAATGATCCTTCAAAGCTTTATCAGATATTTAAATGAAATCCATATGCCCCAAAACATTTTTTATCTATTTTCTTAATGATATTAATTGATATCATAATGTTATTTTCACAAGAGACTGGATATTCTCCCTGTAACAGCTTCAAAACACACCACTTTTTTATTGAAAGGACAAGCCGTACAAACATCATAATTACTTTCACAACACACTTTTAAAAGAGGAAAAAATATTTGGTTTATAGCAGCTTTATTCTAGCCATTTCATCGTTCAGAAGGGCCTATGTTGCAGGTTGCAAACTTTGTTATGAAATGATTGTTTGTCACAAAATTATTTTGTTATAAAATCATATAAAAATAAATTTGTCACAAATTTATTTTGTTAAAAAATCATTTCATAATACAATTTGCAACACGTAATATAGACCCTTGTGAACAATGAAATGGCCAGCATAAAGTGGCAAAAACATCCATTGTATGATCAGAGCCCATTGTATGATAGACATTCTGGGACACATCTGTAAATACAAGCATCTAAAAACTCTATCAATGTCAATGAGGCGTCACTAACATATTCACCTTGATACAATCTTTTTGCCTAACAGGCACAAGCTTTCACTAAAATTATTTTCTTCATATATTTGACAAGAATATGTATATTCAAACCGATTTAGACAATATGTACCCAAGGCAATTTTAGGTTTGATAAATCACACACTACCATATATTCCGATGTTATCAATGCATTAACTGCCTTCAGGAAGGCTAGATTGATATGAATGCTCCAGATATTGAGTGAGTAGAAATCCACACATGCTCATGCATAAATTCATGTATGTAAGAAATAGCATTAAAACCTGTACATGTCCAAACACAAATGTAATAGGTTGCCAGGTATACGGCTTGACTGTGAGAAACCTATGACACAAAAGTTCAATATTTCATATTCATTGTTCTTTTTCAGAATAGGATTTTTCGTTATGTTTTTATATGATTACTTTACAAAACATATGTAAACATGAAATCAAAGAAATGATACAAACAAATACACAACTATACATACAGGATCAAAGGAGACTTCAAAGCATGGTAAAATAAATTCTCTCTCTTCACAGAGATTTCGATTATATATTTTTTATTTATTTATTTTATCACCATAACTGCTAGATAAGACGTGAAGAGCAAAACTCCATGTTTCTCATTGTAGATTCATAGATACTATTTTCTTAATACATATGTTATATATTTAACTGTATCAGTCTGGGCCAAAAACATTTGAATCTACAAGCCCAACTTGGCTGTTATCATCATTTTCAGTACACTTAGTGTTGTATCATATCTTACTAGCTGATCTTACCAGACAGAACAGAATTTTACTTGACAAGGTCTTCAGACAGTGGCTAAAGTCGCACCCTGGTGTATAAGGGCCAGTGAAAAATCATTATTTTCTAACTCATACAAATGCTGATGCAACTGCAACTGGGCATACATATAACACTGACATCATTTTGTAAAAGAATATACAGTGATCCCTCGCTACAACGCTACCTTCGGGGTCCAAATAATTGATGAGCGTTATAGGTGATCAGCGGTTTAACGAAGGTTGAATCGTAGGTGGTAGATGACCAACAAAACAGTATACATGCTCTGCCTACCTAACGCGATCTACGATGCACGTTTCAGAGTTTCAAAAAAGATAAGAATCGAAGTTATTTATGATTCATAGTGTAAAAAAAAAAATATCGAGTATTGATATGCACTTTAAAAAAAACACATCGTACCCCTTCAGCGAATTCAGGTGAATAAACAGGTATAACGAACTTGGTCAATAAAAGTATGAAATTTGATATAAAACATCACTAGACAAAAGTCACATGATGATTTACCATTTAAAATGCATTTCCTGCTCTCCAAGACATTGTTTTATATGCAGAGATTAAGATTACCGTGTGTATTTTCTCGTAAACTAAGCCGGAAATAACGGTGAGTTGTGCGATCTTCCGATCACTTCGCATACAATTTCGCCGAAATTATTGTGAACATTATTATGATTATTGAATGAAATTTTGAATATAATTATTAACATATATTGCAAACATTAGTCCAGATAAACATTGACAATTTTTTTTATTACCAGATATTATAATACCATATTTTCTTGAGTATAGTGCGCACCCATGTATAATGCGCACCCCCCTCTAGCGGATTCAGTATTTTGGAAAAAAAAAAATTGGAATGTCAAGCGCAGAAAAAAATTACACCGTAGATCTACCCCTTCAGCGAATTTCGGTAAACGAGCGGGTGATGAGAAACTTGGTCATAACAAATTCGAAATTTGAGATAAAAAATCACCAGACATGTTTATTTACCGTTTAAATTGTATTTTTTGTTCTGCTAGGCATTGTTTTACATCCAGGGATTAAGATTACCTTGTGTATTTTCTCGTAAACTAAGCTGAAAACAGCAATCAGCTGTACACACGTTTTCTTGGAATCTACCGGTGATTCGGTCAAGACACACCCAATGATATAACTTAACAGGATATTAATGCAAGGATCGGCAAATATTGCATCTGAAACTATTTTTTTTATCAGGAATAATTTATCCCAATATCTTGTGAATTTAGTTGCAGCTTTTACTGAACATATTTTATATAATAATAACCCTAAGCGAAGCAGCTGATCGCTCTTGCTGGTTATTATTTTTCACATGGAACCAGTCTGACCAGTCACCGTCAAGGCTCACGCGCACATGATCGCGAGAACTACGTGTTGACATAGAATAGTCAAAGTATAACAAATATGACTTTTAACGAGTCAAAGTGTGGCATTTATTATATATGTATCCATTCTCTGTCAACAAATGTTCGTTTCAAGGCGTCAATAGCGGTAATCTGACCGTGGTTGCTGTTAATAACGGTGAATTGTGCGATCTTCCAATCGCTTCACACACAATTTCGTCGAAATTAATTAAAACAATATTAAAAGGAATTTTGAATAAAATTAATGAAATAAGTTACATAGATAAGTTCAGATATACAAAGAACACTTTTTATAGCCAGACAGTGTAATTCCATGATTAATTTGCATGTATTTGTTGACATGGTATTTCCAGTGTTACATGCTCACGGTAATATCTTTCCATGGGGGAAAAAACATCAAAACTCATTATTTCGTGTATAATGCGCACCCCCTTCTACATAGCTGTGTTTTGGGGGAAAAAAGTGTGCACTATACTCAAGAAAATACGGTAATAGGATAAAATTGCGTACTTCAGTTCGGATTTGTTGACTGGTATTTCCGGTGTTACGTGATCGCCGCGATCAGCTGATACTGTTTTCTGAGATTGGGGAAATCATCGTGTCATTGGAAAACTTTAGTTTTCGAGTTTATTAAAAATGTTAGTAAATTTTGGGAGCCAAGCTTTACCGCGCGATAAAACCGAGTTAGCGCTATATCGAAGAGCACAATAACGAGGGACCACTGTATCACAAAATAATACCAAATGGCATCAGTCATCTTTCCAACAAATAAATGATTTCAGTTAAAAGTACAGAAGGAAATAAATTTGAAAATATGAAATCTGCATTTGATATTTATTAAAGTTTTTTGTTTCCGATGCAGTATGTTGAATAAGTAAAAACAATACAGCCTTCATACGACACACTGTCTGATAGATACACTCACATGACTGCACCGCAAAGGACAGCGGCACAACAAACAACACTGCACCATACAAATTCAATTCAAGGAGAAACCTCCAACGTACCTTTCACAAATCCAGCAATCACTCAAATGAACCCTGCATAGATTTTCAAGACCTCCTCTCAATCGTCAATAAAGAAACAATAAACTAACGTAATTACTATTGCAACAAATTTCTCACGTGACTAAAATTTCACTTACCTGAAGTAATTCTACCTGTAAACCTCAGCCTGGCAAAGGTAAGGGGCACGTACTGCACTGTGAGAAAGAGACTTAACTTCTGGACCAGTCTATTTTCACACAGGGGTGGCTCTAGATGAATGAATACATTCTGTGAAGTGACATCTCATTTCTTCAGGTCATTTTCGTGAGACAGGCTTGCTTGCACAGCGGGTCTTAAAACACCCCTTTTCTCTTTAAGTGTATCATCGGTAAACCTTTGAGGTCTGTTACATGGAAGACTTTTAAGTCGGATTTTAAGCCACGAGCTTTTGTTGCGACTTAATTATATAGACTTTCATTGTTTATTCGAGAATAACTTGACACAATACCGTCAGTTTGGGACAATATGGTGTTGAGCCAGGTACACATAAACTAAAACTTACATTGTCATATATCCATGACCAGGGCACATGAGTTGAGTGACAGAGCAGTGACATGTTTGTTGTGCCCTCCAAGGCTTTGCTTGAAAACATTACAATCCTCTAAGATACATGCAGCAACACCTGTGGCAAATCACATTCTAAACGTATGTGGCCACAAAATGCAATTATTCAAGCAGATGAAATATGCCCCTATCTTACAAACTGTGTTAGTGTGCCTAACAATCAGACATTTCTCTCAAATCAATGGTGATACTCCAAACCTCTGATAATCAAACTGTAACATGCTTGGGAGCAGTTAAAAAATTTGTCAGAAAAACTTATTTCCTTTTAGGTTTTGAGACAAACCCCTCCCAACCCTAAAGCATAATTGTGGAAAATGTGACATCCTCACAGAGATTCTTTCTGAAAGCATGAGTTTGGTATAACGCCACAAATCATAGTACCTTTACATACTTTTCTCCAACATATTGCCCCAGTTGGGACCATAACAACCACAAACGTGTCAGAAGATTCATGTAAGATACAGGCACATTCTTTCTAGTATTTCAACACAAATTTTTACCTTAGCTTGTGTACTCCCCAGGGAGCTGAGAATATAATTTGTGAGCAAACTGATCCATTGACCAGGATAATGTTAAATGCTTAATTTGATTATGAAAACATGCATCAGGTCCAGCCCAAATCGCATCCTATTCGTATGACAACGTCTCTAAACAACCAGCCAATTTATCCTCCACCTAGACACTCACAATATCCCTATCAAATGTTGAACAGTTGAACAGTATATATTTGAGATGGCACATAGAGTCGAGTATTGATGATAACTGCTTGTACTAATGATGACAGAACAAGAGTTCTTTGATTGGACATCTATTGTTGGTGGTATGTCCTTCCAACTGGACTCAATAGAAAGGTGTGGTGGAAAATGGCTCAGGTATTTATCATGATAGCAAGCTCCAACATTCATACAATGTTTGGTTGATTGGTTGTTTGGTTTGTTGTTTTACACCCCAGTCAGCAGTATTCCAGCTATATGACGCCGGTGTGTAAATAATTGAGTCTCGACGAGACAATCCAGTGATTGATATCATGAGCATCGATCCACGCAATTGGTATCGATGACATGCATCAACTAAGGTCAGCGAGCCTCACCACCCGATTCCGTTAGCCGCCTCTTACCACAAGCATAGTCGCCTTTTACAGCAAGCATTGGTTGCTGAAGACCTATTCTATCCCGGATCTTCGACAATGTTTGGCCCTCACTCCATGAAGGTTCATACTCCAATGAACTCACACAGCGTGAAAGTCAATTCTTATAATGTTTTACATCACTGTTTTGTCGCTCACAGGAAGTAGGTAGGCATAGATCTGTACACAATTTTATTTAGTATGTGTGATGTCATGTTTAAACTGATAGCCATACAACAACCAGCTGTAAAAATAGTTCCTCAAAACTAGAGGTGACATGAGCTTACGCATACTCCACAGGAACAACTTTTGTAGTTTCTGTACAACAAATGTATTTAAATAATATTCTCATTAGATGAGAAAGGCCTGTTAAGAACTACCTCGGTAAATAAATCACAATGTCAGCGCGTCAAAATATTTATATCAAGTACAAGACATCAAAATGACTGACACGATAAACGTGTTAGGAGACATTTCTGAAATTGTTAATGAACCTGTGGCTATCATAAGTGTTATTCACCACTGATCAACTGGCCGACCATTGAAGGGTGATTATAAAGATGTGTCAAATTGATACTAAGGTTAATTCATAGATTGCTGTGGATTGTCAGTGTAGTCTATACACGGATCGAGTTGATACTACAATAGTTTGGATGTGCTTCTCTTCGTTTTGGTCTCTAGGATGGGTTGTAGCGAGGATATCCTTGAAGGGCATGCAATCAAACTCTCTGACTTATCCCAAGGTATGCTAAAACGCTGTTCAAGATTAAAGGGCCTAGATGATGAGAAATAACACTTCTGTATTTATTCGTGCTAGGGAATTCCCAGGGGTTTCCCCAGGAATGTGGAAGTAGTCCACCAGTGTATTCGTCATTTCAAGAATAGTCCCGTGAAAACTGTATGAACGTCAAATTGTGCCGTTCATAACCTTATGAACTTCAGTTTCACGCTCATGTGACCGACCTGTCATCCAATGGAAAAGCCGTATAACGTGTAAACATCACAAATTATTCAAAGATGCCAGCATTGATGCTTGTCAAAGGAACTGACAAATGAGGATGGGGTGGCTGTGATGGCTTATAGTGTATCATCATACCCAGAAGGCATTGCTCATTACTGTCAACCACTGGTTTGTCGGACCAGATTTTATTTACAGGCATTAATACCTCACTCACTCACCTACCCACTCTCACTTACTGGGTTGAAAATTGGAATTATCGGTTTTTACAATTGTATATTTCCACATCTCAAGCAGTTCTGGCATGTTCTATATATAGAACTAAATTCTGTACTTGTGTACTTTGGACAATTGCCCTAAAATGCAACTGTGCCTGTCATAAGAGGCGACTAACGAAATTGGGTGGTAAGGCTCTGAGACATGGTTGATGCATGACATTGTATCTCAGTTGCGTGGATTGATGCTCATGATGTCAATCACTGGATTGTCTGGGCGAGACTCTATTATTTAGAGACTGCCGTCATATACCTGGCATATCACTGAGTAGCACCCAATCAGCATATGTTTTATATGTGTTCTCAGCAAGCAGTAACATCAATCAATCTGTTTTGATGATCATATCTCGTAATTCACACGAAAATGTAAGTCATTAATTTGGACCATGGAACTGTTGAAATTTCCATCACTCGCTAACTCACTCACTCACTCATCCACCCAGTCTCATTCACTCACTCACTTACTCACCCACCCAGTCTAACTCACTCACTGGGTTGAAAATTGGGATTGGAAATTTTCTGCTCAGCCCAACTATCAGTTTTACAATCGTATCCAGGGTTTCCAACATTCATTCATTAGATTCAGGCTTCTGTCATAACAGCCATGTCAATCACCATTTTATTATTATGGCCTACATTTCTCAACATATTCTACATTACAGAGGCTATGGTACATAGTAACCTACTTGCAACTTGCAATGGCAAATACATAGACACTCTGTGTTGGCTCACAAAGGCCCTAGGCTTCTAAAATTGATTCACTTAGGACAGATAATCATAAATTCTTGCAGCCTGAAGGATATTCTGGAAATCCTGATGTTCCACAGCATGACACTACCCTCCCCACCTCCCCCTACCCTTACATCATTCTGTCTGCAGGTCAAAACCAATACAATGAAAGCTAACAACATTCCTCGTTTGACTTTCTGTAAAGTTGAAATGTATACCAGAAGTGTTAGCCTTGATCAGGTGATAAAACTGCCAATCAACCACTAAAGACACAGTTCCATCGCAACGTCTAAATACAGACAGGTAAGTTGATCCAAACCACAATCACGACCAGACCGAGCCTATCTCTTGTTCTGGTTGGCTGCCTGAAGCCATTACAAACACAGATGTTTCTAGGACATGCTGGCCAACAAACTAACAATCAGCCATTGTTTTCATCCCCCTTTATTAATGTGACAATGTGACAATGTGACAGTGTGACAGTACTTCTTCTATCCATTGCAATCACCGACCATAAAGTGGCCTTGCTGCAGTGCATGATATATTTATTTGTCTCTCCACGTGCATGCTGGTTAACTGCTGGTCCACTGAGTGAGTTCATGATTTCATTGTTCAACAACATTGTTCTGTTTGGTATGTTAGTTTCATGTGGTCGGAAAGATTACCACTTGGTGAAACCAACGAACACTGGTCTTGTGCTGATTGAGCATTTTGTTCAAATAGATGCCCACATACTTTGATATGCATATCCAGAAATATGGACAATGTGCTTTTAGATTTTAACAAACTCACTTTAAGCCATCTTATTTTGGCAATCTCCAAGGCCAAGTTCAAGTGTTTGCCTCTCATTGGCTGTATTTCTTACACATTAGGAGGCATGCCTCATTTCAGACAAGTTTCACTACAGAAACCTCTTTATCTGGAAGACTGTCCAGTCCCGCCCTGGTTACCTGCACTAACGAGTTTCTGTCACCTGATACCAGATAATAGAGACATCAAAGGAGACAGGTAATGAGGTTAGCAAAGGGTTAACACACCTCACTCAATGTACAGGTATAATTATTGTCAAACTATACATGTTTTTCATGTTGGTGGCAAATTAATAATTCAGGTTCACTTCTTAAAATACCATACAGAGTATAACACATAAACTCAGTAGTACTTAGCAATAAGCTGTGAACCTTGTGAGGTGACATCATCCTAGTTCACCTTATCATGCTGACATGGCAGGGTTATTTCTGATCTTCGAAAGCCTGAGGACTCAATAGTTTCTATGGTTTACAGACTTTTCAATCCGTATTCACCAGCTAGGTTACACTCACATAATTTTTCATTTTCAAGGCCCGTCATGCTGTGAATGTTGTATAAATGTCGTCCCCAACAGGCCGTCAGTGATGACAGATGATGACCAGGTATCCCCATCAGTGAACCTGTACTTTCAGTAGCGGTCCCGACTCCCCGGCTACATCCCCGCATACCATGACGACATGTACAGTGGGTATTATAAACCTACTCCGCCCTCATGCCTGATCTTGCATAACACCTTTTCACAAACTTTTCATGTTACCAATCTTCCTTCAGCAATTGTACACTTCTCAAATAACATTCAAAATGAGTACTTTTGTTTGTTTGTTGTTTAACGCCACACTCAGCAAAATTCAAGCAATATGACAGTGATCTGTTAATAATCAAGTCGGGACCAGAATATCCAGTGATTGACATCATAAGCATCAACCTGTGATACGATGACATGCATCAACCAAGTCAGTGAGCCTGCCAAACCAATTCAGTTAGTCGCCTCTTGCAAGATGCATGGGTTGCTGATGACCAAATCTAATACACAGATCTTCACAATTTAAACATGAGTGAGTGAGTGAGTGAGTAAGTGAGTGAGTGAGTGAGTGAGTGAGTGTGTGAGTTGTTTTTACTGTCAGTGTTTCATTCATATCACAATCTAAAAAAAAGAAGATCTTTTACTCCAATACGATACCGCTCTGCATAAAGATATTAGTGGGCAAAACATTCCAACAAGCATATCTGATTTCTGTATCTCGAAAACAAACAAAAAAGACACCTTCCAAATGTAGAGAAATAACGTCATTATATTGCTGTGGAAATTAAATACACACCGTTGCTTCTTGACACCATGGCACCTACACCAAAGGGAACTACCATCAAAGGAATGGTTGTGTTTTCATTCCTGCAAATTAAAGTTTTCAAAATCGAGTTGTAAAGAAATGAAGCTTAATTGTTTTAGAAAGCCAACATCTGATTGGCTCGAGAACTCGCACATCCTTCGTTTAGATTGGCCAGTCAAAGTTCACTCAATGTTTACCTCACTCACCTATGGAGGTGTACTCAGATCTTAACACAGAGGTATCAATGGGAGCAAATAGCAGATATAATTAAATTAATTTATATCATGGCATAAGTTTAATGTGTGAGGAAACACTGAAGTGATTAAGCCCTTATTCAGGGTTGCAATATGACACAGACTTGCTAGCGTGAGTCAGTCTAAAGTTATAAGTAAACTGAGGGCAAATACAATTTCAGCACTTTCAGAAATGCCATAAATGTTGTCACAATTCAGGGTCCCAAGTTAGTCACCCCTTACGTCTAGCAATAGGGTGGGGTCCTGGGGAAACATTCTACAACAGGGTCCCAAGTTAGTCACCTCTTACGTCTAGCAATAGGGTGGGGTCCTGGGGACACATTCTACAACAGGGTCCCAAGTAGGCACCCCTTACATCTAGCTATAGGGTGGGGTCCTGGGGACACCTTCTACAACAGGGTTCCAAGTAGGCACCCCTTACGTCTAGCAATAGGGTGGGGTCCTGGGGACACCTTCTACAACAGGGTTCCAAGTTAGTCACCCCTTACGTCTAGCAATAGGGTGGGGTCCTGGGGACACATTCTACAACAGGGTTCCAAGTTAGTCACCTCTTACGACTAGCAATAGGCTGGGGTCCTGGGGACACATTTTACCACGGGGACCCTCAGGGGTACTCCCACATCAGTGACACTGTCTCTAACATGACTTATTCTTCCCCTTCCCCTAACTGATATCCCAATCCCACCACAGTTACCTACCTTTGTTTTGCACAGAGTTTTGAACATCCAACAAGAGGTGAATCTTCTGACAGCACATTAACCCCATCTTGTCCAATCTGATTGCTCATGTCATGATAGCAGCCTCTGTACCAGATGATGCCACTTCCTGTAACAGGTGAACACGCACAGATAAATCTCCACATCACCAAACACAGTTCCGTCACACTCATGATCAATTACGATTGTGGCGACAGCTGCAAGTGACAACAACTTTTTTTCAAGAGGATTTCATATAACTGGTCATAAACTTCCTCATGGAAATTTATGAATTAATACATGTAATAATGACAGTTTAAGATATCTTTACCACTTAAATCCAACCTGTTAACACAACTTGTGTTTAGATTTACGATGAGTTTCAGATTAATGGTTTTACATTACATATTGCTGTGAGAATTGACAAACATTTATATCCTTTTGTCCCATGTAGTGAATGTCTGCCATAAAATGTTCACTGAAGGTCATACAAATTTAATCATTTGTTCTTGATCCTTACAAACTGTCAGAATTGATTAAGGAACATTTCTTTTTGTCCAATGTCGTGCTTATCATCCATGTAAGATTTAAATTTCACCTAAACATAAATTGAAACACGAGTCACGGGAAGATGACAAATCCCCCGGCCCCCACAAATGAAAAAGAACAAATCATCTGAGTGTTACACCTCGTCCCACCACAGTGTCTGTCTAACGGGAGTCTTGACGGGAGTATTCCTATCTCCTCTGTCCGTATACAAGAGTATCAGAACAATAACATGGAATTTAGATTTGGATCTTTGTATCTTTATGTTCATATGAATAATGTCAACAAATAATTGAAACCATGTCAAGAATATAAACCACAGGTGTACAATTTGGTCATTGTGTGTGCATACTGAACACTGGTAGTCTTGGAGATATGCTCTGTGAACACAGCGGAGCCATTTAGTCCAAATCACCATTGAGATCATATTTTTTGTCAATGAATTCAAGCGATCAATTTTGCCTTTGTGAATATGTTTATTAATAAGCTGACACCAGATACTTAAAGTGTATTGTCAGGTAATTGTAGTTTTAGACTGAAAATACCACGTTAACACATGTTTCAGTATAGTAGTTTAAAATACATCCGTGTGGCATACAGTGCAAATTCTACATCAATCAAGTGAACAAAGAGTGTTTGACATTAAACATGACAATGTCATCAATGATAGTTGGAAGGTTTTGCAAGTTACAATGACCTTGCTAGGCTGACACAGACTTAAGCAGCCTCAGAGAAGGATGTTTGTCTCCTTGAGTCGGGAAAACATTTTCAGAGTCATTTAGTCAGACAAGAAAAAAAATAGGAAATTATTGTCTTTGATAAAGTAGTGGAACAACTAGTGATTCTGATCAGGCCAAAGATAATGTTTGTTTCTGGTCTCTAGACTGACCTTCATCTGGCCTCAAACCTTTTTCCCTTGTCATTATCAAGTAGCAATATATCGCTTATTTCCAGCCCGGTAGTGTCAGTGTGTTACGTCAAACGTGACACACAAAAATTTGTTGCACTTAACTAAAGAAAACACATTAATTATCTCCATTTGAAAGCAAGCTTTTATTGACATCCTGCAAATTGCCATAATAGGTTGTGATTTCTCATTGACAAGACTGCACTGGTGCAGGATAAAATATACACCTAAGTTAATGAGCAGACTGCACTGGTGCAGGATAAAATCTACACCTAAGTTAATGAGCAGACTGCACTGGTGCAGGATAAAATCTGCACCTAAGTTAATGAGCAGACTGCACTGGTGCAGGATAAAATCTGCACCTAAGTTAATGAGCAGACTGCACTGGTGCAGGATAAAATCTACACCTAAGTTAATGAGCAGACTGCACTGGTGCAGGATAAAATCTACACCTAAGTTAATGAGCAGACTGCACTGGTGCAGGATAAAATCTACACCTAAGTTAATGAGCAGACTGCACTGGTGCAGGATAAAATCTACACCTAAGTTAATGAGCAGACTGCACTGGTGCAGGATAAAATCTGCACCTAAGTTAATGAGCAGACTGCACTGGTGCAGGATAAAATCTACACCTAAGTTAATGAGCAGACTGCACTGGTGCAGGATAAAATCTGCACCTAAGTTAATGAGCAGACTGCACTGGTGCAGGATAAAATCTGCACCTAAGTTAATGAGCAGACTGCACTGGTGCAGGATAAAATCTGCACCTAAGTTAATGAGCAGACTGCACTGGTGCAGGATAAAATCTGCACCTAAGTTAATGAGCAGACTGCACTGGTGCAGGATAAAATCTGCACCTAAGTTAATGAGCAGACTGCACTGGTGCAGGATAAAATCTGCACCTAAGTTAATGAGCAGACTGCACTGAATGCAGTCAGTAAAATATTCCACAAATAGGCCAATAAATATCCCTTGCTTCAAATTCATACCCTGTATACAAGATCTAAACATACCGAAACTAAATTACTTTCATTTGAACAATGTTCACATCCTGTTTACGCTATAGATCACCGATCATCGCTCCAAACACAGATAGGGGCGGTCGGGTAGCCTAGTGGTTAAAGCGTTTGCTCGTCATGCCGAAGACCCGGGTTCGATTCCCGACATGAGTACAATGTGTGAAGCCCATTTCTGGTGTCCCCCGCCATGATATTGCTGGAATATTGCTAAAAGCGGCGTAAAACCAAACTCACTCACTCACTCACATATAATGTTCCAGTAAAGCATAGCAGCAGACAATTTACCTGATGTGCATTCAGTTGTTATCTGCAACCTGCACAAGGTGCGCTTACATCCTGATCGGTCAAATACCAACAATGACATTGATCAGTTAGAAGGTGATACATCGCAGTGGATGAAGACAGACTGATTTTTAGGTTTCTGCCATGGAATACTCAAGATTCCATTGCGAACTTGCTGGGTGTGTGGGACTAAAGTGAATAATCCTAGAAACTTCTAAGTGCTAAACTTCCAAACACTATTTTATTTACTCCCATGTGTGATTTTATGACTTTATGTTATCATGAAATCTATGCCTTTAATCTATACACTTGTCATCTAAACACTATCTTTTATGTTCTTACAGCCCTTAAGGATTGACTGTGTATTTTTTCGGTTTATTGAGGTATGAATCGAAAAACCGATGTGCAAGCTTTTGTGAAAATCTGCTATGCCAATACACGTGAGCAGAATGGGAATTGCTGGACTGTAATACTGGAATTACCCGACATTCCGCAGTAATAAAAGTAATACATCTCGAAGGGTGTGGCTTAATTTTTTACATTCATTGGGAAATGAATGCAATACCACGTGACCAATTCAGCTAATCAGAATGCAGGAATTACAATGAACACCACAAAAATTTATTTATTACCTAATAAATAGTAAACTGCTCGGTTTTGATATTGTTAATCTCCAGGTGCTGATCTGTGGAATGTGCTTGAATATACAGTGATGATCAGTGCACAACTATTTCCCTATATAATCCACCAATCAGGATGACACCCTAGGTGCATAATACGAAATTGCACCCTGCATTACCAAGGAACAGAACATTAAAACAATAAATAAATTACCTGCCCTAGTTCTAAATGGGCTGAAATAGGAAACACACATTGTTTTGCCTTGCAAGGATTTTCTAATGGGTAAGTCGAGAAGGAACATATGGGCAAAAAGTCATATTTGACATGAAATGTTTCCATTTACTGGTAATTACCGGTTTTTGACAGGTAAATTATAACTTAAGACTGGGAATTTCAGACACTGTCGGTCCCTGGCACAAATATTGTTGGAATAAGTATGATTATAACATATGCCTGCTCTGATAACAAGCAGGTCAAATATTAACAGAAGCATTAACGTTCAAGAGGTACCTCACCTGTCCACCACTGAATGCTTATTTTTCATGGCTATCCTCTTAAGTAATTTTGGTCTCAGGAAAATAACTCTTTTCTTTCTTCAGGTTGGAAAAACAAAGAAAGTAAAAAATGATCGCAGGATAATCCAAACTTGCATGTTTATTATATTATATTTACCGGTATATGGTCAGTCAGCTGATTCATTAAAGACAACATGAATACTCTATTTGGTCAGAATCTAAACATGGGGTCAGTCAGTCAAACATTCAAGTGAGTGAGTATGATTTTACACCGCTTTTAGAAATATTCCAGCAATATCACAGCGGGGAACACTAGAAATGAGCTTCACACATTGTACCCATGTCAGGAATCGGAAACCCGGGTTTTCAGCGTGACGAACGAACGCCTTAACCACTAGGCTACCCGACCAGCCCAAAACATTCAAGACAGCATGAATACTCAACATAGACATTTTCTATAACCTTCAATAGGAATCTTTTAGACTTGTCTCTACATCTCCATACCAGGCAGTACTTTACTCAAAGTTCCATGAAGTTGTGTTATAAGTCACTTGATGTCACGGTGTCTGTTTATGGGGTGCTGGTTCGCTATGTAATCTGTACTGACTGCCATCTCTAATTATCTAAGGACAAGGCAACACATTCCCAGGCCAAGAGTCCGACAACAACAATCTTAAACAAATGCAACTGTGTTGAAAATCAGTTTGCAATATCCTTAGAATTGACCTTTTTAAACAAAAAGTAAATCTGCTACACTAATATTCTGTTTGGGAGATGGGAAATCTTTTTCTCCAAATTCTAACAAATATCATAGATGCCTTTCCTTGAAGAAGCACCCAGAGTTTATCTATTTCAGAATAACCTTAGACCAAGAGCTTATTTCTTTTAAAAAGTGCTTGCATAAAAGTTTTTTCAAGTTTGTTTCAAATGGCTCTTCACAATTTTCTTTCCATCCATTTACTTTCGACTGTGTACTTATTCAAGGCTGTCACTTGGTGTGTAGGCTGATTTTAGAAATTGATATCATTAGCTACAAATTTGAGATGTCCAACTGTCTTTGAAATATATATCTCAAATCAAATAATTAACACCAATAAATCAATTCACGATATCTGAAGATTAATGTGGTAAAAACCATTAATACTTGACATTTACGGATATATATTAAGATTCTAATTTCAAGCAATCCCTTATTTGAATTCTTGATAAATGGATATTGTTTCATGTAATGTCACTGTTGCTGTAGACATGAAAGTAACACAATTCTAACTTAAATTTTAAATTGCTTCCTGTATTCACTACTTTAATCATGTTAATCAAATATGTAAATAGATGTAGCATATCAAAAAGTCCCCTGATTTGATCAAATTACAATGTCAATGATTTTGTCAAACTCTTCCAACAACAAATGAAATGTCATTTCACTTAAAATGAAATTCCATCAACATTTAATTTCGAAAGTATCTACTGAATATTTTTTATTGACAGGTAAGATAATAATCAAATGTAGATGCATCTATTTAAAGTGCAGAAATAGTTTCATTTGTTTATTATCTTCTAAATAGATGCCATAATCACTTAGTATGAAGGACTTTCATTCAAACTTGTGATTTTCAAATACGTGAAATCTACAGCCCTTGTATATTTCACTGAAATCAACAATCATCTGTATTGTTCTACGGTCAACGCTGTAACTGATCTGTCGTGTCAACCGAAACGGTGTTGATTTCTCAAGCACCTATCGTTCACCGCACTGATCCCTTAATCACAGTCAATCAATACCGTGGTTGGAAAGTGTCAAGCGCGATAACCCATTAAATAGAGGACAAACAATCGATACAATGCACAACAAAAGCCCAGCCAGTGAAGCGAGGCCTTGTTTTGACAGCATTAATCACTCCTTACCAGAGGCAATTAAACCCGCGTGGACAAGTACCACACACAAAATGTACATGTCTCGTTCACGGTCTGCTATGTCTTGTATCTTGAAACATGTTCTGAAGTCATTTAAACTTTTCGATATAACTTATATATGACTTTCGCTAAGAATTGAAAAGTTAGTATAGTAAGTAGTTCCCAGGAAGTTCCTGATATCACTACTCGGAAGAAACGAACACTTCCGTGAAAACGTAAACCGTTACCATAGATATTCTGTAAGCTGATTGTTTTCTGAAATGTAAATGTGACACAATATTTCTCTTCGTTTATTGATAATCAAGATGCCTGTCATTATGTAAAATCAAACAAGTGAAACAATTTAACAACGAAGCGGGAACTAAATTGCGCGGATGTAGCGGGCACCTGTTTGAGTGATGGTGCCAGAGTTCCAATCTTTGGCACCTATCCCTTACCGCTCCCGCTGACTGAGAATGATGGCACAACTGCGTTTTATCTTCGATGATGGGGAAAGTTAACTGTTAAATTTTATTTAGGTGAATCAATTTCCAATTTCTAGCCTAAACCTTAGAAAAGTAAAAGTGATGTAGTATTTAAGAATTCAAATATTCAAGCGTGAGATATTGGGGATATCATACTAGTTATATATCATCATGCCTAGTTGTTGTTGTTGTTGTTGTTGCTTATTGTTGAACGCCGTACTCATGAATGGTCCAGCTATATGACGGCGGTCCGTTAATAATCGAGTCTGGACCAGACAATCCAGTGATTGACATAATGAGCATCGATCTACGCAATTGGGATATAATGACATGCATCAACCAAGCAAGGGCGGATCCAGTTTTAAAGGTGGGGTGTCTACAACGTACTACATCTGTACATTTCAAAATATGTGCATGTACAATTCAAACACGAATTTAATCATCGCTTTATTTTTCTATTCTTTATGATAAACTATTGTGTCGATCTACTACAAGAAAAGATAAAATCTCATTTCAGTGAAGTGATCTTAAATAACATATAAATGCCGGGACTACTTTCTGTCTGCCTCAATGACGACACTATACTTTTCAGAGTAAGATCGTTAAGAAAACAATAAGAAGAATACATAGTAAATTGAACATTGTCAGACCAACTTGTGAAAACATCAACTTTGTCCGGTCATTCGATGAGGTAGGCTTGTTTCGTGACAAAATAAATCCTCCATGAAGATCTGTCCTATTTGAAAAGCATTTCGAGAAGCCAACAGTCAACGTGACTATTGTGACGTCATTGCACATTTGGACACATAAGTACAGCGTTAACAAGAGTGGTGTCTATATTTCGTAAACAATGCCGTGGGGCGCATCTCATCTTTAACACACCTATGCTTCGTACTGACACGTATTTCGAGCCGTATGGATGATGAAGCTGGCATAGTATTACCGACTGCGGCATTAAACAACATGCACCCACAGTAACATTATGACACCTTCAGAAACAAGATACGATTGTTAAACATGACAATTTCGTATGGAAATATACAGTAAACGGTGCTTAGTCATTTTCCAGGTGTATATTTTGCATTGGGAATTAACGATTCAAAATAATTTATTCCCTAGCGTCCGAATAAGTGTAGAAGTCTGAAGAGATCGAATTCACCACACACCAGAATATATAAGGATCCATTACCAGATTGAGACACTTTCCCACGAGTATAACATGTTACGATAAAGATCAGAGCCACTGCGGAAATCAGTTACTTTTCCCGTTCATGGTGTAAATTGTAGCAGTTGGCCGACTGAACTCGGCTAATATATAGTTACCATGCACCAGGGTGACAGAGATGTATTTTAGACAGTACTGTGTGAACTGATTTATCCAATGACTGATTTCTTTATATTCCCCCATTGTCACCACGAGCCACCCACAATAATAACCGAGACTCTCTCAGTATAAAAGACGTATACCTAAACGGCCTAGGCTAACATCTAGTCTCACTAATGAACATATTTTACAGGAAAAAAACAGTTGTTAAATTATAGTTAAAAATATAATGAAAAGGAGCCGGGAGATACTGCAGTAATCTAGACTTTCCAAATATTATATACTTGCATGGCCTGTATTGGATATATTTCTTTCTGGGTCTGTAATACAGACTAACAAAGGCCCACAAGATAGTCAAAATTTACGAAACGAGCAGAACGTTCAGAAATCGCAATGAGGTTATCACATGAGTTCATTTGAATGAAAATTATATGGACTTTTATTCAACACTTGCATGTATTTTTTTTTTTTATAAATAACACAATTCGTGAGGCTCAACTGTTTTCAGAGAGCGTTTTAAGTTATTATTTATTTAAACACGAGCAAGTGCTTGGTCGAAGCAGACAGCCCTAGAAGATGTAGGTAAAGTGGTACAAATGAACTGATTCATTGGCATTTTTTAGAAGTTGGCAAGTAACAGTGAAGACAAGATATGTTATGGATGGCACTCTTGCTTGACAACAGTATAAGGATCGCATCATAATGGAATAAAGACTTAGTCATCCGTAAATATCTTGTCTTTAAAGTAGTACAAACACACGGAATACAATTAACTTTGGGTCGCGGACTTGTACACTGTTTGATTATCTCTTGAATTCGAGAAATAGGCATTTTTCTGATTTTAGCCTTAATTAGCTACTTCATCACATTAAGTGTCTAAACCTCACACGTGTCTAAGGAGGAAGAATGAATTATTAGTCATATGAACACGCCCAATAGTTTCCATATTTCAAAGTGTACCGTAAAATTTGATATTTCCAGTGTGCCAAAGAGGGACGTTATCATAACTCTGGTCCTGCAACATGACTGTGGAATATATTTATTTTATGAAAAAGCACAATATAGAAGCTTATACAAAAGCAAGTCTAGCCAGCTCTAGCTAGCCCTGCACCACAGTGAATCAGCATAGGGAAAATGTTTTTTGTTATTTTTTAGAGTCAAGAGTGTGAGTGAGTTGGGTTTAACGCCGCTTTTAACATTATTCCAGTTATATCACGGCGTGTCAGCTTAATTTGGGAGGAAAGCCTGAAGTGATGCAGGTCTAAGACGTTTACCACTTCGGTGAAACCCACGAGCACGGGTATGGTGCTTACAAACCTAGAAACATAATTGGGGCGAACCGGGATTCGAACCCACGATCATAGGTTTCTGGCATGCCCAAGGGACGCAACTCTGAACAGCGAATCGCGGCGCCTTAGACGACTGGGCCACCCGTGCCCCCTTTAGAGTCAAGAAGGATATTGTGTAATATAAGAGTTCATAGACTAAATGTTAGTCTATCATAACTCATCTTTTACCGTTTAAGTCAAATTTAAACAAGTATCTCGGCTGATCTGGGTTGGTTTTTTTATCTCTTATAAGCGTGTTGAGTACATTGGTACAAATAATAATTTAATGTGAAATGTGTCAACTGTGTTAATCATTCTGCCTTACAGTAACAATACATTATTCTATTATATTAGGTATTATATAATATATCTGTTGACATCATTAATAATACTTTAACTATAGGATATACACCAACCTTCTTTTACATCACCACAACTCTATACCGGCTGTATCTTTGAAACCTGGTCACATCAAGGTCTGAACCTGCACGGTAATCCTGTGGCTGTCAACCCTTGTTTGGTGTGCAAGATTCGAGGTCTGTTTAGAGGGTATTCGGGACTCTGCAGTTTGGTACGCGGGACGCAAATAAAATCATATTAGGTCCGCAGATTTAAATTCTAAAGATTAATAAGTGTTGTACGAAAACACTTCCTTTATATATTTCTCGCAATCTTTCTTTTTGAGATTTCTGTAAAGTAGTACTTCGTTAAATGTGTGGCCATGAAATATTACACCCATGATGATATCAGCCAATTATGTTTATTATCAACACTTTATTATTATTTTGTTGTTAATTTTTTTTATATATATTAATAATCAGGTGAGTTGAAATGGGGTTTAGCGTCGCGTCCAAGATTATTGCACTTATATAGCGACGTGCATGTACGTGTGTGTGTTTGTGTGGCTGCTTGTACTAACTAGTCCGGACTGATGCCGATTTATAGTGCTAGCTCACTGAGATACCATGCCGCAGTTTAACATGAATACCCCACTCAGACACAGTATACAGACTCCGAGCCGACCAGTCCTTGTTTTATCCCCTTAATGCTGAGCGCCAGGCAGGGTAACAACAAGCACCATCTTTTGTCTTTTGGTATGACGCAGTCGGGGAATGAACCCCGAACCTTCCGCTCTCCGGGCGGACGCTCTACCACTAGACCACGGTCTATTAATAATGAAATAAGGGGAGTAAGATTGAACACAGTTTTAAAACTGTGCTCAATCTTACTCCACTTATTTAATTATAACAGTTACTATATTGTGCCTGAGACTTTACTGTGCTTTATATATATAATCAATATAGACAATATATATATAATTAATTTATATATTGTTAATTGTATTTACTATACGCGAATGCCTAGTCCAAAATAGGACAAAATACTACGTTTCGGACTACATGTATATACTTACTCCTTCCTCAGGTGTGTGAATAAGTAAGCATACACTCCAAAACGTTGTGTTCCTCATAAAAAAGAAGTTGACATCCATAAGATCTCTGTCTCTTGTATGTATCACTTCTAAATGCCATAAATGTTGGTTACGAGAAATAACTCCGTACAGCGCGTAAAATCATTATTACCCGTGTGGTGCGCAGGTATGTTTGTTAACTCGCTTTTTCACAATAAAATAGAAGTTAGGATGCTTGTCGGTGGGTGTTCTGGTTTAACGAAACGTGTGTCAGAAACTTGGTATAGGACATCTGACACACGTTTCGTAAAACCAGCAGGATAAACGCATCCATGTAATACTCTAAGGTATAGCTTTCTTCACTGAAAACTGTGTCCTGACGATAATAGGGTCAATGTAAACAAGGATGCCTGAATGACGCCGACAATGATAGAGAATTTATTTTGATTAAATTGTGTGCTCAGTCTTCACAATAAAAAAAAGTATCAAAAATATTAACAAGATAACATTGATCCAGAGGATCAACACGACGCAAAAATATTTTGTAACATACCTACCTATTGATGCATGTACGTATACTGATATAAAGCACACATGTGTAACCCAGGAGATGAAACAAATTGTAATTTGCATGTGGTACCTTTTGAATCAGGAATGAGGATATGGCACATTTCAGTTTAAATATGTATGTAATATAAAAGTAGAAAACAAACATATTATAGAAACAAAACTAGTAATATGTTTTCACAACAATAACTTCCTGAAACATTTGTTGTTTTCAAAGAACAATGGGTATTAAGTTGATACAATCATGATGGCATTCATGGTACTATTGACATTTATATTTCTACAATCGTAAAGTTATAAATAATTTTTCATAATTAATCTTTTCAAAGTAATATCTACATCTTTGTAATATTATTTTATTATGAAGAAGGTATGTGGAGACATGCAGATATTGTTAAAATTGAAACCCACAACGTTGTGAGTGTGTTTGTTATTGTTAACCATGAATCATACCTCTCTATAATAATTACCTCACTGCCCAAAAGTGCTAATATCTCGCTACACGGAAATTGGGTCAACTTTTCCCGCATAGCGTTATGGTATAGGCCTCGTTCTTCTCGACAGGCAGCTTAACTTCACGGAAATATTTCGTATGTACGTATATCTTTATACATATGTGAGACAAATATTTTTGTGTGTCGTTGTCTACCGGAAAATAGATTTCTTTTTTCGTCACAAATGTAAAACCTTGAAACGTAAATTCTCCCTACCTAATACGCATTATCGTTTCACCACCTCTTGTAATTTCAACTTCAAAAGTAGTTACGGGTTTTCAAAATCTTAAAAATATATAAATAAATATATACCGGTATATGGTCTCTGACAAAAGTAATAAAACATATTTGAGGTCACTAAAATTCTTTATCATACATTTGGATATGATAATATACAAAATCACCTTAAAAAATTGAAAGCTACGAGGCCGCTGTTGGAAGCTAAGGAATACACGCTGGTCACGTAATAAGATTTGACTCTTTGCAAAACGAAGAGTTTCGATTGACGAGTTTAACGAAAAGTTTACAGTTTATGACGGAGCATTTTCAAGAGAATAACAAACGGCAAGAAGCGATATTAACTCAATAAATGACCACCCATCATTATTTTGCATTGTCAATGTGGAACTAACTTAAAAAAGAAGTCAACAATTTGTTTACGGGCCAGACACTTACAATAAAGGGAGACAATTTACCTTGACGTAGCTCTTGTGTTACAATAGTTCTGTCAAAGTGTTATGTTCACTGCAGTGAAATTTCAAGTGTTAGTTTCACTGCAGTGAAATTTCAAGTGCTATCTTAACTGCAATGAAGATATCAGTTTTCTCAACTTCAGAAAACTCAGACGTTCACACTGAAGTATATGATAAAACGTTTCTTATAAAAGTTACATCTTTCCAACTTTTACTCATCCTCATGTAACTTTCTCAAACCAAAACCAAAAAGGCCACGGACCCCTAACGTTATTTGTTCAGTAGTATATAGTAAACATGAAAGATCGTTCGATTGATAGCGATTTTACGGGGTTCCCCTTCACGTGAAAACTTAAGCACGCCACGCAAGCTCCTCACAGCGATATCCCTTCGCGAGTGTAACGAAGGTGTCACGCGCTGGGATGGAGCTTGCGTGTCGCTGGTATAAGGGAAGTAATCCCACCCGCTTATCTGTAACGTTATTCGAATGTCTTATTCGTTAAATTATAGCCAGATGGTACATCTCAGCGCATCATTATTACACCCGTCATCCTGAAACCCGTCGTCCTGGGTGGACTGTATGTGCTTCCGGAAGGGTCCCCTCTATACCGCGATCTGGAGGGAGATGACGGAATCAACTGTGATATATTGTATAAAGTCTAATATGACACAGACAATGATATAGTTCTATATGGGGACGTTAATGCACGAACTGCATCCCAGGATGATTTCATTTTAGAGAATGAAAGTGATGTTGAATTGCTGGATCTAGGAGAGATCAATGTATGAGACAGATGTATGTTCTGTGAAGGAAGAATATCACAAGAGGAGAAAACAAATAAGCTTGGTTTGTCATTATTAAATATATGCAAACAGTGAGGAATTCATGTTGTGAATGGACGGAAACCAGGTGACTTGGAAGGCTGTTTTTACGTACATAGGCCCAAATGGGACTAGTTTGATAGATTATTTTCTTGTATCTTCAAACAATTTTAATGCTGTCAAAGATTTATATGTACACAGCAGAACGGAGTCTGGCCACCTGCACATTTCCTGTCAATTGTTACATTCTATTTGTCAGCCGCCGTCACCGAGTGACCAGGAAACATTAATTACAATGAAACTTCCAGATATGTGTGCTCCGAGGATGGATATAAGTCCTATATAGACAATATCTCTTCTCCCCCAGCAAAAGCAATCATTGACAGCTTTCTTGATTGCGTTCACGTAAATGTAAACGAGGCTGCTGACAATCTGTGTACTTTATTTCAGAGTATTGGTGCGCACATGGAAAAGCCCACAAATGTTAAGGCTGCAAATAAACAACCTGGGTGGTTTGATGAGGAATGTTCAGTCAAAACACGAATTAAATATGATCGATTACATATTCTTCGAAAATCAAAAACGAAAACAAACCTAAAAGTTTATGTAGAGTCCAAACGTGATTATAAAAAGACATGAAAGGAAAAGGAGATTACTTTCAATAAAGAAATGACAGATCGCATTAACTCGGCTGTTGGTAATAGAAATTGTCGCGTATTTTGGCGCACCGTAAAATCACTGTTGTGCAGTAAACGTGATGGGGAAAGTTTGTCCCCACATACATGGTATACATATTTTAAAGATCTCTTAAGTCCAAAAACGTCGGCGCAAACGGATTTTGACAGCGCGGTATCCGAGTTTGTAGAAGAACAGACTTGTTTGAATTGTGACGATTGCAATAATGCGGATATCTTGTCGGATGTTATATCTGAAGATGAAGTAAGTTGGGCCATTAAATCATTAAAACCGGGTAAAGCTCCAGGATTAGATGGTTTGCCACCGGAGTTTCATAGGAATGCTTTGCAATTCGTTCCATATATACATCTTTTGTTTATTTCTATTTTGGATACTGGAATTTTCCCCAATTTATGGAATGTAGGAATAATATTGCCGCTTTTCAAGAAGGGAGACACGTCTGATCCTAATAATTACAGGGGCATTTCACTGCTAAATGTAATGGGGCAATTGTTTACCTCCATTATTGAACGTAGACAACGGCAGTGGTTGGAAGTAAATTAATGAAGTTTTAACAGAAGCCCAAGCTGGTTTCAGACACGATCATTCGACTAGCGACACAATCTTTGTTCTGCAGTCTTTAGCGCAAAGATATCTTCGAAAACCAAAGCATCGTTTTTATGCCGCATTTATCGACTTCCGGAAAGCGTTTGACTCCGTTAATGGAACTAAGTTATTATATCAGATTCTGCTTTTAAAAAAAGGCATACATGGCAAAATGTTTCAAGTTTTAAGAATATGTATGAAAATGTTTTTGCTTGTGTTCGTACGTCAGCGGGAAGTAGATAGGATGGAGGGGAAAGTTGGGCCGATGGAGGGGGAAGTAGGAAGGATGGAGGGGGAAGTAGGGAGGATGGAGGGGGAAGTAGGGAGGATGGAGGGGGAAGTAGGGAGGAAGAAGGGAGGATGGAGGGGGAATTAGGGAGGATGGAGGGGAAATAGGGAGGATGGAGGGGAAGTAGCGAGGATGGAGGGGGAAGTTGGGAGGAACGAAGGGAAGTAGGGAGGATAGAGGGGGAAATAGGGAGATTGGACGGGGGAGGATGGAGGGGACGTAGGTAGGATGGAAGGGGGAAACAGGGAGGATGGAGGGGAAGTAGGGATGGTGGAGGGGGAAGTAGGGAGGATGGAGGGGGAAGTAGGGAGGATGGAGGGGGAAATAGGGAGGATGGAGGGGGAAGCAGGGAGGATGGAGGGGGAAATTGGGAGGATGGAGGGGGAAATAGGGAGGATGGAGGGGGAAGTAGGGAGGATGGACGGGGAAGTAGGGAGGATGGAGGGGGAAATAGGGTGGATCGAGGAGGAAGCAGGGAGGATGGAGGGGGGAGAAAGGAGGATAGAGAGGGAAATAGGAAAGAGAAGGAGCGGGAAGTAGGGAGGATGGAGGGGAAGTAGGGAGGATGGAGGGGGACGTAGGGAGGATGGAGGGGAAGTAGGGAGGATGGAGTAGGATATGGGGAGAATGGAGGGGGAAATAGGGAGGAAGGAGGGGAAAGTAGGGAGTATGGAGGGGGAAGTAGGGAGGGTGGAGGGGAAGTAAGGAGGATGGACGGGGTGGGGTGGGGGTGGAGGGGGACGTAGGGAGGATGGACGATGGAGGGGGAATAGGGACGAAAGAGTTGGAAATAGGGAGGATGGAGGGGGAAACGGGGAGAAAGGAGGGGAAAGTAGGGAGTATGGACAGGGAAGTGGGAGGATGAAGGGGGAAGTAGGGAGATTGGACGGGGGAGGATGGAGGGGGGAATATGGACGAAGGTGTGGGAAATACAGAGGATCGAGGGGGAAATAGGGAGTATGGATGGGGAAGTAGGGAGGGTGGAGGGGAAGTAGGGAGGATGGACGGGGTGGGGTGGGGGTGGAGGGGGATGAAGGGGGACGTAGGGAGGATGGACGATGGAGGGGGGAATAGGGACGAAAGAGTTGGAAATAGGGAGGATGGAGGGGGAAACGGGGAGAAAGGAGGGGAAAGTAGGGAGTATGGACAGGGAAGTGGGAGGATGAAGGGGGAAGTAGGGAGATTGGACGGGGGAGGATGGAGGGGGGAATATGGACGAAGGAGTGGGAAATTCAGAGGATCGAGGGGGAAATAGGGAGTATGGATGGGGAAGTAGGGAGGGTTGAGGGGGAGTAGGGAGGATGGACGGGGTGGGGTGGGGGGTGGAGGGGGATAAAGGGGGACGTAGGGAGGAAGGAGGGGAAGTAGGGAGGTTGGAGGGAGAAGTAGGGACGAAGGAGTGGGAAATAGGGAGGATGGAGGGGAAGTAGGGAGGATGGACAGGGAAGTAGGGAGGAAGGAGGGGGGATGGAGGGGGAAGTAGGGAGATTAGACGCGGGAGGATGGAGGGGGGAATATGGACGAAGGAGTGGGAAATAGGGAGGATGGAGGGGGAAGCAGGGAGGATGGAGGGGGAAGTAGGGAGGAAGGAGGGGAAGAAGGGAGGATGTAGGGTGAAATAGGGAGGATGGAGGGGGGAGTTTGGAGGAAGGAGGGGGAAGAAGGGAGGAAGGAGGGGGAAGTAGGGAGGATTAGGGGGAAGTAGGGACGAAGGAGTGGGAAATAGGGAGGATGGAGGGGGACGTAGGGAGGATGAAGGGCGAAGTAGGGAGGATGGAGTAGGATATGGGGAGAATGGAGGGGGAAATAGGGAGGAAGGAGGGGGAAGTAGGGAGTATGGATGGGGAAGTAGGGAGGGTGGAGGGGGACTAGGGAGGATGGACGGGGAAGTAGGGAGGATGGACGAGATTGGGTGGGGGGTGGAGCGGGATGAAGGGGGACGTAGGGAGGATGGAGGGGGGAATAGGGACGTAAGAGTGGGAAATAGGGAGGATGGAGGGGGAAACGGGGAGAAAGGAGGGGCAAGTAGGGAGTATGAACGGGGAAGAGGGAGGATGGAGGGGGAAGTAGGGAGATTGGACGGGGGAGGATGGAGGGGGGAATATGGAGTGGGTAAAAGGGAGGATGGAGGGGGAAGCAGGGAGTATGGAGGGAGAAGTAGGGAGGAAGGAGGGGAAGAAGGGAGGATGGAGGTTGAAATAGGGAGGATGGAGGGGCACCTAGGGAGGATGGAGGGGGAAGTAGGGAGGACTGAGGGGGAAGTAGGGAGGATTGAGGGGGAAGTAGGGAGGATGGAGGGGGAAGTAGGGAGGATGGAGGGGGAAAGTGGGAGGATGGAAGGGGAAGCAGGGAGGGTGCAGGGGGAATTAGGGACGAAGGAGTGAGAAATAGGGAGGAAGGAGGGGAAGTAGGGAGGAAGGAGGGGGAAGTAGAAGTAAAGGAGGATAAAATAGGGAGGATGGAGGCCGAAGTAGGGAGGGTGGAGGGGGAATTAAGGAGGATGGACGGGGAAGTAGGGAAGATGTACGGGTTGGGGGTTGGGGGGCGGGGGGGATAGAGGGGGGATGTATGCAGGATTGAGTGGGAATAGGGACGAAGGAGTGGGAAATAGGGAGGATGGAGCGGGAAGTAAGGAGGAAGGAGCGGAAGAAGGGAGGATGGAGGGCGAAATTAGGAGGGTGCAGGGGGAATTAGGGACGAAGGAGTGAGAAATAGGGAGGAAGGAGGGGGAAGTAGGGAGGTAGGAGGGGGAAGTAAAAGTGAAGGAGGAGAAAATAGGGAGGATTGAGGCGGAAGTAGGGAGGATAGAGGGGGAAAGAGAGAGGATGGAGGGGGAAGTAGTGAGGTTCGACGGGGAAGTAGGGAAGATGGAGGGGGAATAGGGACGAAGGAGTGGGAAATAGGGAGGATGGAGCGGGAAGTAGGGAGGGTGGAGGGGGAAGTTTGGAGGATGGAGGAGGACGTAGGGAGGATGGAGGGGGAAGTAGGATGGATGGAGGGGGAAGTGGGGAGGATGGAGTGGGAAATAGGGAGGATGGAGGGGGAAGTAGGGAGGATGGAGGGGGAAATAGGGAGGATGGAGGGGGAAATAGGGATGATGGAGGGGAAAGAAGGGAGGATGGACGGGGAAGTAGGGAAGAGAAGGAGGGGGGAAATAGGGAGGAAGGAGGGGAAGTAGGGAGTATGGAGGGGGATGTAGGGAGGGTGGAGGGGGGAGTAGGGACGTAGGAGGGGGAAAAAAGTGAGGAAGGAATGGGAAATAGGGAGAAAGTAGGGGTAAGTATGGAGGATGGGGTAGGAAGTAGGGAGTACGGAGGGGAAAAAGGGAGGATGGAGGGGAAGTAGGGTGGATGGAGGGTGAAGTAGGGAGGGTGGAGGGGGAAGTAGTGAGGATTGAGGGGGAAATAGGGAGGATGGAGGGGGAAGTAGGGAGTATGGAGGGGGAAGTAGGGATGATGGAGGGGGCAGGATGGATTGGGACGCAGGGAGGATGGAAGGGGGAATAGGGACGAAGGAGTTGGAAGTAGGGAGGATGGATCGGAGGGGGACATAGGGAGGAAGGAGGGGGAGTAGGGATGATGGAGGGGGAAGTAAGGAGGCGGGAGTAGGAAGGAAGGATTGGGAAAAAGTGAGGAAGGAGTTCGAAATAGGGAGGATGTAGGGGGAAGTATGAAGGATTGAGGGGAAAGTAGGGAGTATGGAGGGGGAAGTAGGGAGGATGGAGGGGGACCTAGGGAGGATGGAGGCGGGAATAGGGACGAAGGAGTGGGAAATAGGGAGCATGGAGTGGGAAGTAGGGAGGATGGAGTGGAAAGTTGGGAGGATGGAGGAGGAAGTAGGGAGGATGGAGGGGGAAGTAGGGAGGATGGAGGGGGAAGTGGGGAGGATGGAGGGGGAAGTAGGGAAGATGGAGGGGGAATTAGGGACGAAGTAGGGGAAGAAGGGAAGATGGAGGGGGAATTAGGGACGAAGTAGGTGAAGAAGGGAGGATTGAGTGGGAAATAGGGAGGATGGAGGAGGAAGTAGGGAGGATGGAGGGGGAAATAGGGAAGATGGAGGGGGAAGTAGGGAGGATGGAGGGGGAAGTAGGGAGAATGGAGGGGGAAGTAGGGAGAATGGAGGGGGACGTTGGGAGGAAGGAGGGGAAATAGGGAGGATAGAAGGGGAAGTAGGGAGTATGGAGGGGAAAGAAGAGAGGATGGACGGGGAAATAGGGAAGAGAAGGAGGGGGAAGTAGGGAGGATGGAGGGGGAAAGAGGGAGGATGGAGGGGGAATTAGTGAGGTTGGACGGGGAAGTAGGGAGGATGGAGGGGGAAGTAGGGAGGTTCGACGGGGAAGTAGGGAAGATGGAGGGGGAAATAGGGAGGATGTAGGGGGAAGTAGGGAGGATGGAGTGGGAAGTAGGGAGGATAGAGGGGGAAAGAGGGAGGATGGAAGGGGAAGTAGTGAGGTTCGACGGGGAAGTAGGGAAGATGGAGGGGGAAATAGGGAGGATGTAGGGGGAAGTAGGGAGGATGGAGCGGGAAGTAGGGAGGATGGAGTGGAAAGTTGGGACGATGGAGGAGGAAGTAGGGAGGATGGAGGGGGAAGTAGGGAGCATGGAGGGGGAAGTGGGGAAGATGGAGGGGGAAGTAGGGAAGATGGATGGTGGGAAGTAGGGAGGGTGGAGGGGGACCTAGGGAGGATGGAGGGGGGAATAGGGAAGAAGGAGTGGGGAATAGGGAGCATGGAGTGGGAAGTTGGGAGGGTGGAGGGGAAGTTAGGAGGATGGAGGAGGACGTAGGGAGGATGGAGGGAGAAGTAGGGAGGATGGAGGGGGAAGTGGGGAGGATGGAGGGGGACGTAGGGAAGATGGAGGGGGAAGTAGAGGGAATGAGGGGAAGAAGTGAGGATGGAAGGGGAGCTAGGGAGGATGGAGGAGGAAGTAGGGAGGATGAAGGGGGAAGTAGGGAGGATGGGGCGGGAAGTAAGGAGGAAGGAGCTGAAGAAGGGAGGATGGAGGGCGAAATTAGGAGGGTGCAGGGGGAATTAGGGACGAAGGAGTGAGAAATAGGGAGGAAGGAGGGGGAAGTAGGGAGGAAGGAGGGGGAAGTAAAAGTGAAGGAGGAGAAAATAGGGAGGATTGAGGCGGAAGTAGGGAGGATAGAGGGGGAAAGAGGGAGGATGGAGGGGGAAGTAGTGAGGTTCGACGGGGAAGTAGGGAAGATGGAGGGGGAATAGGGACGAAGGAGTGGGAAATAAGGAGGATGGAGCGGGAAGTAGGGAGGGTGGAGGGGGAAGTTGGGAGGATGGAGGAGGACGTAGGGAGGATGGAGGGGGAAGCAGGGTGGATGGAGGGGGAAGTGGGGAGGATGGAGTGGGAAATTGGGAGGATGGAGGGGGAAGTAGGGAGGATGGAGGGGGAAATAGGGAGGATGGAGGGGGAAATAGGGATGATGGAGGGGAAAGAAGGGAGGATGGACGGGGAAGTAGGGAAGAGAAGGAGGGGGGAAATAGGGAGGAAGGAGGGGAAGTAGGGAGTATGGAGGGGGATGTAGGGAGGGTGGAGGGGGGAGTAGGGACGTAGGAGGGGGAAAAAAGTGAGGAAGGAATGGGAAATAGGGAGAAAGTAGGGGTAAGTATGGAGGATGGGGTAGGAAGTAGGGAGTACGGAGGGGAAAAAGGGAGGATGGAGGGGAAGTAGGGTGGATGGAGGGTGAAGTAGGGAGGGTGGAGGGGGAAGTAGTGAGGATTGAGGGGGAAATAGGGAGGATGGAGGGGGAAGTAGGGAGTATGGAGGGGGAAGTAGGGATGATGGAGGGGGCAGGATGGATTGGGACGCAGGGAGGATGGAAGGGGGAATAGGGACGAAGGAGTTGGAAGTAGGGAGGATGGATCGGAGGGGGACATAGGGAGGAAGGAGGGGGAGTAGGGATGATGGAGGGGGAAGTAAGGAGGCGGGAGTAGGAAGGAAGGATTGGGAAAAAGTGAGGAAGGAGTTCGAAATAGGGAGGATGTAGGGGGAAGTATGAAGGATTGAGGGGAAAGTAGGGAGCATGGAGGGGGAAGTAGGGAGGATGGAGGGGGACCTAGGGAGGATGGAGGCGGGAATAGGGACGAAGGAGTGGGAAATAGGGAGCATGGAGTGGGAAGTAGGGAGGATGGAGTGGAAAGTTGGGAGGATGGAGGAGGAAGTAGGGAGGATGGAGGGGGAAGTAGGGAGGATGGAGGGGGAAGTGGGGAGGATGGAGGGGGAAGTAGGGAAGATGGAGGGGGAATTAGGGACGAAGTAGGGGAAGAAGGGAAGATGGAGGGGGAATTAGGGACGAAGTAGGTGAAGAAGGGAGGATTGAGTGGGAAATAGGGAGGATGGAGGAGGAAGTAGGGAGGAGGGAGGGGGAAATAGGGAAGATGGAGGGGGAAGTAGGGAGGATGGAGGGGGAAGTAGGGAGAATGGAGGGGGAAGTAGGGAGAATGGAGGGGGACGTTGGGAGGAAGGAGGGGAAATAGGGAGGATAGAAGGGGAAGTAGGGAGTATGGAGGGGAAAGAAGAGAGGATGGACGGGGAAATAGGGAAGAGAAGGAGGGGGAAGTAGGGAGGATGGAGGGGGAAAGAGGGAGGATGGAGGGGGAATTAGTGAGGTTGGACGGGGAAGTAGGGAGGATGGAGGGGGAAGTAGGGAGGTTCGACGGGGAAGTAGGGAAGATGGAGGGGGAAATAGGGAGGATGTAGGGGGAAGTAGGGAGGATGGAGGGGGAAGTAGGGAGGATAGAGGGGGAAAGAGGGAGGATGGAGGGGGAAGTAGTGAGGTTCGACGGGGAAGTAGGGAAGATGGAGGGGGAATAGGGACGAAGGAGTGGGAAATAAGGAGGATGGAGCGGGAAGTAGGGAGGGTGGAGGGGGAAGTTGGGAGGATGGAGGAGGACGTAGGGAGGATGGAGGGGGAAGCAGGGTGGATGGAGGGGGAAGTGGGGAGGATGGAGTGGGAAATAGGGAGGATGGAGGGGGAAGTAGGGAGGATGGAGGGGGAAATAGGGAGGATGGAGGGGGAAATAGGGATGATGGAGGGGAAAGAAGGGAGGATGGACGGGGAAGTAGGGAAGAGAAGGAGGGGGGAAATAGGGAGGAAGGAGGGGAAGTAGGGAGTATGGAGGGGGATGTAGGGAGGGTGGAGGGGGGAGTAGGGACGTAGGAGGGGGAAAAAAGTGAGGAAGGAATGGGAAATAGGGAGAAAGTAGGGGTAAGTATGGAGGATGGGGTAGGAAGTAGGGAGTACGGAGGGGAAAAAGGGAGGATGGAGGGGAAGTAGGGTGGATGGAGGGTGAAGTAGGGAGGGTGGAGGGGGAAGTAGTGAGGATTGAGGGGGAAATAGGGAGGATGGAGGGGGAAGTAGGGAGTATGGAGGGGGAAGTAGGGATGATGGAGGGGGCAGGATGGATTGGGACGCAGGGAGGATGGAAGGGGGAATAGGGACGAAGGAGTTGGAAGAAGGGAGGATGGATCGGAGGGGGACATAGGGAGGAAGGAGGGGGAGTAGGGATGATGGAGGGGGAAGTAAGGAGGCGGGAGTAGGAAGGAAGGATTGGGAAAAAGTGAGGAAGGAGTTCGAAATAGGGAGGATGTAGGGGGAAGTATGAAGGATTGAGGGGAAAGTAGGGAGCATGGAGGGGGAAGTAGGGAGGATGGAGGGGGACCTAGGGAGGATGGAGGCGGGAATAGGGACGAAGGAGTGGGAAATAGGGAGCATGGAGTGGGAAGTAGGGAGGATGGAGTGGAAAGTTGGGAGGATGGAGGAGGAAGTAGGGAGGATGGAGGGGGAAGTAGGGAGGATGGAGGGGGAAGTGGGGAGGATGGAGGGGGAAGTGGGGAGGATGGAGGGGGAAGTAGGGAAGATGGAGGGGGAATTAGGGACGAAGTAGGGGAAGTAGGGAAGATGGAGGGGGAATTAGGGACGAAGTAGGTGAAGAAGGGAGGATTGAGTGGGAAATAGGGAGGATGGAGGAGGAAGTAGGGAGGAGGGAGGGGGAAATAGGGAAGATGGAGGGGGAAGTAGGGAGGATGGAGGGGGAAGTAGGGAGAATGGAGGGGGAAGTAGGGAGAATGGAGGGGGACGTTGGGAGGAAGGAGGGGAAATAGGGAGGATAGAAGGGGAAGTAGGGAGTATGGAGGGGAAAGAAGAGAGGATGGACGGGGAAATAGGGAAGAGAAGGAGGGGGAAGTAGGGAGGATGGAGGGGGAAAGAGGGAGGATGGAGGGGGAATTAGTGAGGTTGGACGGGGAAGTAGGGAGGATGGAGGGGGAAGTAGGGAGGTTCGACGGGGAAGTAGGGAAGATGGAGGGGGAAATAGGGAGGATGTAGGGGGAAGTAGGGAGGATGGAGGGGGAAGTAGGGAGGATAGAGGGGGAAAGAGGGAGGATGGAAGGGGAAGTAGTGAGGTTCGACGGGGAAGTAGGGAAGATGGAGGGGGAAATAGGGAGGATGTAGGGGGAAGTAGGGAGGATGGAGGGGGAAGTAGGGAGGATGGAGTGGAAAGTTGGGACGATGGAGGAGGAAGTAGGGAGGATGGAGGGGGAAGTAGGGAGGATGGAGGGGGAAGTTGGGAAGATGGAGGGGGAAGTAGGGAAGATGGATGGTGGGAAGTAGGGAGGGTGGAGGGGGAAGTAGGGAGGATGGAGGGGGACCTAGGGAGGATGGAGGGGGGAATAGGGAAGAAGGAGTGGGGAATAGGGAGCATGGAGTGGGAAGTTGGGAGGGTGGAGGGGAAGTTGGGAGGATGGAGGAGGACGTAGGGAGGATGGAGGGAGAAGTAGGGAGGATGGAGGGGGAAGTAGTGAGGTTCGACGGGGAAGTAGGGAAGATGGAGGGGGAATAGGGATGAAGGAGTGGGAAATAAGGAGCATGGAGCGGGAAATAGGGAGGGTGGAGGGGGAAGTTGGGAGGATGGTGGAGGACGTAGAGAGGATGGAGGGGGAAGTAGGGTGGATGGAGGGGGAAGGGGAGGATGGAGTGGGAAATAGGGAGGATGGACGGGGAAGTAGGGAGGATGGAGGGGGAAATAGGGAGGATGGAGGGGGAAATAGGGATGATGGAGGGGAAAGAAGGGAGGATGGACGGGGAAGTAGGGAAGAGAAGGAGGGGGGAAATAGGGAGGTAGGAGGGGAAGTAGGGAGTATGGAGGGGGATGTAGGGAGGGTGGAGGGGGGAGTAGTGACGTAGGAGGGGAAAAAAGTGAGGAAGGAATGGGAAATAGGGAGAAAGTAGGGGTAAGTATGGAGGATGGGGTAGGAAGTAGGGAGTACGGAGGGGAAAAAGGGAGGATGGAGGGGAAGTAGGGTGGATGGAGGGTGAAGTAGGGAGGGTGGAGGGGGAAGTAGTGAGGATTGAGGGGGAAATAGGGAGGATGGAGGGGGAAGTAGGGAGTATGGAGGGGGAAGTAGGGATGATGGAGGGGGCAGGATGGATTGGGACGCAGGGAGGATGGAAGGGGGAATAGGGACGAAGGAGTTGGAAGTAGGGAGGATGGATCGGAGGAGGACATAGGGAGGAAGGAGGGGGAGTAGGGATGATGGAGGGGGAAGTAAGGAGGCGGGAGTAGGAAGGAAGGATTGGGAAAAAGTGAGGAAGGAGTTCGAAATAGGGAGGATGTAGGGGGAAGTACGAAGGATTGAGTGGAAAGTAGGGAGCATGGAGTGGGAAGTAGGGAGGATGGAGGGGGACCTAGGGAGGATGGAGGCGGGAATAGGGACGAAGGAGTGGGAAATAGGGAGCATGGAGTGGGAAGTAGGGAGGATGGAGTGGAAAGTTGGGAGGATGGAGGAGGAAGTAGGGAGGATGGAGGGGGAAGTAGGGAGGATGGAGGGGGAAGTGGGGAGGATGGAGGGGGAAGTAGGGAAGATGGAGGGGGAATTAGGGACGAAGTAGGGGAAGTAGGGAAGATGGAGGGGGAATTAGGGACGAAGTAGGTGAAGAAGGGAGGATTGAGTGGGAAATAGGGAGGATGGAGGAGGAAGTAGGGAGGATGGAGGGGGAAATAGGGAAGATGGAGGGGGAAGTAGGGAGGATGGAAGGGGAAGTAGGGAGAATGGAGGGGGAAGTAGGGAGAATGGAGGGGGACGTTGGGAGGAAGGAGGGGAAATAGGGAGGATAGAAGGGGAAGTAGGGAGTATGGAGGGGAAAGAAGAGAGGATGGACGGGGAAATAGGGAAGAGAAGGAGGGGGAAGTAGGGAGGATGGAGGGGGAAAGAGGGAGGATGGAGGGGGAATTAGTGAGGTTGGACGGGGAAGTAGGGAGGATGGAGGGGGAAGTAGGGAGGATGGAAGGGGAAGTAGTCAGGTTCGACGGGGAAGTAGGGAAGATGGAGGGGGAAATAGGGAGGATGTAGGGGGAATTAGGGAGGATGGAGCGGGAAGTAGGGAGGATGGAGTGGAAAGTTGGGACGATGGAGGAGGAAGTAGGGAGGATGGAGGGGGAAGTAGGGAGGATGGACGGGGAAGTTGGGAAGATGGAGGGGGAAGTAGGGAAGATGGATGGTGGGAAGTAGGGAGGGTGGAGGGGGAAGTAGGGAGGATGGAGGGGGACCTAGGGAGGATGGAGGGGGGAATAGGGAAGAAGGAGTGGGGAATAGGGAGCGTGGAGTGGGAAGTTGGGAGGGTGGAGGGGAAGTTGGGAGGATGGAGGAGGACGTATGGAGGATGGAGGGAGAAGTAGGGAGGATGGAGGGGGACGTAGGGAAGGTGGAGGGGGAAGTAGAGGGAATGAGGGGAAGAAGTGAGGATGGAAGGGGAGCTAGGGAGGGTGGAGGAGGAAGTAGGGAGGATGAAGGGGGAAGTAGGGAGGATGGGGCGGGAAGTAACGAGGAAGGAGCGGAAGAAGGGAGGATGGAGGGCGAAATTAGGAGGGTGCAGGGGGAATTAGGGAGGAAGGAGTGAGAAATAGGGAGGAAGGAGGGGGAAGTAGGGAGGAAGGAGGGGGAAGTAAAAGTGAAGGAGGAGAAAATAGGGAGGATTGAGGCGGAAGTAGGGAGGATAGAGGGGGAAAGAGGGAGGATGGAGGGGGAAGAAGTGAGGTTTGACGGGGAAGTAGGGAAGATGGAGGGAGAATAGGGACGAAGGAGTGGGAAATAGGGAGGATGGAGCGGGAACTAGGGAGGGTGGAGGGGGAAGTTGGGAGGATGGAGGAGGACGTAGGGATGATGGAGGGGGAAGTAGGGTGGATGGAGGGGGAAGTGGGGAGGATGGAGTGGGAAATAGGGTGGATGGAGGGGGAAGTAGGGAGGATGGAGGGGGAAATAGGGAGGATGGAGGGGGAAATAGGGATGATGGAGGGGAAAGAAGGGAGGATGGACGGGGAAATAGGGAAGAGAAGGAGGGGGGAAATAGGGAGGAAGGAGGGGAAGTAGGGAGTATGGAGGGGGATGTAGGGAGGGTGGAGGGGGGAGTAGGGACGTAGGAGGGGGAAAAAGTGAGGAAGGAATGGGAAATAGGGAGAAAGTAGGGGTAAGTATGGAGGATGGGGTAGGAAGTAGGGAGTACGGAGGGGAAAAAGGGAGGATGGAGGGGAAGTAGGGTGGATGGAGGGTGAAGTAGGGAGGGTGGAGGGGGAAGTAGTGAGGATTGAGACGGAAATAGGGAGGATGGAGGGGGAAGTAGGGAGTATGGAGGGGGAAGTAGGGATGATGGAGGGGGCAGGATGGATTGGGACGCAGGGAGGATGGAAGGGGGAATAGGGACGAAGGAGTTGGAAGTAGGGAGGATGGAGGGGGACATAGGGAGGAATGAGGGGGAGTAGGGATGATGGAGGGGGAAGTAAGGAAGCGGGAGTAGGAAGGAAGGATTGGGAAAAAGTGAGGAAGGAGTTCGAAATAGGGAGGATGTAGGGGGAAGTACGAAGGATTGAGGGGAAAGTAGGGAGCATGGAGGGGGAAGTAGGGAGGATGGAGGGGGACCTAGGGAGGATGGAGGCGGGAATAGGGACGAAGGAGTGGGAAATAGGGAGCATGGAGTGGGAAGTAGGGAGGATGGAGTGGAAATTTGGGAGGATGGAGGGGGAAGTAGGGACGATGGAGGGGGAAGTGGGGAGGATGGAGGGGGAAGTAGGGAAGATGGAGGGGGAATTAGGGACGAAGTAGGGAAGAAGGGAAGATGGAGGGGGAATTAGGGAGGATGGAGGGGGAATTAGTGAGGTTGGACGGGGAAGTAGGGAGGATGGAGGGGGAAGTAGGGAGGATGGAGGGTACAGTAGGGAGGGTGGAGGGGGAAGTAGTGAGGATTGAGGGAGAAAAAGGGAGGATGGAGGGGGAAGTAGGGAGTATGGAGGGGGAATTAGGGATGATGGAGGGGGAAGTAGAGATGATTGAGGGGGCAGGATGGAGTGGGACGCAGGGAGGATGGAAGGGGGAATAGGGACGAAGGAGTTGGAAGTAGGGAGTATGGAGGGGGATGTAGGGAGGGTGGAGGGGGGAGTAGGGACGAAGGAGGGGGAAAAAAGTGAGGAAGGAATGGGAAATAGGGAGAAAGTAGGGGTAAGTATGGAGGATGGGGTAGGAAGTAGGGAGTACGGAGGGGAAAAAGGGAGGATGGAGGGGAAGTAGGGTGGATGGAGGGTGAAGTAGGGAGGGTGGAGGGGGAAGTAGTGAGGATTGAGGGGGAAATAGGGAGGATGGAGGGGGAAGTAGGGAGTATGGAGGGGGAAGTAGGGATGATGGAGGGGGCAGGATGGATTGGGACGCAGGGAGGATGGAAGGGGGAATAGGGACGAAGGAGTTGGAAGTAGGGAGGATGGAGGGGGACATAGGGAGGAAGGAGGGGGAGTAGGGATGATGGAGGGGGAAGTAAGGAGGCGGGAGTAGGAAGGAAGGATTGGGAAAAAAGTGAGGAAGGAGTTCGAAATAGGGAGGATGTAGGGGGAAGTAGGAAGGATTGAGGGGAAAGTAGGGAGCATGGAGGGGGAAGTAGGGAGGATGGAGGGGGACCTAGGGAGGATGGAGGCGGGAATAGGGACGAAGGAGTGGGAAATAGGGAGCATGGAGTGGGAAGTAGGGAGGATGGAGTGGAAAGTTGGGAGGATGGAGGAGGAAGTAGGGAGGATGGAGGGGGAAGTGGGGAGGATGGAGGGGGAAGTAGGGAAGATGGAGGAGAAAAAGGGACGAAGTAGGGGAAGAAGGGAGGATGGAGGGGGAAAGAGGGAGGATGGAGGGGGAAGTAGGGAAGAGAAGGAGGGGGAAGTAGGGAGGATGGAGGGGAAGTAGGGAGGATGGAGGATGAAGTAGGGAGGATTGAGGGGGAAGTAGGGAGGATGGGGTAGGGAGGATGGAGGGGGAAGTAGGGAGGATGGAGGGGGAAGTAGGGAGGATGGAGGGGGACGTTGGGAGGAAGGAGGGGAAGTAGGGAGGATGGAGGGGGAAGTAGGGATGATGGAGGGGAAAGAAGGGAGGATGGACGGGGAACTACGGAAGAGACGGAGGAGGAAGTAGGGAGGATGGATGGGGACGGGAGGAAGGAGGGGAAGTAGGGAGGATGGAGGGGGAAGTAGGGAGGATGGAAGAGGGAAAGATAGAGGATGGAGGGGAAGTAGGGATGGTGGAGGGGGAAATAGGGTGGATGGAGGGAGAAGGGAGGATGGAGGGGGAAGTAGGGAGGATGAAGGGGGAAGTAGGGAGGATGGAGGGGGAAGTAGGGAGGAAGGAGGGGAAGAAGGGAGGATGGAGGGGGCAGGATTGAGTGGGATATAGGAAGGATAGAAGGGGAAGTAGGGAGGAAGGAGGGGAAGAAGGGAGGATGGAGGGGGACCTAGGGAGGATGGAGGAGGAAGTAGGGAGGATGGAGGGGGAAATAGGGAGGATTGAGGGGGAAGTAGGGAGGATGGAGGGGGAAATAGGGAGGATGGAGGGGGAAGTAGGGAGGATGGAGGGGGAAGTAGGGAGGATGGAAGGGGACGGGAGGAAGGAGGGGAAGTAGGGAGGATGGAGGGGGAAGTAGGGAGATTGGACGGGGGATGATGGAGGAGGAAGTAGGGAGGATGGAAGAGGGAAAGATGGAGGATGGAGGGGAAGTAGGGATGCTGGAGGGGGAAATAGGGTGGATGGACGGAGAAGTAGGGAGGATGGAGGGGGAAGTAGGGAGTATGAAGGGGGAAGTAGTGAGGATGGAGGGGGAAGTAGGGAGGAAGGAGGGGAAGAAGGGAGGATGGAGGGGGACCTAGGGAGGATGGAGGAGGAAGTAGGGAGGATGGAGGGGGAAATAGGGAAGATGGAGGGGGAGGTAGGGAGGATGGAGGGGGAAGTAGGGAGAATGGAGGGGGAAGTAGGGAGAATGGAGATGGACGTTGTGAGGAAGGAGGGGAAATAGGGAGGATAGAGGGGGAAGTAGGGAGTATGGACGGGAAAGAAGAGAGGATGGACGGGGAAATAGGGAGGGGAGGGGGGGGGGGGGGAAGTGGGGAGGATGGAGGGGGAAAGAGGGAGGATGGAGGGGGAAAGAGGGAGGATGGAGGGGGAAGTGGTGAGGTTGGACGGGGAAGTAGGGAGGATGGAGGGGGAAGTAGGGAGGATGGAGGGGGACGTAGAGAGGGTGCAGGTGGAAATAGGGACGAAGGAGTGGGAAATAGGGAGGAAGGAGAGGGCAAAATGGAGGAAGGAGGGGGAAGTAGAAGTAAAGGAGGAGAAAATAGGGAGGATGGGGGCGGAAGTAGGGAGGGTGGAGGGGGAAGTAGGGAGGATGGAGGGGGAAGTAGGGAGGAAGGAGGGGAAGAAGGGAGGATGGAGGGGGACATAGGGAGGAAGGAGGGGGAGTAGGGATGATGGAGGGGGAAGTAAGGAGGCGGGAGTAGGAAGGAAGGATTGGGAAAAAGTGAGGAAGCAGTTCGAAATAGGGAGGATGTAGGGGAAAGTAGGAAGGATTGAGGGGAAAGTAGGGAGCATGGAGGGGGAAGTAGGGAGGATGGAGGGGGACCTAGGGAGGATGGAGGCGGGAATAGGGACGAAGGAGTGGGAAATAGGGAGCATGGAGTGGGAAGTAGGGAGGATGGAGTGGAAAGTTGGGAGGATGGAGGAGGGAGGATGGAGGGGGAAGTAGCGAGGATGGAGGGGGAACGGGGAGGATGGAGGGGGAAGTAGGGAAGATGGAGGGGGAATAAGGGACGAAGTAGGGGAAGAAGTGAGGATTGAGTGGGAAATAGGGAGGATGGAGGGGGAAGTAGGGATGATGGACGGGGAAGTAGGGAAGAGAAGGAGGGGGAAGTAGGGAGGATAGAGGGGGAAAGAGGGAGGATGGAGGGGGAATGAGGGATGTTGAACGGGGAAGTAGGGAGGATGGAGGGGGAAATAGGGATGATGGAGGGGGACGTAGGGAGGGTGGAGGGAGAAATAGGGACGAAGGAGTGGGAAATAGGGAGGATGGAGGGGAAGTAGGGAGGATGAAGTGGAAAGTTGGGAGGATGGAGGAGGAAGTAGGGAGGTTGTTGGGGGAAGTAGGTAGGATGGAGGGGGAAGTGGGGAGGATGGAGGGGGAAGTAGGGAAGATGGAGGGGACGAAGGGACGAAGTAGGGGAAGAAGGGAGGATGGAGGGGGAAAGAGGGAGGATGGAGGGGGAAGTAGGGAAGAGAAGGAGGGGGAAGTAGGGAGGATGGAGGGGAAGTAGGGAGGATGGAGGATGAAGTAGGGAGGATTGAGGGGGAAATAGGGAGGATGGAGGGGGAAGTAGGGAGGATGGAGGGGGAAGTAGGGAGGATGGAGGGGGAAGTAGGGAGGATGGAGGGGGAAGTTGGGAGGAAGGAGGGGAAGCAGGGAGGATGGAGGGGGAAGTAGGGAGTTTGGACTGGGGATGATGGAGGGGGACGTAGGGAGGATGGAAGGGGAAAGAGGGAGGATGGAGGGGAAGTAGGGATGGTGGAGGGAGAAATATGATGGATGGACGGGTTAGTAGGGAGGATGGAGGGGGAAATAGGGAGGATGGAGGGGGAAGTTGGGATGATGGAGGGGAAAGAAGGGAGGATGGACGGGGAACTACGGAAGAGAAGGAGGAGGAAGTAGGGAGGATAGAGGGGGAAAGAGGGAGCATGGAGGTGGAGGTAGTGAGGTTGGACGGGGAAGTAGGGAGGATGGAGGGGGAAATAGGGAGGATGGAGGGGGACGTAGAGAGGGTGCAGGTGGAAATAGGGACGAAGGAGTGGGAAATAGGGAGGAAGGAGAGGGAGAAATGGAGGAAGGAGGGGGAAGTAGAAGTGAAGGAGGAGAAAATAGGGAGGATGGAGGCGGAAGTAGGGAGGGTGGAGGGGGAAGTAGGGAGGATGGAGGGGAAAGTAGGGAGGATGGAGGGGGAAGTAGGGAGGAAGGAGGGGAAGAAGGGAGGATGGAGAGGGACCTAGGGAGGATGGAGGAGAAAGTAGGGAGGATGGAGGGGGAAGTAGGGAGGATGGAGGGGGAAATAGGGAGGATGGAGGGGGAAATAGGGATGATGGAGGGGAAAGAAGGGAGGATGGACGGGGAAGTAGGGAAGAGAACGAGGGGGGAAATAGGGAGGAAGGAGGGGAAGTAGGGAGTATGGAGGGGGATGTAGGGAGGGTGGAGGGGGGAGTAGGGACGAAGGAGGGGGAAAAAAGTAGGAAGGAATGGGAAATAGGGAGAAAGTAGGGGTAAGTATGGAGGATGGGGTAGGAAGTAGGGAGTACGGAGGGGAAAAAGGGAGGATGGAGGGGAAGTAGGGTGGATGGAGGGGGAAATAGGGATGATGGAGGGGGAAGTAGGGAGTATGGAGGGGGAAGTAGGGATGATGGAGGGGGCAGGATGGATTGGGACGCAGGGAGGATGGAAGGGGGAATAGGGACGAAGGAGTTGGAAGTAGGGAGGATGGATCGGAGGGGGACATAGGGAGGAAGGAGGGGGAGTAGGGATGATGGAGGGGGAAGTAAGGAGGCGGGAGTAGGAAGGAAGGATTGGGAAAAAGTGAGGAAGGAGTTCGAAATAGGGAGGATGTAGGGGGAAGTATGAAGGATTGAGGGGAAAGTAGGGAGCATGGAGGGGGAAGTAGGGAGGATGGAGGGGGACCTAGGGAGGATGGAGGCGGGAATAGGGACGAAGGAGTGGGAAATAGGGAGCATGGAGTGGGAAGTAGGGAGGATGGAGTGGAAAGTTGGGAGGATGGAGGAGGAAGTAGGGAGGATGGAGGGGGAAGTAGGGAGGATGGAGGGGGAAGTGGGGAGGATGGAGGGGGAAGTAGGGAAGATGGAGGGGGAATTAGGGACGAAGTAGGGGAAGAAGGGAAGATGGAGGGGGAATTAGGGACGAAGTAGGTGAAGAAGGGAGGATTGAGTGGGAAATAGGGAGGATGGAGGAGGAAGTAGGGAGGATGGAGGGGGAAATAGGGAAGATGGAGGGGGAAGTAGGGAGGATGGAGGGGGAAGTAGGGAGAATGGAGGGGGAAGTAGGGAGAATGGAGGGGGACGTTGGGAGGAAGGAGGGGAAATAGGGAGGATAGAAGGGGAAGTAGGGAGTATGGAGGGGAAAGAAGAGAGGATGGACGGGGAAATAGGGAAGAGAAGGAGGGGGAAGTAGGGAGGATGGAGGGGGAAAGAGGGAGGATGGAGGGGGAATTAGTGAGGTTGGACGGGGAAGTAGGGAGGATGGAGGGGGAAGTAGGGAGGTTCGACGGGGAAGTAGGGAAGATGGAGGGGGAAATAGGGAGGATGTAGGGGGAAGTAGGGAGGATGGAGTGGGAAGTAGGGAGGATAGAGGGGGAAAGAGGGAGGATGGAAGGGGAAGTAGTGAGGTTCGACGGGGAAGTAGGGAAGATGGAGGGGGAAATAGGGAGGATGTAGGGGGAAGTAGGGAGGATGGAGCGGGAAGTAGGGAGGATGGAGTGGAAAGTTGGGACGATGGAGGAGGAAGTAGGGAGGATGGAGGGGGAAGTAGGGAGCATGGAGGGGGAAGTGGGGAAGATGGAGGGGGAAGTAGGGAAGATGGATGGTGGGAAGTAGGGAGGGTGGAGGGGGACCTAGGGAGGATGGAGGGGGGAATAGGGAAGAAGGAGTGGGGAATAGGGAGCATGGAGTGGGAAGTTGGGAGGGTGGAGGGGAAGTTAGGAGGATGGAGGAGGACGTAGGGAGGATGGAGGGAGAAGTAGGGAGGATGGAGGGGGAAGTGGGGAGGATGGAGGGGGACGTAGGGAAGATGGAGGGGGAAGTAGAGGGAATGAGGGGAAGAAGTGAGGATGGAAGGGGAGCTAGGGAGGATGGAGGAGGAAGTAGGGAGGATGAAGGGGGAAGTAGGGAGGATGGGGCGGGAAGTAAGGAGGAAGGAACTGAAGAAGGGAGGATGGAGGGCGAAATTAGGAGGGTGCAGGGGGAATTAGGGACGAAGGAGTGAGAAATAGGGAGGAAGGAGGGGGAAGTAGGGAGGAAGGAGGGGGAAGTAAAAGTGAAGGAGGAGAAAATAGGGAGGATTGAGGCGGAAGTAGGGAGGATAGAGGGGGAAAGAGGGAGGATGGAGGGGGAAGTAGTGAGGTTCGACGGGGAAGTAGGGAAGATGGAGGGGGAATAGGGACGAAGGAGTGGGAAATAAGGAGGATGGAGCGGGAAGTAGGGAGGGTGGAGGGGGAAGTTGGGAGGATGGAGGAGGACGTAGGGAGGATGGAGGGGGAAGCAGGGTGGATGGAGGGGGAAGTGGGGAGGATGGAGTGGGAAATAGGGAGGATGGAGGGGGAAGTAGGGAGGATGGAGGGGGAAATAGGGAGGATGGAGGGGGAAATAGGGATGATGGAGGGGAAAGAAGGGAGGATGGACGGGGAAGTAGGGAAGAGAAGGAGGGGGGAAATAGGGAGGAAGGAGGGGAAGTAGGGAGTATGGAGGGGGATGTAGGGAGGGTGGAGGGGGGAGTAGGGACGTAGGAGGGGGAAAAAAGTGAGGAAGGAATGGGAAATAGGGAGAAAGTAGGGGTAAGTATGGAGGATGGGGTAGGAAGTAGGGAGTACGGAGGGGAAAAAGGGAGGATGGAGGGGAAGTAGGGTGGATGGAGGGTGAAGTAGGGAGGGTGGAGGGGGAAGTAGTGAGGATTGAGGGGGAAATAGGGAGGATGGAGGGGGAAGTAGGGAGTATGGAGGGGGAAGTAGGGATGATGGAGGGGGCAGGATGGATTGGGACGCAGGGAGGATGGAAGGGAGAATAGGGACGAAGGAGTTGGAAGTAGGGAGGATGGATCGGAGGGGGACATAGGGAGGAAGGAGGGAATAGGGATGATGGAGGGGGAAGTAAGGAGGCGGGAGTAGGAAGGAAGGATTGGGAAAAAGTGAGGAAGGAGTTCGAAATAGGGAGGATGTAGGGGGAAGTATGAAGGATTGAGGGGAAAGTAGGGAGCATGGAGGGGGAAGTAGGGAGGATGGAGGGGGACCTAGGGAGGATGGAGGCGGGAATAGGGACGAAGGAGTGGGAAATAGGGAGCATGGAGTGGGAAGTAGGGAGGATGGAGTGGAAAGTTGGGAGGATGGAGGAGGAAGTAGGGAGGATGGAGGGGGAAGTATGGAGGATGGAGGGGGAAGTGGGGAGGATGGAGGGGGAAGTAGGGAAGATGGAGGGGGAATTAGGGACGAAGTAGGGGAAGAAGGGAAGATGGAGGGGGAATTAGGGACGAAGTAGGTGAAGAAGGGAGGATTGAGTGGGAAATAGGGAGGATGGAGGAGGAAGTAGAGAGGATGGAGGGGGAAATAGGGAAGATGGAGGGGGAAGTAGGGAGGATGGAGGGGGAAGTAGGGAGAATGGAGGGGGAAGTAGGGAGAATGGAGGGGGACGTTGGGAGGAAGGAGGGGAAATAGGGAGGATAGAAGGGGAAGTAGGGAGTATGGAGGGGAAAGAAGAGAGGATGGACGGGGAAATAGGGAAGAGAAGGAGGGGGAAGTAGGGAGGATGGAGGGGGAAAGAGGGAGGATGGAGGGGGAATTAGTGAGGTTGGACGGGGAAGTAGGGAGGATGGAGGGGGAAGTAGGAAGGTTCGACGGGGAAGTAGGGAAGATGGAGGGGGAAATAGGGAGGATGTAGGGGGAAGTAGGGAGGATGGAGGGGGAAGTAGGGAGGATAGAGGGGGAAAGAGGGAGGATGGAAGGGGAAGTAGTGAGGTTCGACGGGGAAGTAGGGAAGATGGAGGGGGAAATAGGGAGGATGTAGGGGGAAGTAGGGAGGATGGAGGGGGAAGTAGGGAGGATGGAGTGGAAAGTTGGGACGATGGAGGAGGAAGTAGGGAGGATGGAGGGGGAAGTAGGGAGGATGGAGGGGGAAGTTGGGAAGATGGAGGGGGAAGTAGGGAAGATGGATGGTGGGAAGTAGGGAGGGTGGAGGGGGAAGTAGGGAGGATGGAGGGGGACCTAGGGAGGATGGAGGGGGGAATAGGGAAGAAGGAGTGGGGAATAGGGAGCATGGAGTGGGAAGTTGGGAGGGTGGAGGGGAAGTTGGGAGGATGGAGGAGGACGTAGGGAGGATGGAGGGAGAAGTAGGGAGGATGGAGGGGGAAGTAGTGAGGTTCGACGGGGAAGTAGGGAAGATGGAGGGGGAATAGGGATGAAGGAGTGGGAAATAAGGAGCATGGAGCGGGAAATAGGGAGGGTGGAGGGGGAAGTTGGGAGGATGGTGGAGGACGTAGAGAGGATGGAGGGGGAAGTAGGGTGGATGGAGGGGGAAGGGGAGGATGGAGTGGGAAATAGGGAGGATGGAGGGGGAAGTAGGGAGGATGGAGGGGGAAATAGGGAGGATGGAGGGGGAAATAGGGATGATGGAGGGGAAAGAAGGGAGGATGGACGGGGAAGTAGGGAAGAGAAGGAGGGGGGAAATAGGGAGGTAGGAGGGGAAGTAGGGAGTATGGAGGGGGATGTAGGGAGGGTGGAGGGGGGAGTAGGGACGTAGGAGGGGAAAAAAGTGAGGAAGGAATGGGAAATAGGGAGAAAGTAGGGGTAAGTATGGAGGATGGGGTAGGAAGTAGGGAGTACGGAGGGGAAAAAGGGAGGATGGAGGGGAAGTAGGGTGGATGGAGGGTGAAGTAGGGAGGGTGGAGGGGGAAGTAGTGAGGATTGAGGGGGAAATAGGGAGGATGGAGGGGGAAGTAGGGAGTATGGAGGGGGAAGTAGGGATGATGGAGGGGGCAGGATGGATTGGGACGCAGGGAGGATGGAAGGGGGAATAGGGACGAAGGAGTTGGAAGTAGGGAGGATGGATCGGAGGAGGACATAGGGAGGAAGGAGGGGGAGTAGGGATGATGGAGGGGGAAGTAAGGAGGCGGGAGTAGGAAGGAAGGATTGGGAAAAAGTGAGGAAGGAGTTCGAAATAGGGAGGATGTAGGGGGAATTACGAAGGATTGAGTGGAAAGTAGGGAGCATGGAGTGGGAAGTAGGGAGGATGGAGGGGGACCTAGGGAGGATGGAGGCGGGAATAGGGACGAAGGAGTGGGAAATAGGGAGCATGGAGTGGGAAGTAGGGAGGATGGAGTGGAAAGTTGGGAGGATGGAGGAGGAAGTAGGGAGGATGGAGGGGGAAGTAGGGAGGATGGAGGGGGAAGTGGGGAGGATGGAGGGGGAAGTAGGGAAGATGGAGGGGGAATTAGGGACGAAGTAGGGGAAGTAGGGAAGATGGAGGGGGAATTAGGGACGAAGTAGGTGAAGAAGGGAGGATTGAGTGGGAAATAGGGAGGATGGAGGAGGAAGTAGGGAGGATGGAGGGGGAAATAGGGAAGATGGAGGGGGAAGTAGGGAGGATGGAGGGGGAAGTAGGGAGAATGGAGGGGGAAGTAGGGAGAATGGAGGGGGACGTTGGGAGGAAGGAGGGGAAATAGGGAGGATAGAAGGGGAAGTAGGGAGTATGGAGGGGAAAGAAGAGAGGATGGACGGGGAAATAGGGAAGAGAAGGAGGGGGAAGTAGGGAGGATGGAGGGGGAAAGAGGGAGGATGGAGGGGGAATTAGTGAGGTTGGACGGGGAAGTAGGGAGGATGGAGGGGGAAGTAGGGAGGATGGAAGGGGAAGTAGTCAGGTTCGACGGGGAAGTAGGGAAGATGGAGGGGGAAATAGGGAGGATGTAGGGGGAATTAGGGAGGATGGAGCGGGAAGTAGGGAGGATGGAGTGGAAAGTTGGGACGATGGAGGAGGAAGTAGGGAGGATGGAGGGGGAAGTAGGGAGGATGGACGGGGAAGTTGGGAAGATGGAGGGGGAAGTAGGGAAGATGGATGGTGGGAAGTAGGGAGGGTGGAGGGGGAAGTAGGGAGGATGGAGGGGGACCTAGGGAGGATGGAGGGGGGAATAGGGAAGAAGGAGTGGGGAATAGGGAGCGTGGAGTGGGAAGTTGGGAGGGTGGAGGGGAAGTTGGGAGGATGGAGGAGGACGTATGGAGGATGGAGGGAGAAGTAGGGAGGATGGAGGGGGACGTAGGGAAGATGGAGGGGGAAGTAGAGGGAATGAGGGGAAGAAGTGAGGATGGAAGGGGAGCTAGGGAGGGTGGAGGAGGAAGTAGGGAGGATGAAGGGGGAAGTAGGGAGGATGGGGCGGGAAGTAAGGAGGAAGGAGCGGAAGAAGGGAGGATGGAGGGCGAAATTAGGAGGGTGCAGGGGGAATTAGGGAGGAAGGAGTGAGAAATAGGGAGGAAGGAGGGGGAAGTAGGGAGGAAGGAGGGGGAAGTAAAAGTGAAGGAGGAGAAAATAGGGAGGATTGAGGCGGAAGTAGGGAGGATAGAGGGGGAAAGAGGGAGGATGGAGGGGGAAGAAGTGAGGTTTGACGGGGAAGTAGGGAAGATGGAGGGAGAATAGGGACGAAGGAGTGGGAAATAGGGAGGATGGAGCGGGAACTAGGGAGGGTGGAGGGGGAAGTTGGGAGGATGGAGGAGGACGTAGGGATGATGGAGGGGGAAGTAGGGTGGATGGAGGGGGAAGTGGGGAGGATGGAGTGGGAAATAGGGTGGATGGAGGGGGAAGTAGGGAGGATGGAGGGGGAAATAGGGAGGATGGAGGGGGAAATAGGGATGATGGAGGGGAAAGAAGGGAGGATGGACGGGGAAATAGGGAAGAGAAGGAGGGGGGAAATAGGGAGGAAGGAGGGGAAGTAGGGAGTATGGAGGGGGATGTAGGGAGGGTGGAGGGGGGAGTAGGGACGTAGGAGGGGGAAAAAGTGAGGAAGGAATGGGAAATAGGGAGAAAGTAGGGGTAAGTATGGAGGATGGGGTAGGAAGTAGGGAGTACGGAGGGGAAAAAGGGAGGATGGAGGGGAAGTAGGGTGGATGGAGGGTGAAGTAGGGAGGGTGGAGGGGGAAGTAGTGAGGATTGAGACGGAAATAGGGAGGATGGAGGGGGAAGTAGGGAGTATGGAGGGGGAAGTAGGGATGATGGAGGGGGCAGGATGGATTGGGACGCAGGGAGGATGGAAGGGGGAATAGGGACGAAGGAGTTGGAAGTAGGGAGGATGGAGGGGGACATAGGGAGGAAGGAGGGGGAGTAGGGATGATGGAGGGGGAAGTAAGGAAGCGGGAGTAGGAAGGAAGGATTGGGAAAAAGTGAGGAAGGAGTTCGAAATAGGGAGGATGTAGGGGGAAGTACGAAGGATTGAGGGGAAAGTAGGGAGCATGGAGGGGGAAGTAGGGAGGATGGAGGGGGACCTAGGGAGGATGGAGGCGGGAATAGGGACGAAGGAGTGGGAAATAGGGAGCATGGAGTGGGAAGTAGGGAGGATGGAGTGGAAATTTGGGAGGATGGAGGGGGAAGTAGGGACGATGGAGGGGGAAGTGGGGAGGATGGAGGGGGAAGTAGGGAAGATGGAGGGGGAATTAGGGACGAAGTAGGGAAGAAGGGAAGATGGAGGGGGAATTAGGGAGGATGGAGGGGGAATTAGTGAGGTTGGACGGGGAAGTAGGGAGGATGGAGGGGGAAGTAGGGAGGATGGAGGGTAAAGTAGGGAGGGTGGAGGGGGAAGTAGTGAGGATTGAGGGAGAAAAAGGGAGGATGGAGGGGGAAGTAGGGAGTATGGAGGGGGAATTAGGGATGATGGAGGGGGAAGTAGAGATGATTGAGGGGGCAGGATGGAGTGGGACGCAGGGAGGATGGAAGGGGGAATAGGGACGAAGGAGTTGGAAGTAGGGAGTATGGAGGGGGATGTAGGGAGGGTGGAGGGGGGAGTAGGGACGAAGGAGGGGGAAAAAAGTGAGGAAGGAATGGGAAATAGGGAGAAAGTAGGGGTAAGTATGGAGGATGGGGTAGGAAGTAGGGAGTACGGAGGGGAAAAAGGGAGGATGGAGGGGAAGTAGGGTGGATGGAGGGTGAAGTAGGGAGGGTGGAGGGGGAAGTAGTGAGGATTGAGGGGGAAATAGGGAGGATGGAGGGGGAAGTAGGGAGTATGGAGGGGGAAGTAGGGATGATGGAGGGGGCAGGATGGATTGGGACGCAGGGAGGATGGAAGGGGGAATAGGGACGAAGGAGTTGGAAGTAGGGAGGATGGAGGGGGACATAGGGAGGAAGGAGGGGGAGTAGGGATGATGGAGGGGGAAGTAAGGAGGCGGGAGTAGGAAGGAAGGATTGGGAAAAAAGTGAGGAAGGAGTTCGAAATAGGGAGGATGTAGGGGGAAGTAGGAAGGATTGAGGGGAAAGTAGGGAGCATGGAGGGGGAAGTAGGGAGGATGGAGGGGGACCTAGGGAGGATGGAGGCGGGAATAGGGACGAAGGAGTGGGAAATAGGGAGCATGGAGTGGGAAGTAGGGAGGATGGAGTGGAAAGTTGGGAGGATGGAGGAGGAAGTAGGGAGGATGGAGGGGGAAGTGGGGAGGATGGAGGGGGAAGTAGGGAAGATGGAGGAGAAAAAGGGACGAAGTAGGGGAAGAAGGGAGGATGGAGGGGGAAAGAGGGAGGATGGAGGGGGAAGTAGGGAAGAGAAGGAGGGGGAAGTAGGGAGGATGGAGGGGAAGTAGGGAGGATGGAGGATGAAGTAGGGAGGATTGAGGGGGAAGTAGGGAGGATGGGGTAGGGAGGATGGAGGGGGAAGTAGGGAGGATGGAGGGGGAAGTAGGGAGGATGGAGGGGGACGTTGGGAGGAAGGAGGGGAAGTAGGGAGGATGGAGGGGGAAGTAGGGATGATGGAGGGGAAAGAAGGGAGGATGGACGGGGAACTACGGAAGAGACGGAGGAGGAAGTAGGGAGGATGGATGGGGACGGGAGGAAGGAGGGGAAGTAGGGAGGATGGAGGGGGAAGTAGGGAGGATGGAAGAGGGAAAGATAGAGGATGGAGGGGAAGTAGGGATGGTGGAGGGGGAAATAGGGTGGATGGAGGGAGAAGGGAGGATGGAGGGGGAAGTAGGGAGGATGAAGGGGGAAGTAGGGAGGATGGAGGGGGAAGTAGGGAGGAAGGAGGGGAAGAAGGGAGGATGGAGGGGGCAGGATTGAGTGGGATATAGGGAGGATAGAAGGGGAAGTAGGGAGGAAGGAGGGGAAGAAGGGAGGATGGAGGGGGACCTAGGGAGGATGGAGGAGGAAGTAGGGAGGATGGAGGGGGAAATAGGGAGGATGGAGGGGGAAGTAGGGAGGATGGAGGGGGAAATAGGGAGGATGGAGGGGGAAGTAGGGAGGATGGAGGGGGAAGTAGGGAGGATGGAAGGGGACGGGAGGAAGGAGGGGAAGTAGGGAGGATGGAGGGGGAAGTAGGGAGATTGGACGGGGGATGATGGAGGAGGAAGTAGGGAGGATGGAAGAGGGAAAGATGGAGGATGGAGGGGAAGTAGGGATGCTGGAGGGGGAAATAGGGTGGATGGACGGAGAAGTAGGGAGGATGGAGGGGGAAGTAGGGAGTATGAAGGGGGAAGTAGTGAGGATGGAGGGGGAAGTAGGGAGGAAGGAGGGGAAGAAGGGAGGATGGAGGGGGACCTAGGGAGGATGGAGGAGGAAGTAGGGAGGATGGAGGGGGAAATAGGGAAGATGGAGGGGGAGGTAGGGAGGATGGAGGGGGAAGTAGGGAGAATGGAGGGGGAAGTAGGGAGAATGGAGATGGACGTTGTGAGGAAGGAGGGGAAATAGGGAGGATAGAGGGGGAAGTAGGGAGTATGGACGGGAAAGAAGAGAGGATGGACGGGGAAATAGGGAGGGGAGGGGGGGGGGGGGGGGGGGGGGGAGTGGGGAGGATGGAGGGGGAAAGAGGGAGGATGGAGGGGGAAGTGGTGAGGTTGGACGGGGAAGTAGGGAGGATGGAGGGGGAAGTAGGGAGGATGGAGGGGGACGTAGAGAGGGTGCAGGTGGAAATAGGGACGAAGGAGTGGGAAATAGGGAGGAAGGAGAGGGCAAAATGGAGGAAGGAGGGGGAAGTAGAAGTAAAGGAGGAGAAAATAGGGAGGATGGGGGCGGAAGTAGGGAGGGTGGAGGGGGAAGTAGGGAGGATGGAGGGGGAAGTAGGGAGGATGGAGGGGGAAGTAGGGAGGAAGGAGGGGAAGAAGGGAGGATGGAGGGGGACATAGGGAGGAAGGAGGGGGAGTAGGGATGATGGAGGGGGAAGTAAGGAGGCGGGAGTAGGAAGGAAGGATTGGGAAAAAGTGAGGAAGCAGTTCGAAATAGGGAGGATGTAGGGGAAAGTAGGAAGGATTGAGGGGAAAGTAGGGAGCATGGAGGGGGAAGTAGGGAGGATGGAGGGGGACCTAGGGAGGATGGAGGCGGGAATAGGGACGAAGGAGTGGGAAATAGGGAGCATGGAGTGGGAAGTAGGGAGGATGGAGTGGAAAGTTGGGAGGATGGAGGAGGGAGGATGGAGGGGGAAGTAGCGAGGATGGAGGGGGAACGGGGAGGATGGAGGGGGAAGTAGGGAAGATGGAGGGGGAATAAGGGACGAAGTAGGGGAAGAAGTGAGGATTGAGTGGGAAATAGGGAGGATGGAGGGGGAAGTAGGGATGTAGACGGGGAAGTAGGGAAGAGAAGGAGGGGGAAGTAGGGAGGATAGAGGGGGAAAGAGGGAGGATGGAGGGGGAATGAGGGATGTTGAACGGGGAAGTAGGGAGGATGGAGGGGGAAATAGGGATGATGGAGGGGGACGTAGGGAGGGTGGAGGGAGAAATAGGGACGAAGGAGTGGGAAATAGGGAGGATGGAGGGGAAGTAGGGAGGATGAAGTGGAAAGTTGGGAGGATGGAGGAGGAAGTAGGGAGGTTGGTGGGGGAAGTAGGTAGGATGGAGGGGGAAGTGGGGAGGATGGAGGGGGAAGTAGGGAAGATGGAGGGGACGAAGGGACGAAGTAGGGGAAGAAGGGAGGATGGAGGGGGAAAGAGGGAGGATGGAGGGGGAAGTAGGGAAGAGAAGGAGGGGGAAGTAGGGAGGATGGAGGGGAAGTAGGGAGGATGGAGGATGAAGTAGGGAGGATTGAGGGGGAAATAGGGAGGATGGAGGGGGAAGTAGGGAGGATGGAGGGGGAAGTAGGGAGGATGGAGGGTGAAGTAGGGAGGATGGAGGGGGAAGTTGGGAGTATGGAGGGGGAATTAGGGATGATGGAGGGGGAAGTAGAGATGATTGAGGGGGCAGGATGGAGTGGGACGCAGGGAGGATGGAAGGGGGAATAGGGACGAAGGAGTTGGAAGTAGGGAGTATGGAGGGGGATGTAGGGAGGGTGGAGGGGGGAGTAGGGACGAAGGAGGGGGAAAAAAGTGAGGAAGGAATGGGAAATAGGGAGAAAGTAGGGGTAAGTATGGAGGATGGGGTAGGAAGTAGGGAGTACGGAGGGGAAAAAGGGAGGATGGAGGGGAAGTAGGGTGGATGGAGGGTGAAGTAGGGAGGGTGGAGGGGGAAGTAGTGAGGATTGAGGGGGAAATAGGGAGGATGGAGGGGGAAGTAGGGAGTATGGAGGGGGAAGTAGGGATGATGGAGGGGGCAGGATGGATTGGGACGCAGGGAGGATGGAAGGGGGAATAGGGACGAAGGAGTTGGAAGTAGGGAGGATGGAGGGGGACATAGGGAGGAAGGAGGGGGAGTAGGGATGATGGAGGGGGAAGTAAGGAGGCGGGAGTAGGAAGGAAGGATTGGGAAAAAAGTGAGGAAGGAGTTCGAAATAGGGAGGATGTAGGGGGAAGTAGGAAGGATTGAGGGGAAAGTAGGGAGCATGGAGGGGGAAGTAGGGAGGATGGAGGGGGACCTAGGGAGGATGGAGGCGGGAATAGGGACGAAGGAGTGGGAAATAGGGAGCATGGAGTGGGAAGTAGGGAGGATGGAGTGGAAAGTTGGGAGGATGGAGGAGGAAGTAGGGAGGATGGAGGGGGAAGTGGGGAGGATGGAGGGGGAAGTAGGGAAGATGGAGGAGAAAAAGGGACGAAGTAGGGGAAGAAGGGAGGATGGAGGGGGAAAGAGGGAGGATGGAGGGGGAAGTAGGGAAGAGAAGGAGGGGGAAGTAGGGAGGATGGAGGGGAAGTAGGGAGGATGGAGGATGAAGTAGGGAGGATTGAGGGGGAAGTAGGGAGGATGGGGTAGGGAGGATGGAGGGGGAAGTAGGGAGGATGGAGGGGGACGTTGGGAGGAAGGAGGGGAAGTAGGGAGGATGGAGGGGGAAGTAGGGATGATGGAGGGGAAAGAAGGGAGGATGGACGGGGAACTACGGAAGAGACGGAGGAGGAAGTAGGGAGGATGGATGGGGACGGGAGGAAGGAGGGGAAGTAGGGAGGATGGAGGGGGAAGTAGGGAGGATGGAAGAGGGAAAGATAGAGGATGGAGGGGAAGTAGGGATGGTGGAGGGGGAAATAGGGTGGATGGAGGGAGAAGGGAGGATGGAGGGGGAAGTAGGGAGGATGAAGGGGGAAGTAGAGAGGATGGAGGGGGAAGTAGGGAGGAAGGAGGGGAAGAAGGGAGGATGGAGGGGGCAGGATTGAGTGGGATATAGGGAGGATAGAAGGGGAAGTAGGGAGGAAGGAGGGGAAGAAGGGAGGATGGAGGGGGACCTAGGGAGGATGGAGGAGGAAGTAGGGAGGATGGAGGGGGAAATAGGGAGGATGGAGGGGGAAGTAGGGAGGATGGAGGGGGAAATAGGGAGGATGGAGGGGGAAGTAGGGAGGATGGAGGGGGAAGTAGGGAGGATGGAAGGGGACGGGAGGAAGGAGGGGAAGTAGGGAGGATGGAGGGGGAAGTAGGGAGATTGGACGGGGGATGATGGAGGAGGAAGTAGGGAGGATGGAAGAGGGAAAGATGGAGGATGGAGGGGAAGTAGGGATGCTGGAGGGGGAAATAGGGTGGATGGACGGAGAAGTAGGGAGGATGGAGGGGGAAGTAGGGAGTATGAAGGGGGAAGTAGTGAGGATGGAGGGGGAAGTAGGGAGGAAGGAGGGGAAGAAGGGAGGATGGAGGGGGACCTAGGGAGGATGGAGGAGGAAGTAGGGAGGATGGAGGGGGAAATAGGGAAGATGGAGGGGGAGGTAGGGAGGATGGAGGGGGAAGTAGGGAGAATGGAGGGGGAAGTAGGGAGAATGGAGATGGACGTTGTGAGGAAGGAGGGGAAATAGGGAGGATAGAGGGGGAAGTAGGGAGTATGGACGGGAAAGAAGAGAGGATGGACGGGGAAATAGGGAGGGGAGGGGGGGGGGGGGGGGGGGAGTGGGGAGGATGGAGGGGGAAAGAGGGAGGATGGAGGGGGAAGTGGTGAGGTTGGACGGGGAAGTAGGGAGGATGGAGGGGGAAGTAGGGAGGATGGAGGGGGACGTAGAGAGGGTGCAGGTGGAAATAGGGACGAAGGAGTGGGAAATAGGGAGGAAGGAGAGGGCAAAATGGAGGAAGGAGGGGGAAGTAGAAGTAAAGGAGGAGAAAATAGGGAGGATGGGGGCGGAAGTAGGGAGGGTGGATGGGGAAGTAGGGAGGATGGAGGGGGAAGTAGGGAGGATGGAGGGGGAAGTAGGGAGGAAGGAGGGGAAGAAGGGAGGATGGAGGGGGACATAGGGAGGAAGGAGGGGGAGTAGGGATGATGGAGGGGGAAGTAAGGAGGCGGGAGTAGGAAGGAAGGATTGGGAAAAAGTGAGGAAGCAGTTCGAAATAGGGAGGATGTAGGGGAAAGTAGGAAGGATTGAGGGGAAAGTAGGGAGCATGGAGGGGGAAGTAGGGAGGATGGAGGGGGACCTAGGGAGGATGGAGGCGGGAATAGGGACGAAGGAGTGGGAAATAGGGAGCATGGAGTGGGAAGTAGGGAGGATGGAGTGGAAAGTTGGGAGGATGGAGGAGGGAGGATGGAGGGGGAAGTAGCGAGGATGGAGGGGGAACGGGGAGGATGGAGGGGGAAGTAGGGAAGATGGAGGGGGAATAAGGGACGAAGTAGGGGAAGAAGTGAGGATTGAGTGGGAAATAGGGAGGATGGAGGGGGAAGTAGGGATGATGGACGGGGAAGTAGGGAAGAGAAGGAGGGGGAAGTAGGGAGGATAGAGGGGGAAAGAGGGAGGATGGAGGGGGAATGAGGGATGTTGAACGGGGAAGTAGGGAGGATGGAGGGGGAAATAGGGATGATGGAGGGGGACGTAGGGAGGGTGGAGGGAGAAATAGGGACGAAGGAGTGGGAAATAGGGAGGATGGAGGGGAAGTAGGGAGGATGAAGTGGAAAGTTGGGAGGATGGAGGAGGAAGTAGGGAGGTTGGTGGGGGAAGTAGGTAGGATGGAGGGGGAAGTGGGGAGGATGGAGGGGGAAGTAGGGAAGATGGAGGGGACGAAGGGACGAAGTAGGGGAAGAAGGGAGGATGGAGGGGGAAAGAGGGAGGATGGAGGGGGAAGTAGGGAAGAGAAGGAGGGGGAAGTAGGGAGGATGGAGGGGAAGTAGGGAGGATGGAGGATGAAGTAGGGAGGATTGAGGGGGAAATAGGGAGGATGGAGGGGGAAGTAGGGAGGATGGAGGGGGAAGTAGGGAGGATGGAGGGGGAAGTAGGGAGGATGGAGGGGGAAGTTGGGAGGAAGGAGGGGAAGCAGGGAGGATGGAGGGGGAAGTAGGGAGTTTGGACTGGGGATGATGGAGGGGGACGTAGGGAGGATGGAAGGGGAAAGAGGGAGGATGGAGGGGAAGTAGGGATGGTGGAGGGAGAAATATGATGGATGGACGGGTTAGTAGGGAGGATGGAGGGGGAAATAGGGAGGATGGAGGGGGAAGTTGGGATGATGGAGGGGAAAGAAGGGAGGATGGACGGGGAACTACGGAAGAGAAGGAGGAGGAAGTAGGGAGGATAGAGGGGGAAAGAGGGAGCATGGAGGTGGAGGTAGTGAGGTTGGACGGGGAAGTAGGGAGGATGGAGGGGGAAATAGGGAGGATGGAGGGGGACGTAGAGAGGGTGCAGGTGGAAATAGGGACGAAGGAGTGGGAAATAGGGAGGAAGGAGAGGGAGAAATGGAGGAAGGAGGGGGAAGTAGAAGTGAAGGAGGAGAAAATAGGGAGGATGGAGGCGGAAGTAGGGAGGGTGGAGGGGGAAGTAGGGAGGATGGAGGGGAAAGTAGGGAGGATGGAGGGGGAAGTAGGGAGGAAGGAGGGGAAGAAGGGAGGATGGAGAGGGACCTAGGGAGGATGGAGGAGAAAGTAGGGAGGATGGAGGGGGAAGTAGGGAGGATGGAGGGGGAAATAGGGAGGATGGAGGGGGAAATAGGGATGATGGAGGGGAAAGAAGGGAGGATGGACGGGGAAGTAGGGAAGAGAACGAGGGGGGAAATAGGGAGGAAGGAGGGGAAGTAGGGAGTATGGAGGGGGATGTAGGGAGGGTGGAGGGGGGAGTAGGGACGAAGGAGGGGGAAAAAAGTAGGAAGGAATGGGAAATAGGGAGAAAGTAGGGGTAAGTATGGAGGATGGGGTAGGAAGTAGGGAGTACGGAGGGGAAAAAGGGAGGATGGAGGGGAAGTAGGGTGGATGGAGGGGGAAATAGGGAGGATGGAGGGGGAAGTAGGGAGTATGGAGGGGGAAGTAGGGATGATGGAGGGTGCAGGATGGATTGGGACGCAGGGAGGATGGAAGGGGGAATAGGGACGAAGGAGTTGGAAGTAGGGAGGATGGAGGGGGACATAGGGAGGAAGGAGGGGGAGTAGGGATGATGGAGGGGGAAGTAAGGAGGCGGGAGTAGGAAGGAAGGATTGGGAAAAAGTGAGGAAGGAGTTCGAAATAGGGAGGATGTAGGGGGAAGTAGGAAGGATTGAGGAGAAAGTAGGGAGCATGGAGGGGGAAGTAGGGAGGATGGAGGGGCACCTAGGGAGGATGGAGGCGGGAATAGGGACGAAGGAGTGGGAAATAGGGAGCATGGAGTGGGAAGTAGGGAGAATGGAGTGGAAAGTTGGGAGGATGGAGGAGGAAGTAGGGAGGATGGAGGGGGAAGTAGGGAGGATGGAGGGGGAAGTGGGGAGGATGGAGGGGGAAGTAGGGAAGATGGAGGGGGAATTAGGGACGAAGTAGGGGAAGAAGGGAAGATGGAGGGGGAATTAGGGACGAAGTAGGGGAAGAAGGGAGGATTGAGTGGGAAATAGGGAGGATGGAGGGGGAAGTAGGGATGATGGACGGGGAAGTAGGGAAGAGAAGGAGGGGGAAGTAGGGAGGATAGAGGGGGAAAGAGGGAGGATGGAGGGGGAATGAGGGAGGTTGAACGGGGAAGTAGGGAGGATGGAGGGAGAAATAGGGACGAAGGAGTGGGAAATAGGGGGGATGGAGGGGAAGTAGGGAGGATGGAGGGCGAATTTGGGAGCATGGAGTGGGATATGGGGAGATTGGAGGGGGAAATAGGGAGGAAGGAGGGGGAAGTAGGGAGGATGGAGGGTAAAGTAGGGAGGGTGGAGGGGGAAGTAGTGAGGATTGAGGGGGAAATAGGGAGGATGGAGGGGGAAGTAGGGAGTATGGAGGGGGAATTAGGGATGATGGAGGGGGAAGTAGGGATGATTGAGGGGGCAGGATGGAGTGGGACGCAGGGAGAATGGAAGGGGGGATAGGGACGAAGGAGTTGGAAGTAGGGAGGATGGAGGGGGACATAGGGAGGAAGGAGGGGGAGTAGGGATGATGGAGGGGGAAGTAAGGAGGGGGGAGTAGGAAGGAAGGATTGGGAAAAAGTGAGGAAGGAGTTCGAAATAGGGAGGATGTAGGGGGAAGTAGGAAGGATTGAGGGTAAAGTAGAGAGCATGGAGTGGGAAGTAGGGAGGATGGAGGGGGACCTAGGGAGGATGGAGGCGAGAATAGGGACGAAGGAGTGGGAAATAGGGAGCATGGAGTGGGAAGTAGGGAGGATGAAGTGGAAAGTTGGGAGGATGGAGGAGGAAGTAGGGAGGTTGGTGGGGGAAGTGGGGAGGATGGAGGGGGAAGTAGGGAAGATGGAGGGGAAGAAGGGAAGAAGTAGGGAAGAAGGGAGGATGGAGGGGGAAAGAGGGAGGATGGAGGGGGAAGTAGGGAAGAGAAGGAGGGGGAAGTAGGGAGGATGGAGGGGAAGTAGGGAGGATGGAGGATGAAGTAGGGAGGATTGAGGGGGAAATAAGGAGGATGGAGGGGGAAGTAGGGAGGATGGAGGGGGAAGTAGGGAGGATGGAGGCGGAAGTAGGGAGGATGGAGGGGGAAGTTGGGAGGAAGGAGGGGAAGTAGGGAGGATGGAGGGGGAAGTAGGGAGTTTGGACTGGGGATGATGGAGGGGCACGTAGGGAGGATGGAAGGGGAAAGAGGGAGGATGGAGGGGAAGTAGGGATGGTGGAGGGAAAAATATGATGGATGGACGGGTTAGTAGGGAGGATGGAGGGGGAAATAGGGAGGATGGAGGGGGAAGTTGGGATGATGGAGGGGAAAGAAGGGAGGATGGACGGAGAACTACGGAAGAGAAGGAGGAGGAAGTAGGGAGGATAGAGGGGGAAAGAGGGAGGATGGAGGTGGAAGTAGTGAGGTTGGACGGGGAAGTAGGGAGGATGGAGGGGGAAATAGGGAGGATGGAGGTGGAGAAATGGAGGAAGGAAGGGGAAGTAGAAGTGAAGGAGGATAAAATAGGGAGGATGGAGGCGGAAGTAGGGAGGATGGAGGGGGAAGTAGGGAGGATGGAGGGGGAAGTAGGGAGGAAGGAGGGAGAAGTAGGGAAGATGGAGGAGGAAAAGGGACGAAGTAGGGGAAGAAGGGAGGATGGAGGGGGAAAGAGGGAGGATGGAGGGGGAAGTAGGGAAGAGAAGGAGGGGGAAGTAGGGAGGATGGAGGGGAAGTAGGGAGGATGGAGGATGAAGTAGGGAGGATTGAGGGTGAAATAGGGAGGATGGAGGGGGAAGTAGGGAGTATGGAGGGGGAATTAGGGATGATGGAGGGGGAAGTAGGGATGATGGAGGGGGCAGGATGGAGTGGGACGCAGGGAGGATGGAAGGGGGAATAGGGACGAAGGAGTTGGAAGTAGGGAGGATGGAGGGGGACATAGGGAGGACGGAGGGGAAGTAGGGATGATGGAGGGGGAAGTAAGGAGGGGGGAGTAGGAAGGAAGGATTGGGAAAAAGTGAGGAAGGAGTTCGAAATAGGGAGGATGTAGAGGGAAGTAGGAAGGATTGAGGGTAAAGTAGAGAGCATGGAGTGGGAAGTAGGGAGGATGGAGGTGGACCTAGGGAGGATGGAGGCGAGAATAGGGACGAAGGAGTGGGAAATAGGGAGCATGGAGTGGGAAGTAGGGAGGTTGGAGGGGGAAGTAGGTAGGATGGAGGGGGAAGTAGGGAAGATGGAGGAGGAAAAGGGACGAAGTAGGGGAAGAAGGGAGGATGGAGGGGGAAAGAGGGAGGATGGAGGGGGAAGTAGGGAAGAGAAGGAGGGGGATGTAGGGAGGATGGAGGGGAAGTAGGGAGGATTGAGGGGGAAATAGGGAGGATGGAGGGGGAAGTAGGGAGGATGGAGGGGGAAGTAGGGAGGATGGAGGGGGAAGAAGGGAGGATGGACGGGGAACTACGGAAGAGAAGGAGGAGGAAGTAGGGAGGACAGAGGGGGAAAGAGGGAGGATCGAGGTGAAGGTAGTGAGGTTGGACGGGGAAGTAGGGAGGATGGAGGGGGAAATAGGGAGGATGGAGTGGGAAATAGGGAGGAAGGAGAGGGAGAAATGGAGGATGGAGGGGGAAGTAGAAGTGAAGGAGGACAAAATAGGGAGGATGGAGGCGGAAGTAGGGAGGGTGGAGGGGGAAGTAGGGAGGATGGAGGGGGAAGTAGGGAGGAAGGAGGGGAAGAAGGGAGGATGGAGAGGGACCTAGGGAGGATGGAGGAGTAAGTAGGGAGGATGGAGGGGGAAGTAGGGAGGATGGAGGGGGAAATAGGGATGATGGAGGGGGAAATAGGGATGATGGAGGGGAAATAAGGGAGGATGGACGGGGAAGTAGGGAAGAGAACGAGGGGGGAAATAGGGAGGAAGGAGGGGAAGTAGGGAGTATGGAGGGGGATGTAGGGAGGGTGGAGGGGGGAGTAGGGACGAAGGAGGGGGGAAAAAGTGAGGAAGGAATGGGAAATAGGGAGAAAGTAGGGGTAAGTATGGAGGATGGTGTAGGAAGTAGGGAGTACGGAGGGGAAAAAGGGAGGATGGAGGGGGAAGTAGGGAGGATGGAGGGGGAAGTAGGGAGGATGGAGGGGGAAGTTGGGAGGAAGGAGGGGAAGTAGGGAGGATGGAGGGGGAAGTAGGGAGTTTGGACTGGGGAGGATGGAGGGGGACGTAGGGAGGATGGAAGGGGAAAGAGGGAGGATGGAGTGGAAGTAGGGATGGTGGAGGGAGAAATATGATGGATGGACGGGTTAGTAGGGAGGATGGAGGGGGAAATAGGGAGGATGGAGGGGGAAGTTGGGATGATGGAGGGAAAGAAGGGAGGATGGACGGGGAACTACGGAAGAGAAGGAGGAGGAAGTAGGGAGGATAGAGGGGGAAAGAGGGAGGATGGAGGTGGAAGTAGTGAGGCTGGACGAGGAAGTAGGGAGGATGGAGGGGGAAATAGGGAGGATTGAGGGGGACGTAGAGAGGGTGCAGGTGGAAATAGGGACGAAGGAGTGGGAAAAAGGGAGGAAGGAGAGGGAGAAATGGAGAAAGGAGGGTGAAGTAGAAGTGAAGGAGGAGGAAATAGGGAGGATGGAGGCGGAAGTAGGGAGGGTAGAGGGGGAAGTAGGGAGGATGGAGGGGGAAGTAGGGAGGAAGGAGGGGAAGAAGGGAGGATGGAGAGGGACCTAGGGAGGATGGAGGGGGAAGTAGGGAGGATGAAGGGGGAAGTAGGGAGGATGGAGGGGGAAGTAGGGAGGAAGGAGGGGAAGAAGGGAGGATGGAGGGGGACCTAGGGAGGATGGAGGAGGAAGTAGGGAGGATGGAGGGGGAATTAGGGAGGATGGAGGGGGAAGTAGGGAGGATGGAGGGGGAAGTAGGGAGGATGGAAGGGGACGGGAGGAAGGAGGGGAAGTTTGGAGAATGGAGGGGGAAGTAGGGAGGATGGAGGGGGACGTATGGAGTTTTTAACGGGGAAAGAGGGAGGATGGAGGGGAAGTAGGGATGGTGGAGGGGGAAATAGGGTGGATGGACGGGGAAGAAGGGAGGATGGAGGGGGAAATAGGGAGGATGGAGGGGGAAATAGGGATGATGGAGGGGAAAGAAGGGAGGATGGACGGGGAAGTAGGGAAGAGAAGGAGGGGGGAATAGGGAGGAAGGAGGGGAAATAGGGAGTATGGAGGGGGATGTAGGGAGGGTGGAGGGGGGAGTAGGGACGAAGGAGGGGGAAAAAAGTGAGGAAGGAATGGGAAATAGGGAGAAAGTAGGGGTAAGTAATGAGGATGGGGTAGGAAGTAGGGAGTACGGAGGGGAAAAAGGGAGGATGGAGGGGAAGTAGGGTGGATGGAGGGTGAAGTAGGGAGGGTGGAGGGGGAAGTAGTGATGATTGAGGGGGAAATAGGGAGGATGGAGGGGGAAGTATGGAGTATGGAGGGGGAAGTAGGGATGATGGAGGGGGCAGGATGGATTGGGACGCAGGGAGGATGGAAGGGGGAATAGGGACGAAGGAGTTGGAAGAAGGGAGGATGGAGGGGGACATAGGGAGGAAGGAGGGGGAGTAGGGATGATGGAGGGGGAAGTAAGGAGGCGGGAGTAGGAAGGAAGGATTGGGAAAAAGTGAGGAAGGAGTTCGAAATAGGGAGGGTGGAGGGGACGTATGGAGTTTTTAACGGGGAAAGAGGGAGGATGGAGGGGAAGTAGGGATGGTGGAGAGGGAAATAGGGTGGATGGACGGGGAAGTAGGGAGGATGGAGGGGGAAATAGGGAGGATGGAGGGGGAAATAGGGATGATGGAGGGGAAAGAAGGGAGGATGGACGGGGAAGTAGGGAAGAGAACGAGGGGGGAAATAGGGAGGAAGGAGGGGGAAGTGGGGAGGATGGAGGGGGAAGTAGGGGAAGATGGAGGGGGAATTAGGGACGAAGTAGGGGAAGAAGGGAGGATTGAGTGGGAAATAGGGAGGATGGAGGGGGAAGAAGGGAGGATGGACGGGGAAGTAGGGAAGAGAAGGAGGGGGAAGTAGGGAGGATAGAGGGGGAAAGAGGGAGGATGGAGGGGGAATGAGGGAGGTTGAACGGGGAAGTAGGGAGGATGGAGGGGGAAATAGGGATGATGGAGGGGGACGTAGGGAGGGTGGAGGGAGAAATAGGGACGAAGGAGTGGGAAATAGGGATGATGGAGGGGAAGTAGGGAAGATGGAGGGCGAATTAGGAAGGATGGAGAGGGATATGGGGAGATTGGAGGGGGAAATAGGGAGGAAGGAGGGGGAAGTAGGGAGGATGGAGGGTAAAGTAGGGAGGGTGGAGGGGGAAGTAGTGAGGATTGAGGGAGAAATAGGGAGGATGGAGGGGGAAGTAGGGAGTATGGAGGGGAATTAGGGATGATGGAGGGGGAAGTAGGGATGATTGAGGGGGCAGGATGGAGTGGGACGCAGGGAGGATGGAAGGGGGAACAGGGACGAAAGAGTTGGAAGTAGGGAGGATGGAGGGGGACATAGGGAGGACGGAGGGGGAGTAGGGATGATGGAGGGGGAAGTAAGGAGGGGGGAGTAGGAAGGAAGGATTGGGAAAAAGTGAGGAAGGAGTTCGAAATAGGGAGGATGTATGGGGAAGTAGGAAGGATTGAGGTTAAAGTAGAGAGCATGGAGTGGGAAGTAGGGAGGATGGAGGGGGACCTAGGGAGGATGGAGGCGAGAATAGGGACGAAGGAGTGGGAAATAGGGAGCATGGAGTGGGAAGTAGGGAGGATGAAGTGGAAAGTTGGGAGGATGGAGGAGGAAGTAGGGAGGTTGGAGGGGGAAGTAGGTAGGATGGAGGGGGAAGTAGGCAGGATGGAGGAGAAAAAGGGACGAAGTAGGGGAAGAAGGGAGGATGGAGGGGGAAGTAGGGAAGAGAAGGAGGGGGAAGTAGGGAGGATGGAGGGGAAGTAGGGAGGATGGAGGATGAAGTAGGGAGGATTGAGGGGGAAATAGGGAGGATGGAGGGGGAAGTAGGGAGGATGGAGGGGGAAGTAGGGAGGATGGAGAGGGAAGTAGGGAGGATGGAGGGGGAAGTAGGGAGGATTGAGGGGGAAGTAGGGAGTTTGGACTGGGGATGATGGAGGGGGACGTAGGGAGGATGGAAGGGGAAAGAGGGAGGATGGAGGGGAAGTAGGGATGGTGGAGGGAGAAATATGATGGATGGACGGGTTAGTAGGGAGGATGGAGGGGGAAATAGGGAGGATGGAGGGGGAAGTTGGGATGATGGAGGAGGAAGTAGGGAGGATAGAGGGGGAAAGAGGGAGGATCGAGGTGGAGGTAGTGAGGTTGGACGGGGAAGTAGGGAGGATGGAGGGGGAAATAGGGAGGATGGAGTGGGAAATAGGGAGGAAGGAGAGGGAGAAATGGAGGAAGGAGGGGGAAGTAGAAGTGAAGGAGGAGAAAATAGGGAGGATGGAGGGGGAAGTAGGGAGGATGGAGGGGGAAGTAGGGAGGATGGAGGGGGAAGTAGGGAGGATGGAGGGGGAAGTAGGGAGGAAGGAGGGGAAGAAGGGAGGATGGAGAGGGACCTAGGGAGGATGGAGGAGTAAGTAGGGAGGATGGAGGGGGAAGTAGGGAGGATGGAGGGGGAAATAGGGAGGATGGAGGGGGAAATAGGGATGATGGAGGGGAAATAAGGGAGGATGGACGGGGAAGTAGGGAAGAGTACGAGGGGGGAAATAGGGAGGAAGGAGGGGAAGTAGGGAGTATGGAGGGGGATGTAGGGAGGGTGGAGGGGGGAGTAGGGACGAAGGAGGGGGGAAAAAGTGAGGAAGGAATGGGAAATAGGGAGAAAGTAGGGGTAAGTATGGAGGATGGTGTAGGAAGTAGGGAGTACGGAGGGGAAAAAGGGAGGATGGAGGGGAAGTAGGGTGGATGGAGGGGGAAATAGGGAGGATGGAGGGGGAAGTAGGGAGTATGGAGGGGGAAGTAGGGATGATGGAGGGGGCAGGATGGATTGGGGCGCAGGGAGGATGGAAGGGGGAATAGGGACGAAGGGGTTGGAAGTAGGGAGGATGGAGGGGGACATAAGAAGGAAGGAGGGGGAGTAGGGATGATGGAGGGGGAAGTTAGGAGGCGGGAGTAGGAAGGAAGGATTGGGAAAAAGTGAGGAAGGAGTTCGAAATAGGGAGGATGTAGGGGGAAGTAGGAAGGATTGAGGGGAAAGTAGGGAGCATGGAGGGGGAAGTAGGGAGGATGGAGGGGCACCTAGGGAGGATGGAGGCGGGAATAGGGACGAAGGAGTGGGAAATAGGCAGCATGGAGTGGGAAGTAGAGAGGATGGAGTGGAAAGTTGGGAGGATGGAGGAGGAAGTAGGGAGGATGGAGGGGGAAGTAGGGAGGATGGAGGGGGAAGTGGGGAGGATGGAGGGGGAAGAAGGGAAGATGGAGGGGGAATTAGGGACGAAGTAGGGGAAGAAGGGAAGATGGAGGGGGAATTAGGGACGAAGTAGGGGAAGAAGGGAGGATTGAGTGGGAAATAGGGAGGTTGGAGGGGGAAGTAGGGATGATGGACGGGGAAGTAGGGAAGAGAAGGAGGGGGAAGTAGGGAGGATAGAGGGGGAAAGAGGGAGGATGGAGGGGGAATGATGGAGGTTGAACGGGGAAGTAGGGAGGATGGAGGGGGAAATAGGGATGATGGAGGGGGACGTAGGGAGGGTGGAGGGAGAAATAGGGACGAAGGAGTGGGAAATAGGGAGGAAGGAGGGGAAGTAGGGAGGATGGAGGGCGAATTTGGGAGCATGGAGTGGGATATGGCGAGATTGGAGGGGGAAATAGGGAGGAAGGAGGGGGAAGTAGGGAGGATGGAGGGGGAAGTAGTGAGCATTGAGGGAGAAATAGGGAGGATGGAGGGGGAAGTAGGGAGTATGGAGGGGGAATTAGGGATGATGGAGGGGGAAGTAGGGATGATTGAGGGGGCAGGATGGAGTGGGACGCAGGGAGAATGGAAGGGGGGATAGGGACGAAGGAGTTGGAAGTAGGGAGGATGGAGGGGGACATAGGGAGGACGGAGGGGGAGTAGGGATGATGGAGGGGGAAGTGAGGAGGGGGGAGTAGGAAGGAAGGATTGGGAAAAAGTGAGGAAGGAGTTCGAAATAGGGAGGATGTAGGGGGAAGTAGGAAGGATTGAGGGTAAAGTAGAGAGCATGGAGTGGGAAGTAGGGAGGATGGAGGGGGACCTAGGGAGGATGGAGGCGAGAATAGGGACGAAGGAGTGGGAAATAGGGAGCATGGAGTGGGAAGTTGGGAGGATGAAGTGGAAAGTTGGGAGGATGGAGGAGGAAGTAGGGAGGTTGGTGGGGGAAGTAGGTAGGATGGAGGGGGAAGTGGGGAGGATGGAGGGGGAAGTAGGGAAGATGGAGGGGAAGAAGGGACGAAGTAGGGGAAGAAGGGAGGATGGAGGGGGAAAGAAGGAGGATGGAGGGGGAAGTAGGGAAGAGAAGGAGGGGGAAGTAGGGAGGATGGAGGGGAAGTAGGGAGGATGGAGGATGAAGTAGGGAGGATTGAGGGGGAAATAGGGAGGATTGAGTGGGAAATAGGGAGGTTGGAGGGGGAAGTAGGGATGATGGACGGGGAAGTAGGGAAGAGAAGGAGGGGGAAGTAGGGAGGATAGAGGGGGAAAGAGGGAGGATGGAGGGGGAATGAGGGAGGTTGAACGGGGAAGTAGGGAGGATGGAGGGGGAAATAGGGATGATGGAGGGGGACGTAGGGAGGGTGGAGGGAGAAATAGGGACGAAGGAGTGGGAAATAGGGAGGATGGAGGGGAAGTAGGGAGGATGGAGGGCGAATTTGGGAGCATGGAGTGGGATATGGGGAGATTGGAGGGGGAAATAGGGAGGAAGGAGGGGGAAGTAGGGAGGATGGAGGGGGAAGTAGTGAGCATTGAGGGAGAAATAGGGAGGATGGAGGGGGAAGTAGGGAGTATGGAGGGGGAATTAGGGATGATGGAGGGGGAAGTAGGGATGATTGAGGGGGCAGGATGGAGTGGGACGCAGGGAGAATGGAAGGGGGGATAGGGACGAAGGAGTTGGAAGTAGGGAGGATGGAGGGGGACATAGGGAGGACGGAGGGGGAGTAGGGATGATGGAGGGGGAAGTGAGGAGGGGGGAGTAGGAAGGAAGGATTGGGAAAAAGTGAGGAAGGAGTTCGAAATAGGGAGGATGTAGGGGGAAGTAGGAAGGATTGAGGGTAAAGTAGAGAGCATGGAGTGGGAAGTAGGGAGGATGGAGGGGGACCTAGGGAGGATGGAGGCGAGAATAGGGACGAAGGAGTGGGAAATAGGGAGCATGGAGTGGGAAGTTGGGAGGATGAAGTGGAAAGTTGGGAGGATGGAGGAGGAAGTAGGGAGGTTGGTGGGGGAAGTAGGTAGGATGGAGGGGGAAGTGGGGAGGATGGAGGGGGAAGTAGGGAAGATGGAGGGGAAGAAGGGACGAAGTAGGGGAAGAAGGGAGGATGGAGGGGGAAAGAAGGAGGATGGAGGGGGAAGTAGGGAAGAGAAGGAGGGGGAAGTAGGGAGGATGGAGGGGAAGTAGGGAGGATGGAGGATGAAGTAGGGAGGATTGAGGGGGAAATAGGGAGGATGGAGGGGGAAATAGGGAGGATGGAGGGGGAAGTAGGGAGGACGGAGGGGGAAGTAGGGAGGATGGAGGGGGAAGTAGGGAAGATGGAGGAGAAAAAGGGACGAAGTAGGGGAAGAAGGGAGGATGGAGGTGGAAGTAGGGAAGAGAAGGAGGGGGAAGTAGAGAGGATGGAGGGGAAGTAGGGAGGATGGAGGATGAAGTAGGGAGGATTGAGGGGGAAATAGGGAGGATGGAGGGGGAAATAGGGAGGATGGAGGGGGAAGTAGGGAGGATGGAGGGGGAAGTAGGGAGGATGGAGAGGGAAGTAGGGAGGATGGAGGGGGAAGTAGGGAGGATTGAGGGGGAAGTAGGGAGTTTGGACTGGGGATGATGGAGGGGGACGTAGGGAGGATGGAAGGGGAAAGAGGGAGGATGGAGTGGAAGTAGGGATGGTGGAGGGAGAAATATGATGGATGGACGGGTTAGTAGGGAGGATGGAGGGGGAAATAGGGAGGATGGAGGGGGAAGTTGGGATGATGGAGGGGAAAGAAGGGAGGATGGACGGGGAACTACGGAAGAGAAGGAGGAGGAAGTAGGGAGGATAGAGGGGGAAAGAGGGAGGATCGAGGTGGAGGTAGTGAGGTTGGACGGGGAAGTAGGGAGGATGGAGGGGGAAATAGGGAGGATGGAGTGGGAAATAGGGAGGAAGGAGAGGGAGAAATGGAGGAAGGAGGGTGAAGTAGAAGTGAAGGAGGAGAAAATAGGGAGGATGGAGGCGGAAGTAGGGAGGGTGGAGGGGGAAGTAGGGAGGATGGAGGGGGAAGTAGGGAGGAAGGAGGGGAAGAAGGGAGGATGGAGAGGGACCTAGGGAGGATGGAGGAGTAAGTAGGGAGGATGCAGGGGGAAGTAGGGAGGATGGAGGGGGAAATAGGGAGAATGGAGGGGGAAATAGGGATGATGGAGGGGAAAGAAGGGAGGATGGACGGGGAAGTAGGGAAGAGAACGAGGGGGGAAATAGGGAGGAAGGAGGGGAAGTAGGGAGTATGGAGGGGGATGTAGGGAGGGTGGAGGGGGGAGTAGGGACGAAGGAGGGGGGAAAAAGTGAGGAAGGAATGGGAAATAGGGAGAAAGTAGGGGTAAGTATGGAGGATGGTGTAGGAAGTAGGGAGTACGGAGGGGGAAAAGGGAGGATGGAGGGGAAGTAGGGTGGATGGAGGGGGAAATAGTGAGGATGGAGGGGGAAGTAGGGAGTATGGAGGGGGAAGTAGGGATGATGGAGGGGGCAGGATGGATTGGGGCGCAGGGAGGATGGAAGGGGGAATAGGGACGAAGGGGTTGGAAGTAGGGAGGATTGAGGGGGACATAAGAAGGAAGGAGGGGGAGTAGGGATGATGGAGGGGGAAGTTAGGAGGCGGGAGTAGGAAGGAAGGATTGGGAAAAAGTGAGGAAGGAGTTCGAAATAGGGAGGATGTAGGGGGAAGTAGGAAGGATTGAGGGGAAAGTAGGGAGCATGGAGGGGGAAGTAGGGAGGATGGAGGGGCACCTAGGGAGGATGGAGGCGGGAATAGGGACGAAGGAGTGGGAAATAGGCAGCATGGAGGGGGAAGTAGGGAAGATGGAGGGGAAGAAGGGACGAAGTAGGGGAAGAAGGGAGGATGGAGGGGGAAAGAAGGAGGATGGAGGGGGAAGTAGGGAAGAGAAGGAGGGGGAAGTAGGGAGGATGGAGGGGAAGTAGGGAGGATGGAGGATGAAGTAGGGAGGATTGAGGGGGAAATAGGGAGGATGGAGGGGGAAATAGGGAGGATGGAGGGGGAAGTAGGGAGGATGGAGGGGGAAGTAGGGAGGATGGAGGGGGAAGTAGGGAAGATGGAGGAGAAAAAGGGACGAAGTAGGGGAAGAAGGGAGGATGGAGGTGGAAGTAGGGAAGAGAAGGAGGGGGAAGTAGAGAGGATGGAGGGGAAGTAGGGAGGATGGAGGATGAAGTAGGGAGGATTGAGGGGGAAATAGGGAGGATGGAGGGGGAAATAGGGAGGATGGAGGGGGAAGTAGGGAGGATGGAGGGGGAAGTAGGGAGGATGGAGAGAGAAGTAGGGAGGATGAAGGGGGAAGTAGGGAGGATTGAGGGGGAAGTAGGGAGTTTGGACTGGGGATGATGGAGGGGGACGTAGGGAGGATGGAAGGGGAAAGAGGGAGGATGGAGTGGAAGTAGGGATGGTGGAGGGAGAAATATGATGGATGGACGGGTTAGTAGGGAGGATGGAGGGGGAAATAGGGAGGATGGAGGGGGAAGTTGGGATGATGGAGGGGAAAGAAGGGAGGATGGACGGGGAACTACGGAAGAGAAGGAGGAGGAAGTAGGGAGGATAGAGGGGGAAAGAGGGAGGATCGAGGTGGAGGTAGTGAGGTTGGACGGGGAAGTAGGGAGGATGGAGGGGGAAATAGGGAGGATGGAGTGGGAAATAGGGAGGAAGGAGAGGGAGAAATGGAGGAAGGAGGGTGAAGTAGAAGTGAAGGAGGAGAAAATAGGGAGGATGGAGGCGGAAGTAGGGAGGGTGGAGGGGGAAGTAGGGAGGATGGAGGGGGAAGTAGGGAGGAAGGAGGGGAAGAAGGGAGGATGGAGAGGGACCTAGGGAGGATGGAGGAGTAAGTAGGGAGGATGGAGGGGGAAGTAGGGAGGATGGAGGGGGAAATAGGGAGAATGGAGGGGGAAATAGGGATGATGGAGGGGAAAGAAGGGAGGATGGACGGGGAAGTAGGGAAGAGAACGAGGGGGGAAATAGGGAGGAAGGAGGGGAAGTAGGGAGTATGGAGGGGGATGTAGGGAGGGTGGAGGGGGGAGTAGGGACGAAGGAGGGGGGAAAAAGTGAGGAAGGAATGGGAAATAGGGAGAAAGTAGGGGTAAGTATGGAGGATGGTGTAGGAAGTAGGGAGTACGGAGGGGGAAAAGGGAGGATGGAGGGGAAGTAGGGTGGATGGAGGGGGAAATAGGGAGGATGGAGGGGGAAGTAGGGAGTATGGAGGGGGAAGTAGGGATGATGGAGGGGGCAGGATGGATTGGGGCGCAGGGAGGATGGAAGGGGGAATAGGGACGAAGGGGTTGGAAGTAGGGAGGATTGAGGGGGACATAAGAAGGAAGGAGGGGGAGTAGGGATGATGGAGGGGGAAGTTAGGAGGCGGGAGTAGGAAGGAAGGATTGGGAAAAAGTGAGGAAGGAGTTCGAAATAGGGAGGATGTAGGGGGAAGTAGGAAGGATTGAGGGGAAAGTAGGGAGCATGGAGGGGGAAGTAGGGAGGATGGAGGGGCACCTAGGGAGGATGGAGGCGGGAATAGGGACGAAGGAGTGGGAAATAGGCAGCATGGAGTGGGAAGTAGAGAGGATGGAGTGGAAAGTTGGGAGGATGGAGGAGGAAGTAGGGAGGATGGAGGGGGAAGTGGGGAGGATGGAGGGGGAAGTAGGGAAGATGGAGGGGGAATTAGGGACGAAGTAGGGGAAGAAGGGAACATGGAGGGGGAATTAGGGACGAAGTAGGGGAAGAAGGGAGGATTGAGTGGGAAATAGGGAGGTTGGAGGGGGAAGTAGGGATGATGGACGGGGAAGTAGGGAAGAGAAGGAGGGGGAAGTAGGGAGGATAGAGGGGGAAAGAGGGAGGATGGAGGGGGAATGAGGGAGGTTGAACGGGGAAGTAGGGAGGATGGAGGGGGAAATAGGGATGATGGAGGGGGACGTAGGGAGGGTGGAGGGAGAAATAGGGACGAAGGAGTGGGAAATAGGGAGGATGGAGGGGAAGTAGGGAGGATGGAGGGCGAATTTGGGAGCATGGAGTGGGATATGGGGAGATTGGAGGGGGAAATAGGGAGGAAGGAGGGGGAAGTAGGGAGGATGGAGGGGGAAGTAGTGAGGATTGAGGGAGAAATAGGGAGGATGGAGGGGGAAGTAGGGAGTATGGAGGGGGAATTAGGGATGATGGAGGGGGAAGTAGGGATGATTGAGGGGGCAGGATGGAGTGGGACGCAGGGAGAATGGAAGGGGGGATAGGGACGAAGGAGTTGGAAGTAGGGTGGATGGAGGGGGACATAGGGAGGACGGAGGGGGAGTAGGGATGATGGAGGGGGAAGTAAGGAGGGGGGAGTAGGAAGGAAGGATTGGGAAAAAGTGAGGAAGGAGTTCGAAATAGGGAGGATGTAGGGGGAAGTAGGAAGGATTGAGGGTAAAGTAGAGAGCATGGAGTGGGAAGTAGGGAGGATGGAGGGGGACCTAGGGAGGATGGAGGCGAGAATAGGGACGAAGGAGTGGGAAATAGGGAGCATGGAGTGGGAAGTAGGGAGGATGAAGTGGAAAGTTGGGAGGATGGAGGAGGAAGTAGGGAGGTTGGTGGGGGAAGTAGGTAGGATGGAGGGGGAAGGGGAGGATGGAGGGGGAAGTAGGGAAGATGGAGGGGAAGAAGGGACGAAGTAGGGGAAGAAGGGAGGATGGAGGGGGAAAGAAGGAGGATGGAGGGGGAAGTAGGGAAGAGAAGGAGGGGGAAGTAGGGAGGATGGAGGGGAAGTAGGGAGGATGGAGGATGAAGTAGGGAGGATTGAGGGGGAAATAGGGAGGATGGAGGGGGAAGTAGGGAGGATGGAGGGGGAAGTAGGGAGGATGGAGGGGGAAGTAGGGAGGATGGAGGGGGAAGTTGGGAGGAAGGAGGGGAAGTAGGGAGGATGGAGGGGGAAGTAGGGAGTTTGGACTGGGGATGATGGAGGGGGACGTAGGGAGGATGGAAGGGGAAAGAGGGAGGATGGAGGGGAAGTAGGGATGGTGGAGGGAGAAATATGATGGATGGACGGGTTAGTAGGGAGGATGGAGGGGGAAATAGGGAGGATGGAGGGGGAAGTTGGGATGATGGAGGGGAAAGAAGGGAGGATGGACGGGGAACTACGGAAGAGAAGGAGGAGGAAGTAGGGAGGATAGAGGGGGAAAGAGGGAGGATGGAGGTGGAAGTAATGAGGTTGGACGGGGAAGTAGGGAGGATGGAGGGGGAAATAGGGAGGATGGAGGGGGACGTAGAGAGGGTGCAGGTGGAAATAGGGACGAAGGAGTGGGAAATAGGGAGGAAGGAGAGGGAGAAATGGAGGAAGGAGGGGGAAGTAGAAGTGAAGGAGGAGAAAATAGGGAGGATGGAGGGGGAAGTAGGGAGGGTGGAGGGGGAAGTAGGGAGGATGGAGGGGGAAGTAGGGAGGATTGAGGGGGAAGTAGGGAGGAAGGAGGGGCAGAAGGGAGGATGGAGAGGGACCTAGGGAGGATGGAGGAGTAAGTAGGGAGGTTGGAGGGGGAAGTAGGGAGGATGAAGGGGGAAGTAGGGAGGATGGAGGGTGAAGTAGGGAGGAAGGAGGGGAAGAAGGGAGGATGGAGGGGGACCTAGGGAGGATGGAGGAGGAAGTAGGGAGGATGGAGAGGGAATTAGGGAGGATGGAGGGGGAAGTAGGGAGGATGGAGGGGGAAGTGGGGAGGATGGAAGGGGACGGGAGGAAGGAGGGGAAGTTTGGAGAATGGAGGGGGAAGTAGGGAGGATGGAGGGGGACGTATGGAGTTTTTAACGGGGAAAGAGGGAGGATGGAGGGGAAGTAGGGATGGTGGAGGGGGAAATAGGGTGGATGGACGGGGAAGAAGGGAGGATGGAGGGGGAAATAGGGAGGATGGAGGGGGAAATAGGGATGATGGAGGGGAAAGAAGGGAGGATGGACGGGGAACTACGGAAGAGAAGGAGGAGGAAGTAGGGAGGATAGAGGGGGAAAGAGGGAGGATCGAGGTGGAGGTAGTGAGGTTGGACGGGGAAGTAGGGAGGATGGAGGGGGAAATAGGGAGGATGGAGTGGGAAATAGGGAGGAAGGAGAGGGAGAAATGGAGGAAGGAGGGTGAAGTAGAAGTGAAGGAGGAGAAAATAGGGAGGATGGAGGCGGAAGTAGGGAGGGTGGAGGGGGAAGTAGGGAGGATGGAGGGGGAAGTAGGGAGGAAGGAGGGGAAGAAGGGAGGATGGAGAGGGACCTAGGGACGATGGAGGAGTAAGTAGGGAGGATGGAGGGGGAAGTAGGGAGGATGGAGGGGGAAATAGGGAGAATGGAGGGGGAAATAGGGATGATGGAGGGGAAAGAAGGGAGGATGGACGGGGAAGTAGGGAAGAGAACGAGGGGGGAAATAGGGAGGAAGGAGGGGAAGTAGGGAGTATGGAGGGGGATGTAGGGAGGGTGGAGGGGGGAGTAGGGACGAAGGAGGGGGGAAAAAGTGAGGAAGGAATGGGAAATAGGGAGAAAGTAGGGGTAAGTATGGAGGATGGTGTAGGAAGTAGGGAGTACGGAGGGGGAAAAGGGAGGATGGAGGGGAAGTAGGGTGGATGGAGGGGGAAATAGGGAGGATGGAGGGGGAAGTAGGGAGTATGGAGGGGGAAGTAGGGATGATGGAGGGGGCAGGATGGATTGGGGCGCAGGGAGGATGGAAGGGGGAATAGGGACGAAGGGGTTGGAAGTAGGGAGGATTGAGGGGGACATAAGAAGGAAGGAGGGGGAGTAGGGATGATGGAGGGGGAAGTTAGGAGGCGGGAGTAGGAAGGAAGGATTGGGAAAAAGTGAGGAAGGAGTTCGATATAGGGAGGATGTAGGGGGAAGTAGGAAGGATTGAGGGGAAAGTAGGGAGCATGGAGGGGGAAGTAGGGAGGATGGAGGGGCACCTAGGGAGGATGGAGGCGGGAATAGGGACGAAGGAGTGGGAAATAGGCAGCATGGAGTGGGAAGTAGAGAGGATGGAGTGGAAAGTTGGGAGGATGGAGGAGGAAGTAGGGAGGATGGAGGGGGAAGTAGGGAGGATGGAGGGGGAAGTGGGGAGGATGGAGGGGGAAGTAGGGAAGATGGAGGGGGAATTAGGGACGAAGTAGGGGAAGAAGGGAAGATGGAGGGGGAATTAGGGACGAAGTAGGGGAAGAAGGGAGGATTGAGTGGGAAATAGGGAGGTTTTTGAGGGGGAAGTAGGGATGATGGACGGGGAAGTAGGGAAGAGAAGGAGGGGGAAGTAGGGAGGATAGAGGGGGAAAGAGGGAGGATGGAGGGGGAATGAGGGAGGTTGAACGGGGAAGTAGGGAGGATGGAGGGGGAAATAGGGATGATGGAGGGGGACGTAGGGAGGGTGGAGGGAGAAATAGGGACGAAGGAGTGGGAAATAGGGAGGATGGAGGGGAAGTAGGGAGGATGGAGGGCGAATTTGGGAGCATGGAGTGGGATATGGGGAGATTGGAGGGGGAAATAGGGAGGAAGGAGGGGGAAGTAGGGAGGATGGAGGGGGAAGTAGTGAGGATTGAGGGAGAAATAGGGAGGATGGAGGGGGAAGTAGGGAGTATGGAGGGGGAATTAGGGATGATGGAGGGGGAAGTAGGGATGATTGAGGGGGCAGGATGGAGTGGGACGCAGGGAGAATGGAAGGGGGGATAGGGACGAAGGAGTTGGAAGTAGGGTGGATGGAGGGGGACATAGGGAGGACGGAGGGGGAGTAGGGATGATGGAGGGGGAAGTAAGGAGGGGGGAGTAGGAAGGAAGGATTGGGAAAAAGTGAGGAAGGAGTTCGAAATAGGGAGGATGTAGGGGGAAGTAGGAAGGATTGAGGGTAAAGTAGAGAGCATGGAGTGGGAAGTAGGGAGGATGGAGGGGGACCTAGGGAGGATGGAGGCGAGAATAGGGACGAAGGAGTGGGAAATAGGGAGCATGGAGTGGGAAGTAGGGAGGATGAAGTGGAAAGTTGGGAGGATGGAGGAGGAAGTAGGGAGGTTGGTGGGGGAAGTAGGTAGGATGGAGGGGGAAGGGGAGGATGGAGGGGGAAGTAGGGAAGATGGAGGGGAAGAAGGGACGAAGTAGGGGAAGAAGGGAGGATGGAGGGGGAAAGAAGGAGGATGGAGGGGGAAGTAGGGAAGAGAAGGAGGGGGAAGTAGGGAGGATGGAGGGGAAGTAGGGAGGATGGAGGATGAAGTAGGGAGGATTGAGGGGGAAATAGGGAGGATGGAGGGGGAAGTAGGGAGGATGGAGGGGGAAGTAGGGAGGATGGAGGGGGAAGTAGGGAGGATGGAGGGGGAAGTTGGGAGGAAGGAGGGGAAGTAGGGAGGATGGAGGGGGAAGTAGGGAGTTTGGACTGGGGATGATGGAGGGGGACGTAGGGAGGATGGAAGGGGAAAGAGGGAGGATGGAGGGGAAGTAGGGATGGTGGAGGGAGAAATATGATGGATGGACGGGTTAGTAGGGAGGATGGAGGGGGAAATAGGGAGGATGGAGGGGGAAGTTGGGATGATGGAGGGGAAAGAAGGGAGGATGGACGGGGAACTACGGAAGAGAAGGAGGAGGAAGTAGGGAGGATAGAGGGGGAAAGAGGGAGGATGGAGGTGGAAGTAATGAGGTTGGACGCGGAAGTAGGGAGGATGGAGGGGGAAATAGGGAGGATGGAGGGGGACGTAGAGAGGGTGCAGGTGGAAATAGGGACGAAGGAGTGGGAAATAGGGAGGAAGGAGAGGGAGAAATGGAGGAAGGAGGGGGAAGTAGAAGTGAAGGAGGAGAAAATAGGGAGGATGGAGGGGGAAGTAGGGAGGGTGGAGGGGGAAGTAGGGAGGATGGAGGGGGAAGTAGGGAGGATTGAGGGGGAAGTAGGGAGGAAGGAGGGGCAGAAGGGAGGATGGAGAGGGACCTAGGGAGGATGGAGGAGTAAGTAGGGAGGTTGGAGGGGGAAGTAGGGAGGATGAAGGGGGAAGTAGGGAGGATGGAGGGTGAAGTAGGGAGGAAGGAGGGGAAGAAGGGAGGATGGAGGGGGACCTAGGGAGGATGGAGGAGGAAGTAGGGAGGATGGAGGGGGAATTAGGGAGGATGGAGGGGGAAGTAGGGAGGATGGAGGGGGAAGTGGGGAGGATGGAAGGGGACGGGAGGAAGGAGGGGAAGTTTGGAGAATGGAGGGGGAAGTAGGGAGGATGGAGGGGGACGTATGGAGTTTTTAACGGGGAAAGAGGGAGGATGGAGGGGAAGTAGGGATGGTGGAGGGGGAAATAGGGTGGATGGACGGGGAAGAAGGGAGGATGGAGGGGGAAATAGGGAGGATGGAGGGGGAAATAGGGATGATGGAGGGGAAAGAAGGGAGGATGGACGGGGAAGTAGGGAAGAGAAGGAGGGCGGAATAGGGAGGAAGGAGGGGAAGTAGGGAGTATGGAGGGGGATGTAGGGAGGGTGGAGGGGGGAGTAGGGACGAAGGAGGGGGAAAAAAGTGAGGAAGGAATTGGAAATAGGGAGAAAGTAGGGGTAAGTATGGAGGATGGGGTAGGAAGTAGGGAGTACGGAGGGGAAAAAGGGAGGATGGAGGGGAAGTAGGGTGGATGGAGGGTGAAGTAGGGAGGGTCGAGGGGGAAGTAGTGAGTATTGAGGGGGAAATAGGGAGGATGGAGGGGGAAGTAGGGAGTATGGAGGGGGAAGTAGGGATGATGGAGGGGGCAGGATGGATTGGGACGGAGGGAGGATGGAAGGGGGAATAGGGACGAAGGAGTTGGAAGTAGGGAGGATGGAGGGGGACATAGGAAGGAAGGAGGGGGAGTAGGGATGATGGACGGGGAAGTAAGGAGGCGGGAGTAGGAAGGAAGGATTGGGAAAAAGTGAGGAAGGAGTTCGAAATAGGGAGGATGTAGGGGGAAGTAGGAAGGATTGAGGGGAAAGTAGGGAGCATGGAGGGGGAAGTAGGGAGGATGGAGGGGGACCTAGGGAGGATGGAGGCGGGAATAGGGACGAAGGAGTGGGAAATAGGGAGCATGGAGTGGGAAGTAGGGAGGATGGAGTGGAAAGTTGGGAGGATGGAGGAGGAAGTAGGGAGGATGGAGGGGGAAGTAGGGAGGATGGAGGGGGAAGTGGGGAGGATGGAGGGGGAAGTAGGGAAGATGGAGGGGGAATTAGGGACGAAGTAGGGGAAGAAGGGAGGATTGAGTGGGAAATAGGGAGGATGGAGGGGGAAGAAGGGAGGATGGAGGGGGAAGTAGGGAGGATGGAGGGGGAAGTGGGGAGGATGGAGGGGGAAGTAGGGAAGATGGAGGGGGAATTAGGGACGAAGTAGGGGAAGAAGGGAGGATTGAGTGGGAAATAGGGAGGTTGGAGGGGGAAGTAGGGATGATGGACGGGGAAGTAGGGAAGAGAAGGAGGGGGAAGTAGGGAGGATAGAGGGGGAAAGAGGGAGGATGGAGGGGGAATGAGGGAGGTTGAACGGGGAAGTAGGGAGGATGGAGGGGGAAATAGGGATGATGGAGGGGGACGTAGGGAGGGTGGAGGGAGAAATAGGGACGAAGGAGTGGGAAATAGGGAGGATGGAGGGGAAGTAGGGAGGATGGAGGGCGAATTTGGGAGCATGGAGTGGGATATGGGGAGATTGGAGGGGGAAATAGGGAGGAAGGAGGGGGAAGTAGGGAGGATGGAGGGGGAAGTAGTGAGGATTGAGGGAGAAATAGGGAGGATGGAGGGGGAAGTAGGGAGTATGGAGGGGGAATTAGGGATGATGGAGGGGGAAGTAGGGATGATTGAGGGGGCAGGATGGAGTGGGACGCAGGGAGAATGGAAGGGGGGATAGGGACGAAGGAGTTGGAAGTAGGGTGGATGGAGGGGGACATAGGGAGGACGGAGGGGGAGTAGGGATGATGGAGGGGGAAGTAAGGAGGGGGGAGTAGGAAGGAAGGATTGGGAAAAAGTGAGGAAGGAGTTCGAAATAGGGAGGATGTAGGGGGAAGTAGGAAGGATTGAGGGTAAAGTAGAGAGCATGGAGTGGGAAGTAGGGAGGATGGAGGGGGACCTAGGGAGGATGGAGGCGAGAATAGGGACGAAGGAGTGGGAAATAGGGAGCATGGAGTGGGAAGTAGGGAGGATGAAGTGGAAAGTTGGGAGGATGGAGGAGGAAGTAGGGAGGTTGGTGGGGGAAGTAGGTAGGATGGAGGGGGAAGGGGAGGATGGAGGGGGAAGTAGGGAAGATGGAGGGGAAGAAGGGACGAAGTAGGGGAAGAAGGGAGGATGGAGGGGGAAAGAAGGAGGATGGAGGGGGAAGTAGGGAAGAGAAGGAGGGGGAAGTAGGGAGGATGGAGGGGAAGTAGGGAGGATGGAGGATGAAGTAGGGAGGATTGAGGGGGAAATAGGGAGGATGGAGGGGGAAGTAGGGAGGATGGAGGGGGAAGTAGGGAGGATGGAGGGGGAAGTAGGGAGGATGGAGGGGGAAGTTGGGAGGAAGGAGGGGAAGTAGGGAGGATGGAGGGGGAAGTAGGGAGTTTGGACTGGGGATGATGGAGGGGGACGTAGGGAGGATGGAAGGGGAAAGAGGGAGGATGGAGGGGAAGTAGGGATGGTGGAGGGAGAAATATGATGGATGGACGGGTTAGTAGGGAGGATGGAGGGGGAAATAGGGAGGATGGAGGGGGAAGTTGGGATGATGGAGGGGAAAGAAGGGAGGATGGACGGGGAACTACGGAAGAGAAGGAGGAGGAAGTAGGGAGGATAGAGGGGGAAAGAGGGAGGATGGAGGTGGAAGTAATGAGGTTGGACGGGGAAGTAGGGAGGATGGAGGGGGAAATAGGGAGGATGGAGGGGGACGTAGAGAGGGTGCAGGTGGAAATAGGGACGAAGGAGTGGGAAATAGGGACGAAGGAGAGGGAGAAATGGAGGAAGGAGGGGGAAGTAGAAGTGAAGGAGGAGAAAATAGGGAGGATGGAGGGGGAAGTAGGGAGGGTGGAGGGGGAAGTAGGGAGGATGGAGGGGTAAGTAGGGAGGATTGAGGGGGAAGTAGGGAGGAAGGAGGGGCAGAAGGGAGGATGGAGAGGGACCTAGGGAGGATGGAGGAGTAAGTAGGGAGGTTGGAGGGGGAAGTAGGGAGGATGAAGGGGGAAGTAGGGAGGATGGAGGGTGAAGTAGGGAGGAAGGAGGGGAAGAAGGGAGGATGGAGGGGGACCTAGGGAGGATGGAGGAGGAAGTAGGGAGGATGGAGGGGGAATTAGGGAGGATGGAGGGGGAAGTAGGGAGGATGGAGGGGGAAGTGGGGAGGATGGAAGGGGACGGGAGGAAGGAGGGGAAGTTTGGAGAATGGAGGGGGAAGTAGGGAGGATGGAGGGGGACGTATGGAGTTTTTAACGGGGAAAGAGGGAGGATGGAGGGGAAGTAGGGATGGTGGAGGGGGAAATAGGGTGGATGGACGGGGAAGAAGGGAGGATGGAGGGGGAAATAGGGAGGATGGAGGGGGAAATAGGGATGATGGAGGGGAAAGAAGGGAGGATGGACGGGGAAATAGGGATGATGGAGGGGGACGTAGGGAGGGTGGAGGGAGAAATAGGGACGAAGGAGTGGGAAATAGGGAGGATGGAGGGGAAGTAGGGAGGATGGAGGGCGAATTTGGGAGCATGGAGTGGGATATGGGGAGATTGGAGGGGGAAATAGGGAGGAAGGAGGGGGAAGTAGGGAGGATGGAGGGGGAAGTAGTGAGGATTGAGGGAGAAATAGGGAGGATGGAGGGGGAAGTAGGGAGTATGGAGGGGGAATTAGGGATGATGGAGGGGGAAGTAGGGATGATTGAGGGGGCAGGATGGAGTGGGACGCAGGGAGAATGGAAGGGGGGATAGGGACGAAGGAGTTGGAAGTAGGGTGGATGGAGGGGGACATAGGGAGGACGGAGGGGGAGTAGGGATGATGGAGGGGGAAGTAAGGAGGGGGGAGTAGGAAGGAAGGATTGGGAAAAAGTGAGGAAGGAGTTCGAAATAGGGAGGATGTAGGGGGAAGTAGGAAGGATTGAGGGTAAAGTAGAGAGCATGGAGTGGGAAGTAGGGAGGATGGAGGGGGACCTAGGGAGGATGGAGGCGAGAATAGGGACGAAGGAGTGGGAAATAGGGAGCATGGAGTGGGAAGTAGGGAGGATGAAGTGGAAAGTTGGGAGGATGGAGGAGGAAGTAGGGAGGTTGGTGGGGGAAGTAGGTAGGATGGAGGGGGAAGGGGAGGATGGAGGGGGAAGTAGGGAAGATGGAGGGGAAGAAGGGACGAAGTAGGGGAAGAAGGGAGGATGGAGGGGGAAAGAAGGAGGATGGAGGGGGAAGTAGGGAGGATGGAGGGGGAAGTAGGGAAGATGGAGGAGAAAAAGGGACGAAGTAGGGGAAGAAGGGAGGATGGAGGTGGAAGTAGGGAAGAGAAGGAGGGGGAAGTAGAGAGGATGGAGGGGAAGTAGGGAGGATGGAGGATGAAGTAGGGAGGATTGAGGGGGAAATAGGGAGGATGGAGGGGGAAATAGGGAGGATGGAGGGGGAAGTAGGGAGGATGGAGGGGGAAGTAGGGAGGATGGAGAGAGAAGTAGGGAGGATGAAGGGGGAAGTAGGGAGGATTGAGGGGGAAGTAGGGAGTTTGGACTGGGGATGATGGAGGGGGACGTAGGGAGGATGGAAGGGGAAAGAGGGAGGATGGAGTGGAAGTAGGGATGGTGGAGGGAGAAATATGATGGATGGACGGGTTAGTAGGGAGGATGGAGGGGGAAATAGGGAGGATGGAGGGGGAAGTTGGGATGATGGAGGGGAAAGAAGGGAGGATGGACGGGGAACTACGGAAGAGAAGGAGGAGGAAGTAGGGAGGATAGAGGGGGAAAGAGGGAGGATCGAGGTGGAGGTAGTGAGGTTGGACGGGGAAGTAGGGAGGATGGAGGGGGAAATAGGGAGGATGGAGTGGGAAATAGGGAGGAAGGAGAGGGAGAAATGGAGGAAGGAGGGTGAAGTAGAAGTGAAGGAGGAGAAAATAGGGAGGATGGAGGCGGAAGTAGGGAGGGTGGAGGGGGAAGTAGGGAGGATGGAGGGGGAAGTAGGGAGGAAGGAGGGGAAGAAGGGAGGATGGAGAGGGACCTAGGGAGGATGGAGGAGTAAGTAGGGAGGATGGAGGGGGAAGTAGGGAGGATGGAGGGGGAAATAGGGAGAATGGAGGGGGAAATAGGGATGATGGAGGGGAAAGAAGGGAGGATGGACGGGGAAGTAGGGAAGAGAACGAGGGGGGAAATAGGGAGGAAGGAGGGGAAGTAGGGAGTATGGAGGGGGATGTAGGGAGGGTGGAGGGGGGAGTAGGGACGAAGGAGGGGGGAAAAAGTGAGGAAGGAATGGGAAATAGGGAGAAAGTAGGGGTAAGTATGGAGGATGGTGTAGGAAGTAGGGAGTACGGAGGGGGAAAAGGGAGGATGGAGGGGAAGTAGGGTGGATGGAGGGGGAAATAGGGAGGATGGAGGGGGAAGTAGGGAGTATGGAGGGGGAAGTAGGGATGATGGAGGGGGCAGGATGGATTGGGGCGCAGGGAGGATGGAAGGGGGAATAGGGACGAAGGGGTTGGAAGTAGGGAGGATTGAGGGGGACATAAGAAGGAAGGAGGGGGAGTAGGGATGATGGAGGGGGAAGTTAGGAGGCGGGAGTAGGAAGGAAGGATTGGGAAAAAGTGAGGAAGGAGTTCGAAATAGGGAGGATGTAGGGGGAAGTAGGAAGGATTGAGGGGAAAGTAGGGAGCATGGAGGGGGAAGTAGGGAGGATGGAGGGGCACCTAGGGAGGATGGAGGCGGGAATAGGGACGAAGGAGTGGGAAATAGGCAGCATGGAGTGGGAAGTAGAGAGGATGGAGTGGAAAGTTGGGAGGATGGAGGAGGAAGTAGGGAGGATGGAGGGGGAAGTGGGGAGGATGGAGGGGGAAGTAGGGAAGATGGAGGGGGAATTAGGGACGAAGTAGGGGAAGAAGGGAACATGGAGGGGGAATTAGGGACGAAGTAGGGGAAGAAGGGAGGATTGAGTGGGAAATAGGGAGGTTGGAGGGGGAAGTAGGGATGATGGACGGGGAAGTAGGGAAGAGAAGGAGGGGGAAGTAGGGAGGATAGAGGGGGAAAGAGGGAGGATGGAGGGGGAATGAGGGAGGTTGAACGGGGAAGTAGGGAGGATGGAGGGGGAAATAGGGATGATGGAGGGGGACGTAGGGAGGGTGGAGGGAGAAATAGGGACGAAGGAGTGGGAAATAGGGAGGATGGAGGGGAAGTAGGGAGGATGGAGGGCGAATTTGGGAGCATGGAGTGGGATATGGGGAGATTGGAGGGGGAAATAGGGAGGAAGGAGGGGGAAGTAGGGAGGATGGAGGGGGAAGTAGTGAGGATTGAGGGAGAAATAGGGAGGATGGAGGGGGAAGTAGGGAGTATGGAGGGGGAATTAGGGATGATGGAGGGGGAAGTAGGGATGATTGAGGGGGCAGGATGGAGTGGGACGCAGGGAGAATGGAAGGGGGGATAGGGACGAAGGAGTTGGAAGTAGGGTGGATGGAGGGGGACATAGGGAGGACGGAGGGGGAGTAGGGATGATGGAGGGGGAAGTAAGGAGGGGGGAGTAGGAAGGAAGGATTGGGAAAAAGTGAGGAAGGAGTTCGAAATAGGGAGGATGTAGGGGGAAGTAGGAAGGATTGAGGGTAAAGTAGAGAGCATGGAGTGGGAAGTAGGGAGGATGGAGGGGGACCTAGGGAGGATGGAGGCGAGAATAGGGACGAAGGAGTGGGAAATAGGGAGCATGGAGTGGGAAGTAGGGAGGATGAAGTGGAAAGTTGGGAGGATGGAGGAGGAAGTAGGGAGGTTGGTGGGGGAAGTAGGTAGGATGGAGGGGGAAGGGGAGGATGGAGGGGGAAGTAGGGAAGATGGAGGGGAAGAAGGGACGAAGTAGGGGAAGAAGGGAGGATGGAGGGGGAAAGAAGGAGGATGGAGGGGGAAGTAGGGAAGAGAAGGAGGGGGAAGTAGGGAGGATGGAGGGGAAGTAGGGAGGATGGAGGATGAAGTAGGGAGGATTGAGGGGGAAATAGGGAGGATGGAGGGGGAAGTAGGGAGGATGGAGGGGGAAGTAGGGAGGATGGAGGGGGAAGTAGGGAGGATGGAGGGGGAAGTTGGGAGGAAGGAGGGGAAGTAGGGAGGATGGAGGGGGAAGTAGGGAGTTTGGACTGGGGATGATGGAGGGGGACGTAGGGAGGATGGAAGGGGAAAGAGGGAGGATGGAGGGGAAGTAGGGATGGTGGAGGGAGAAATATGATGGATGGACGGGTTAGTAGGGAGGATGGAGGGGGAAATAGGGAGGATGGAGGGGGAAGTTGGGATGATGGAGGGGAAAGAAGGGAGGATGGACGGGGAACTACGGAAGAGAAGGAGGAGGAAGTAGGGAGGATAGAGGGGGAAAGAGGGAGGATGGAGGTGGAAGTAATGAGGTTGGACGGGGAAGTAGGGAGGATGGAGGGGGAAATAGGGAGGATGGAGGGGGACGTAGAGAGGGTGCAGGTGGAAATAGGGACGAAGGAGTGGGAAATAGGGAGGAAGGAGAGGGAGAAATGGAGGAAGGAGGGGGAAGTAGAAGTGAAGGAGGAGAAAATAGGGAGGATGGAGGGGGAAGTAGGGAGGGTGGAGGGGGAAGTAGGGAGGATGGAGGGGGAAGTAGGGAGGATTGAGGGGGAAGTAGGGAGGAAGGAGGGGCAGAAGGGAGGATGGAGAGGGACCTAGGGAGGATGGAGGAGTAAGTAGGGAGGTTGGAGGGGGAAGTAGGGAGGATGAAGGGGGAAGTAGGGAGGATGGAGGGTGAAGTAGGGAGGAAGGAGGGGAAGAAGGGAGGATGGAGGGGGACCTAGGGAGGATGGAGGAGGAAGTAGGGAGGATGGAGAGGGAATTAGGGAGGATGGAGGGGGAAGTAGGGAGGATGGAGGGGGAAGTGGGGAGGATGGAAGGGGACGGGAGGAAGGAGGGGAAGTTTGGAGAATGGAGGGGGAAGTAGGGAGGATGGAGGGGGACGTATGGAGTTTTTAACGGGGAAAGAGGGAGGATGGAGGGGAAGTAGGGATGGTGGAGGGGGAAATAGGGTGGATGGACGGGGAAGAAGGGAGGATGGAGGGGGAAATAGGGAGGATGGAGGGGGAAATAGGGATGATGGAGGGGAAAGAAGGGAGGATGGACGGGGAACTACGGAAGAGAAGGAGGAGGAAGTAGGGAGGATAGAGGGGGAAAGAGGGAGGATCGAGGTGGAGGTAGTGAGGTTGGACGGGGAAGTAGGGAGGATGGAGGGGGAAATAGGGAGGATGGAGTGGGAAATAGGGAGGAAGGAGAGGGAGAAATGGAGGAAGGAGGGTGAAGTAGAAGTGAAGGAGGAGAAAATAGGGAGGATGGAGGCGGAAGTAGGGAGGGTGGAGGGGGAAGTAGGGAGGATGGAGGGGGAAGTAGGGAGGAAGGAGGGGAAGAAGGGAGGATGGAGAGGGACCTAGGGACGATGGAGGAGTAAGTAGGGAGGATGGAGGGGGAAGTAGGGAGGATGGAGGGGGAAATAGGGAGAATGGAGGGGGAAATAGGGATGATGGAGGGGAAAGAAGGGAGGATGGACGGGGAAGTAGGGAAGAGAACGAGGGGGGAAATAGGGAGGAAGGAGGGGAAGTAGGGAGTATGGAGGGGGATGTAGGGAGGGTGGAGGGGGGAGTAGGGACGAAGGAGGGGGGAAAAAGTGAGGAAGGAATGGGAAATAGGGAGAAAGTAGGGGTAAGTATGGAGGATGGTGTAGGAAGTAGGGAGTACGGAGGGGGAAAAGGGAGGATGGAGGGGAAGTAGGGTGGATGGAGGGGGAAATAGGGAGGATGGAGGGGGAAGTAGGGAGTATGGAGGGGGAAGTAGGGATGATGGAGGGGGCAGGATGGATTGGGGCGCAGGGAGGATGGAAGGGGGAATAGGGACGAAGGGGTTGGAAGTAGGGAGGATTGAGGGGGACATAAGAAGGAAGGAGGGGGAGTAGGGATGATGGAGGGGGAAGTTAGGAGGCGGGAGTAGGAAGGAAGGATTGGGAAAAAGTGAGGAAGGAGTTCGATATAGGGAGGATGTAGGGGGAAGTAGGAAGGATTGAGGGGAAAGTAGGGAGCATGGAGGGGGAAGTAGGGAGGATGGAGGGGCACCTAGGGAGGATGGAGGCGGGAATAGGGACGAAGGAGTGGGAAATAGGCAGCATGGAGTGGGAAGTAGAGAGGATGGAGTGGAAAGTTGGGAGGATGGAGGAGGAAGTAGGGAGGATGGAGGGGGAAGTAGGGAGGATGGAGGGGGAAGTGGGGAGGATGGAGGGGGAAGTAGGGAAGATGGAGGGGGAATTAGGGACGAAGTAGGGGAAGAAGGGAAGATGGAGGGGGAATTAGGGACGAAGTAGGGGAAGAAGGGAGGATTGAGTGGGAAATAGGGAGGTTGGAGGGGGAAGTAGGGATGATGGACGGGGAAGTAGGGAAGAGAAGGAGGGGGAAGTAGGGAGGATAGAGGGGGAAAGAGGGAGGATGGAGGGGGAATGAGGGAGGTTGAACGGGGAAGTAGGGAGGATGGAGGGGGAAATAGGGATGATGGAGGGGGACGTAGGGAGGGTGGAGGGAGAAATAGGGACGAAGGAGTGGGAAATAGGGAGGATGGAGGGGAAGTAGGGAGGATGGAGGGCGAATTTGGGAGCATGGAGTGGGATATGGGGAGATTGGAGGGGGAAATAGGGAGGAAGGAGGGGGAAGTAGGGAGGATGGAGGGGGAAGTAGTGAGGATTGAGGGAGAAATAGGGAGGATGGAGGGGGAAGTAGGGAGTATGGAGGGGGAATTAGGGATGATGGAGGGGGAAGTAGGGATGATTGAGGGGGCAGGATGGAGTGGGACGCAGGGAGAATGGAAGGGGGGATAGGGACGAAGGAGTTGGAAGTAGGGTGGATGGAGGGGGACATAGGGAGGACGGAGGGGGAGTAGGGATGATGGAGGGGGAAGTAAGGAGGGGGGAGTAGGAAGGAAGGATTGGGAAAAAGTGAGGAAGGAGTTCGAAATAGGGAGGATGTAGGGGGAAGTAGGAAGGATTGAGGGTAAAGTAGAGAGCATGGAGTGGGAAGTAGGGAGGATGGAGGGGGACCTAGGGAGGATGGAGGCGAGAATAGGGACGAAGGAGTGGGAAATAGGGAGCATGGAGTGGGAAGTAGGGAGGATGAAGTGGAAAGTTGGGAGGATGGAGGAGGAAGTAGGGAGGTTGGTGGGGGAAGTAGGTAGGATGGAGGGGGAAGGGGAGGATGGAGGGGGAAGTAGGGAAGATGGAGGGGAAGAAGGGACGAAGTAGGGGAAGAAGGGAGGATGGAGGGGGAAAGAAGGAGGATGGAGGGGGAAGTAGGGAAGAGAAGGAGGGGGAAGTAGGGAGGATGGAGGGGAAGTAGGGAGGATGGAGGATGAAGTAGGGAGGATTGAGGGGGAAATAGGGAGGATGGAGGGGGAAGTAGGGAGGATGGAGGGGGAAGTAGGGAGGATGGAGGGGGAAGTAGGGAGGATGGAGGGGGAAGTTGGGAGGAAGGAGGGGAAGTAGGGAGGATGGAGGGGGAAGTAGGGAGTTTGGACTGGGGATGATGGAGGGGGACGTAGGGAGGATGGAAGGGGAAAGAGGGAGGATGGAGGGGAAGTAGGGATGGTGGAGGGAGAAATATGATGGATGGACGGGTTAGTAGGGAGGATGGAGGGGGAAATAGGGAGGATGGAGGGGGAAGTTGGGATGATGGAGGGGAAAGAAGGGAGGATGGACGGGGAACTACGGAAGAGAAGGAGGAGGAAGTAGGGAGGATAGAGGGGGAAAGAGGGAGGATGGAGGTGGAAGTAATGAGGTTGGACGCGGAAGTAGGGAGGATGGAGGGGGAAATAGGGAGGATGGAGGGGGACGTAGAGAGGGTGCAGGTGGAAATAGGGACGAAGGAGTGGGAAATAGGGAGGAAGGAGAGGGAGAAATGGAGGAAGGAGGGGGAAGTAGAAGTGAAGGAGGAGAAAATAGGGAGGATGGAGGGGGAAGTAGGGAGGGTGGAGGGGGAAGTAGGGAGGATGGAGGGGGAAGTAGGGAGGATTGAGGGGGAAGTAGGGAGGAAGGAGGGGCAGAAGGGAGGATGGAGAGGGACCTAGGGAGGATGGAGGAGTAAGTAGGGAGGTTGGAGGGGGAAGTAGGGAGGATGAAGGGGGAAGTAGGGAGGATGGAGGGTGAAGTAGGGAGGAAGGAGGGGAAGAAGGGAGGATGGAGGGGGACCTAGGGAGGATGGAGGAGGAAGTAGGGAGGATGGAGGGGGAATTAGGGAGGATGGAGGGGGAAGTAGGGAGGATGGAGGGGGAAGTGGGGAGGATGGAAGGGGACGGGAGGAAGGAGGGGAAGTTTGGAGAATGGAGGGGGAAGTAGGGAGGATGGAGGGGGACGTATGGAGTTTTTAACGGGGAAAGAGGGAGGATGGAGGGGAAGTAGGGATGGTGGAGGGGGAAATAGGGTGGATGGACGGGGAAGAAGGGAGGATGGAGGGGGAAATAGGGAGGATGGAGGGGGAAATAGGGATGATGGAGGGGAAAGAAGGGAGGATGGACGGGGAAGTAGGGAAGAGAAGGAGGGCGGAATAGGGAGGAAGGAGGGGAAGTAGGGAGTATGGAGGGGGATGTAGGGAGGGTGGAGGGGGGAGTAGGGACGAAGGAGGGGGAAAAAAGTGAGGAAGGAATTGGAAATAGGGAGAAAGTAGGGGTAAGTATGGAGGATGGGGTAGGAAGTAGGGAGTACGGAGGGGAAAAAGGGAGGATGGAGGGGAAGTAGGGTGGATGGAGGGTGAAGTAGGGAGGGTCGAGGGGGAAGTAGTGAGTATTGAGGGGGAAATAGGGAGGATGGAGGGGGAAGTAGGGAGTATGGAGGGGGAAGTAGGGATGATGGAGGGGGCAGGATGGATTGGGACGCAGGGAGGATGGAAGGGGGAATAGGGACGAAGGAGTTGGAAGTAGGGAGGATGGAGGGGGACATAGGAAGGAAGGAGGGGGAGTAGGGATGATGGACGGGGAAGTAAGGAGGCGGGAGTAGGAAGGAAGGATTGGGAAAAAGTGAGGAAGGAGTTCGAAATAGGGAGGATGTAGGGGGAAGTAGGAAGGATTGAGGGGAAAGTAGGGAGCATGGAGGGGGAAGTAGGGAGGATGGAGGGGGACCTAGGGAGGATGGAGGCGGGAATAGGGACGAAGGAGTGGGAAATAGGGAGCATGGAGTGGGAAGTAGGGAGGATGGAGTGGAAAGTTGGGAGGATGGAGGAGGAAGTAGGGAGGATGGAGGGGGAAGTAGGGAGGATGGAGGGGGAAGTGGGGAGGATGGAGGGGGAAGTAGGGAAGATGGAGGGGGAATTAGGGACGAAGTAGGGGAAGAAGGGAGGATTGAGTGGGAAATAGGGAGGATGGAGGGGGAAGAAGGGAGGATGGAGGGGGAAGTAGGGAGGATGGAGGGGGAAGTGGGGAGGATGGAGGGGGAAGTAGGGAAGATGGAGGGGGAATTAGGGACGAAGTAGGGGAAGAAGGGAGGATTGAGTGGGAAATAGGGAGGTTGGAGGGGGAAGTAGGGATGATGGACGGGGAAGTAGGGAAGAGAAGGAGGGGGAAGTAGGGAGGATAGAGGGGGAAAGAGGGAGGATGGAGGGGGAATGAGGGAGGTTGAACGGGGAAGTAGGGAGGATGGAGGGGGAAATAGGGATGATGGAGGGGGACGTAGGGAGGGTGGAGGGAGAAATAGGGACGAAGGAGTGGGAAATAGGGAGGATGGAGGGGAAGTAGGGAGGATGGAGGGCGAATTTGGGAGCATGGAGTGGGATATGGGGAGATTGGAGGGGGAAATAGGGAGGAAGGAGGGGGAAGTAGGGAGGATGGAGGGGGAAGTAGTGAGGATTGAGGGAGAAATAGGGAGGATGGAGGGGGAAGTAGGGAGTATGGAGGGGGAATTAGGGATGATGGAGGGGGAAGTAGGGATGATTGAGGGGGCAGGATGGAGTGGGACGCAGGGAGAATGGAAGGGGGGATAGGGACGAAGGAGTTGGAAGTAGGGTGGATGGAGGGGGACATAGGGAGGACGGAGGGGGAGTAGGGATGATGGAGGGGGAAGTAAGGAGGGGGGAGTAGGAAGGAAGGATTGGGAAAAAGTGAGGAAGGAGTTCGAAATAGGGAGGATGTAGGGGGAAGTAGGAAGGATTGAGGGTAAAGTAGAGAGCATGGAGTGGGAAGTAGGGAGGATGGAGGGGGACCTAGGGAGGATGGAGGCGAGAATAGGGACGAAGGAGTGGGAAATAGGGAGCATGGAGTGGGAAGTAGGGAGGATGAAGTGGAAAGTTGGGAGGATGGAGGAGGAAGTAGGGAGGTTGGTGGGGGAAGTAGGTAGGATGGAGGGGGAAGGGGAGGATGGAGGGGGAAGTAGGGAAGATGGAGGGGAAGAAGGGACGAAGTAGGGGAAGAAGGGAGGATGGAGGGGGAAAGAAGGAGGATGGAGGGGGAAGTAGGGAAGAGAAGGAGGGGGAAGTAGGGAGGATGGAGGGGAAGTAGGGAGGATGGAGGATGAAGTAGGGAGGATTGAGGGGGAAATAGGGAGGATGGAGGGGGAAGTAGGGAGGATGGAGGGGGAAGTAGGGAGGATGGAGGGGGAAGTAGGGAGGATGGAGGGGGAAGTTGGGAGGAAGGAGGGGAAGTAGGGAGGATGGAGGGGGAAGTAGGGAGTTTGGACTGGGGATGATGGAGGGGGACGTAGGGAGGATGGAAGGGGAAAGAGGGAGGATGGAGGGGAAGTAGGGATGGTGGAGGGAGAAATATGATGGATGGACGGGTTAGTAGGGAGGATGGAGGGGGAAATAGGGAGGATGGAGGGGGAAGTTGGGATGATGGAGGGGAAAGAAGGGAGGATGGACGGGGAACTACGGAAGAGAAGGAGGAGGAAGTAGGGAGGATAGAGGGGGAAAGAGGGAGGATGGAGGTGGAAGTAATGAGGTTGGACGGGGAAGTAGGGAGGATGGAGGGGGAAATAGGGAGGATGGAGGGGGACGTAGAGAGGGTGCAGGTGGAAATAGGGACGAAGGAGTGGGAAATAGGGACGAAGGAGAGGGAGAAATGGAGGAAGGAGGGGGAAGTAGAAGTGAAGGAGGAGAAAATAGGGAGGATGGAGGGGGAAGTAGGGAGGGTGGAGGGGGAAGTAGGGAGGATGGAGGGGGAAGTAGGGAGGATTGAGGGGGAAGTAGGGAGGAAGGAGGGGCAGAAGGGAGGATGGAGAGGGACCTAGGGAGGATGGAGGAGTAAGTAGGGAGGTTGGAGGGGGAAGTAGGGAGGATGAAGGGGGAAGTAGGGAGGATGGAGGGTGAAGTAGGGAGGAAGGAGGGGAAGAAGGGAGGATGGAGGGGGACCTAGGGAGGATGGAGGAGGAAGTAGGGAGGATGGAGGGGGAATTAGGGAGGATGGAGGGGGAAGTAGGGAGGATGGAGGGGGAAGTGGGGAGGATGGAAGGGGACGGGAGGAAGGAGGGGAAGTTTGGAGAATGGAGGGGGAAGTAGGGAGGATGGAGGGGGACGTATGGAGTTTTTAACGGGGAAAGAGGGAGGATGGAGGGGAAGTAGGGATGGTGGAGGGGGAAATAGGGTGGATGGACGGGGAAGAAGGGAGGATGGAGGGGGAAATAGGGAGGATGGAGGGGGAAATAGGGATGATGGAGGGGAAAGAAGGGAGGATGGACGGGGAAGTAGGGAAGAGAAGGAGGGCGGAATAGGGAGGAAGGAGGGGAAGTAGGGAGTATGGAGGGGGATGTAGGGAGGGTGGAGGGGGGAGTAGGGACGAAGGAGGGGGAAAAAAGTGAGGAAGGAATTGGAAATAGGGAGAAAGTAGGGGTAAGTATGGAGGATGGGGTAGGAAGTAGGGAGTACGGAGGGGAAAAAGGGAGGATGGAGGGGAAGTAGGGTGGATGGAGGGTGAAGTAGGGAGGGTCGAGGGGGAAGTAGTGAGTATTGAGGGGGAAATAGGGAGGATGGAGGGGGAAGTATGGAGGATGGAGGGGGAAGTAGGGATGATGGAGGGGGCAGGATGGATTGGGACGCAGGGAGGATGGAAGGGGGAATAGGGACGAAGGAGTTGGAAGTAGGGAGGATGGAGGGGGACATAGGAAGGAAGGAGGGGGAGTAGGGATGATGGACGGGGAAGTAAGGAGGCGGGAGTAGGAAGGAAGGATTGGGAAAAAGTGAGGAAGGAGTTCGAAATAGGGAGGATGTAGGGGGAAGTAGGAAGGATTGAGGGGATAGTAGGGAGCATGGAGGGGGAAGTAGGGAGGATGGAGGGGGACCTAGGGAGGATGGAGGCGGGAATAGGGACGAAGGAGTGGGAAATAGGGAGCATGGAGTGGGAAGTAGGGAGGATGGAGTGGAAAGTTGGGAGGATGGAGGAGGAAGTAGGGAGGATGGAGGGGGAAGTAGGGAGGATGGAGGGGGAAGTGGGGAGGATGGAGGGGGAAGTAGGGAAGATGGAGGGGGAATTAGGGACGAAGTAGGGGAAGAAGGGAGGATTGAGTGGGAAATAGGGAGGATGGAGGGGGAAGAAGGGAGGATGGAGGGGGAAGTAGGGAGGATGGAGGGGGAAGTGGGGAGGATGGAGGGGGAAGTAGGGAAGATGGAGGGGGAATTAGGGACGAAGTAGGGGAAGAAGGGAGGATTGAGTGGGAAATAGGGAGGATGGAGGGGGAAGTATGGAGTATAGAGGGGGAAGTAGGGATCATGGAGGGGGCAGGAGGGATTGGGACGCAGGGAGGATGGAAGGGGGAATGGAGACGAAGGAGTTGGAAGTAGGGAGGATGGAGGGGGACATAGGGAGGATGGAGGGGGAAGTAGGGAGGATGGACGGGGAAGTAGGGAAGAGAAGGAGGGGGAAGTAGGGAGGATAGAGGGGGAAAGAGGGAGGATGGAGGGGGAATGAGGGAGGTTGAACGGGGAAGTAGGGAGGATGGAGGGGGAAATAGGGATGATGGAGGGGGACATAGGGAGGGTGGAGGGAGAAATAGGGACGAAGGAGTGGGAAATAGGGAGGATGGAGGGGAAGTAGGGAGGATGGAGGGCGAATTTGGGAGGATGGAGTGGGATATGGGGAGATTGGAGGGGGAAATAGGGAGGAAGGAGGGGGAAGTAGGGAGGATGGAGGGTAAAGTAGGGAGGGTGGAGGGGGAAGTAGTGAGGATTGAGGGAGAAATAGGGAGGATGGAGGGGGAAGTAGGGAGTATGGAGGGGGAATTAGGGATGATGGAGGGGGAAGTAGGGATGATTGAGGGGGCAGGATGGAGTGGGACGCAGGGAGGATGGAAGAGGGAATAGGGACGAAGGAGTTGGAAGTAGGGAGGATGGAGGGGGACATAGGGAGGAAGGAGGGGGAGTAGGGATGATGGAGGGGGAAGTAAGGAGGGGGGAGTAGGAAGGAAGGATTGGGAAAAAGTGAGGAAGGAGTTCGAAATAGGGAGGATGTAGGGGGAAGTAGGAAGGATTGAGGGTAAAGTAGAGAGCATGGAGTGGGAAGTAGGGAGGATGGAGGGGGACCTAGGGAGGATGGAGGCGAGAATAGGGACGAAGGAGTGGGAAATAGGGAGCATGGAGTTGGAAGTGGGGAGGATGAAGTGGAAAATTGGGAGCATGGAGGAGGAAGTAGGGAGCTTGGAGGGGGAAGTAGGTAGGATGGAGGGGGAAGTGGGGAGGATGGAGGGGGAAGTAGGGAAGAGAAGGAGGGGGAAGTAGGGAGGATGGAGGGGAAGTAGGGAGGATGGAGGATGAAGTAGGGAGGATTGAGGGGGAAGTAGGGAGGATGGGGTAGGGAGGATGGAGGGAGAAGTAGGGAGGATGGAGGGGGAAGTAGGGAGGATGGAGGGGGACGTTGGGAGGAAGGAGGGGAAGTAGGGAGGATGGAGGGGGAAGTAGGGATGATGGAGGGGAAAGAAGGGAGTATGGACGGGGAACTACTGAAGTGACGGAGGAGGAAGTAGGGAGGATGGATGGGGACGGGAGGAAGGAGGGGAAGTAGGGAGGATGCAGAGGGAAGAAGGTAGGATGGAAGAGGGAAAGATGGAGGATGGAGGGGAAGTAGGGATGGTGGAGGGGGAAATAGGGTGGATGGACGGAGAAGGGAGGATGGAGGGGGAAGTAGGGAGGATGAAGGGGGAAGTACGGAGGATGGAGGGGGAAGTAGGGAGGAAGGAGGGGAAGAAGGGAGGATTGAGGGGGCAGGATTGAGTGGGATATAGGGAGGATAGAAGGGGAAGTAGGGAGGAAGGAGGGGAAGAAGGGAGGATGGAGGGGGACCTAGGGAGGATGGAGGAGGAAGTAGGGAGGATGGAGGGGGAAATAGGGAGGATGGAGGGGGAAGTAGGGAGGATGGAGGGGGAAGTAGGGAGGATGGAAGGGGACGGGAGGAAGGAGGGGAAGTAGGGAGGATGGAGGGGGAAGTAGAGAGATTGGACAGATGATGGAGGAGGAAGTAGGTAGGATGGAAGAAGGAAAGATGGAGGATGGAGGGGAAGTAGGGATGCTGGAGGGGGAAATAGGGTGGTAGGACGGAGAAGTAGGGAGGATGGAGGGGGAAGTAGGGAGTATGAAGGGGGAAGTAGAGAGGGTGCAGGTGGAAATAGGGACGAAGGAGTGGGAAATAGGGAGGAAGGAGAGTGAAAAATGGAGGAAGGAGGGGGAAGTAGAAGTGAAGGAGGAGAAAATAGGGAGGATGGAGGCGGAAGTAGGGAGGGTGGACGGGGAAGTAGGGAGGATGGAGGGGGAAGTAGGGAGGATAGAGGGGGAAAGAGGAAGGATGGAGGGGGACGTAGAGAGGGTGCAGGTGGAAATAGGGACGAAGGAGTGGGAAATAAGGAGGAAGGAGAGTGAAAAATGGAGGAAGGAGGGGGAAGTAGAAGTGAAGGAGGAGAAAATAGGGAGGATGGAGGCGGAAGTAGGGAGGGTGGAGGGGGAAGTAGGGAGGATGGAGGGGGAAGTAAGGAGGAAGGAGGGGAAGAAGGGAGGATGGAGGGGGACCTAGGGAGGATGGAGGAGTAAGTAGGGAGGATGGAGGGGGAAGTAGGGAGGATGGAGGGGGAAAGAGGGAGGATGGAGGGGGTAGTGGTGAGGTTGGACGGGGAAGTAGGGAGGATGGAGGGGGAAGTAGGGAGGATAGAGGGGGAAAGAGGGAGGATGGAGGGGGACGTAGAGAGGGTGCACGTGGAAATAGGGACGAAGGAGTGGGAAATAAGGAGGAAGGAGAGTGAAAAATGGAGGAAGGAGGGGGAAGTAGAAGTGAAGGAGGAGAAAATAGGGAGGATGGAGGCGGAAGTAGGGAGGGTGGAGGGGGAAGTAGGGAGGATGGAGGGGGAAGTAAGGAGGAAGGAGGGGAAGAAGGGAGGATGGAGGGGGACCTAGGGAGGATGGAGGAGTAAGTAGGGAGGATGGAGGGGGAAGTAGGGAGGATGGAGGGGGAAAGAGGGAGGATGGAGGGGGTAGTGGTGAGGTTGGACGGGGAAGTAGGGAGGATGGAGGGGGAAGTAGGGAGGATAGAGGGGGAAAGAGGGAGGATGGAGGGGGACGTAGAGAGGGTGCACGTGGAAATAGGGACGAAGGAGTGGGAAATAGGGAGGAAGGAGAGGGAAAAATGGAGGAAGGAGGGGGAAGTAGAAGTGAAGGAGGAGAAAATAGGGAGGATGGAGGCGGAAGTAGGGAGGGTGGAGGGGGAAGTAGGGAGGATGGAGGGGGAAGTAGGGAGGAAGGACGGGAAGAAGGGAGGATGGAGGGGGACCTAGGGAGGATGGAGGAGTAAGTAGGGAGGATGGAGGGGGAAGTAGGGAGGATGAAGGGGGAAGTAGGGAGGATGGAGGGGGAAGAAGGGAGAAAGGAGGGGAAGAAGGGAGGATGGAGGGGGACCTAGGGAGGATGGAGGAGGAAGTAGGGAGGATGGAGGGGGAAATAGGGAGGATGGAGGGGGAAGTAGGGAGGATGGAGGGGGAAGTAGGGAGAATGGAGGGGGAAGTAGGGAGAATGGAGATGGACGTTGGGAGGAAGGAGGGGAAATAGGGAGGATAGAGGGGGAAGTAGGGAGTATGGAGGGGGAAGAAGAGAGGATGGACGGGGAAATAGGGAGGGGAGGGTGGGGTGAAGTGGGGAGGATGGAGGGGGAAAGAGGGAGGATGGAGGGGGAAGTGGTGAGGTTGGACGGGGAAGTAGGGAGGATGGAGGGGGAAGTAGGGAGGATAGAGGGGGAAAGAGGGAGGATGGAGGGGGACGTAGAGAGGGTGCACGTGGAAATAGGGACGAAGGAGTGGGAAATAGGGAGGAAGGAGAGGGAAAAATAGAGGAAGGAGGGGGAAGTAGAAGTGAAGGAGGAGAAAATAGGGAGGATGGAGGCGGAAGTAGGGAGGGTGGAGGGGGAAGTAGGGAGGATGGAGGGGGAAGTAAGGAGGAAGGAGGGGAAGAAGGGAGGATGGAGGGGGACCTAGGGAGGATGGAGGAGTAAGTAGGGAGGATGGAGGGTGAAGTAGGGAGGATGGAGGGGGAAAGAGGGAGGATGGAGGGGGTAGTGGTGAGGTTGGACGGGGAAGTAGGGAGGATGGAGGGGGAAGTAGGGAGGATAGAGGGGGAAAGAGGGAGGATGGAGGGGGACGTAGAGAGGGTGCACGTGGAAATAGGGACGAAGGAGTGGGAAATAGGGAGGAAGGAGAGGGAAAAATGGAGGAAGAGGGGGAAGTAGAAGTGAAGGAGGAGAAAATAGGGAGGATGGAGGCGGAAGTAGGGAGGGTGGAGGGGGAAGTAGGGAGGATGGAGGGGGAAGTAGGGAGGATGGAGGGGGAAGTAGGGAGGAAGGACGGGAAGAAGGGAGGATGGAGGGGGACCTAGGGAGGATGGAGGAGTAAGTAGGTAGGATGGAGGGGGAAGTAGGGAGGATGAAGGGGGAAGTAGGGAGGATGGAGGGGGAAGAAGGGAGAAAGGAGGGGAAGAAGGGAGGATGGAGGGGGACCTAGGGAGGATGGAGGAGGAAGTAGGGAGGATGGAGGGGGAAATAGGGAGGATGGAGGGGGAAGTAGGGAGGATGGAGGGGGAAGTAGGGAGGATGGATGGGGGCGGGAGGAAGGAGGGGAAGTAGGGAGGAAGGAGGGGAAGAAGGGAGGATGGAGGGGGACCTAGGGAGGATGGAGGAGGAAGTAGGGAGGATGGAGGGGGAAATAGGGAAGATGGAGGGGGAAGTAGGGAGGATGGAGTGGGGAGTAGGGAGAATGGAGGGGGAAAGAGGGAGAATGGAGGGGTACGTTGGGAGGAAGGAGGGGAAATAGGGAGGATAGAGGAGGAATTAAGGAGTATTGAGGGGAAAGAAGAGAGGATGGACGGGGAAATAGGGAGGGGAGGGGGGGGGGGGGGGGGGAAGTGGGGAGGATGGAGGGGGAAAGAGGGAAGATGAGGGGGAAGTGGTGAGGTTGGACGGGGAAGAAGGGAGGATGGAGGGGAAGTAGGGAGGATAGAGGGGGAAAGAGGGAGGATGGAGGAGGAAGTAGGGAGGATGGAGGGGGGAAAAGGGAGGATGGAGGGGGAAGTAGGGAGGATGGAGGAGGAAGTAGGGAGGATGGAGGGTGACGTTGGGAGGAAGGAGGGGAAGTAGGGAGGATGGAGGGGGAAGTAGGGAGTTTGGACGGGGGATGATGGAGTGGGACGTAGGGAGGATTGAAGGGGGAAAGAGGGAGGAAAGAAGGGAAGTAGGGATGGTGGAGGGGGAAATAGGATGGATGGACGGCGAAGTAGTGAGGATGGAGGGGGAAGTAGGGAGGATGGATGGCGAAGTAGGGAGGATGGAGGGGGAAGTAGGGAGGATGGAAGGGGACGGGAGGAACGAGGGGAAGTAGGGAGGATGGAGGTGGAAGTAGGGAGGATGGAAGAGGGAAAGATGGAGGATGGATGGGAAGTAGGGATGGTGGAGGGGGAAATAGGGTGGATGGACGGAGAAGTAGGGAGGATGGAGGGGGAAGTAGGGAGGATGAAGGGGGAAGTAGGGAGGATGGAGGGGGAAGTAGGGAGGAAGGAGGGGAAGAAAGGAGGATGGAGGGGGCTGGATTGAGTGGGATATAGGGAGGATAGAAGGGGAAGTAGGGAGGAAGGAGGGGAAGAAGGGAGGATGGAGGGGGGCCTAGGGAGGATGGAGGAGGAAGTAGGGAGGATGGAGGGGGAAATAGGGAGGATGGAGGGGGAAGTAGGGAGGATGGAGGGGGAAGTAGGGAGGATGGAAGGGGACGGGAGGAAGGAGGGGAAGTAGGGAGGATGGAGGGGGAAGTAGGGAGAATGGACGGGGGATGATGGAGGAGGAAGTAGGGAGGATGGAAGAGGGAAAGATGGAGGTTGGAGGGGAAGTAGGGATGGTGGATGGGGAAATAGCGTGGATGGACGGAGAAGTAGGGAGGATGGAGAGGGAAGTAGGGAGTATGAAGGGGGAAGTAGGGAGGACGGAGGGGACCTAGGGAGGATGGAGGAGGAAGTAGGGAGGATGGAGGGGGAAATAGGGAAGATGGAGGGGGAAGTAGGGAGGATGGAGGGGGAAGTAGGGAGAATGGAGGGGGAAGTAGGGAGGATGGTGGGGGACGTTGGGAGGAAGGAGGGGAAGTAGGGAGGATGGAGGGGGAAGTATGGAGCTTGGACTTGGGATGATGGAGGGGGACGTAGGGAGGATGGAAGGGGGAAAGAGGGAGGATGGAGGGGAAGTAGGTATGGTGGAGGGGGAAATGGGATGGATGGACGGGGAAGTAGGGAGGATGGAGGGGGAAATAGGGAGGATGGAGGGGGAAGTAGGGAGTATGGGGGGAAAGAAGGGAGGATGGACGGGGAACTACGGAAGAGAAGGAGGGGGAAGCAGGGAGGATAGAGGGGGAAAGGAGAGGATGGAGGGGTAAGTAGTGAGGTTGGACGGGGAAGTAGGGAGGAGGAAGGGGGAAATAGTGAGGATGGAGGGGGACGTAGGGAGGGTGCAGGTGGAAATAGGGACGAAGGAGTTGGAAGTAGGGAGGATGGAGGGGAAGTAGGAGGATGGAGGGCGAAGTAGGGAGGATGAAGTGGGATATGGGGAGATTGTAGGGGGAAATAGAGAGGAAAGAGGGGGAAGTAGGGAGTATGGAGGGGGAAGTAGGGAGGGTTGAGGTGGGAGTAGGGATGAAGGAGGAGGAAAAAAGTGAGGAAGGAGAAGGAAATAGGGAGAAAGTAGGGGGAAGTATGGAGGATGGGGCGGAATGTAGGTAGGATGGAGGGTGAAGTAGGGAGGGTGGAGGGGGAAGTAGTGAGGATTGAGGGGGAAATAGGAAGGATGGAGGGGGAAGTAGGGAGTATGGAAGGGGAAATAGGGATAATGGAGGGGGAAGTAGGGATGATGGAAGGGGCAGGATGGAGTGGGACGTAGGGAGGATGGAAGGGGGAATAGGGACGAAGGAGTGGGAAATAGGGAGGATGGAGGGAGAAGTAATGAGGATGGAGGGGAAATAATGAGGATGAGGGGGAAGTAGGGAGGATGGAGTGGGGAAGTAGGGAGGATGGAGTGGGGAAGTAGGGAGGATGGACGGGAAAGTAGGCTGGATGGAGGGGAAAAGGGAGGATGGAGGGGGATAGGGACGAATGAGTGTGAAATAGCCAGGATGGAGGGGAAATAGGGAGGATGAAGGGGGAATTTGGGAGGATGGAGGGGGAAAGAAGGAGGAGGGAGGGGATGTAGGGAGTAAGGAGGGGAAGAAGGGAGGATGGAGGGGGGAATAGGGACGAAGTATTGGGAAATAGAGAGGATGGATGGGAAGTAGGGAGGATGGACGGGGAAGTAGGGAGAATGGACGGTGGAAATAGGGACGAAGCAGTTGGAAAGAGGGAGGATGAAGGGGGAAGTAGGGAGGATGGAGGGGGAAGTAGGGAGGATGGAGGGGGAAGTAGGGAGGATGGAGGGGGAAGTAGGGAGAAAGGAGGGGGAAGTAGGGAGGATGGAGGGCGAATTAGGGAGGATGGAGGGGGAAGTAGGGAGGATGGAGGGGGAAGTAGGGAAGATGGAGGAGGAAGTAGGGAGGATGGACGGGGAAGTAGGGAGGATGGAGGGGGAAGTAGGGAGAAAGGAGGGGGAAGTAGGGAGGATGGAGGGGGGAAGTAAGGAGGATGGACGGGAAAGTGGGCTGGATCGAGGGGGGAATAGGGACGAATGAGTGGGAAATAGCCAAGATGGAGGTGAAGTAGGGAGGATGAAGGGGGAATTGGGGAGGATTGAGGGGGAAAGAAGGAGGATGGAGGGGGAAATAGGGACGAAACAGCGGGAAATAGGGAGGATGGAGGGGGAAGTAGGGAGGATGGACAGGGAAGTAGAGAGGATGGACGGAAGTAGGGAGGAAGGAGTGGGAATTAGGGAGGATGGAGGGGGAAAGTAGGGAGGATGGACAGGGAAGTAGGGAGGATGGGGGGGGGGGGGAAGTAGGGAGGAAGGAGGGGAAGTAGGGAGGATGGAGGGGGGAAGTAGGGAGGATGGGGCTGAAGTAGGCAGGATGGAGGGGGAAGAAAGGAGGGTGGAGGGGAAGAAGGTAGGATGGAGGGGGAAATAGGAAGAATGAGGGGGGAATAGGGACGAAGGAGTTGGAAATAGGAATGATGGAGGGGGAAGTAGGGAGGATGGAGGGGGAAGTAAGGAGGGTGGAGGGGAGACTAGGGAGTAAGGATTGGGAAAAAATGAGGGAGTGGGAAAAGGTGGGGAAGGAGTGGGAAATAGGGAGGACGTAGGGGGAAAGAGGGAAGGTGGAGCGGGGAGTAGGGAGTAAGGAGTAAGGAGTAAGGAGTTGGAAAAAATGAGGAAGGATTGGCAAATAGGGAGGATGTAAGGGAAGTAGGGAGAATGGAGGGGAAGAAGGGAGGGTGTGTGTGTGTGGGGGGGGGGGGGGGGGGGGAGTAGGGAGGAAAGGATAGGGAGGAAGGATTGGGAAAAAGTGAGGAAGGAGTGGGAAATAGGAAGGATGTGGGGGGAAAGTGGGAGGATGGAGGGGGAGTAGGGAGGGTGGAGGGGGAAGTAGGAAGGATGTAGGGGGAAATAGGGAGGATGGAGGGGGAAATAGGAAGGAAGGAGGGGGAAGTAGGGAGTATGGAGGGGGAAGAGGGAGGATGGAGGGGGAAGTAGGGAAGCGAAGGAGGGGAAGTACGGAGGATGGAGGCGGGGAGGATTGAGGCGGAAATAGGGAGGATGGAGGGGGAAATAGGAAGGAAGGAGGGGGAAGTAGGGAGTATGGAGTGGGAAGTAAGGAGGGTGGAGGTTGGAGTAGGGAGGAAGGATTGGAAAAAAGTGAGGAAGGAGTGGGAAATAGGGAGGATGTAGGAGGAAAGAGGGAGGATGGAGGGGAAGAAGGGAGGATGGAGGGAGAAGTAGGGAAGCGAAGGAGGGGAAGTACTGAGGATGGAGGGGGACGTAGGTAGGATGCAGGGGGGAATAGGGACAAAGGAGTGAGAAATTTTGAGGATGGAGGGTGAAGATAATATTGCTATTATTGTTTGACAGAAAGATCTCATAAAACAAAATAGTTTGGATCTCATGTTAGAAAAAAGCAACAAAGTTTCATAGTCTTCATATTACACGTTCTCTTAACATCAAAAAGAAAGCTGAAATTTAACTTTGACAATTCAAAAGTACATCTATATCAGGTAAAGGTGTTTCCCAACCATATGGTGCTCAGAAGAAGTACATGACCTGAAACAATACATCAAATCTTGCTATATTAATGCATGGGTGATCAGTGCTCATCAGAGATACCCACCTACTATATCCAGGTAAGACAAGCTTGCAAGTCATCCATGTTTGTCTTAGAAATTGTTGGTGACAATATCTGCTGGGTGTGAATATTACTTGATGGAGGAAACGATGTGACACACATATTATATCAGCTCATGATCAGTGCTCATCAAAGTGACTCATCTTTTGTGGCCAGACAAGAACAGTTTACCATTTATCCATGCTTCCCAAAGATTTGTTGGTGACAATATCTGCTGGGTGTGAATATTTCTTGATGTAGGATAAGCTGTGACACACATCTTACATCAGCTCATGATCAGTGCTCATTAAAGTGACCCATCTTTTGTGGCCAGATTAGAACAGTTTACCAGTTACCCATGCTTGCCTTACGAATATGTTTCTGACATTATCTGCTGGATAAGAATACTACTTGACGGAGGACCATTTGTGACACGCATATTACATCAGCTTATGATCAGTGCTCATCAAAGTGATCCATCTTCTGTGGCCAGTTTAGAACAGTTTACCAGTCACCCATGCTTGCCTTAAGAATGTGTTGCTGACATTATCTGCTGGATAAGAATATTACTTGATGGAGGACCAGCTGTGACAGGCATACCTTACATGCCGCCATGGTACAGCTACAAAATTACCCATTACTTACTATTGTCGTGTCTTGTCCCTTGCCAATGTGACATAAACGTTTAACTCACTGCAGACACCTGTGTGACCAATTTACGAGTTATCCATGCTTGCCTCTCTTTATTACTTGATGGAGGACCAGCTGTGAATTGGTTAGTTGTGTGTCATTGTGGTTTGTCTGGTCCAGACTGGATTACCTTTAATGACGCCACGATACAGCTGTGTTTCTCATTACTTCAATCACTCACCCTCTGGCATGTTCACCATAACATGTTCCATTATAATGCTGCTACACTCAGAGGCCAACTGAGGCTAGACAATGCCACTAAATCTGTCTAATGGTTTGGAGAATGATACAGGTACTCACTCACATCTTACCAAGTGTGTTCCACATTTGTTTTACTCCCCTCAGAGGTATCCATTCTCACGTTGACAGTCAAACTCAAACATTTCTGATCTTTTGTATGAAAATAACAGAAGTCAGGACACAGTCACATATCATAAGTTGCCTCCTGTCACTAGATTGCAACATTATTGCCAGTGTGACATAAATGTTTAACTCACTGCTGACACCTGTGTCACACAACTCACACTCCGATACGGCAATACATGCAGCTACTCATACATTCTCTTAATCACTATTGTGACTTCAGAGAACTTATTGTGGCAATTTATGGTTCAAGCTGGATTGCTCTCATCAAGAATTATTTGTGAGACATTGAAGATACATGCTGATCGTCCATTTACAACCTTGGTCACTGAAGAATACACATACACATTCACATACACTGAATGACATCACCTAGACATTGATATTAATTGCACAAAATTGGTTGTTGAGGCACTTATGCGATGCTTAGCAATACTCTCTCACTCAAATTGTTCCTCTGCTTTAACTAACCACACAATTCAAAATAAAACATAAGTATTACTTAGACTGCAAAGTGATATTTTATTAGGAAGCAAAAACATGTATTCCAGTTACATCCCAAATAAACGGCCTCCAACCTCCCCTCACAACCGTCCCTTTCCACTCTTAACATGCACTTATAGTACATAGTACTAGTATATAGTACAGGCCCTCAAAACAAGATAGCACAAAGAACACTAAGATAGTACAGGACAGGAGAGAGTAGGGTAGAAGAGAAAGCAACAGTAAGATGGTAGATAGTACAGGACAGGAGAGAGAAGGATAGTAGAGATACAGAAGTTTGAAACAAGATGGTACAAGTCAGGAAAAAGTAGGATCGTAGAGAGAAAACAGTAAGATGACAGATAGTACAGGACAGGAGAGAGAAGGATAGTAGACAGAAAAAAGTTTGAAACAAGATGGTACAAGTCAGGAAAAAGTAGGATGGTAGAGAGAAAACAGTGAAATAATAGATAGTACAGGACAGGAGACCGCAGGATAGTAGAGAGAAGAACAGTAGGATGGTAGATAGTACAGACAGGAAAGAGTAGGATAGTAGTAGAGAGAAGAACAGTATGGACAAGATGGTACAAGTCATGAAAGAGTAGGATAGTAGAGAGAAGAACAGTAGGATGGTAGATAGTACAGACAGGAAAGAGTAGGATAGTAGTAGAGAGAAGAACAGTATGGACAAGATGGTACAAGTCATGAAAGAGTAGGTTAGTAGAGAGAAGAACAGTAGGATGGTAGATAGTAAAGACAGGAAAGAGTAGGATAGTAGTAGAGAGAAGAACAGTATGGACAAGATGGTACAAGTCATGAAAGAGTAGGATAGTAGAGAGAAGAACAGTAGGATGGTAGATAGTACAGACAAGAAAAGAGTAGGATAGTAGTAGAGAGAAGAACAGTATGGACAAGATAGTACAAGTCATGAACGAGTTGGATAGTAGAGAGAACAGTATGGACAAGATGGTACAAGTCAGGAAAGATTCAATAAGATGTTAGTACAGGACAGGATATTAGAGAGGAGAACGGTGAGATGGTGGATAATAAAGGACTAGTTTGATACAAGGTTGTACAAAGCAGGAGAGATTAGGGTATTAGAGAGAGGAACAGTAAGATTGTAGATAGTACAGGACAAGAAGAGAGTAGGATAGTAAAGAGAACAAGGAGATGGTAGAAAGTACAGGACAGGAGAGAGTAAGATAATAGAGAGAAGAACGGTAGGATGGTAGATTGTACAGGACAGGAGAGAGTAGGATAGTAGAGAGAAGAAGAGTAGGATGGTAGATAGTACAAGACAGGAGAGAGTAGGATAGTAGAGAGAAGAACAGAAGGAGGGTAAGTAGTTCAGGACAGGATAGAGTAGGGTAGTAGAAAGAAGAACATAAGAGGAAGGTAGATAGTACAGGACAGGCTAGAGTAGGATAGTAGAGAGGAGAACAGTTGGATGGTAGATTGCACAGGATAGAGTAGGATAGTAGAAAGAAGAACAGAAGGATGGTAGATGGTACAGGATAGAGTAGGATAGTAGAGGGGGGAGAACAGTAGGATGGTAGATAGTACAGGATAGATTAGGATAGTAGAGAGAAGAACAGTAGGATGGTAGACAGTACAGGAGAGGATAGAGAAGGATAGTAGAGAGGAGAACAGAAGGATGGTAGATGGTACAGGATAGAGTAGGATAGTAGAAAGAAGAACAGTATGATAGTAGATAGTAGAAGACAGGACAGATGAAGATAGTAGAGGAGAACAGTAAGGTGGTAGATAGTACAGGACGGATAGAGTAGGATAGTAGAAAGAAGAACAGTAGGATGGTAGAAAGTACAGGACAGGACAGGTTAAGATAGTAGAGGAGAACAGCAAGATGGTAGATAGTACAGGACAGGATAAAGTAGGATAGTAGAAAGAAGAACAGTAGGATGGTATATAGTACAGGACAGGAGAGAGTAGGATAGTAGTGAGAAGAACAGTAAGATGGAAGATAGTAAAGGACAGGAAATAGTAGGATAGTAGAGAGAAGGACAGTAGGATGGTAGATAGTATGGAACAGGAGAGAGTAGGATAGTAGAGAGAAGGGCAGTTCAATTACAAGATAGTACATGACAGGAGAGAGTAAAAAACATGTTTTTCAGTTACATACTAAATAAACGGCCTCCAACCTCCCCTCACAGCCGTCCCTTTCCACCCTTAACATGCACTTATAGCATTTGTTTCTTTGTCTGTTGTTTAAAGCTGCACACAGCAATATTCCAGCTATATGACGTGGTCTGTAAATAATCCAGTCTGGACCAGACAATCCAGTGATTGACAATTTGAGCATCGATCCACGCAATTGGTATACCATGACTTGCATCAACCAAGTCAGTGAGCCTGACAACTCAATCATGTTAGTCACCTCTTACAACAAGCACTCTTGCCTTTTACGGCAAGCATGGGTTGCTGAAGACCTATTCTACACTGGACCTTCCTGGATCGCACTTATAGTACATTGTACTTAGTAGTATATACTAGAAGCCCTAAAACACAGGATTGTGCAGGGAACAATTAGATGGTACAAGACAGGAGAGAGTAGAATAGTAGAGTGAAAAACAGATTGATACAAGATAGTAGATGTCAGGAAAGAGTAGGATAGCAGAGAGAAGAACAGTAAGATAGTGCATTGTACAGTTGTGTTTGACAGTACATAATAGTGTAGTGTTGGACAGTGATTGGAGGATAGTGTAGAAATGTGGAAATGTGTAGAAAAAGAAAGAGTGAAATAAGCGAAAGATATGTTGAAGATAATGTAATTGTATAAACATCAACCTAACTATACACCAATCTATACCTACCTGTCCCCTGCCCCTTACAGTGTTTAGAAGAAGTCCCTGGTGCCAGATGAGAGACTGGAGCTGTACTCAGCCAGGAGAGCTTCCAGGTCCTCCAGAGTGTCCTGGGGCTCCTCCAGTCTTGCCTGCTTCACAGCTCGGGGCACCTCGCTGTTGTCAACTGGGCACTTCCTCTTGCGTGAGGGCAGGGACTCCTTGCTGGGCTCAGCAGTGGGTTTCCTCTTTTTCCTTAAAATAAGCTTAGTAAGATACAGATATTCCACATCATATTCATTATCAGACTTAGGCTCAGCTCTGTCCACTGCCTTGACAGGACTTACACTTACTGTTGCAGCAATTACGACACCTGACTTAGGACTCTCTGATGCTGAAACAACCTTATCCTTTACATTCTTAACAGGGACAGGGAAGGTCTTGCAACCTGTACTGCGCAAGACAGACTTTGACTTTATGTAAGCACGATCAGCAGACAACAATTGTTCAGGAAAACTAAGCTTAGATGAGGACTTAATGATACCATTATCACCCGAGGGCTTAGTGATACGGTTCCCAAGGGGTCTGCTCTGGGTTTTGACATGCTTAGCTCCAAGAGGCTGCGGCACAAAGTAGGGCTTGCTCTCAGGCTGATGCTTGCTTATTTTCTCCTTAGGAATGGGAGGCTTTGGCTGAGGTTTGGGCCGGAAAGTGCGGGGTTTGCGTTTGCAGGGCTTGAGCTCAGGTTTTTTGGTTTGGGGTTTGGGGTTGCTTGTTGTAGACATGGCAGGAGTTTCAACATGGGCTATAGACTGAGGATGAACTGTACCAGGTAGGTCAAGTTGGGGCAGAACACAGGAGAAGACCTATTGGGTGATACAGTCATTGTATCATTTTTATATTTCATGATCACATAAGTACAATGGAAGTATATCTCTACTATAAACTTTATAAAGGAAGTATTATCATTTTTTTATTTACATTTTGAAATCATCAACAACAACCAAATACTCCTGCATACCTCTGGTCTCATCAGCTCCAGGTCTAGCACTGAACTGGGCAGGCTGACAGGCGGCTGGCTGACAGGCATCATCTCCCTACGTCCACTGCAAGATGGTGCCTGGACTGCAGGAGTAAGGGGGATACCAGTCACAGATGATTGAACTCCAGGCTGCAGGAGTTTGGGCTGTGGGTAACCAGCACCCAGGGAGAAGTAAACAGGATTACCAGCTGGTATCCAGATAGTGTTGTGATCTACCAGACATCTGGTCCCATCTCCCATCACCACTGTCGGCAACCCGGAGGGCAAGCGGGTCACAGGCACTGTAACAGTGAATAGTTAACTAAACTGCCAACAAAATAATTCGTCATTTTGATAACACTGAAAACAAATATCTAACTGTAAACCAGTTCGTTTGATTTACGTCTTTTGAAAAGAAGTCTAGTGTGTCTTCTTCATTTTCCCTCTGTCAAATATGTCATGCCTCATGTTTACTTTATACCAGTACATCATAAGAAATTGCAGTAGTCCTAAAGTCCTTGCCACTCACCATGTTAAGGGTTTTGTTTGGCCTATATGTTGTCATTGGAAGGACTAGTGGACTAAAACTGTTAGTTTCTATCGCTGCAGTGCCTAAAGTGTACAGGTTATTCATAACTCACTTTGCAAACTCGGACTAAATACAGACATTGAAAATAGAAACTGGGGTGTGGAAAACGTCAGCGTTTCATTGTTTGCATTGTAAACATATAAGGTAAATCACTGGCTTTATCACTGGCAAAATGCAAATTTCATATACCTGCCGTAGTAGGATTCATTGTTTTTTCCACTTCTTCAAGTTGTATACACTTTTCGAGTTGTATTTTGCACGATAAAACTGCAAATACTTCCAGTGATATCTCTCAAAATGGCGGACACACAGGAAGGGCTAACTGTTGTCATGACGCCGCTACTCTCGGCAAAGGCACGCATGCGTCGACTTTATGCATAACTTGCACTTCCGTCTCTATATTGTGTAAACATAGATATATCCACACGAACACTTCCTACGTCATTTGTTTAGTTTTCGTTGAAATGCGAATGTCATTCCAAGGGAAGCTACTCCGGGAGAGTTTAATGTATATAAAAAGAGTTACCCTTCCTGAATGAAGATTTTATGAGCGCTTTAATTGATTCACACACGTACTTGGAACCCTTGAAAAGCTATGTTTCCAATAAGGTGCCGTAGCGTTTCATGAGAGAGAGAGGGATTATTGGTAGATTAATGATAGGACGGCGGTAGAAGCACGTGACGAAATGGGAGGAGCATGAGGGCAGGAGACGGGAAGAGAACTTCAGTGCTAGGACTGAGGTATGTGTGACGGAGGTAAAGGCAGGCAAAGAAATCAGGGAAATGGGGAGCAGGAGAGGGGGAGTAAAGTACAGTGGGAAGACCGAGGTAGCGTAAGGTAGGGAAATCAGGGACATGCGAATAGGAGAGGGGAAGAGAAGTACAGTGGGAGGACGGAGGAAGAAGGGGGCGAGTAAATCAGGGACATGGAAGCAGGAGAGTGGATGTGTTTGTGTAGAGAGAGAGAGATAGAGAGAGGTAGAGGGATTATGGGAAGATAAATGATAGGACGGCGGTAGAAGCACGTGACGAAATGGGAGCATGAGGGCAGGAGAGGGGAAGAGAACTTCAATGAAAGGACTGAGGTATGTGTTGGAAATCTGGAAAATTGGCAACATAGGGGTAGGAAAGGTGACGAGAAATACATTGATAAGATGTGGTAACGGTAGGTGGGGAAATGAGGGCCATCGGAGTAGGAGAGAGGAAGGTGGGTATAACTGTAGAATAGAGGCTGGGTCAGGTGGGGATATGGGGAACATGGGTGCAAGAGAGGGGAAATGGAGTATAGTGGTCGGGCGAAGACAGGGTCACGGACACGTGAAGAAATGGGAGACATGAGAGCAGGAAATTGGTATGGACGAATAGTGGTAGGACAGCGGTAGGGGCAGGTGGGGATATCGGAGAAGGAGAGGGCTAAAGAGCCCCAATAGAAGGCCGGATGGATATGTCGAGGTTATCAGCTTGACGGTTTTAGGCGGAAAGGAACTGTAATTATACAACGGAGACAGGGGCAGATGGTGACATGGGGGCAGCAAAAGGCGCAGAAGAGGGGAAGGCAACTATAGTAGTTTGGCGTAGGGAAGTGCAGTGGGAGGATGGGGGTAGGGGCAGGCGTCGGAATTGGGGACATAGGTGCAGGAGAGGGGAAGTGAAGAGCAGTAGGGGGACGGAGGTAGAGGCAGACGAGGAAATCAGGGACATGGAAGCAGGATAGAGGAAGTGAAGTACAGTGGGAGGATGGAGGTAGGGGCAGGAATGGGAACTGGGGACATGGGTGCAGGAGAGAGGAAGTGAAGAACAGTGGGAGGATGGAGGTAGGGACAGGCTTGGAAATTGGGGACATTGGAGCAGGAGAGGGGGGGGTAAGGTACAGTGGGAGGACCGAGGTAGGAGCAGGCGAGGAAATCAGGGAAAAGGGAGCAGGAGAGGGGAAGTGAAGTACAGTGAGAGAACATAGGTAGGGTCAGGTGAGGAAATCAGGGACATGCGAGCAGGAGAGGGGAAGTGAAGTACAGTGAGAGAACGGAGGTAGGGTCCGGTGGGGAAATCAGGGACATGGGAGCAGGAGAGGGGAAGTGAAGTACAGTGAGAGAACAGAGGTAGGGTCAGGTGAGGAAATCAGGGACATGCGAGCAGGAGAGGTGAAGTGTAGTACAGTGGGAGGACGGATGTAGGGGCAAGGGAGGAAATCAGGGACATGGGAGAAGGAGAGGGGATGTTAAGTACAGTTGGTGAACGGAGGTAGGGACAGGCGAGGAAATTTCGGACATGGGAGGTGGAGAGGGGAAGTGAAGTACAGTGGGAAGGCGGAGGTAGGCGCAGGCGAGGGAATTGGGGACATGGGATTAGGAAAGGGGATGTGAAGTACAGTTGGAGGACGGAGGAAGGGGCAGGCGAAGTAAATGGGGACATAGGAGCAGGAGAGGGGAAGTGAAGTACAGAACGGAAGTAGGGGCAGGTGGGGAAATAGGGGACACGGGAGCAGGAGAGGGGAAGTGAAGTAGAGTGGGAGGACGGAGGAAGGGGCACGTGGGGAAATTGGGACATGGGAGCAGGAAAGTGGAAGTGAAGTACAGTGGGAGGATGGAGGTAGGGGCAGGCGAGGAAATCAAGGACATGGGAGTAGGAGAGGGGAAGCTAAGTACAGTGGGAGGATGGAGGTAGGGACAGGTGGTGAAATAAGGAACAACGGAGCAGGAGAGGGGAAGTGAAGTACAGTGGGTGAACGGTGGTAGGGGCAGGCGAGGAAATTAGGGACACGGGAGCAAGGGAGGGGACGTGAAGTACAGTGGGAGGTCGGAGTTAGCGGGGCAGGTGGGGAAATTGGGGACATGGGAGCAGCAGAGGGGAAGTGAAGTACAGTGGGAGGATGGAGGGAGGTGCAGTTGGAGAAATTGGGGACATGGGAGTGGGAAATGGGAAGTGAAGTACAGTGGGATTACGGAGGGAGGGGGGCAGGTGGGGAAATTGGGGACAAGGGAGCAGGAGAGGGGAAGTGAAGTTAAGTGGGAGGACGGAAGTAGAGGCACTTTGGGAAACTGGGGACATGGCAGCAGGAGAGGGGAAGTAACGTACAGTTAAAGGATGGAGGTAGGGACAGGCGAGGAAACTAATATGGACAATTGATCTGGCACATTGTAATCGACCATCGACTCTTAGACAACAGCAAATGTTGCACTCTGTCACAGGTGTATCTGACAACACGTGATATGGCTAGTATACTGCTAACTGCTGTGTAAAACCATACTCAGTTTTCAGTTTCTGTCTTGCTTTTACGTCGAGGAATGCACGAAGCTATGTAAATGTCACATCGCTATATACGGCCATTGTGTTTGGTAATGATAATATTCCTATCAGATGATTACAGAAAGATCTCATAAAACAAAATAGTTTGGATCTCATGTTAGAAAATAGAAACAAAGTTTCATAGTCTTCATGTTACACGTTCTCTTAAAAGAAAGCCTATGACAAATACAAGAACTGAAATTTAACTTTGACAATTCAAAAGTACATCTATATCAGGTAAAGGTGTTTCCCAACCATATGGTGCTCAGAAGAAGTACATGACCTGAAACAATACATCAAATCTTGCTATATTAATGCATGTGTGATCAGTGCTCATCAGAGATACCTACCTACTATATCCAGGTAAGACAAGCTTACCAGTCATCCATGTTTGTCTTAGAAATTATTGGTGACAATATCTGCTGGGTGTGAATATTGCTTGATGGAGGATAAGCTGTGACACACATATTATATCAGCTTTTGATCAGTGTTCATCAGGGTGAACCATCATTTGTGGCCAGATTAGAACAATTTACCAGTCACCCATGTTTGCCTCAGGATGTGTTGGTCATAGAAGCTGCTGGTTATAGTGTTTCATCAAATCTTGCTATATCAATGCATGGGTGATCAGTGCTCATCAGAGATACCCACCTTCTATATCCAGGTAAGACAAGCTTACCAGTCATCCATGTTTGTCTCAGAAATTGTTGGTGACAATATCTGCTGGGTGTGAATATTGCTTGATGGAGGATAAGCTGTGACACACATCTTCTATCAACTTTTGATCAGTGCTCATCATTTTATGTGGCCAGATAAGAACAGTTTACCAGTTATCTTACATCAGCTTGTGATCAGTGGACATTGGAGGAGGAGAGGTGAAGGAAAGCACATTGGTAGGCCGGAGATAGGGGCAAATGGGGAAATTAAGGACAATGGAGGAAGAGGTTAAGGAAAGTACATGTTAGGACGGAGGTACGGGTATGTGGAGAAATGGAGGACATAAGAGGAGGAGAGGTGAAGGGAAGTATATTGGTAGGCCGGAAGTAGGGGCAGGTGGGGGAATGGAGGACATTGGAGGAGGGGAGGTGAAGGGAAGTATATTGGTAGGCTGGAGGTAGAGCAGGTGGGGGAATGGAGGACATTGGAGGAGAAAGGTGAAGGGAAATAAATTGGTAGGACGGAGGTAGGGGCAGGTGGCGAAATGGAGGACATTGGAGGAGGAGAGGTGAAGGGAAGTACATAGGTTGGCTGGAGGTAGGGGCAGGTGGCGAAATGGAGGACATTGGAGGAGGAGAGGTGAAGGGAAGTACGTAGGTTGGCTGGAGGTAGGGGCAGGTGGTGAAATGGAGGACATTGGAGGAGGAGAGGTGAAGGGAAGTACATAGGTTGGCTGGAGGTAGGAGCAGGTGGTGAAATGGAGGACATTGGAGGAGGAGAGGGGAAGTACATAGGTTGGCTGGAGGTAGGGGCAGGTGGCGAAATGGAGGCCATTGGAGGAGGAGAGGTGAAGGGAAGTACAGAGGGTGGCTGGAGGTAGAGCAGGTGGGGAAATGGAGGACATTGGAGGAGGGAGATGAAGGGAAATAATTTGGTAGGACGGAGGTAGGGGCAGGTGGCGAAATGGAGGACATTGGAGGAGGGAGGTGAAGAGAAATAAATTGGTAGGACGGAGGTAGGGGCAGGTGGCGAAATGGAGGACATTGAAGGAGGGAGGTGAAGAGAAATAAATTGGTAGGACGGAGGTAGGGGCAGGTGGCGAAATGGAGGACATTGGAGGAGGAGAGGTGAAGGGAAGTACATAGGTTGGCTGGAGGTAGGGGCAGGTGGCGAAATGGAGGACATTGGAGGAGGAGAGGTGAAGGGAAGTACGTAGGTTGGCTGGAGGTAGGGGCAGGTGGTGAAATGGAGGACATTGGAGGAGGAGAGGTGAAGGGAAGTACATAGGTTGGCTGGAGGTAGGAGCAGGTGGTGAAATGGAGGACATTGGAGGAGGAGAGGGGAAGTACATAGGTTGGCTGGAGGTAGGGGCAGGTGGTGAAATGGAGGACATTGGAGGAGGGGAGATGAAGGGAAGTATATTGGTAGGCTGGAGGTAGGGGAAGGGGAAATGGAGGACATTGGAGGAGGGAAGTGAAAGGAAATAAATTGGTAGGACGGAGGTAGGGGCAGGTGGCGAAATGGAGGACATTGGAGGAGGAGAGGTGAAGGGAAGTACATAGGGTGGCTGGAGGTAGAGCAGGTGGGGAAATGGAGGACATTGGAGGAGGGAGATAAAGGGAAATAAATTGGTAGGACGGAGGTAGGGGCAGGTGGCGAAATGGAGGACATTGGAGGAGGAGAGGGGAAGTACATAGGTTGGCTGGAGGTAGGGGCAGGTGGTGAAATGAAGGATATCGGAGGAGCTGATGTTGGATGTACATTGGTAGGCTGGAGGTAGGGGCAGGTCGGGAAAAGGGGGACACTGGAGAAGGCAAAGTTGAGGGAAGTACATTTGTAATGGGGACATCAGAACAGGAAAGGGGAATGTTGTTGAAAATGTGGAGCTGTGAGTAGAAGCGGGGAAGGGAAGTCAGATAACAGGACAAAAGCCGTTACGGACAATTGGTCACAGACCAACCCTTAGACTAGAATAATATTGACAAGTTATTACGTACACTGTCAAAGGTGTCCCTTACTACATGCAATATGGCTAGGATACCGATTACAGTGAATCCTGTGTGACTGCAAGAAGCTATGGAAATGCCACATCGTTATGTGTGGTGGCTGTGTTTGAGAATTATAATATTTTCATATGACAAACCCTCTTGATATGTGACAGAAAACCTCTAGCAAATACAATAACTGTAACTAAGCTTTGACAATGCCACAAGGACATCTATATCAGGCGAAACTGTTCCCCAGCCATGTGAAACAATACATCAAATCTTACTACATTATGCATGTGTGGTCAGTGCTCATCAGAGACACCCACCTACTGTGTGTAAGATACGTTTATCAGTCATCCTTGTTTGTGTTTAGAACGTATATATATATCCGCTGGGAATGAATATTACTTGAAGGAGGACCAGTTGTTACATGCATATTACATCTGCTTATGATCAGTGCTCATCAGGGTGAACCATCTTTTGTTGCCAGATTAGAACCGTTTACCAGTTACCCGTGTCTCCCTCAAGAAATTGTTGATGGCAATATCTGCTGGGTGTGAATATTACTTGATGGAGGATAAGCTGTGTTACACATCTTATATCAGCTTACGATCAGTGCTAATCAGAGTGACCTATCTTTTGTGGCCAGATTAGAACAGTTTACCAGTTACCGTGTCTCCCTCAAGAAATTGTTGATGACAATATCTGCTGGGTGTGAATATTACTTGATGGAGGATAAGCTGTGACACACATCTTATATCAGCTTATAATCAGTGCTCATCAGAGTGACCCATCTTTTGTGGCCAGATTAGAACAGTTCACCAGTTACCATGTCTCCCTTAAGAAATTGTTGATGACAATATCTGCTGGGTGTGAATATTACTTGATGGAGGATAAGCTGTGACACACATCTTACATCAGCATTTGATCAGTGCTCATTAAAGTGACCCATCTTTTGTGGCCAGATTAGAACAATTTACCAGTCATCCATGCTTGCCTCAGGATGTGTAGAAGCTGCTGGATATGAATACTACTTGATGGAGGACCAGCTGTGAATTGGTTAGTTGTGTTTCATTCTGGTTTGTCTGGTCCAGACTGGATTACCTTTAATGACGCCACGATACAGCTGTGTTTCTCATTACTTCAATCACTCACCCTCTGGCATGTTCACCATAACATGTTCCATTATAATGCTGCTACACTCAGAGGCCAACTGAGGCTAGACAATGCCACTAAATCTGTCTAATGGTTTGGAGAATGATACAGGTACTCACACACATCTTACCGAGTGTGTTTTACTCCCCTCAGAGGTATCCTTTCTCACGTTGATAGTCAAACTGAAACGTTTCTGATCTTTTGTATGAAAATAACAGATGTCAGAATACAGTCACATATCGTATGTTGCCTCCTATCACTACACTGCAACATTATTGCCAGTGTGACATAAATGTTTAACTCACTGCTGACGCCTGTGTCACGTAACTTACACTCAGATACAGCAATACATGCAACTACTCATACGTTCTCTTAATATCATTAATGAGAACTTATTGTAACCATTTATGGTTCAAGCTAGATTGCTCTCATCAAGAATTATTTTTGAGACATTGAAGATACATGCTGATCGTCCATTTACAACCTTGGTCACTAATGAATACACATACACATTCACATACACTGAATGACATCACCTAGACAATGATGTTAATTACCCAAAATTGGTTGTTGAGTCACTTATGCGATGTTTAGCAATGCTCTTTCACTCAAATTGTTCCTCTGCTTTAACTAACAACACAATTCAAAATAAAACATAAGTATTACTTAGACTGCAAAGTGATATTTTATTAGGAAGCAAAAACATGTATTCCAGTTACATCCCAAATAAACGGCCTCCAACCTCCCCCCGCAGCCGTCCCTTTCCACTCTTAACATGCACTTATAGTACATAGTACTAGTATATAGTACAGGCCCTAAAGATAGCACAAAGAACACTAAGATAGTACAGGACAGGAGAGAGTAGGGTAGAAGAGAAAGCAACAGTAAGATGGTAGATAGTACAGGACAGGAGAGAGAAGGATAGGAGAGAAAAAAAAGTTTGAAACAAGATAGTACAAGTCAGGAAAAAGTAGGATAGTAGAGAGAAAAACAGTAAAAGGTTAGACAGTACAGGACATTAGACAGCAGGATAGTAGAGATATGAACGGTGAGATGGTAGATAGTAGAGGACAGGAGGGATAAGGATAGTAGAGAGAAGAACAGTAGGATGGTAGATAGTACAGGACAGGAAAGAGTAGGATAGTTTTAGAGAGAAGAACGGTATGGACAAGATAGAGAGTACAGGACAGGAAAGAGTAGAAAAGTAGAGAGAAGAACTGTTTGATACAAGATTATACAAAGCAGGAGAGATTAGGATAGTAGAGAGAGGAACAGTAAGATTGTACATGGTACAGGACAGGAAAGAGTAGGATAGTAGAGAGAAGATCAGTTTGATACAAGATAGTACAGGACAGGAGAGGGTAGCATAGTAGAGAAAACTGTGAGATGGTAGAAAGTACATGACAGGAGAGATAAAGATAGCAGAGAGAAGAACAGTAAGATGGGAAATAGAACAGGACAGGAAAGAGTAGGATAGTAGAGAGAAAAACAGGTTGATACAAGATAGTACAGGACAGGAGAAAGTAGGAAAGAAGAGAGAAGAACAGTAAGATATGAAATAGTACAGGACAGGGAAGAGTAGGATAGTAGAGAGAAGAACAGTTTGATTCAAGATAGTACAGGACAGGAGAGAGTAGGATAGTAGAGAAAAAATTGAGATGGTAGAAAGTACAGGACAGGAGAGATAAAGATAGAAGAGAGAAGCACATTAAAATGGCAGATAGTACATGACAGGACATATTAGGATAGCAGAGAGGAGAAGAGTTAGATGGGAGATATTACAGGACAGGATAGAGTAGGATAGTAGAGAGAAGGACGGTGAGATGGTAGATAGTACAGGACAGGACAGATTAAGATAGTAGAGAGGAGAACAGTAAGATGGTAGATTGTAGAGGACAGGAGGGATAAGGATCATAGAAAGAAGACCATTTCGATGGTAGATAGTACAGGACAGGAGAGAGTAGGATAATAGAGAGAAGAACAGTAAGATGGTGTATAGTGCAGGACAGGAGAGAGTAGGATGATAGAGAGAAGAACAGTAAGATGGTAGATAGTAAAGGACAGGACAGATTAAGATAGTAGAGAGGAGAACAGTAAGATGGTAGATAGTACAGAACAGGATAGAGTAGGACAGTAGTGGAGAGAAGAACAGTAAGATGGTAGATAGTAAAGGACAGGACAGATTAAGATAGTAGAGAGGAGAACAGTAGGATGGTAGATAGTACAGAACAGGATACAGTAGGATAGTAGAGAGGAGAACAGTAAGATGGTAGATAGTACAGGATAGGAAAGAGTAGGATATTAGAAAGAAGAACAGTAAGATGGTAGATAGTACAGGACAGGAGGGATTATGATAGTAGAGAGGAGAACAGTAAGATGGTAGATTGTAGATGACAGGAGAGAGTAGGATAGTAGAGAGCAGAAAAGTAAGATGGTAGATTGTAGAGGACAGGAGGGATAGGGATAGTAGAAAGAAGAACATTAGGATGGTAGATAGTACAGACCAGGATAGAGTAGGATAATAGAGAGAAGGACAGTAAGATGGTAGATAGTACAGGACAGGACAGGACAGATTAAGATAGAAGAGAGGAGAACAGTAACATTAGTAGATAGTACAGGACAGGAAAGAGTAGGATACTAGAAAGAAGAACATTAGGATGGTAGATAGTACAGGACAGAAGAGAGTAGGATAATAGAGAGAAGAACAGTTAGATGGTAGATAGTACAGGACAGAAGAGAGTAGGATAATAGTGAGAAGAACAGTTAGATGGTAGATAGTACAGGACAGATTAAGATAGAAGAGAGGAGAACAGTAACATTAGTAGATAGTACAGGACAGGAAAGAGTAGGATACTAGAAAGAAGAACATTAGGATGGTAGATAGTACAGGACAGAAGAGAGTAGGATAATAGAGAGAAGAACAGTTAGATGGTAGATAGTACAGGACAGAAGAGAGTAGGATAATAGTGAGAAGAACAGTTAGATGGTAGATAGTACAGGACAGGAGAGAGTAGGATAGTAGAGAGAACAGTAAGATGGTAGATTGTAGAGGACAGGAGGGATAGGGATAGTAGAAAGCAGAACAATAAGATGGTAGATAGTACAGGACAGGATAGAGTAGGAGAGTAGAGAGAACAGTTAGATGGTAGATAGTACATGACAGGATAGAGTAGGATAGTAGAGAGAACAGTTAGATGGTAGATAATTCAGGACAGGATAGAGTAGAATAGTAGTGAGAAGGACAGTCATATGGTAGATAGTAAAGGACAGGACAGATTAAGATAGTATAGAGTAGAACAATAATATGGTAGATTGAAGAGGACAGGAGGGATAAGGATAGTAGAAAGAAGAACATTTGGATGGTAGATAGTACAGGACAGGAGAGAGTAGGTTAGTAGAGAGGAGAACAGTAAGATGGTAGATATTACAGGATAGGATAGAGTAGGATAATAGAGAGAAGAACAGCAAGATGGTAGATAGTACAGGACAGGAGAGAGTAGGATATTAGAAAGAAGAACAGTAAAATGGTAGATAGTAGAGGACAGGAGGGATAAGGATAGTAGAGAGGAGAACATTATGATGGTAGATAGTACAGACCAGGCTAGAGTATGATAATAGAGAGAAGGACATTAATGTGGTAGATAGTACAGGACAGGACAGATTAAGATAGTAGAGAGGAAAACAGTAAGATGGTAGATTGTAGAGGACAGGAGGGATAGGGATAGTAGAAAGAAGAACATTATGATGGTAGATAGTACAGGACAGGAGGGATAAGGATAGTAAAGAGGAGAACAGTAAGATGGTAGATTGTAGAGGACAGGAGAGAGTAGTAACTGTATAGTAGAGAGAAGAGTAAGATGGTAGATTGTAGAGGACAGGAGGGATAGGGATAGCAGAAAGAAGAATTTTAGGATGGTAGATAGTACAGACCAGGATAGGGTAGGATAATAGAGAGAAGGACAGTAATATGGTAGATAGTACAGGACAGGACAGATTAAGATAGTAGAGAGGAGAAGAGAAAAATGGGAGATAGTACAGGATAGGATAAAGTAGTATAGTAGAGAGGAGAAGAGTAAGATGGTAGATTGTACAGGACAGGAGAGAGTACAATAACAGAGAGAAGAACAGTAAGATGGTAGATAGTACAGGACAGGACAGATTAAGACAGTAGAGAGGAGAACAGTAAGATGGTAGATAGTTCAGGACAGGTAAGAGTAGGATAGTAGAAAGAAGAACATTAGGATGGTAGATAGTACAGGACAGGAGAGAGTAGGATAGTAGAGAGGAGAAAAGAAAGATGGGAGATAGTACAGGACAGGATATAGTAGTATAGTAGAGAGGAGAACAGTAAGATGGTAAATAGTACAGGGCAGGATAGAGTAGGATAGTGGAGAGAAGAACAGAAAGATGGTAGATAGTACAATACAAGACAGATTAAGACAATAGAGAGGACAACGCTGAGATGGTAGATAGTAAGGGACAGGAGAGATTAGGATAGCAGAGAGAAGAACACTAAGGTGATAGTGTGTACATGGCAGGAAAGAGTAGAAAAGCAGAGAGAAGAACTTTTTGATACAAGGTTGTACAAAGCAGGAGAGATTAGGGTAGTAGAGAGAAGAACAGTTTGATACAAGATAGTACAGGACAGGAGAGGGTAGGTTAGGAGAGAAAACAATGAGATGGTAGAAAGTACAGGACAGGAGAGAGTAGAAAAGTAGCGAGAAGAACTGTTGGATACAAGGTTGTACACAGTAGATAGTACAGGACAAGACAGATTAAGATGATAGAGATGAGAACAGTAAGATGGTAGATAGAACAGGACAGGATAGAGTAGGATAATAGAGATGAGAACAGTAAGATGGTAGATAGTACAGGACAGGATAGATTAGGATAATAGAAAGAAGAACACTAGGATGGTAGATAGTACAGGACAGGAGAGTGTAGGATAGTAGAGAGAAGAACAGTAGGATGGTAGATGGTATAGGACAGAATGGAGTAGGATAGTAGAAAGAAGAACAGTAGGATGGTAGATAGTACAGGACAGGATCAAGTAGGATAGTAGAAAGAAGAAAAGTAGGATGGTAGATAGTAAAGGACAGGAGAGAGTAGGATAGAAAAGAGAAGAACAGTAAGATGGAAGATAGTAAAGGAAAGGAGAGCGTAGGATAGTAGAGCGAAGGACAGTAGGATGGTAGATAGTATGGGACAGGAGAGAGTAGGATAGTAGAGGGAAGGGCAGTTCGATTACAAGATAGTACATGACAGGAAAGGTAAAAAACATGTTTTTCAGTAACATACTAAATAAACGGCCTCCAACCTCCCCTCACAGCCGTCCCTTTCCACTCTTAACATGCACTTATAGCATTTGTTTGTTTGTCTGTTGTTTAACGCCGCCCACAGCAATAATCCAGCTATATGACGGCGGTCTGTAAATAATCCAGTCTGGACCAGACAATCCAGTGATTGACAATATGAGCATCGATCCACGCAATTGGGATACCATGACTTGCATCAACCAAGTCAGTGAGCCCGACCACTTGATCACGTTAGTCACCTCTTACGACAAGCACAGTTGCCTTTTACAGCAAGCATGGGTTGCTGAAGACCTATTATACACTGGACCTTCCTGGATCGCACTTATAGTACATTGTACTTAGTAGTATATACTAGAAGCCCTAAAACACAGGATTGTGCAGGGAACAATAAGATGGTACAAGACAGGAGAGAGTAGAATAGTAGAGTGAAAAACAGATTGATACAAGCTAGTAGATGTCAGGAAAGAGTAGGATAGCAGAGAGAAGAACAGTAAGATGCTAGATAGAACAGAACAGAAGAGAGAGTAGGATAGTAAGTCAGGAAAGAAGTAGGATAGAAGAGAGAAGAACAGTAACATAGTGCATTGTACAGTTGTGTTTGACAGTACATAATAGTGTAGTGTGGACAGTAAATAGGAGGATAGTGTTGGAAATGTGTTGGAAATGTGTTGGAAAAAGATAGAGTGAAATTAGCAAAAGACATGTTGAAGATAATGTTATTGTATAAACATTAACCCAACTATACACCAATCGATACCTACCTGTCCCCTGCACCTTACAGTGTTTAGAAGAAGTCCCTGGTGCCACATGAGAGACTGGAGCTGTACTCAGCCAGGAGAGCTTCCAGGTCCTCCAGAGTGTCCTGGGGCTCCTCCAGTCTTGCCTGCTTCACAGCTTGGGACACCTCGCTGTTGTCATCTGGGCACTTCCTCTTGCGTGAGGGCAGGGACTCCTTACTGGGCTCAGCAGTGGGTTTCCTCTTTTTCCTTAAAATAAGCTTAGTTAGATACAGATATTCCACATCATATTCATCATCAGACTTAGGCTCAGCTCTGTCCACTGCCTTGACAGGACTTACACTTACTGTTGCAGCAATGACGACATCTGACTTAGGACTCTCTGATGCTGAAACAACCTTATACTTTACATTCTTAACAGGGACAGGGAAGGTCTTACAACCTGTACTGCGCAAGACAGACTTTGACTTTATGTAAGCACGATCAGCAGACAACAATTGTTCAGGAAAACTAAGCTTAGGTGAGGACTTAAAGATACCATTATCACCCGAGGGCTTTCAGATACGGTTCCCAAGGGGTCTGCTCTGGGTTTTGACATGCTTAGCTCCAAGAGGCTGCGGCACAAAGTAGGGCTTGCTCTCAGGCTGATGCTTGCTTATTTTCTCCTTAGGAATGTGAGGCTTTGGCTGAGGTTTGGGGCGGAAAGTGCAGGGTTTGCGTTTGCAGGGCTTGAGCTCAGGTTGTTTGGTTTGGGGTTTGGGGATGCTTGTTGTAGACATGGCAGAAGTTTCAACATGGGCTACAGACTGAGGATGAACTGTACCAGGTAGGTCAAGTTGGGGCAGAACACAGGAGAAGGCCTAATGGGTGATACAGTCATTGTATCATTTTTAAATTTCATGATCACATAAGTACAATGGAAGTATATCTCTACTATAAACTTTATAAAGCAAGTATAATCATCTTTTGATTTACATTTTGAAATCATCAACAACAACCAAATACTCCTGCATACCTCTGGTCTCATCAGCTCCAGGTCTAGCACTGAAGACCGCCTCCGTGGTCTTGTGGTAGAGCGTTCGCCCGGAGAGCGGAAGGTCCAGGGTTCGATCCCGGGCCGCGTCATACAAAAAGACGTTAAAAGATTGTACTTGTTGTTACCCTGTCTGGCGCTCGGCATTAAGGGGCTAAAACAAGGACTGGTCGGCTCGGAGTCAGTATACTGTGTCTGAGTGGGGTATTCATGTTAAACTGCGGCATGGTATCTCAGTGAGCTAGCACTATAAATCGGCATCAGTCCGGACTAGTACAAGCAGCCACACACACACATACACGTGCATGCACGTCGCTATATAAGTGCAATAATCTTGGACGCGACGTTAAACTCAATTTCACCTCACCTCACCTCTAGCACTGAACTGGGCAGGCTGACAGGCGGCTGGCTGACAGGCATCGTCTCCCTACGTCTACTGGAAGGTGGTGGCTGGACTGCAGGAGTAAGGGGGATACCAGTCACAGATGGCTGAACTTCAGGCTGCAGGAGTCTTGGCTGTGGGTAACCAGCACCCAGGGAGAAGTTAACAGGATTACCAGCTGGTATCCAGATAGTGTTGTGATCTACCAGACATCTGGTCCCATCTCCCATCACCACTGTCGGCAACCCGGGGGGCAAGCGGATCACAGGCACTGTAACAGTGAATAGTTAACTAAACTGCCAACAAAATAATTCGTCATTTTGTTTACACTGAAAACCAATATCTAACTGTAAACCAGTTCGTTTGATTTACATCTTTTGAAAAGAAGTCTAGTGTGTCTTCTTCATTTTCCCTCAAATGTCAAATATGTCATGCCTCATGTTTACTTTATACCAGTACATCATAAGAAATTGCAGTAGTCCTAAAGTCCTTGCCACTCACCATGTTAAGGGTTTTGTTTGGCCTACATGTTATCATTGGAAGGACCAGTGGACTAAAACTGTTAGTTTCTATCGCTGCAGTGCCTAAAGTGTTCAGGTTATTCATAACTCACTTTGCAAACTCGGACTAAATACAGACATTGAAAATAGAAATTGGGGTATGGAAAACGTCAGCGTTTCATTGTTTGCATTGTAAACATATAAGGTAAATTACATGTTGCTTTATCACTGGCAAAATGCAAATTTCATATACCTGCCGTAGTAGGAGTCATTGTTTTTTCCACTTCGTCAAGTTGTATACACTTTTCGAGTTGTATTTTGTTGATAAAACTGCAAATACTTCCAGTAATATCTCTCAAAATGGCGGACACACAGGAAGGGCTAACTGTTGTCATGACGCCGCTACTCTCGGCAAAGGCACGCATGCGTCGACTTTATGCATAACTTGCACTTCCGTCTCTTTATTGTGTAAACATAGATAGATCCACACGAACACTTCCTACGTCATTTGTTTAGTTTTCGTGGAAATGCGAATGTCATTCCAAGGGAAGCTACTCCGGGAGAGTTTAATGTATATAAAAAGAGTTACCCTTCCTGGATGAAGATTTTATGAGCGCTTTAATTGATTCACACACGTACTTGGAACCCTTGCAAAGCTATGTTTGCAATGAGGTGCCGTAGCGTTTCATGTTAGATACAGTGCACTGACACTAAATATGTGAATGTTTAGGCAGTTCATTGTCATTGTATATAGTAATTATTTACGTCAATCCATGATTTTGTCTCAGGTTCAGGGTGTGTTCTGTGTGTGTGTGTGTGTGGAGAGAGAGAGAGAGAGAGAGAGAGAGAGAGAGAGAGAGAGAGAGAGAGAGAGAGAGAGAGAAGGGGGGGATTATGGGAAGATTAATGATAGGACGGCGGTAGAAGCACGTGACGAAATGGGAGGAGCATGAGGGCAGGAGAGGGGAAGAGAACTTCAATGCTAGGACTGAGGTATGTGTGACGGAGGTAAAGGCAAAGAAATCAGGGAAAAGGGGAGCAGGAGAGGGGGAGTAAAGTACAGTGGGAAGACCGAGGTAGCGTAAGGTAGGGAAATCAGGGACATGCGAACAGGAGAGGGGAAGAGAAGTACAGTGGGCGGACGGAGGAAGAAGGGGGCGAATAAATCAGGGACATGGAAGCAGAAGAGGGTTAGTGAAGTACAGTGGGAGCACGGAGGTAGGGACAGGCGTGGAGATCAGGGACATGGCCCTACCTCCGTCCTCCCACTGTCCTTCACTTCCCCTCTCCTGCTCTCATGTCCCCAATTTCCTCGCATGCCCCTACTTCCGCCCCCCCCCCCCCCCTCCCCCCTTGTACTTCGCTTTCCCTCTCCTTCTCCCATGTCCCCAATTTCCTCCCCTGCCCATACCTCCGCCCTCCCAATGTAATTCTTCCCCTGTCCTGCTCCCATGTCCCCATTTTCCAAGCCTGTCCCTACCTCCATCCTCCTACTGCTTTTCACTTCCTGCTCTATCCTGCTTCCATGTCCCTGATTTCCTCGTCTGCCTCTACCTCCGTCCCCCCACTGCTCTTCACTTCCCCTCTCCTGCACCCGTGTCCCCAGTTCCCACGCCTGCCCCTACCTCCGTCCTCCCACTGCACTTCCCTACGCCAAACTACTATAGTTGCCTTCCCCTCTTCTGCGCCTTTTGCTGCCCCCATGTCACCATCTGCCCCTGTCTCCGTTGTATAATTACAGTTCCTGTCCCCCTAAAACCATCACCTCGACACATCCATCCGGCCTTCTATTGGGGCTCTTTAGCCCTCTCCTCCTCCCATATCCCCACCTGCCCCTACCGCTGTCCTACCACTATTCGTCCATACCCATTTCCTGCTCTCACGCTCCCATTTCGTCACGTGTCCGTGACCCTGTCTTCGCCCGACCACTATACTCCATTTCCCCTCTCTTGCACCCATGTTCCCCATATCCCCACCTGACCCAGCCTCTATTCTACCGTTATACCCCCCTTCCTCTCTCCTACTCCGATGCCCCTCATTTCCCCACCTACCGTTACCACATCTTATCAATGTATTTCTCGTCACCTTACCTACCCCTATGTCGCCAATTTTCCAGATTTCCAACACATACCTCAGTTCTTTCATTGAAGTTCTCTTCCCCTCTCCTGCCCTCATGCTCCCATTTCGTCACGTGCTTCTACCGCCGTCCTATCATTAATCTTTCCATAATCCCCCTACGTGTGTGAATCAGTTAAAGTGCTCATAAAATCTTCATTCAGGAAGGGTAACTCTTTTTATATACATTAAACTCTCCCGGAGTAGCTTCCCTTGGAATGACATTCGCATTTCCACGAAAACTAAACAAATGACGTAGGAAGTGTTCGTGTGGATCTATCTATGTTTACACAATAAAGAGACGGAAGTGCAAGTTATGCATAAAGTCGACGCATGCGTGCCTTTGCCGAGAGTAGCGGCGTCATGACAACAGTTAGCCCTTCGTGTGTCCGCCATTTTGAGAGATATCACTGGAAGTATTTGCAGTTTTATCAACAAAATACAACTCGAAAAGTGTATACAACTTGACGAAGTGGAAAAAAACAATGACTCCTACTACGGCAGGTATATGAAATTTGCATTTTGCCAGTGATAAAGCAACATGTAATTTACCTTATATGTTTACAATGCAAACAATGAAACGCTGACGTTTTCCATACCCCAATTTCTATTTTCAATGTCTGTATTTAGTCCGAGTTTGCAAAGTGAGTTATGAATAACCTGAACACTTTAGGCACTGCAGCGATAGAAACTAACAGTTTTAGTCCACTGGTCCTTCCAATGATACCATATAGGCCAAACAAAACCCTTAACATGGTGAGTGGCAAGGACTTTAGGACTAGTGCAATTTCTTATGATGTACTGGTATAAAGTAAACATGAGGCATGACATATTTGACATTTGAGGGAAAATGAAGAAGACACACTAGACTTCTTTTCAAAAGACGTAAATCAAACGAACTGGTTTACAGTTAGATCTTGGTTTTCAGTGTAAACAAAATGACGAATTATTTTGTTGGCAGTTTAGTTAACTATTCACTGTTACAGTGCCTGTGATCCGCTTGCCCCTCGGGTTGCCGACAGTGGTGATGGGAGATGGGACCAGATGTCTGGTAGATAACAACACTATCTGGATACCAGCTGGTAATCCTGTTAACTTCTCCCTGGGTGCTGGTTACCCACAGCCAAGACTCCTGCAGCCTGGAGTTCAGCCATCTGTGACTGGTATCCCCCTTACTCCTGCAGTCCAGCCACCACCTTCCAGTAGACGTAGGGAGACAATGCCTGTCAGCCAGCCGCCTGTCAGCCTGCCCAGTTCAGTGCTAGACCTGGAGTTGATGAGACCAGAGGTATGCAGGAGTATTTGGTTGTTGTTGATGATTTCAAAATGTAAATCAAAAGATGATTATACTTGCTATAAAGTTTATAGTAGAGATATACTTCCATTGTACTTATGTGATCATGAAATATAAAAATGATACAATGACTTTATCACCCATTAGGCCTTCTGTGTTCTGCCCCAACTTGACCTACCTGGTCCAGTTCATCCTCAGTCTGTAGCCTGTGTTGAAACTTCTGCCATGTCTACAACAAGCAACCCCAAACCCCAAACCAAAAAACTTGAGCTCAAGCCCTGCAAACGCAAACCCTGCACTTTCCGCCCCAAACCTCAGCCAAAGCCTCGCATTCCTAAGGAGAAAATAAGCAAGCATCAGCCTGAGAGCAAGCCCTACTTTGTGCCGCACCCTCTCGGAGCTAAGCATATCAAAACCCAGAGCAGACCCCTTGGGAACCGTATCACTAAGCCCTCGGGTGATAATGGTATCATTAAGTCCTCACCTAAGCTTAGTTTTCCTGAACAATTGTTGTCTGCTGATCGTGCTTACATAAAGTCAAAGTCTGTCTTGCCCATTACAGGTTTGAAGACCTCGCCTGTCCCTGTTAAGAATGTAAAGGATAAGGTTGTTTCAGCATCAGAGAGTCCTAAGTCAGATGTCGTCATTGCTGCAACAGTAAGTGTAAGTCCTGTCAAGGCAGTGGACAGAGCTGAGCCTAAGTCTGATAATGAATATGATGTGGAATATCTGTATCTTACTAAGCTTATTTTAAGGAAAAAGAGGAAACCCACTGCTGAGCCCAGTAAGGAGTCCCTGCCCTCACGCAAGAGGAAGTGCCCAGATGACAACAGCGAGGTGCGTCAAGCTGTGAAGCAGGCAAGACTGGAAGAGCCCCAGGACACTCTGGAGGACCTGGAAGCTCTCCTTGCTGAGTACAGCTCCAGTCTCTCATGTGGCACCAGGGACTTCTTCTAAACACTGTAAGGTGCAGGGGACAGGTAGGTATAGATTGGAGTATAGTTAGGTTGATTTTTATACAATAACATTATCTTCAACATGTCTTTCGCTAATTTCACTATATCTTTTTCTACACATTTCCAACACTATCCTCCTATTTACTGTCCAACACTACACTATTATGTACTGTCAAACACAACTGTACAATGCACTATTTTACTGTCCTTCTCTCTGCTATCCTACTCTTTCCTGACATCTGCTATCTTGTATCAATTTGTTTTTCACTCTACTATTCTACTCTCTCCTGTCTTGTACCATCTTATTGTTCCTTGCAAAATCCTGAGTTTTAGGGCTTCTAGTATATACTACTAAGTACAATGTACTATAAGTGCGATCCATGAAGGTCCAGTGTAGAATAGGTCTTCAGCAACCCATGCTTGCCGTAAAAGGCAACTGTGCTTGTCGTAAGAGGTGACTAACGTGATCGAGTTGTCAGGCTCACTGACTTGGTTGATGCAAGTCATGGTATCCCAATTGCGTGGATCGATGCTCATATTGTCAATCACTGGATTGTCTGGTCCAGACTGGATTATTTACAGACCGCCATCATATAGCTGGAATATTGCTGTGTGCGGCGTTAAACAACAGACAAACAAACAAATGCTATAAGTGCATGTTAAGAGTGGAAAGGGATGGCTGTGAGGGGAGGTTGGAGGCCGTTTATTTAGTATGTAACTTATTTATGTAACTGAAAAACATGTTTTTTACTCTCTCCTGTCCTATACTATCTTGTAATCGAACTGCCCTTCTCTCTACTATCCTACTCTCTCCTGTCGCATACTATCTACCATCCTATTGTCCTTCTCTCTACTGACCTACGCTCTCCTGTCCTTTACTATCTTCCATCTTACTGTTCTTCTCTCTACTATCCTACTCTCTCTTGTCCTGTACTATCTACCATCCTACTGTTCTTCTTTCTACTATCCTACTCTATCCGTCCTGTACTATCTACCATCTTACTGTTCTCCTCTACTATCTTAACCTGTCCTGTCCTGTACTATCTACCATCCTACTGTTCTTCTTTCTACTATCCTACTCTATCCTGTCCTGTACTATCTACCACCTTACTGTTCTTCTTTCTGTTATCCTACTCTCTCCTGTCCTGTACTTTCTACCATGCTATTGTTCTTCTTTCTACTATCCTACTCTCTCCTGTCCTGTAATATCTACCATCTTACTGTTCTCTTCTACTATCTTAATCTGTCCAGTCTTGTACTGTCTACCATCCTACTGTTCTTCTTTCTACTATCCTACTCTATCCTGTACTATCTACCATCCTACTGTTCTTCTTTCTACTATCCTACTCTATCCGTCCTGTACTATCTACCACCTTACTGTTATTCTACCTACTATCCTGCTCTCTCCTGTCCTGTACTATCTACCATCCTACTGTTCTTCTTTCTACTATCCTACTCTCTCCTGTCCTGTACTTTCTACCATCTCCTTGTTCTCTTTACTATCCTACTCTCTTCCTGTCCTGTACTATCTACAATCTTACTGTTCCTCTCTCTACTACCCTAATCTCTCCTGCTTTGTACAACCTTGTATCAAACTAGTCCTTTATTATCCACCATCTCACCGTTCTCCTCTCTAATATCCTGTCCTGTACTAACATCTTATTGTTTTTCTCTCTACTATCCTAATCTTTCCTGACTTGTTCTATCTTGTTTCAAACTTTTGTCTCTCTACTATCCTTCTCTCTCCTGTCCTGTACTATCTACCATCTTACTTTTGCTTTCTCTTCTACCCTACTCTCACCTGTCCTGTACTATCTTAGTGTTCTTTGTGCTATCTTGTTTTGATGGCCTGTACTATATACTAGTACTATGTACTATAAGTGCATGTTATGAGTGGAAAGGGACGGTTGTGAGGGGAGGTTGGAGGCCGTTTATTTGGGATGTAACTGGAATACATGTTTTTGCTTCCTAATAAAATATCACTTTGCAGTCTAAGTAATACTTATGTTTTATTTTGAATTGTGTGGTTAGTTAAAGCAGAGAAACAATTTGAGTGAAAGAGTATTGCTAAGCATCGCATAAGTGACTCAACAACCAATTTTGTGCAATTAATATCAATGTCTAGGTGATGTCATTCAGTGTATGTGAATGTGTATTTGTATTCTTCAGTGACCAAGGTTGTAAATGGACGATCAGCATGTATCTTCAATGTCTCACAAATAATTCTTGATGAGAGCAATCTAGCTTGAACCATAAATGGCCACAATAAGTTCTCTGAAGTCACAATAGTGATTAAGAGAACGTATGAGTAGCTGCATGTATTGCCATATCGGAGTGTGAGTTGTGTGACACAGGCGTCAGCAGTGAGTTAAACATTTATGTCACACTGGCAATAATGTTGCAATCTAGTGACAAGAGGCAACATATGATATGTGACTGTGTCCTGACTTCTGTTATTTTTATACAAAAGATCAGAAATGTTTGAGTTTGACTGTCAACGTGAGAATCGATACCTCTGAGGGGAACACACTTGGTAAGATGTGAGTGAGTACCTGTATCATTCTCCAAACCATGAGACAGATTTAGTGGCATTGTCTAGCCTCAGTTGGCCTCTGAGTGTAGCAGCATTATAATGGAACATGTTATGGTGAACATGCCAGAGGGTGAGTGATTGAAGTAATGAGAAACACAGCTGTATCGTGGCGTCATTAAAGGTAATCCAGTCTGGACCCAACAAACCAGAATGAAACACAACTAACCAATTCACAGCTGGTCCTCCATCAAGTAATAAAGAGAGGCAAGCATGGATAACTGGTAAATTGGTGTCTGCAGTGAGTTAATCGTTTATGTCACATTGGCAAGGGACAAGACACGATAATAGTATGTAATTGGTAATTTTGTAGCTGTACCATGGCAGCATGTAAGGTATGCCTGTCACAGCTGGTCCTCCATCAAGTACTATTCTTATCCAGCAGATAATGTCAGCAACACATTCTTAAGGGAAGCATGGGTAACTGGTAAACTGTTCTAATCTGGCCACCAAAGATGGGTCACTTTAATGAGCACTGATCATGAGCTGATGTAAGATGTGTGTCACAGCTTTTCCTCCATCAAGAAATATTCACACCCAGCAGATATTGTCACCAACAAATCTTTGGGAAGCATGGATAAATGGTAAACTGTTCTTGTCTGGCCACAAAAGATGAATCACTTTGATGAGCACTGATCATGAGCTGATGTAAGATGCATGTCACATCTTTTCCTCCATCAAGTAATATCCACACCCGGCAGATGTTGTCACCAACACATTTTAAACACAAACATGGATGACTTGCAAGCTTGTCTTACCTGGATATAGTAGGTGGGTAGTTCTGATGAGCACTGATCACACATGCATTATTATAGCAAGATTTGATGTATTGTTTCAGGTCATGTACTTCTTCTGAGCACCATATGGTTGGGAAACACCTTTACCTGATATAGATGTACTTTTGAATTGTCAAAGTTAAATTTCAGTTCTTGTATTTGCCAGAGGCTTTCTTTTCGATGTTAAGAGAACGTGTAATATGAAGACTATGAAACTTTGTTGCTATTTTCTGACATGAGATCCAAACTATGTTGTTTTATGAGATCTTTCTGTCAAGCAATAATAGCAATATTATCTTTCCCAAACACAATGGCCATACAAAGCGATGAGACATTTCCAAAGTTTTGTGTATTCCTCGACGTAAAAGAAACACAGAAACTGAGAACTGAGTTTGGTTTTACATGGCAGTAAGCAGTATACTAGCCCTATCACGTGTTGTCAGATACACCTGTGACATTGTGCAACACTAGGTGTTGTCTAAAAATTGGTCTGTGAACGATTACAATGTGCCAGATCAATTGTCCATATAAGTTTCCTCGCCTGCCCCTACCTCCATCCTCCCACTGTACTTCACTTCCCCTCTCCTCCTTCCATGTCCCTGATTTCCTCACCTGCCCCTTCCTCCGTGCTCCCAATGTACTTCACTTCCCCTCTCCTGCTCCGTTGTTCCTTATTTCACCACCTGTCCCTACCTCCATCCTCCTACTGTACCTAACTTCCCCTCTCCTGCTCCCATGTCCCTGATTTCCTCACCTGCCCCTACCTCCGTCCTCCAACTGTACTTCACTTCCCCAATTCTGCTCCCATGTCCCTGATTTCCTCGCCTGCCCCTACCTCCGTCCTCCCACTGTACTTCACTTCCCCAATTCTGCTTCCATGTCCCTGATTTCCTCGCCTGCCCCTACCTCCATCGTACCCACTGTACTTCAATACTCCCGACTTCACCCTCCATCCTTCCTACTTCTCCCTTCTCTTCTTCCTACTTAACCTCAAACCACCCAACTTCCCTTCCATCCCCTTCATCCTTTCCGACTTCCCCTCTATCCACGCTACTTACCCCCACCCCCACTCCTCACCCCCAATCCACCCTACTTCCCCGCCCATTCTCCCTTCATCCACTCCATCATCCCTACTTCCTTTCCACCCTCTCTGCTTCGTCCTCCATCCTCCCTTTTTCCCACTCCTTCGTCCCTATTCCTCCTTCCATCCTCCTTACGTCCCCCTCTATCCTCCCTACTTCGCCTTCCATCCTCACTACTTCCCCTAACATCCTCTCTATTTCCCACTCCTTCCTCACTTTTTCCCACTCCTTCCTCCCTATTCCCCCCTCCACCCTCCCTACTTCCTCCTCCATACTCCCTACTTCCCCTTCATCCTCCCTTCTTTCCCTGCTTCCTCCCTACTTCCCAATCCATCCTCCCTACTTCCCTCTCCTCCTTCCCTACTTCCCCTCAATCCTCCCTATTTCCACTCCATCCTCCCTAGTTCCCCCTCCATCTTCCCTATTTTCCTCTCCATCCTCCCTACTTCCCCATCCACCCTCCCTACTTCCCCTTCTTCGTCCCAACTCCCCCCCCCCCCTCCCCATCTTCCCCATTTCCTCTCCATCCCCCCTACTTCCCCCTCAATCCTCCCTACTACCCCCTCCATCCTCCCTACTTCCCCCTTCATCTTCCCTATTTCCCCTTCCATCCTCCTTACTTCCCTATTCATCCTACCTACTTCCCCCTCCATCCTCCCCATTTCCCCTCCATCCTACCTACTTCACCCTCCATCCTCCCTACTTCCCCCTCCATCCTCCCTACTTCCCCCTCCATCTTCCCTATTTTCCCATCCATCCTCCCTACTTCCCCATCCTTCCTCCCTACTTCCCCTCCATGCTCCCTTCTTCCCCTCCTTCCTTCCTACTTCCGAATCCATCCTCCCTACTTCCCTCTCCACCTTGCCTACTTCCCCCTCCATCCTCCCTACTTCCCAAACCATCCTCCCTACTTCCCCTTCTTCGTCCCTACTTCCCCCTCGATGCTCCCCCGTCTAATCGCCCTACTTCCTCCTCCATCGTCCCTACTTCCCCCTCCATCCTCCCTACTTCCCCCTCAATTTTCCCGTTTTCCCCCTCCATCCTCCCTACTTCCCAAACCATCCTCCCTACTTCCCCTTCTTCGTCCCAACTTCCCCCTCCATCCTCCCTACTTCCCCCTCGATGCTCCCCCGTCTAATCGCCCTACTTCCTCCTCCATCGTCCCTACCCCCCTCCTTCCTCCTGACCTCCCCCTCCATCCTCCCTTCTTCTTCCTCAATCCTCCCTACTTCCCCTCCATTCTCCCTTCTTCCCCTCCTTCCCAATCCATCCTCCCTACTTCCCGCTCCACCTTCCCTACTTCCCCTGAATCCTCCCTATTTCCCCTCTATCCTCCATACTTCCCCCTCCATCCTCCCTACTTCCCTCTCCATCCTCCCTACTTCCCACTCCAACCTCCCTACTTCCCCCTCCATCCTCACAACTTCCCCTTCCATCCTCCCTACTTCCCCTCCATGCTTCCTACTTCCCCTTGTTCGTCCCAACTTCCCCCTCCATGCTCCCTACTTCCCCTTCCATCCTACCTACCTCCCTCTCCTTACTCCCTATTTCCCCCTCCTTACTCCCTATTTCCCCCTCCATCCTCCCTACTTCTCCGTCCGCCCTCCCTACTTCCCCTCCTTTGTCCCTACTTCCCCCTCTATACTCCCTACTTCACCCTCCTTCCGCCTATTTCCCCCTCCATCCTCCCTACTTCCCGCTTCACCCTCCCCACTTCACCCTCCATCCTCCCTACGTCCCTCTCCAGCCTCCCTACTTCCCCATCCATCCTCCCTACTTCCCCCTCCATCCTCCCTACTTCCCCCTCAATTTTCCCTATTTCCTCCTCCATCCTCCCTACTTCCCAAACCATCCTCCCTACTTCCCCTTCTTTGTCCCAACTTCCCCCTCCATCCTCCCTACTTCCCCCTCGATGCTCCCCCGTCTAATCGCCCTACTTCCTCCTCCATTGTCCCTACCCCCCTCCTTCCTCCTGACCTCCCCCTCCATCCTCCCTACTTCTTCCTCAATCCTCCCTACTTCCCCTCCATCCTCCCTTGTTCCCCTCCTTCCCAATCCATCCTCCCTACTTCCCGCTCCACCTTCCCTACTTCCCCTGAATCCTCCCTATTTCCCCTCTATCCTCCATACTTCCCCCTCCATCCTCCCTACTTCCCTCTCCATCCTCCCTACTTCCCACTCCAACCTCCCTACTTCCCCTCTATCCTCCCTACTTCTCCATCCTCCCTACTTCCCCCTTCATCTTCCCTATTTCCCCTTCCATCCTCCTTACTTCCCTATTCATCCTCCCTACTTCCCCCTCCATCCTCCCCGTTTCCCCTCCATCCTACCTACTTCACCCTCAATCCTCCCTACTTCCCCCTCCAACCTCCCTACTTCCCCCTCCATCTTCCCTATTTTCCCATTCATCCTCCCTACTTCCCAACCCTTCCTCCCTACTTCCCCTCCATGCTCCCTTCTTCCCCTCCTTCCTTCCTACTTCCCCCTCCATCCTCCCTACTTCCCCCTCGATTTTCCCGTTTTCCCCCTCCATCCTCCCTTATTCCCAAACCATCCTCCCTACTTCCCCTTCTTCGTCCCAACTTCCCCCTCCATCCTCCCTACTTCCCCCTCGTTGCTCCCCCGTCTAATCGCCCTACTTCCTCCTCCATCGTCCCTACTCCCCTCCTTCCTCCTGACCTCCCCCTCCATCCTCCCCTCTTCTTCCTCAAGCCTCCCTACTTCCCCTCCATCCCCATCTATACTCCCTACTTCACCGTCCTTCCCGCCTATTTCCCCCTCCATCCTCCCTACTTCCCGCTTCACCCTCCCCACTTCCCCCTCCATCCTCACAACTTCCCCTTCCATCCTCCCTACTTCCCCTCCATGCTTCCTACTTCCCCTTGTTCGTCCCAACTCCCCACTCCATGCTCCCTACTTCCCCTTCCATCCTACCTACTTCCCTCTCCTTACTCCCTATTTCCCCCTCCTTACTCCCTATTTCCCCCTCCATCCTCCCTACCCCCCTCCTTCCTCCTGACCTCCCCCTCCATCCTCCCCACTTCTTCCTCAATCCTCCCTACTTCCCCTCCATCCTCCCTGGTTCCCCTCCTTCCCAATCCATCCTCCCTACTTCCCGCTCCACCTTCCCTACTTCCCCTGAATCCTCCCTATTTCCCCTTTATCCTCCATACTTCCCCCTCCATCCTCCCTACTTCCCTCTCCATCCTCCCTACTTCCCACTCCAACCTCCCTACTTCCCCTCTATCCTCCCTACTTCTCCATCCTCCCTACTTCCCCCTCCATCTTCCCTATTTTCACCTTCATCCTCCGTACTGCCCCCTCCTTCCTGCCTATTTCCCCCTCCATCCTCCCTACTTCCCCCTCCATCCTCACTATTTTAACCTCCATCCTCCTTACTTCCCCCTCCATCCTCCCTACTTACCCCTCCTTCCTCCCTACTTCCCCCTCCTTCCCGCCTACTTCCCTCTCCACTTTCCCTACTTTCCCTCAATCCTCTCTATTTCCCCTCCATCCTCCCTACTTCCCCCTCCATCCTTCCTACTTCCCCCTCCATCCTCCCTACTTCCCCCTCCATCCTCCCTACTTCCCCCTCAATTTTCCCTATTTCCCCCTCCATCCTCCCTACTTCCCAAACCATCCTCCCTACTTCCCCTTCTTCGTCCCAACTTCCCCCTCCATCCTCCCTACTTCCCCCTCGATGCTCCCCCGTCTAATCGCCCTACTTCCTCCTCCATCGTCCCTACCCCCCTCCTTCCTCCTGACCTCCCCCTCCATCCTCCCCACTTCATCCTCAATCCTCCCTACTTCCCCTCCATCCTCCCTTGTTCCCCTCCTTCCCAATCCATCCTCCCTACTTCCCGCTCCACCTTCCCTTCTTCCCCTGAATCCTCCCTATTTCCCCTCTATCCTCCATACTTCCCCCTCCATCCTCCCTACTTCCCTCTCCATCCTCCCTACTTCCCACTCCAACCTCCCTACTTCCCCTCTATCCTCCCTACTTCTCCATCCTCCCTACTTCCCCCTCCATCTTCCCTATTTTCACCTCCATCCTCCGTACTGCCCCCTCCTTCCTGCCTATTTCCCCCTCCATCCTCCCTATTTCCCCCTCCATCCTCACTATTTCAACCTCAATCCTCCTTACTTCCCCCTCCATTCTCCCTACTTACCCCTCCTTCCTCCCTACTTCCCCCTCCTTCCCGCCTACTTCCCTCTCCACTTTCCCTACTTTCCCTCAATCCTCTCTATTTCCCCTCCATCCTCCCTACTTCCCCCTCCATCCTTCCTACTTCCCCCTCCATCCTCCCTACTTCCCACTCCATCCTCACTACTTCCCTCTCCACCCTCCCTACTTCCCCCTCCATCCTCCCTACTTCCACCTTTATCCTCCCTACTTCCCCCTCCACCCTCCCTACTTTCCCTCCATCCTCCCAACTTCCCCCTCCATCGTCCATACTTCCCTATCCTACCTCTCTACTTCCCTTCCATCCTCCCTACTTCTCCATCCTCCCTACTTCCCGCTCCATCTTCCCTATTTTCCCCTCTATCCTCCCTACTTCCCCCTCCTTCCTGCCTATTTCCCCCTCCATCCTTCCTACTTCCCCCTCCATCCTCCCTATTTTCCCCTCCATCCTCCTTACTTCCCCTCCATTCTCCCTACTTCCCATCCATCCTCTCTATTTCTCACACCTTCCTCCCTATTTTCCCGTCCATCCTCCATACTTCCCCCTCTATCCTCCCTACTTCCCCCTCCATCCTCCCTACTTCCCCCTCAATTTTCCCTATTTCCCCCTCCATCCTCCCTACTTCCCAAACCATCCTCCCTACTTCCCCTTCTTCGTCCCAACTTCCCCCTCCATCCTCCCTACTTCCCCCTCGATGCTCCCCCGTCTAATCGCCCTACTTCCTCCTCCATCGTCCCTACCCCCCTCCTTCCTCCTGACCTCCCCTCCATCCTCCCCACTTCTTCCTCAATCCTCCCTACTTCCCCTCCATCCTCCCTTGTTCCCCTCCTTCCCAATCCATCCTCCTTACTTCCCGCTCCACCTTCCCTACCTCCCCTGAATCCTCCCTATTTCCCCTCCATCCTCCCTACTTCCCCCTCCATCCTACCTACTTCGCACTCCATCCTCCCTACAACCGTCTCCACCCTCCCTACTTCCTCCTCAATCCTCCCTACTTCCCCCTCCATCCTCCCTACTACCCCCTCCATGCTCCTTACTTCCCTCTCCACCCTCCTTACTTCCCCTCCATCCTCCCTACTTCCCCCTCCATCCTCCCCATTTCCCCTCCATCCTCCCTACTTCCCCCTCCATCCTCCCTTCTTCCCCCTCCATCCTCCCTACTTCCCCCTCCGTCCTCCCCATTTCCCCTCCATCCTCCCTACTTCCCCCTCCATCCTTCCTACTTCCCCCTCCATCCTCCCTACTTCCCCCTCCATCCTCCCTATTTCCCCCTCCATCCTCCCTACTTCCCAACCCATCCTCCCTACTTCCCCTTCTTCGTCCCAACTTCCCCCTCCATCCTCCCTACTTCCCCCTCGATGCTCCCCCGTCTAATCGCCCTACTTCCTCCTCCATCGTCCCTACCCCCCTCCTTCCTCCTGACCTCCCCCTCCATCCTCCCCACTTCTTCCTCAATCCTCCCTACTTCCCCTCCATCCTCCCTTGTTCCCCTCCTTGCCAATCCATCCTCCCTACTTCCCGCTCCACCTTCTCTACTTCCCCTGAATCCTCCCTATTTCCCCTCTATCCTCCATACTTCCCCCTCCATCCTCCCTACTTCCCTCTCCATCCTCCCTACTTCCCACTCCAACCTCCCTACTTCCCCTCTATCGTCCCTACTTCTCCATCCTCCCTACTTCCCCCTCCATCTTCCCTATTTTCACCTCCATCCTCCGTACTGCCCCCTCCTTCCTGCCTATTTCCCCCTCCATCCTCCCTACTTCCCCCTCCATCCTCACTATTTCAACCTCCATCCTCCTTACTTCCCCCTCCATCCTCCCTACTTACCCCTCCTTCCTCCCTACTTCCCCCTCCTTCCCACCTACTTCCCTCTCCACTTTCCCTACTTTCCCTCAATCCTCTCTATTTCCCCTCCATCCTCCCTACTTCCCCCTCCATCCTTCCTACTTCCCACTCCATCCTCCCTACTTCCCACTCCATCCTCACTACTTCCCTCTCCACCCTCCCTACTTCCCCCTCCATCCTCCCTACTTCCACCTCTATCCTCCCTACTTCCCCCTCCTTCCTGCCTATTTCCCCCTCCATCCTTCCTACTTCCCCCTCCATCCTCCCTATTTTCCCCTCCATCCTCCTTACTTCCCCTCCATTCTCCCTACTTCCCATCCATCCTCTCTATTTCTCACACCTTCCTCCCTATTTTCCCGTCCATCCTCCATACTTCCCCCTCTATCCTCCCTGCTTCCCCGTCCATCCTCCCTATTTCCCACTCCTTCGTCCCTATTCCCCCTTGCATCCTCCCTATGTCCCCGTCCATCCTCCCCCGTCAAAACTCCCTACTTCCTCCTCCATCGTCCCTACTTCCCCTCCTTCCTCCCAACTTCACCCTCCTTCCTGCCTATTTCCCTACTATCATCCCTACTTCCCCTGCTTCGTTCCATCCTCCCCCTCCATCCTCACTACTTCCCCTTCCATCCTCCATACTTGCCCCTCCTTCCTCCCTACTTCCCAATCCATCCCCCCTACTTCCCTCTCCACCTTCCCTACTTCCTCTCAATCCTCCCTATTTCCCCTCCATCCTACCTACTTCCCCCTCCATCCTACCTACTTCGCACTCCATCCTCCCTACTTCCGTCTCCACCCTCCCTACTTCCTCCTCAATCCTCCCTACTTCCCCCTCCATCCTCCCTATTTCCCCCTCCATGCTCCCTAATTCCCTCTCCACCCTCCTTACTTCCCCTCCATCCTCCCTACTTCCCCCTCCATCCTCCCCATTTCCCCTCCATCCTCCCTACTTCCCCCTCCATCCTCCCTTCTTCCCCCTCCATCCTCCCTACTTCCCCCTCCGTCCTCCCCATTTCCCCTCCATCCTCCCTACTTCCCCCTCCATCCTTCCTACTTCCCCCTCCATCCTCCCTACTTCCCCCTCCATCCTCCCTACTTCCCCCTCAATTTTCCCTATTTCCCCCTCCATCCTCCCTACTTCCCAAACCATCCTCCCTACTTCCCCTTCTTCGTCCCAACTTCCCCCTCCATCCTCCCTACTTCCCCCTCGATGCTCCCCCGTCTAATCGCCCTACTTCCTCCTCCATCGTCCCTACCCCCCTCCTTCCTCCTGACCTCCCCTCCATCCTCCCCACTTCTTCCTCAATCCTCCCTACTTCCCCTCCATCCTCCCTTGTTCCCCTCCTTCCCAATCCATCCTCCTTACTTCCCGCTCCACCTTCCCTACCTCCCCTGAATCCTCCCTATTTCCCCTCCATCCTCCCTACTTCCCCCTCCATCCTACCTACTTCGCACTCCATCCTCCCTACAACCGTCTCCACCCTCCCTACTTCCTCCTCAATCCTCCCTACTTCCCCCTCCATCCTCCCTACTACCCCCTCCATGCTCCTTACTTCCCTCTCCACCCTCCTTACTTCCCCTCCATCCTCCCTACTTCCCCCTCCATCCTCCCCATTTCCCCTCCATCCTCCCTACTTCCCCCTCCATCCTCCCTTCTTCCCCCTCCATCCTCCCTACTTCCCCCTCCGTCCTCCCCATTTCCCCTCCATCCTCCCTACTTCCCCCTCCATCCTTCCTACTTCCCCCTCCATCCTCCCTACTTCACCCTCCATCCTCCCTACTTCCCCCTCAATTTTCCCTATTTCCCCCTCCATCCTCCCTACTTCCCAAACCATCCTCCCTACTTCCCCTTCTTCGTCCCAACTTCCCCCTCCATCCTCCCTACTTCCCCCTCGATGCTCCCCCGTCTAATCGCCCTACTTCCTCCTCCATCGTCCCTACCCCCCTCCTTCCTCCTGACCTCCCCTCCATCCTCCCCACTTCTTCCTCAATCCTCCCTACTTCCCCTCCATCCTCCCTTGTTCCCCTCCTTCCCAATCCATCCTCCTTACTTCCCGCTCCACCTTCCCTACCTCCCCTGAATCCTCCCTATTTCCCCTCCATCCTCCCTACTTCCCCCTCCATCCTACCTACTTCGCACTCCATCCTCCCTACAACCGTCTCCACCCTCCCTACTTCCTCCTCAATCCTCCCTACTTCCCCCTCCATCCTCCCTACTACCCCCTCCATGCTCCTTACTTCCCTCTCCACCCTCCTTACTTCCCCTCCATCCTCCCTACTTCCCCCTCCATCCTCCCCATTTCCCCTCCATCCTCCCTACTTCCCCCTCCATCCTCCCTTCTTCCCCCTCCATCCTCCCTACTTCCCCCTCCGTCCTCCCCATTTCCCCTCCATCCTCCCTACTTCCCCCTCCATCCTTCCTACTTCCCCCTCCATCCTCCCTATTTCCCCCTCCATCCTCCCTACTTCCCAACCCATCCTCCCTACTTCCCCTTCTTCGTCCCAACTTCCCCCTCCATCCTCCCTACTTCCCCCTCGATGCTCCCCCGTCTAATCGCCCTACTTCCTCCTCCATCGTCCCTACCCCCCTCCTTCCTCCTGACCTCCCCCTCCATCCTCCCCACTTCTTCCTCAATCCTCCCTACTTCCCCTCCATCCTCCCTTGTTCCCCTCCTTGCCAATCCATCCTCCCTACTTCCCGCTCCACCTTCTCTACTTCCCCTGAATCCTCCCTATTTCCCCTCTATCCTCCATACTTCCCCCTCCATCCTCCCTACTTCCCTCTCCATCCTCCCTACTTCCCACTCCAACCTCCCTACTTCCCCTCTATCGTCCCTACTTCTCCATCCTCCCTACTTCCCCCTCCATCTTCCCTATTTTCACCTCCATCCTCCGTACTGCCCCCTCCTTCCTGCCTATTTCCCCCTCCATCCTCCCTACTTCCCCCTCCATCCTCACTATTTCAACCTCCATCCTCCTTACTTCCCCCTCCATCCTCCCTACTTACCCCTCCTTCCTCCCTACTTCCCCCTCCTTCCCACCTACTTCCCTCTCCACTTTCCCTACTTTCCCTCAATCCTCTCTATTTCCCCTCCATCCTCCCTACTTCCCCCTCCATCCTTCCTACTTCCCACTCCATCCTCCCTACTTCCCACTCCATCCTCACTACTTCCCTCTCCACCCTCCCTACTTCCCCCTCCATCCTCCCTACTTCCACCTCTATCCTCCCTACTTCCCCCTCCACCCTCCCTACTTTCCCTCCATCCTCCCAACTTCCCCCTCCATCGTCCATACTTCCCTATCCTACCTCCCTACTTCCCTTCCATCCTCCCTACTTCTCCATCCTCCCTACTTCCCGCTCCATCTTCCCTATTTTCCCCTCTATGCTCCCTACTTCCCCCTCCTTCCTGCCTATTTCCCCCTCCATCCTTCCTACTTCCCCCTCCATCCTCCCTATTTTCCCCTCCATCCTCCTTACTTCCCCTCCATTCTCCCTACTTCCCATCCATCCTCCCTATTTCTCACACCTTCCTCCCTATTTTCCCGTCCATCCTCCATACTTCCCCCTCTATCCTCCCTGCTTCCCCCTCCATCCTCCCTATTTCCCACTCCTTCGTCCCTATTCCCCTTTGCATCCTCCCTACGTCCCCGTCCATCCTCCCCCGTCAAAACTCCCTACTTCCTCCTCCATCGTCCCTACTTCCCCTCCTTCCTCCCAACTTCACCCTCCTTCCTGCCTATTTCCCTACTATCATCCCTACTTCCCCTGCTTCGTTCCATCCTCCCCCTCCATCCTCACTACTTCCCCTTCCATCCTCCATACTTGCCCCTCCTTCCTCCCTACTTCCCAATCCATCCCCCCTACTTCCCTCTCCACCTTCCCTACTTCCTCTCAATCCTCCCTATTTCCCCTCCATCCTCCACACTTCACCCTCCATCCTACCTACTTCCCCCTCCATCCTACCTACTTCGCACTCCATCCTCCCTACTTCCGTCTCCACCCTCCCTACTTCCTCCTCAATCCTCCCTACTTCCCCCTCCATCCTCCCTACTTCCCCCTCCATGCTCCCTACTTCCCTCTCCACCCTCCTTACTTCCCCTCCATCCTCCCTACTTCCCCCTCCATCCTCCCTTCTTCCCCCTCCATCCTCCTTACTTCCCCATTCATCCTCCCTACTTCACCTCCATCCTCCCTACTTCCCTTCTTCGTCCCAACTTCCACCTCCATCCTCCCTACTTCCCATTCCACCCTCCTTACTTCCCCCTCCTACCTGCCTATTTCCCCCTCCATCCTCCCTTCTTCCCCCACCATCCTCCCTATTTTCCCTCCATCCTCCTTACTTCCCCCTCCATTCTCCCTACTTCCCCTCCATACTCCCTATTTCAACCACCTTCCTCCCTATTTTCCCGTCCATCCTCCATACTTCCCGCTCCATCCTCCCTGCTTCCCCCTTCATCCTACCTATTTCCATTCCTTCGTGCTTATTCCCCCTTCCATCCTCCCTACGTCCCCCTCCATGCCCCCCCCCCGTCCAATCTCCCTTCTTCCTCCTCCATCGTCTCTACTTCCCCTTCTTCCTCTCAACTTCCCCTCCATCCTCCCTACTTCCTCCTCCATCCTCCCTTCTTCCCCTGCTTCCTCCCTACTTCCCAATCCATCCTCCCTACTTCCCTCTCCTCCTTCTAAACTTCCCCTCAATCCTCCCTATTTCCCCTCCATCCTCCCTACTTCCCTCTCCACCCTCCCTATTTCCCCTCCATCCTCCCTACTTCCCCCTCCATCCTCCCTACTTCCCCCTCCATCCTCCCTACTTCCCTCTCCACCCTCCCTACTTCCCCTCCATCCTCCCTACTTCCCAAACCATCCTCCCTACTTCCCCTTCTTCGTCCCAATTTCCCCCCTCCATCCTCCCTACTTCCCCCTCGATGCTCCCCCGTCTAATCTCCCTACTTCCTCCTCAATCGTCCCTACTCCCCCTCCTTCCTACTGACCCCCCCCCCTATCCTCCCCACTCCTTCCTCCATCCTCCCTACTTCCCCTCCATCCTCCCTTCTTCCCCTCCTTCCCAATCCATCCTCCCTACTTCCCGCTCCACTTTCCCTACTTCCCCTGAATCCTCCCTATTTCCCCTCTATCATCAATACTTCCCCCTCCATCCTCCCTACTTCCCCCTCCATCCTCCCTACTTCCCACTCCAACCTCCCTACTTCCGCTCCATCCTCCCTACTTCTCCATCCTCCCTACTTCCCCCTCCATCTTCCCTATTTTCCCCTCCATCCTCCGTACTGCCGCTTCCTTCCTGCCTTTTCCCCCTCCATCCTCCCTACTTCCCCCTCCATCCTCACTATTTGCCCCTCCATCCTCCTTTTTTCCCCCTCCATCCTCCCTACTTACCCCTCCTTCCTCACTACTTCCCCCTCCTTCCCGCCTACTTCCCTCTCCACCTTCCCTACTTTCCCTCAATCCTCCCTATTTCCCCTCCATCCTCCCTACTTCGCCCTCCATCCTTCCTACTTCCCCCTCCATCCTCCCTACTTCCCACTCCATCCTCACTACTTCCCTCTCCACCCTCCCTACTTCCCTCTCCATCCTCCCTACTTCCCCCTCCATCCTTCCTACTTCCCCCTCCATCCTCCCTACTTCCCACTCCATCCTCACTACTTCCCTCTCCACCCTCCCTACTTCCCCATCCATCCTCCCTACTTCCCCCTCCATCCTCCCCATTTCCCCCTCCATCCTCCCTATTTCCCCTTCCATCCTCCCTCCTTCCCCCTCCATCCTCCCCCGTCCAATCTCCCTACTTCCCCCTCCTTCCTCCCTATTTCCCCCTCCATCCTTCTTATTTTCCCTTCCATCCTCCCTGCTTCCCCCTCCATCCTCCCCCGTCCAATCTCCCTACTTCCTCCTCCATCCTCCCTGCCCCTACCGCTGTCCTACCACTATTCGTCCCTACCCATGTCCTGCTCTCATGTCTCCCATTTCTTCACGTGTCCGTGACCCTATCTTCGCCCGACCACTACTCCATTTCCCCTGTCTTGCACCCATGTTCCCAATATCCCCACCTGACCCAGCCTCTATTCTACCGTTATACCCCCCTTCCTCTCTCCTACTCCGATGGCCCTCATTTCCCCACCTACCGTTACCACATCTTATCAATGTATTTCTCGTCACCTTTCCTACCTCTATGTCGCCAATTTTCCAGATTTCCAACACATACCTCAGTCCTAGCATTGAAGTTCTCTTCCCCTCTCCTGCCCTCATGTTCCCATTTCGTCACGTGCTTCTACCGCCGTCCTATCATTAATCTTCCCATAATCCATCTACCTCTCTCTCTCTCTCTCTCTCTCTCTCTCTCTCTCTCTCTCTCTCTCTCTCTCTCTCCACACACACACACACACAGAACACACCCTGAACCTGAGACAAAATCATGGATTGACGTAAATAATTACTATATACAATGACAATGAACTGCCTAAACATTAACATATTTAGTGTCAGTGCACTGTATCTAACATGAAACGCTACGGCACCTTATTGCAAACATAGCTTTTCAAGGGTTCCAAGTATGTGTGTGAATCAATTAAAGCGCTCATAAAATCTTCATTCAGGAAGGGTAACTCTTTTTATATACATTAAACTCTCCCGGAGTAGCTTCCCTTGGAATGACATTCGCATTTCAACGAAAACTAAACAAATGACGTAGGAAGTGTTCGTGTGGATCTATCTATGTTTACACAATAAAGAGACGGAAGTGCAAGTTATGCATAAAGTCGACGCATGCGTGCCTTTGCCGAGAGTAGCGGCGTCATGACAACAGTTAGCCCTTCCTGTGTGTCCGCCATTTTGAGAGATATCACTGGACGTATTTGCAGTTTTATCGTGCAAAATACAGCTCGAAAAGTGTATACAACTTGAAGAAGTGGAAAAAACAATGAATCCTACTACGGCAGGTATATGAAATTTGCATTTTGCCAGTGATAAAGCAACATATAATTTACCTTATATGTTTACAATGCAAACAATGAAACGCTGACGTTTTCCATACCCCAATTTCTATTTTCAATGTTTCGAGTTTGCAAAGTGAGTTATGAATAACCTGAACACTTTAGGCACTGCAGCGATAGAAACTAACAGTTTTTAGTCCACTAGTCCTTCCAATGACAGCATATAGGCCAAACAAAACCCTTAACATGGTGAGTGGCAAGGACTTTAGGACTAGTGCAATTTCTAATGCTGTACTGGTATAAAGTAAACATGAGGCATGACATATTTGACAGAGGGAAAATGAAGAATTTCTGCAGACACACTAGACTTCTTTTCAAAAGACGTAAATCAAACAAACTGGTTTACAGTTAGATGTTAGTTTTCAGTGTTATCAAAAATGAGGAATTATTTTGTTGGCAGTTAAGTTAACTATTCACTGTTACAGTGCCTGTGACCCACTTGCCCCCCGGGTTGCCGACAGTGGTGATGGGAGATGGGACCAGATGTCTGGTAGATCACAACACTATCTGGATACCAGCTGGTAATCCTGTTAACTTCTCCCTGGGTGCTGGTTACCCACAGCCAAGACTCCTGCAGCCTGGAGTTCAGACATCTATGACTGGTATCCCCCTTACTCCAGTCCAGCCACCACCTTCCAGCAGACGTAGGGAGTCGATGCCTGTCAGCCAGCCGCCTGTCAGCCTGCCCAGTTCAGTGCTAGACCTGGAGCTGATGAGACCAGAGGTATGCAGGAGTATTTGGTTGTTGTTGATGATTTCAAAATGTAAATCAAAAGATGATTATACTTGCTTTATAAAGATTATAGTAGAGATATACTTCCATTGTACTTATGTGATCATGTTATATAAAAATGATACAATGACTGTATCACCCAATAGGCCTTCTCCTGTGTTCTGCCCCAACTTGACCTACCTGGTCCAGTTCATCCCCAGTCTGTAGCCCATGTTGAAACTTCTGCCATGTCTACAACAAGCAACCCCAAACCCCAAACCAAAAAACCTGAGCTCAAGCCCTGCAAACGCAAACCCCGCACTTTCCGGCCCAAACCTCAGCCAAAGCCTCGCATTCCTAAGGAGAAAATAGACAAGCATCAGCCTGAGAGCAAGCCCTACTTTGTGCCGCAGCCTCTTGGAGCTAAGCATATCAAAACCCAGAGCAGACCCCTTGGGAACCGTATCACTAAGCCCTCGGGTGATAATGGTATCATTAAGTCCTCATCTAAGCTTATTTTTCCTGAACAATTGTTGTCTGCTGATCGTGCTTTCATAAAGTCAAAGTCTGTCTTGCGCAGTACAGGTTGCAAGACCTTGCCTGTCCCTGTTAAGAGTGTAAAGGATAAGGTTGTTTCAGCATCAGAGAGTCCTAAGTCAGGTGTCGTCATTGCTGCAACAGTAAGTGTAAGTCCTGCCAAGGCAGTGGACAGAGCTGAGCCTAAGTCTGATGATGAATATGATGTGGAATATCTGTATCTTACTAAGCTTATTTTAAGGAAAAAGAGGAAACCCACTGCTGAGCCCAGCAAGGAGTCCCTGCCCTTACGCAAGAGGAAGTGCCCAGATGACAACAGCGAGGTGCGTCAAGCTGTGAAGCAGGCAAGACTGGAAGAGCCCCAGGACACTCTGGAGGACCTGGAAGCTCTCCTTGCTGAGTACAGCTCCAGTCTCTCATGTGGCACCAGGGACTTCTTCTAAACACTGTAAGGTGCAGGGGACAGGTAGGTATAGATTGGAGTATAGTTAGGTTGATTTTTATACAATAACATTATCTTCAACATGTCTTTCGCTAATTTCACTATATCTTTTTCTACACATTTCCAACACTATCCTCCTATTTACTGTCCAACACTACACTATTATGTACTGTCAAACACAACTGTACAATGCACTATTTTACTGTCCTTCTCTCTGCTATCCTACTCTTTCCTGACATCTGCTATCTTGTATCAATTTGTTTTTCACTCTACTATTCTACTCTCTCCTGTCTTGTACCATCTTATTGTTCCTTGCACAATCCTGAGTTTTAGGGCTTCTAGTATATACTACTAAGTACAATGTACTATAAGTGCGATCCATGAAGGTCCAGTGTAGAATAGGTCTTCAGCAACCCATGCTTGCCGTAAAAGGCAACTGTGCTTGTCGTAAGAGGTGACTAACGTGATCGAGTTGTCAGGCTCACTGACTTGGTTGATGCAAGTCATGGTATCCCAATTGCGTGGATCGATGCTCATATTGTCAATCACTGGATTGTCTGGTCCAGACTGGATTATTTACAGACCGCCATCATATAGCTGGAATATTGCTGTGTGCGGCGTTAAACAACAGACAAACAAACAAATGCTATAAGTGCATGTTAAGAGTGGAAAGGGATGGCTGTGAGGGGAGGTTGGATGCCGTTTATTTAGTATGTAACTTATTTATGTAACTGAAAAACATGTTTTTTACTCTCTCCTGTCCTATACTATCTTGTAATCGAACTGCCCTTCTCTCTACTATCCTACTCTCTCCTGTCCCATACTATCTACCATCCTATTGTCCTTCTCTCTACTGACCTACGCTCTCCTGTCCTTTACTATCTTCCATCTTACTGTTCTTCTCTCTACTATCCTACTCTCTCTTGTCCTGTACTATCTACCATCCTACTGTTCTTCTTTCTACTATCCTACTCTATCCGTCCTGTACTATCTACCATCTTACTGTTCTCCTCTACTATCTTAACCTGTCCTGTCCTGTACTATCTACCAACCTACTGTTCTTCTTTCTACTATCCTACTCTATCCTGTCCTGTACTATCTACCACCTTACTGTTCTTCTTTCTATTATCCTACTCTCTCCTGTCCTGTACTTTCTACCATGCTATTGTTCTTCTTTCTACTATCCTACTCTCTCCTGTCCTGTAATATCTACCATCTTACTGTTCTCTTCTACTATCTTAATCTGTCCTGTCTTGTACTGTCTACCATCCTACTGTTCTTCTTTCTACTATCCTACTCTATCCTGTACTATCTACCATCCTACTGTTCTTCTTTCTACTATCCAACTCTATCCGTCCTGTACTATCTACCCCCTTACTGTTATTCTACCTACTATCCTGCTCTCTCCTGTCCTGTACTATCTACCATCCTACTGTTCTTCTTTCTACTATCCTACTCTCTCCTGTCCTGTACTTTCTACCATCTCCTTGTTCTCTTTACTATCCTACTCTCTTCCTGTCCTCTACTGTCTACAATCTTACTGTTCCTCTCTCTACTACCCTAATCTCTCCTGCTTTGTACAACCTTGTATCAAACTAGTCCTTTATTATCCACCATCTCACCGTTCTCCTCTCTAATATCCTGTCCTGTACTAACATCTTATTGTTTTTCTCTCTACTATCCTAATCTTTCCTGACTTGTTCTATCTTGTTTCAACTTTTGTCTCTCTACTATCCTTCTCTCTCCTGTCCTGTACTATCTACCATCTTACTTTTGCTTTCTCTTCTACCCTACTCTCACCTGTCCTGTACTATCTTAGTGTTCTTTGTGCTATCTTGTTTTGATGGCCTGTACTATATACTAGTACTATGTACTATAAGTGCATGTTATGAGTGGAAAGGGACGGTTGTGAGGGGAGGTTGGAGGCCGTTTATTTGGGATGTAACTGGAATACATGTTTTTGCTTCCTAATAAAATATCACTTTGCAGTCTAAGTAATACTTATGTTTTATTTTGAATTGTGTGGTTAGTTAAAGCAGAGAAACAATTTGAGTGAAAGAGAATTGCTAAGCATCGCATAAGTGACTCAACAACCAATTTTGTGCAATTAATATCAATGTCTAGGTGATGTCATTCAGTGTATGTGAATGTGTATTTGTATTCTTCAGTGACCAAGGTTGTAAATGGACGATCAGCATGTATCTTCAATGTCTCACAAATAATTCTTGATGAGAGCAATCTAGCTTGAACCATAAATGGCCACAATAAGTTCTCTGAAGTCACAATAGTGATTAAGAGAACGTATGAGTAGCTGCATGTATTGCCGTATCGGAGTGTGAGTTGTGTGACACAGGCGTCAGCAGTGAGTTAAACATTTATGTCACACTGGCAATAATGTTGCAATCTAGTGACAAGAGGCAACATATGATATGTGACTGTGTCCTGACTTCTGTTATTTTCATACAAAAGATCAGAAATGTTTGAGTTTGACTGTCAACGTGAGAATCGATACCTCTGAGGGGAACACACTTGGTAAGATGTGAGTGAGTACCTGTATCATTCTCCAAACCATGAGACAGATTTAGTGGCATTGTCTAGCCTCAGTTGGCCTCTGAGTGTAGCAGCATTATAATGGAACATGTTATGGTGAACATGCCAGAGGGTGAGTGATTGAAGTAATGAGAAACATAGCTGTATCGTGGCGTCATTAAAGGTAATCCAGTCTGGACCCAACAAACCAGAATGAAACACAACTAACCAATTCACAGCTGGTCCTCCATCAAGTAATAAAGAGAGGCAAGCATGGATAACTGGTAAATTGGTGTCTGCAGTGAGTTAATCGTTTATGTCACATTGGCAAGGGACAAGACACGATAATAGTATGTAATTGGTAATTTTGTAGCTGTACCATGGCAGCATGTAAGGTATGCCTGTCACAGCTGGTCCTCCATCAAGTAATATTCTTATCCAGCAGATAATGTCAGCAACACATTCTTAAGGGAAGCATGGGTAACTGGTAAACTGTTCTTATCTGGCCACCAAAGATGGGTCACTTTGATGAGCTCTGATCATGAGCTGATGTAAGATGTGTGTCACAGCTTTTCCTCCATCAAGAAATATTCACACCCAGCAGATATTGTCACCAACAAATCTTTGGGAAGCATGGATAAATGGTAAACTGTTCTTGTCTGGCCACAAAAGATGAGTCACTTTGATGAGCACTGATCATGAGCTGATGTAAGATGCATGTCACATCTTTTCCTCCATCAAGTAATATCCACACCCGGCAGATGTTGTCACCAACACATTTTAAACACAAACATGGATGACTTGCAAGCTTGTCTTACCTGGATATAGTAGGTGGGTATCTCTGATGAGCACTGATCACACATGCATTAATATAGCAAGATTTGATGTATTGTTTCAGGTCATGTACTACTTCTGAGCGCCATATGGTTGGGAAACACCTTTACCTGATATAGATGTACTTTTGAATTGTCAAAGTTAAATTTCAGTTCTTGTATTTGCCAGAGGCTTTCTTTTCGATGTTAAGAGAACGTGTAACATGAAGACTATGAAACTTTGTTGCTATTTTCTGACATGAGATCCAAACTATGTTGTTTTATGAGATCTTTCTGTCAAGCAATAATAGCAATATTATCTTTCCCAAACACAATGGCCATACAAAGCGATGAGACATTTCCAAAGTTTTGTGTATTCCTCGACGTAAAAGAAACACAGAAACTGAGAACTGAGTATGGCAGTACATGGCAGTAAGCAGTATACTAGCCCTATCACGTGTTGTCAGATACACCTGTGACATTGTGCAACACTAGGTGTTGTCTAAAAATTGGTCTGTGAACGATTACAATGTGCCAGATCAATTGTCCATATAAGTTTCCTCCCCTGCCCCTACCTCCATCCTCCCACTGTACTTCACTTCCCCTCTCCTCCTTCCATGTCCCTGATTTCCTCACCTGCCCCTTCCTCCGTGCTCCCAATGTACTTCACTTCCCCTCTCCTGCTCCCATGTACCCGATTTCCTCGCCTGCCCCTACCTCCGTCCTCCCACTGTACTTCACTTCCCCAATTCTGCTTCCATGTCCCTGATTACCTTGCCTGCCCTTACCTCCATCCTCCCACTGTACTTCACTTCCCCTCTCCTGCTCCAATGTCCCTGATTTCCTCACCTGCCCCTTCCTCCGTCCTCCCAATGTACTTCACTTCCCCTCTCCTGCTCCAATGTCCCTGATTTCCTCACCCGCCCCTTCCTCCGTCCTCCCACTGTACTTCACTTCCCCAATTCTGCTCCCATGTCCCTGATTTCCTCGCCTGCCCCTACCTCCGTCCTCCCACTGTACTTCACTTCCCCAATTCTGCTTCCATGTCCCTGATTTCCTCGCCTGCCCCTACCTCCATCGTACCCACTGTACTTCAATACTCCCGACTTCACCCTCCATCCTTCCTACTTCTCCCTTCTCTTCTTCCTACTTAACCTCAAACCACCCAACTTCCCTTCCATCCCCTTCATCCTTTCCGACTTCCCCTCTATCCACGCTATTACCCCCACCCCCACTCCTCACCCCCAATCCACCCTACTTCCCCGCCCATTCTCCCTTCATCCACTCCATCATCCCTACTTCTTTTCCACCCTCTCTGCTTCGCCCTCCATCCTCCCTTTTTCCCACTCCTTCGTCCCTATTCCCCCCTCCACCCTCCCTACTTCCCCATCCATACTCCCTACTTCCCCCTCAATCTCCCTATTTCCCCCTCAATCCTCCCTACTTCCCCTCCTTCCTCCCTATTTCCCCCTCCATCCTCCCTACTTCCAACTCCACCCGCCATACTTCCCCCTCCATCCTCCCTAATTCCCCCTCCATCCTCCCTACTTCCCCCTCCATCCTCCCTTCTTCCCCCTCCATCCTCCCTACTTCCTCCTCCATCGTCCCTACTTGCCTCTTCATTGCCCCTACTTCCCCTCTATCCTCACTTCATCCCCCTCTATCCACCTCAATACTCCCTACATCCCCCTTCACCCTCCCTAACTCCCCCTCCATGCTGTTCACTTAACCCCTTCATTCTCCCTTGATCACCCTTCATCCCCTCAATATTCCCTACTTCCCCCTCCATCCTTCCTACTTCCCCCTCCATCCTCCCTACTTCCCCCTCCATACTCCATACTTCCCCCTCCATCCTCCCTATTTCCCCCTCCATCCTCCCTACTTCCCCTCCATCCTCCCTTCATCCCCATCTATCTTCCTACTTCACCTCCATCCTCCCTACTTCCCCTTCTTCCTCAAAACTTTTCCCTCCATCATCTCTTCTTCCCCCTCCATCCTCTCTACTTCCACTCCATCCTCCGTATTTCCCCCTCCAGCCTCCCTTCATCCCCTTCCATCGTCACTACTTGACCCTCCATCGCCCCTACTTCCCCTCCATCCTCCCTTCATCCTCCTTTATCCTCCCTACTTCCCCTCAATGCTCCCTACTTCCCCTCCATCCTCACTACTTCCCCTGACATCCTCCCTATTCCCTCCTCCACCCTCCCTACTTTCCTATCCATACTCCCTACTTTTCCCTCAATCCTCCCTATTTCCCATTTTACCCTCCCCACTTCCTCTCTACTCCTTCGTGCCTATTCCCCCCTCCATCCCCCCTACCTCCCCCTCCATCCTCCCCCGTCCAATCCCCCTACTTCCCCCTCCATCCTCCCTACTTCCCTCTCCACCCTCCCTACTTCCTCTCCATCCTACCTATTTCCCCTCCATCCGCCCTTCATCCACCTCCATCCACCGTAACTCCCCCTCCATGCTGTTTACTTCCCCCTTCATCCTCCCTTGATCACCCTTCATCCCCTCAATATTCCCTACTTCCCCCTCCATACTCCCTACTTGCCCCTCCATCCCCCCTATTTCCCCCTCCATCCTCCATACTTCCTCCTCCATCCTCCCTTCACCCCCCTCTATCCTACCTACTTCCCCTCCATCCTCCCTACTTCCCCTTCTTCCTCACAACTTTTCCCTCCATCCTCTCTTCTTCCCCCTCCATCCTCTCTACTTCCCCTCCATGCTCCGTATTTCCCCCTCCATACTCCCTACTTCCCCTTCCATCAACCCTACTTCCCACTCCTTCGTGCCTATTTTCCCCTCCATCCCTCCTACGTCCCCCTCCATCCTCCCCCGTCCAATCCCACCACTTCCCCCTCTATCCTCCCTACTTCCCCTTCATCCTCCCTACTTCCCTCTCCACCCTCCCTACTTCCTCTCCATCTTCCCTATTTCCCCTCCATCCCCCCCACTTCCCCCTCTACCCTCCCTACTTCCCTCTCCATCCTCGATATTTCACACTTCTTCGTCCCTATTCCTACTTCAATTCTCCCTACTTCCCTTCCTTCCTCCCTACTTCCCCCTCCTTCCTGCCTATTTCCCGCTCCATCATCCCTTCTTCCCACTTCGACCTCCCCACTTTACCATCCACCATCCCTACTTCACCGTCCATCCTCTCTACTTCCCCTCCATGCTCCGTATTTCCCCCTCCATCCTCCCTACTTCCCCTTCCATCAACCCTACTTCCCACTCCTTCGTGCCTATTTTCCCCTCCATCCCTCCTACGTCCCCCTCCATCCTCCCCCGTCCAATCCCATCACTTCCCTCTCCACCCTCCCTACTTCCTCTCCATCCTCCCTATTTCCCCTCCATCCCCCCCACTTCCCCCTCTACCCTCCCTACTTCCCTCTCCATCCTCGATATTTCACACTCCTTCGTCCCTATTCCTCCTTCAATTCTCCCTACTTCCCTTCCTTGCTCCCTACTTCCCCCTCCTTCCTGCCTATTTCCCGCTCCATCATCCCTTCTTCCAACTTCACCCTCCCCACTTTACCATCCACCATCCCTACTTCACCGTCCATCCTCTCTACTTGCCCCTCCTTCCTACCTATTTCCCCCTCCATCCTCCCTATTTTCCCCTCCATCCTCCCTGCTTCCCCAACCATCCTTCCTATTTCCTCCTCCTTCGTCACTATTCCCCCCTCCATCCTCCCTTCTTCCCCTCCTTCCTCCCAACTTCCCCCTACATCCTCCCTACTTCCCCTCCTTCCTCTCAACTTCCACCTCCATCCTCCCTACTTCCCCCTCCATCCTCCCTACTTCCCCCTCCATCCTCCCTACTCCCCCCTCCATCCTCCCTACTTCCCCTTCCATCGTCCCTACTTGCCCCTCTATCGCCCCTACTTCCCCTCCATCCTCGCTTCATCCTCCTTTATCCTCCCTACTTCCCCCTCCATTTTTAATACTTCCCCTAACATCCTCCCTATTTCCCACTCCTTCCTCACTTTTAAACAATCCTTCCTCCCTATTCCCCCCTCCACCCTCCCTACTTCCGCATCCATACTCCCTACTTCCCCCTTAATCATCCCTATTTCCCACTCCACCCTCCCTTCTTCCTCTCCATCCTCCCTATTTCCCACTCCTTCGTGCTTATTCCCTCCTCCATCCCTCCTACGTCCCGCTCCATCCTCCCCCGTCCAATCCCCCTACTTCCCCCTCCATCCTCCCTACCTCCCCCTCCATCCTCACTACTTCCTTCTTCACCCTCCCTACTTCCTCTCCATCCTCCCTATTTCCCCTCCATCCTCCCCACTTCCTCCTCTACCTCCCTACTTCCCTCTCCATCCTCCCTATTCCCCCCTCCTTCGTCCCTATTCCCCCTCCATCCTCCCCCGTCAAATCTCCCTACTTCCCCCTTCATCCTCCCTGTTTCCCCCTCCATCCTCCCTATTTTCCCATCCATCCTCCCTACTTTCCCTCTTCCTCCCAACTTCCCCCTCCACCCTCCCTACTTCCCCCTCCATCCTCCCCATTTCCCCTCCATCCTCCCTACTTCCCCCTCCATCCTCCCTACTTCCCCGTCCATCTTCCCTTTTTCCCCTCCACCCTCCCTACTTCCTCATCCATCCTCCCTACTTCCCCTTCTTCGTCCCAACTTCCCCCTCCATCCTCCCTACTTCCCCTTTCATCCTCCCTACTTCCCTCTCCTTACTCCCTATTTCCCCCTCCTTAATCCCTATTTCCCCCCTCCATCCTCCTTCCTTCTCCGTCCACTCTCCCTACTTCCCCTCCTTTGTCCCTCCTTCCCCCTCCATACTCCCTACTTCCCCCTCCTTCCCGCCTATTTCCCCTTCCATCCTCCCTACTTCCCGCTTCACCCTCCCCACTTCCCCCTCCATCCTCCCTACTTCCCCGTCCATCCTCCCTACTTGCCCCTCCTTCCTCCCTATTTCCCCCTCCATCCTTCCTATTTTCCCTTCCATCCTCCCTGCTTCCCCCTCCATCCTCCCCCGTCCAATCTCCCTACTTCCTCCTCCATCCTCCCTGCCCCTACCGCTGTCCTACCACTATTCGTCCCTACCCATGTCCTGCTCTCATGTCTCCCATTTCTTCACGTGTCCGTGACCCTGTCTTCGCCCGACCACTTTACTCCATTTCCCCAGTCTTGCACCCATGTTCCCAATATCCCCACTTGACCCAGCCTCTATTCTACCGTTATACCCCCTTCCTCTCTCCTACTCCGATGGCCCTCATTTCCCCACCTACCGTTACCACATCTTATCAATGTATTTCTCGTCACCTTTCCTACCTCTATGTCGCCAATTTTCCAGATTTCCAACACATACCTCAGTCCTAGCATTGAAGTTCTCTTCCCCTCTCCTGCCCTCATGCTCCCATTTCGTCACGTGCTTCTACCGCCGTCCTATCATTAATCTTCCCATAATCCATCTACCTCTCTCTCTCTCTCTCTCTCTCTCTCTCTCTCTCTCTCTCTCTCTCTCTCTCTCTCCTCTCTCTCACTCCACACACACCCTAATACAGAACACACCCTGAACCTGAGACAAAATCATGGATTGACGTAAATAATTACTATATACAATGACAATGAACTGCCTAAACATTAACATATTTAGTGTCAGTGCACTGTATCAAACACGAAACGCTACGGCACCTTATTGCAAACATAGCCTTTCAAGGGTTCCAAGTATGTGTGTGAATCAATTAAAGCGCTCATAAAATCTTCATTCAGGAAGGGTAACTCTTTTTATATACATTAAACTCTCCCGGAGTAGCTTCCCTTGGAATGACATTCGCATTTCAACGAAAACTAAACAAATGACGTAGGAAGTGTTCGTGTGGATCTATCTATGTTTACACAATAAAGAGACGGAAGTGCAAGTTATGCATAAAGTCGACGCATGCGTGCCTTTGCCGAGAGTAGCGGCGTCATGACAACAGTTAGCCCTTCCTGTGTGTCCGCCATTTTGAGAGATATCACTGGACGTATTTGCAGTTTTATCGTGCAAAATACAACTCGAAAAGTGTATACAACTTGAAGAAGTGGAAAAAACAATGAATCCTACTACGGCAGGTATATGAAATTTGCATTTTGCCAATGATAAAGCAACATGTAATTTACCTTATATGTTTACAATGCAAACAATGAAACGCTGACGTTTTCCATACCCCAATTTCTATTTTCAATGTTTCGAGTTTGCAAAGTGAGTTATGAATAACCTGAACACTTTAGGCACTGCAGCGATAGAAACTAACAGTTTTATTCCCCTAGTCCTTCCAATGACAACATATAGGCCAAACAAAACCCTTAACATGGTGAGTGGCAAGGACTTTAGGACTAGTGCAATTTCTAATGCTGTACTGGTATAAAGTAAACATGAGGCATGACATATTTGACAGAGGGAAAATGAAGAATTTCTGCAGACACACTCGACTTCTTTTCAAAAGACGTAAATCAAACAAACTGTTTTACAGTAAGATATGAGTTTTCAGTGTTATCAAAATGACGAATTATTTTGTTGGCAGTTTAGTTAACTATTCACTGTTACAGTGCCTGTGACCCACTTGCCCCCCGGGTTGCCGACAGTGGTGATGGGAGATGGGACCAGATGTCTGGTAGATCACAACACTATCTGGATACCAGCTGGTAATCCGGTTAACTTCTCCCTGGGTGCTGGTTACCCACAGCCAAGACTCCTGCAGCCTGGAGTTCAGACATCTTTGACTGGTATCCCCCTTACTCCAGTCCAGCCACCACCTTCCAGCAGACGTAGGGAGTCGATGCCTGTCAGCCAGCCGCCTGTCAGCCTGCCCAGTTCAGTGCTAGACCTGGAGCTGATGAGACCAGAGGTATGCAGGAGTATTTGGTTGTTGTTGATGATTTCAAAATGTAAATCAAAAGATGATTATACTTGCTTTATAAAGTTTATAGTAGAGATATACTTCCATTGTACTTATATGATTATGTAATATAAAAATGATACAATGACTGTATCACCCAATAGGCCTTCTCCTGTGTTCTGCCCCAACTTGACCTACCTGGTCCAGTTCATCCCCAGTCTGTAGCCCATGTTGAAACTTCTGCCATGTCTACAACAAGCAACCCCAAACCCCAAACCAAAAAACCTGAGCTCAAGCCCTGCAAACGCAAACCCCGCACTTTCCGGCCCAAACCTCAGCCAAAGCCTCGCATTCCTAAGGAGAAAATAGACAAGCATCAGCCTGAGAGCAAGTCCTACTTTGTGCCGCAGCCTCTTGGAGCTAAGCATATCAAAACCCAGAGCAGACCCCTTGGGAACCGTATCACTAAGCCCTCGGGTGATAATGGTATCATTAAGTCCTCATCTAAGCTTATTTTTCCTGAACAATTGTTGTCTGCTGATCGTGCTTTCATAAAGTCAAAGTCTGTCTTGCGCAGTACAGGTTGCAAGACCTTGCCTGTCCCTGTTAAGAGTGTAAAGGATAAGGTTGTTTCAGCATCAGAGAGTCCTAAGTAAGGTGTCGTCATTGCTGCAACAGTAAGTGTAAGTCCTGCCAAGGCAGTGGACAGAGCTGAGCCTAAGTCTGATGATGAATATGATGTGGAATATCTGTATCTTACTAAGCTTATTTTAAGGAAAAAGAGGAAACCCACTGCTGAGCCCAGCAAGGAGTCCCTGCCCTCACGCAAGAGGAAGTGCCCAGATGACAACAGCGAGGTGCGTCAAGCTGTGAAGCAGGCAAGACTGGAGGAGCCCCAGGACACTCTGGAGGACCTGGAAGCTCTCCTTGCTGAGTACAGCTCCAGTCTCTCATGTGGCACCAGGGACTTCTTCTAAACACTGTAAGGTGCAGGGGACAGGTAGGTATAGATTGGTGTATAGTTAGGTTGATTTTTATACAATAACATTATCTTCAACATGTCTTTCGCTAATTTCACTATATCTTTTTCTACACATTTCCAACACTATCCTCCTATTTACTGTCCAACACTACACTAGTATGTACTGTCAAACACAACTGTACAATGCACTATCTTACTGTCCTTCTCTCTGCTATCCTACTCTTTCCTGACATCTACTATCTTATATCAATTTGTTTTTCACTCTACTATTCTACTCTCTCCTGTCTTGTACCATCTTATTGTTCCTTGCACAATCCTGAGTTTTAGGGCTTCTAGTATATACTACTAAGTACAATGTACTATAAGTGCGATCCATGAAGGTCCAGTGTAGAATAGGTCTTCAGCAACCCATGCTTGCCGTAAAAGGCAACTGTGCTTGTCGTAAGAGGTGACTAACGTGATCGAGTTGTCAGGCTTACTGACTTGGTTGATGCAAGTCATGGTATCCCAATTGCGTGGATCGATGCTCATATTGTCAATCACTGGATTGTCTGGTCCAGACTGGATTATTTACAGACCGCCGTCATATAGCTGGAATATTGCTGTGTGCGGCGTTAAACAACAGACAAACAAACAAATGCTATAAGTGCATGTTAAGAGTGGAAAGGGATGGCTGTGAGGGGAGGTTGGAGGCCGTTTATTTAGTATGTAACTGAAAAACATGTTTTTTACTCTCTCCTGTCCTATACTATCTTGTAATCGAACTGCCCTTCTCTCTACTATCCTACTCTCTCCTGTCCCATACTATCTACCATCCTACTGTCCTTCTCTCTACTATCCTACTCTCTCCTGTCCTGTACTATCTACCATCCTACTGTTCTTCTTTCTACTATCCTACTCTCTCTTGTCCTGTACTATCTACCATCTTACTGTTCTCCTCTACTATCTTAACCTGTCCTGTCCTGTACTATCTACCATCCTACTGTTCTTCTTTCTACTATCCTACCCTATCCGTCCTGTACTATCTACCACCTTACTGTTCTTCTTCCTACTATCCTACTCTCTCCTGTCCTGTACTATCTACCACCTTACTGTTCTTCTTTCTATTATCCTACTCTCTCCTGTCCTGTACTTTCTACCATGCTATTGTTCTTCTTTCTACTATCCTACTCTCTCCTGTCCTGTAATATCTACCATCTTACTGTTCTCTTCTACTATCTTAATCTGTCCTGTCTTGTACTGTCTACCATCCTACTGTTCTTCTTTCTACTATCCTACTCTATCCTGTACTATTTACCATCCTACTGTTCTTCTTTCTACTATCCTACTCTATCCGTCCTGTACTATCTACCACCTTACTGTTATTCTTCCTACTATCCTGCTCTCTCCTGTCCTGTACTATCTACCACCTTACTGTTCTTCTTTCTATTATCCTACTCTCTCCTGTCCTGTACTTCCTACCATGCTATTGTTGTTCTTTCTACTATCCTACTCTCTCCTGTCCTGTAATATCTACCATCTTACTGTTCTCTTCTACTATCTTAATCTGTCCTGTCTTGTACTGTCTACCATCCTACTGTTCTTCTTTCTACTATTCTACTCTCTCCTGTCCTGTACTTTCTACCATCTCCTTGTTCTCTTTACTATCCTACTCTCTTCCTGTCCTGTACTATCTACAATCTTACTGTTCCTCTCTCTACTACCCTAATCTCTCCTGCTTTGTACAACCTTGTATCAAACTAGTCCTTTATTATCCACCATCTCACCGTTCTCCTCTCTAATATCCTGTCCTGTACTAACATCTTATTGTTTTTCTCTCTACGATCCTACTTTATCCTGACTTGTACCATCTTGTTTCAAACTTTTGTCTCTCTACTATCCTTCTCTCTCCTGTCCTGTACTATCTACCATCTTACTTTTGCTTTCTCTTCTACCCTACTCTCACCTGTCCTGTACTATCTTAGTGTTCTTTGTGCTATCTTGTTTTGATGGCCTGTACTATATACTAGTACTATGTACTATAAGTGCATGTTATGAGTGGAAAGGGACGGTTGTGAGGGGAGGTTGGAGGCCGTTTATTTGGGATGTAACTGGAATACATGTTTTTGCTTCCTAATAAAATATCACTTTGCAGTCTAAGTAATACTTATGTTTTATTTTGAATTGTGTGGTTACTTAAAGCAGAGAAACAATTTGAGTGAAAGAGTATTGCTAAGCATCGTATAAGTGACTCAACAACCAATTTTGTGCAATTAATATCAATGTCTAGGTGATGTCATTCAGTGTATGTGAATGTGTATTTGTATTCTTCAGTGACCAAGGTTGTAAATGGACGATCAGCATGTATCTTCAATGTCTCACAAATAATTCTTGATGAGAGCAATCTAGCTTGAACCATAAATGGCCACAATAAGTTCTCTGAAGTCACAATAGTGATTAAGAGAACGTATGAGTAGCTGCATGTATTGCCGTATCGGAGTGTGAGTTATGTGACACAGGCGTCAGCAGTGAGTTAAACATTTATGTCACACTGGCAATAATGTTGCAATCTAGTGACAAGAGGCAACATATGATATGTGACTGTGTCCTGACTTCTGTTATTTTCATACAAAAGATCAGAAATGTTTGAGTTTGACTGTCAACGTGAGAATGGATACCTCTGAGGGGAACACACTTGGTAAGATGTGAGTGAGTACCTGTATCATTCTCCAAACCATTAGACATATTTAGTGGCATTGTCTAGCCTCAGTTGGCCTCTGAGTGTAGCAGCATTATAATGGAACATGTTATGGTGAACATGCCAGAGGGTGAGAGATTGAAGTAATGAGAAACACAGCTGTATCGTGGCGTCATTAAGGTAATCCAGTCTGGACCCAACAAACCAGAATGAAACACAACTAACCAATTCACAGCTGGTCCTCCATCAAGTAATAAAGAGAGGCAAGCATGGATAACTGGTAAATTGGTCACACAGGTGTCTGCAGTGAGTTAATCGTTTATGTCACATTGGCAAGGGACAAGACACGACAATAGTAAGTAATGGGTAATTTTGTAGCTGTACCATGGCAGCATGTAAGGTATGCCTGTCACAGCTGGTCCTCCATCAAGTAATATTCTTATCCAGCAGATAATGTCAGCAACACAATCGTAAGGCAAGCATGGGTAACTGGTAAACTGTTCTAATCTGGCCACCAAAGATGGGTCACTTTAATGAGCACTGATCATGAGCTGATGTAAGATGTGTGTCACAGCTTTTCCTCCATCAAGAAATATTCACACCCAGCAGATATTGTCACCAACAAATCTTTGGGAAGCATGGATAAATGGTAAGCTGTTCTTGTCTGGCCACAAAAGATGAGTCACTTTGATGAGCACTGATCATGAGCTGATGTAAGATGCATGTCACAGCTTTTCCTCCATCAAGTAATATTCACACCCAGCAGATATTGTCACCAACACATTTTAAACACAAACATGGATGACTTGCAAGCTTGTCTTACCTGGATATAGTAGGTGGGTATCTCTGATGAGCACTGATCACCCATGAATTAATATAGCAAGATTTGATGTATTGTTTCAGGTCACCATATGGTTGGAAAACACCTTTACCTGATATAGATGTACTTTTAATTGTTAAAGTTAAATTTCAGTTCTTGTATTTGCCAGAGGCTTTCTTTTCAATGTTAAGAGAACGTGTAATCTGAAGACTATGAAACTTTGTTGCTATTTTCTAACATGAGATCCAAACTATGTTGTTTTATGAGATCTTTCTGTCAAGCAATAATAGCAATATTATCTTTCCCAAACACAATGGCCATACAAAGCAATGAGACATTTTCAAAGTTTTGTATATTCCTCGACGTAAAAGAAACACAGAAATTGAGAACTGAGTATGGTTTTACATGGCAGTAAGCAGTATACTAGCCATATCACGTGTTGTCAGATACACCTGTGACATTGTGCAACATTAGGTGTTGTGTAAAAATTGGTCTGTGAACGATTACAATGTGCCAGATCAATTGTCCATATAAGTTTGCCCCTCCATCCTCCCTACTTCCCCTTCCATCCTCCCTACTTGCCCCTCCTTCCTCCCTATTTCCCCCTCCATCCTCCTTGCTTCCCCCTCCATCCTCCCTATTTCCCACTCCTTCGTCCCTATTCCCCTTCTATCGTCCCTATTCCCACTTCCATCCTCCCCCGTCCAATCTCCCTACTTCTTCCTCCATCCTCCCTACTTCCACCTCCCACCTCTCTACTTCCCCATCCATCCTCCCTACTTCCCCCTCCATCGTCCGCATTGCCCACTCCTTCGTCGCTATTCCTCCCTCCATCCTCCCTACGTCCCCAACCATTCTCCATATTTGCCCCTCCATCCTCCCTACTTTCCCCTAAATCCTCCCTACTTCCCCTCAATCCTCCCTTCTTCCCCTCCTTCCTCCCTACTTCCCCTTCATCCTCCCTACTTCCCCCTCCATCCTCCCTACTTCCCCCTCCATCCTCCCTACTTCCCCCTCCATCCTCCCTTCTTCCCCCTCCATACTCCCTACTTCCCCCTCCATCCTCCCCATTTCACCCTCCATCCTCCCTACTTCCCCTTCTTCCTGACAACTTCCCCCTCCATCCTCCCTACTTCCCCTTCATCCTCCCTTCTTCCCCTCATTCCTCCCTACTTCCCCTCCATTCTCCCTTCTTCCCCTCCTTCCTCCCAACTTCCCCCTCCATGCTCTCCATTTCACCCTCCATCCTCCCTACTTCCCCTCCAACATCCCTTCTTCCCCCTCCATCCTCCCCATTTCACCCTCCATCCTCACTACTTCCTCTTCTTCCTGCCAACTTCCCCCTCCATCCTCCTTATTGCCCCTCCTTCGTCCCAACTTCCCCCTCCATCCTCCCTACTTCCCCCTCCTTCCTCCCTACTTCCCTTCGATCCTCCCTACTTCCCCCTCCATCCTCCCTTCTTCCCCTTCTTCCTCCCTACTTCCCCCTCCATACTCCCTACTTCCCCCTCCATCCTCCCCATTTCACCCTCCATCCTCAGTTTTTTCCCTCATTCCTCCCTACTTCCCCTCCATCCTCCCTTCTTCCCCTCCTTCCTCCCTACTTCCCCCTCCATACTCCCTACTTCCCCCTCCATCCTCCCCATTTCACCCTCCTTCCTCCCTACTTCCCCTCCAACCTCCCTACTTCCCCCTCCATCCTCCCCATTTCACTTTCCATCCTCCCTACTTCCTCTTCTTCCTGCCAACTTCCCCCACCATCCTCCCTACTTCCCCTCCATCCTCCCTTCTTCCCCTCCTTCCTCCCTACTTCCCCCTCCATACTCCCTACTTCCCCCTCCATGCTCCCCATTTCACCCTCCTTCCTCCCTACTTCCCCTCCAACCTCCCAACTTCCCCCTAGATCCTCCCAACTTCCCACTCCATCCTCCCTACTTCCCCTTCTTCATCCCTACTTCCCCCTTCATCCTCCCAACTTTTCCCTCCATCCTCCCTTCTTCCCCCTCCATCCTTCCTACTTCCCCTCCATGCTCCCCATTTCACCCTCAATCCTCCCTACTTCCCCTCCAACCTCCCTACTTCCCCCTCCATCCTCCCCATTTCACCCTCCATCCTCCCTACTTCCTCTTCTTCCTGCCCACTTCCCCCTCCATCCTCCCTATTGCCCCTCCTTCGTCCCAACTTCACCGTCCACCCTCCCTACTTCGCCCTCCATCCTCCCTACTTCCCCTTCCATCCTCCCTTCTTCCCCTCCTTCCTCCCTACTTCCCCTCAATCCTCCCTACTTGCCCCTCCTTCCTCCCTATTTCCCCCTCCATCCTCCTTGCTTCCCCCTCCATCCTCCCTATTTCCCACTCCTTCGTCCCTATTCCCCTTCTATCGTCCCTATTCCCACTTCCATCCTCCCCCGTGTAATCTCCCTACTTCTTCCTCCATCCTCCCTACTTCCACCTCCCACCTCTCTACTTCCCCATCCATCCTCCCTACTTCCCCCTCCATCGTCCGTATTGCCCACACCTTCGTCGCTATTCCTCCCTCCATCCTCCCTACGTCCCCAACCATTCTCCATATTTGCCCCTCCATCCTCCCTACTTTCCCCTAAATCCTCCCTACTTCCCCTCAATCCTCCCTTCTTCCCCTCCTTCCTCCCTACTTCCCCTTCATCCTCCCTACTTCCCCCTCCATCCTCCCTACTTCCCCCTCCATCCTCCCTACTTCCCCCTCCATCCTCCCTTCTTCCCCTTCTTCCTCCCTACTTCCCCCTCCATACTCCCTACTTCCCCCTCCATCCTCCCCATTTCACCTTCCATCCACCCTACTTCCCCTTCTTCCTGACAACTTCCCCCTCCATCCTCCCTACTTCCCCTTCATCCTCCCTTCTTCCCCTCATTCCTCCCTACTTCCCCTCCATTCTCCCTTCTTCCCCTCCTTCCTCCCAACTTCCCCCTCCATGCTCTCCATTTCACCCTCCATCCTCCCTACTTCCCCTCCAACCTCCCTTCTTCACCCTCCATCCTCCCCATTTCACCCTCCATCCTCCCTACTTCCTCTTGTTCCTGCCAACTTCCCCCTCCATCCTCCCTATTGCCCCTCCTTCGTCCCTACTTCCCCTCCATCCTCCCTTCTTCCCCTCCTTCCTCCCTACTTCCCCCTCCATACTCCGTACTTCCCCCTCCATCCTCCCCATTTCACTTTCCATCCTCCCTACTTCCTCTTCTTCCTGCCAACTTCCCCCTCCATCCTCCCAACTTCCCCTCCATACTCCCTACTTCCCCCTCCATCCCCCCCATTTCACTTTCCATCCTCCCTACTTCCTCTTCTTCCTGCCAACTTCCCCCTCCATCCTCCCTACTTCCCCTCCATCCTCCCTTCTTCCCCTCCTTCCTCCCTACTTCCCCCTCCATACTCCCTACTTCCCCCTCCATGCTCCCCATTTCACCATCCTTCCTCCCTACTTTCCCTCCAACCTCCCTACTTCCCCCTCCATCCTCCCCATTTCACTCTCCATACTCCCTACTTCCTCTTCTCCCTGCCAACTTCCCCCTCCATCCTCCCAACTGCCCCCTCCATCCTCCCTACTTCCCCTTCTTCCTCCCTACTTCCCCCTTCATCCTCCCAACTTTTCCCTCCATCCTCCCTTCTTCCCCCTCCATCCTCCCTACTTCCCCTCCATGCTCCCCATTTCACCCTCCATCCTCACTACTTCCCCTCCAACATCCCTACTTCCCCCTCCATCCTCCCTACTTCCCCTTCCATCCTCCCTACTTCCCCTTCCATCCTCCCTTCTTCCCCTCGATCCTCCCTACTTCCCCCTCCATCCTCCCTACTTCCCCTCCATCCTCCCTTCTTCCCCTCATTCCTCCCTACTTCCCCTCCATCCTCCCTACTTCCCCCTCCATCCTCCCTTCTTCCCCCTCTTCCTCCCTACTTCCCCCTCCATCCTCCCTACTTCCCCCTCCATCCTCCCTACTTCCTCTTCTTCCTGCCAACGTCCCCCTCCATCCTCCCAATTGCCACTCCTTCGTCCCAACTTCCCCCTCCATCCTCCCTACTTCCCCCTCCTTCCTCCCTACTTCCTCCCGATCCTCTCTACTTCCCTCTCCATCCTCCCTTCTTCCCCTTCTTCCTCCCTACTTCCCCCTCCATACTCCCTACTTCCCCCTCCATCCTCCCCATTTCACCCTCCATCCTCCCTACTTCCCCTTCTTCCTGCCAACTTCCCCCACCATCCTCCCTACTTTTCCTCCATCCTCCCTTTTTTCCCCTCATTCCTCCCTACTTCCCCTCCATCCTCTCTTCTTCCCCTCCTTCCTCCCTACTTCCCCCTCCATACTCCCTACGTCCCCCTCCATACTCCCCATTTCACCCTCCATCCTCCCTACTTCCCCTCCAACCTCCCTACTTCCCCCTTCATCCTCCCCATTTCACCCTCCATCCTCCCTACTTCCTCTTCTTCCTGCCAACTTCCCCCTCCATCCTCCCTACTTCCCCTCCTTCCTCCCTATTTCCCCCTCTATACTCCCTACTTCCCGCTTCACTCTCCCCCCTTCCCCCTTCATCCTCCCTACTCGCCCCTCCTTCCTCCCCATTTCACCCTCCATCCTCCCTACTTCCCCTCCTTCCTCCCTACTTCCCCTCCATCCTCCCTTCCTCCACCTCCATCCTCCGAACTTCCCCCTCCATCCTCCCTACTTCCCCTCCATGCTCCCTACTTCCCCTCCTTCGTACGAACCTCTGTCCAAACTCCCTTCTTCCCCTCCTTCCTCCCAACTTACCCCTCCATCCTCCCTGCTTCCCCCTCCATACTCCCTACTTCCCCCTCCTTCCTCCCTACTTCCCCTCCATACTCCCTATTTCCCCCTTCATCCTCCCTACTTCCCCTCCTCCCTCCCAATTTCCCCCTCCATCCTTCCTACTTCCACCTCCATACTCCCTACTTCCCCTTCCATCCTCCCTATTTTCCCCTCCATCGTCCCTACCTCCACCTCAATCCTCCCTACTTCCCCCTCCATTCTCCCTACTTTCCCTCCATCCTCCCTACTTCCCCTCCTTCGTCCCAACTTTTCCCTCAATGCTCCCTACTTTCCCCTCCATCCTCCCTACTTCCCGCCATCGTCCCTTCTTCCCCTCCTTCCTCCCAACTTACCCCTCCATCCTCCCTACTTCCCCCTGCATACTCCCTACTTCCCCCTCCATCCTCCTTTTTTTCCCCTCCATCCTCCCTACTTCCCCCTGCATACTCCCTACTTCCCCCTCCATCCTCCTTTTTTTCCCCTCTATCCTCCCTACTTCCCCCTGCATACTCCCTACTTCCCCCTCCATCCTCCCTATTTTCCCCTTCATCCTCCCTACCTCCACCTCCATCCTCCCTACTTCCCACTCCATACTCCCTACTTCCCCCTCCATACTCCCTACTTCCCCCTCCATCCTCCCTTTTTTCCCCCCCATACTCCCTACTTCCCCCTCCATACTCCCTACTTCCCCCTCCATCCTCCCTTTTTTCCCCTCCATCCTCCTTACTTCCCCTCCAACCTCCCTACCTCCACCTCCATCCTCTCTATGTTCCCCTCCATCCTCCCTACCTCCACCTCCATCCTCCCTACTTCCCCTCCATACTCCCTACTTACCCCTTCATCCTCCCTATTTTCCCCTCCATCCTCCCTTCTTCCCCCTCCATACTCCCTACTCACCCCTCCATCCTCCCCATTTCACCCTCCATCCTCCCTACTTCCCCTCCATGCTCCCTACTTCCCCTCCTTCGTACCAACCTCTGTCCAAACTCCCTTCTTCCCCTCCTTCCTCCCAACTTACCCCTCCATCCTCCCTGCTTCCCCTTCCATACTCCCTACTTCCCCCTCCATCCTCCCCATTTCCCCCTCCATCCTCCCTACTTCCCCTTCAACCTCCCTACTTCCCCTTCTTCCTCCCAACTTCCCCTCCTTCCTCCCTGCTTCCCCACAATCCTCCCTTCTTCCCCTACTTTCTCCCTGCTTCCCCTCCATCCACCCTTCTTCCCCTCCTTCCTCCCTACTTCCCCTCCATACTCCCTATTTCCCCCTTCATCCTCCCTACTTCCCCTCCTCCCTCCCTATTTCCCCCTCCATTCTTCCTACTTCCACCTCCATACTCCCTACTTCCCTTCCATCCTCCCTATTTTCCCCTCCATCGTCCCTACCTCCACCTCAATCCTCCCTACTTCCCCCTCCATTCTCCCTACTTTCCCACCATCCTCCCTACTTCCCCTCCTTCGTCCCAACTTTTCCCTCAATCCTCCCTACTTCCCCCTCCATCCTCCCTACTTCCCACTCCATCCTCCCTACATCTCCCTCTATCCTCCCTTCTTCCCCTCCTTCCTCCCTACTTCCCCCTCCATACTCCCTTCTTCCCCTCCTTCCTGCCTACTTCCCCCTCCTTCCTCACAACTTCCCCCTCCATCCTCCCTACTTCCCCGTCAATCCACCCCTACTTCCCCCTCCATCCTCCCTACTTGTCCCTCCATCCTCCACTTTAACCGTCCATCCTCCCTACTTCCCCTCCATCCTCCCTACTTCCCACTCCATCCTCCCTACATCTCCCTCTATCCTCTCTTATTCCCCCTCCTTCCTCCCTACTTCCCCTCCATCCTCCCTTCTTCCCCTCCATCCTCCCTACTTCCCCTCCATACTCCCTTCTTTCCCTCCTTCCTCCAAACTTCCCCCTCAATCCCCTCTACTTCCCCCTGCTTCCTCCCTACTTCCCCCTCCATCCTCCCTATTTCCCCCTCCATCCTCCCTACTTCCCGTCCTTCCTCCCAACTTCCCATCCATCCTCCCCATTTCACCCTCCTTCCTCCCAACATCCCTCTCCATCCTCCCTTCTTCCCTTCCTTCCTCCCTACTTTCCCTTCATCCTCTCTACTCCCACCTCCATCCTCCCTACTTCCCCCTCTATCTTCCCTTCTTCCCCTTCTTCCTCCCTACTTCCTTCTCCATACTACCTACTTTCCCCTCCACCCACCTCATTTCACCCTCCATCCTCCCTACTTCCCCTCCAACCTCCCTACTTCCCCTTCTTCCTCCCAACTTTCCCTCCATCCTCCCTTCTTACCCTCAATCCTCCCTTCTTCCCCTCCTTCCTCCCTACTTCCCCTCCATCCTCCCTTCTTCCCCTCCTTCCTTCCTACTTCCCCCTCCATAATCCCTTCTTCCCCTCGTTCCTCCCAACTTCCCCCTCCATCCTCCCTATTTTCCCCTCCATCGTCCCTACCTCCACCTCCATCCTCCCTATTTCCCCCTCCATCCTCCCTACTTCCCCTCCATCCTCCCTACTTCCCCTCCTTCGTCCAAACTTTTCCCTGCATCCTCCCTATTTCCCCCTCCATCCTCTCTACTTCCCCTCCATCCTCCCTTCTTCCCCTCCTTCCTCCCTACTTCCCCTCCATCCTCCCTTCTTCCCCTCCTTCCTCCCTACTTGCCCGTCCATACTCCCTTCTTTCCCCCCTTCCTCCCAACTTCCCCATCCATCCTCCCTACTTCCCCCTCCATCCTCCCTATTTTCCCCTCCATCGTCCCTACCTCCACCTCCATCCTCCCTATTTCCCCCTCCATCCTCCCTACTTCCCCTCCATCCTCCCTACTTCCCCTCCTTCGTCCAAACTTTTCCCTCCATCCTCCCTATTTCCCCCTCCATCCTCTCTACTTCCCCTCCATCCTCCCTTCTTCCCCTCCTTCCTCCCTACTTTCCCTCCATCCTCCCTTCTTCCCCTCCTTCCTCCCTACTTGCCCGTCCATACTCCCTTCTTTCCCCCCTTCCTCCCAACTTCCCCATCCATCCTCCCTACTTCCCCCTCCATACTCCCTACTTCCCCCTCCATCCTCCCTATTTTCCCCTCCTTCCTCCATTTCACCCTCCATCCTCTCTACTTCCCCTCCATCCTCCCTTCTCCCCCTCCTTCCTCCCTATTTCCCCCTCCATACTCCCTTCTCCTCCTCCTTCCTCCCTACTTCCCCTTCTTCCTCCGAACTTCCCCTCCATCCTCCCTAGTTCCCCTCCATCTCCCTTCTTCCCCTCCTTCCTCCTTACTTCCCCTCCATCCCCCGTTCTTCCCCTCCTTCCTCCCTACTTCCCCTCCATACTCCCTTCTTTCCCTCCTTCCTCCCAACTTCCCACTCCATCCTCCCTACTTCCCCCTCCATGTTCCCTACTTCCCCCTCCATCCTCCCCATTTCACCCTCCATCCTCCCTACTTCCCCCTCCATCCTCCCTACTTCCCACTCCATCCTCCCTACATCTCCCTCTATTCTCTCTACTTCCCCCTCCTTCCTCCCTACTTCCCCCTCCATACTCCCTACTTCCCCCCTCCATCCTCCCTATTTTCCCCTCCTTCCTCCATTTCACCCTCCATCCTCCCTACTTCCCCTCCATCCTCCCTTCTTCCCCTCCTTCCTCCCTACTTCCCCCTCCATACTCCCTTCTTCCCCTCCTTCCTCCCAACTTCCCCTCCATCCTCCCTACTTCCCCCCAACCTCCCTATTTTCCCCTCCATCACGCCTTCTTCCTCTCCATCCTCCCTACTTCCCCCTCCATCCTCCCTACTTCCCCCTCCATACTCCCTACTTCCCCCTTCATCCTCCCTATTTGCCCCTCCATCCTCCCTTCCTCCACCTCCATCCTCCCTACTTCCCCCTCATCCTCCCTTCTTCCCCTCCTTCCTCCCTACTTCCCCCTCCATACTCCCTTCTTCCCCTTCTTCCTCCCAACTTCCCCTCCAACCTCCCTACTTCCCCCTCCATCCTCCCTATTTTCCCCTCCATCACGCCTACTTCCTCTCAAAACTTCCTACTTCCCCCTCCATCATCCCTACTTCCCCCTCCATACTCCCTACTTCCTTCTTCATCCTCCCTATTTTCCCCTCCATCCTCACTACCTCCACCTCCATCCTCCCTACTTCCCCCTTCATCCTCCCTACTTCCCCCTCCTTCCTCCCTACTTCCCCGTCTATCCTCCCTACTTCCCCCTCCATCTTCCCTACTTCCCCTCCAACCTCCCTACTGACCCTTCTTCCTCCCATCTTCCCACTCCATCCTCCCTACTTCCCCTCCATCCTCCCTTCTTCCCCTCCTTCCTCCCTACTTCCCCTCCATCCTCCCTTCTTCCCCTCCTTCCTCCCTACTTGCCCGTCCATACTCCCTTCTTTCCCCCCTTCCTCCGAACTTCCCCATCCATCCTCCCTACTTCCCCCTCCATCCTCCCTATTTTCCCCTCCATCGTCCCTACCTCCACCTCCATCCTCCCTATTTCCCCCTCCATCCTCCCTACTTCCCCTCCATCCTCCCTACTTCCCCTCCTTCGTCCAAACTTTTCCCTCCATCCTCCCTATTTCCCCCTCCATCCTCTCTACTTCCCCTCCATCCTCCCTTCTTCCCCTCCTTCCTCCCTACTTTCCCTCCATCCTCCCTTCTTCCCCTCCTTCCTCCCTACTTCCCGTCCATACTCCCTTCTTTCCCCCCTTCCTCCCAACTTCCCCATCCATCCTCCCTACTTCCCCCTCCTTACTCCCTACTTCCCCCTCCATCCTCCCTATTTTCCCCTCCTTCCTCCATTTCACCCTCCATCCTCTCTACTTCCCCTCCATCCTCCCTTCTCCCCCTCCTTCCTCCCTATTTCCCCCTCCATACTCCCTTCTCCTCCTCCTTCCTCCCTACTTCCCCTTCTTCCTCCGAACTTCCCCTCCTTCCTCCCTACTTCCCCTCCATACTCCCTTCTTTCCCTCCTTCCTCCCAACTTCCCACTCCATCCTCCCTACTTCCCCCTCCATACTCCCTACTTCCCCCTCCATCCTCCCCATTTCACCCTCCATCCTCACTACTTCCGCCTCCATCCTCCCTACTTCCCACTCCATCCTCCCTACATCTCCCTCTATCCTCTCTACTTCCCCCTCCTTCCTCCCTACTTCCCCCTCCATACTCCCTACTTCCCCCTCCATCCTCCCTATTTTCCCCTCCTTCCTCCATTTCACCCTCCATCCTCCCTACTTCCCCTCCATCCTCCCTTCTTCCCCTCCTTCCTCCCTACTTCCCCCTCCATACTCCCTTCTTCCCCTCCTTCCTCCCAACTTCCCCTCCATCCTCCCTACTTCCCCCCAACCTCCCTATTTTCCCCTCCATCACGCCTTCTTCCTCTCCATCCTCCCTACTTCCCCCTCCATCCTCCCTACTTCCCCCTCCATACTCCCTACTTCCCCCTTCATCCTCCCTATTTGCCCCTCCATTCTCCCTACCTCCACCTCCATCCTCCCTACTTCCCCCTCATCCTCCCTTCTTCCCCTCCTTCCTCCCTACTTCCCCCTCCATACTCCCTTCTTCCCCTTCTTCCTCCCAACTTCCCCTCCAACCTCCCTACTTCCCCCTCCATCCTCCCTATTTTCCCCTCCATCACGCCTACTTCCTCTTAAAACTTCCTACTTCCCCCTCCATCATCCCTACTTCCCCCTCCATACTCCCTACTTCCTTCTTCATCCTCCCTATTTTCCCCTCCATCCTCACTACCTCCACCTCAATCCTCCCTACTTCCCCCTTCATCCTCCCTACTTTCCCCTCCTTCCTCCCTACTTCCCCGTCTATCCTCCCTACTTCCCCCTCCATCTTCCCTACTTCCCCTCCAACCTCCCTACTGACCCTTCTTCCTCCCAACTTCCCACTCCATCCTCCCTACTTCCCCTCCATCCTCCCTTCTTCCCCTCCTTCCTCCCTACTTCCCATCCATCCTCCCTACTTCCCCCTCCATCCTCCCCATATCACCCTCCATCCTCCCTACTTCACCTCCTTCGTCCCAACTTTTCACTCCATCCTCCTTATTTCCCCCTCGATCCTCCCTACTTCCCCTCTTTCCCCCCAAGTTTTCACTCCATCCTCCCTATTTCCCCCTCCATCCTCCCTACTTCCCGAGCTTCCTTCCAACTTCCCATCCATCCTCCCTATTTCACCCTCCTTCCTCCCAACTTCCCCCTCCATCCTCCCTTCTTCCCTTCCTTCCTCCCTACTTTCCCTCCATCCTCCCTACTTCCCCCTCCATCCTCCCTACTTCCCCCTCTATCTTCCCTTCTTCCCCTTCTTCCTCCCTACTTCCTTCTCCATACTACCTACTTCCCCCTCCACCCTCCTCATTTCACCCTCCATCCTCCCTACTTCCCCTCCAACCTCCCTACTTCCCTTCCTTCCTCCCTACTTTCCCTCCATCCTCCCTACTTCCCCCTCCATCCTCCCTACTTCCCCCTCTATCTTCCCTTCTTCCCCTTCTTCCTCCCTACTTCCTTCTCCATACTACCTACTTCCCCCTCCACCCTCATTTCACCCTCCATCCTCCCTACTTCCCCTCCAACCTCCCTACTTCCCCTTCTTCCTCCCAACTTCCCCTCCATCCTCCCTTCTTCCCCTCAACCTTCCCTTCTTCCCCTCCTTCCTCCCTACTTCCCCTCCATCCTCCCTTCTTCCCCTTCTTCCTTCCTACTTCCCCCTCCATACTCACTTCTTCCCCTCCTTCCTCCCAACTACCCCCTCCATCCTCCCTACTTCCCTCTCCATACTCCCTACTACCTCCTGCATCCTCCCTATTTTCCCCTCCATCCTCTCTACTTCCCCTCCATCCTCCCTACTTCCCCCTCCATCCTCCCTACTTCACCCTCCATACTCCCTTCTTCCCCTTCTTCCTCCTAACTTCCCCTCCATCCTCCCTACTTCCCCTCCATCCTCCCTTCTTCCCCTCCTTCCTCCCTACTTCCCCTCCATCCTCCCTACTTCCCCCTCCATACTCCCTACTTCCCCCTCCATCCTCCCCATATCACCCTCCATCCTTCCTACTTCCCCTCCTTCGTCCCAACTTTTCACTCCATCCTCCTTATTTCCCCTCCATCCTGCCTACTTCCCCTCCTTCGTCCCAACTGTTCACTCCATCCTCCCTATTTTCCCCTCCATCCTCTCTACTTCCCCTCCATCCTCCCTACTTCCCCCTCCATCCTCCCTACTTCCCCCTCCATACTCCCTTCTTCCCCTTCTTCCTCCCAACTTCCCCTCCATCCTCCCTACTTCCCCCTACATCCTCCCTATTTTCCCCTCCATCATCCCTACTTCCTCTCCATCCTCCCTACTTCCCCCTCCATCATCCCTACTTCCCCCTCCATACTCCCTACTTCCCCCTTCATCCTCCCTATTTTCCCCTCCATCCTCCCTACCTCCACCTCCATCCTCCCTACTTCCCCCTCTATCCTCCCTACTTCCCCCTCCATCTTACCTACTTCCCCTCCAACCTCCCTACTTACCCTTCTTCCTCACAACTTCCCACTCCATCCTCCCTACTTCCCCTCCATCCTCCCTCCTCCCCTCCTTCCTCCCTACTTCCCCTCCATCCTCACTACTTCCCCCTCCATACTCCCTACTTCCCCCTCCATCCTCCTCATATCACCCTCCATCCTCCCTACTTCCCCTCCTTCGTCCCAACTTTTCACTCCATCCTCCTTATTTCCCCCTCCATCCTCCCTACTTCCCCTCCTTCGTCCCAACTTTTCACTCCATCCTCCCTATTTCCCCCTCCATCCTCCCTACTTCCCCTCCATCCTCCCTACTTCCCCTCCTTCGTACCAACCTCTGTCCAAACTCCCTTCTTCCCCTCCTTCCTCCCAACTTACCCCTCCATCCTCCCTTCTTCCCCCTCCATACTCCCTACTTCCCCCTCCATCCTCCCCATTTCACCCTCCATCCTCCCTACTTCCCCTCCAACCTCCCTACTTCCCCTTCTTCCTCCCAACTTCCCCTCCATCCTCCCTGCTTCCCCACAATCCTCCCTTCTTCCCCTACAACCTCCCTACTTCCCCTCCATCCACCCTTCTTCCCCTCCTTCCTCCCTACTTCCCCTCAATACTCCATATTTACCCCTTCATCCTCCCTACTTCCCCTCCACCCTCCCTGCTTCCCCAGAATCCTCCCTTCTTCCCCTACTTTCCCCCTACTTCCCCTCCATCCACCCTTCTTCCCCTCCTTCCTCCCTACTTCCCCTCCATACTCCCTATTTCCCCCTTCATCCTCCCTACTTCCCCTCCACCGTCCCTATTTCCCACCCTCCATCCTCCCTACTTCCCCCTCCATACTCCCTACTTCCCCTTCCATCCTCCCTATTTTCCCCTCCATCGTCCCTTCCTCCACCTCAATCCTCCCTACTTCCCCCTCCATTCTCCCTACTTTCCCTCCATCCTCCCTACTTCCCCTCCTTCGTCCCAACTTTTCCCTCAATCCTCCCTACTTTCCCCTGCATCCTCCCTACTTCCCCGCCATCGTCCCTTCTTCCCCTCCTTCCTCCCTACTTTCCCGTCCAAACTCCCTTCTTCCCCTCCTTCCTCCCAACTTCCCCCTCCTTCCTCCCTACTTCCCCTCCATACTCCCTATTTCCCCCTTCATCCTCCCTACTTCCCCTCCACCCGCCCTATTTCCCCCTCAATCCTCCCTACTTCCCCCTCCATACTCCCTACTTCCCCTTCCATCCTCCCTATTTTCCCCTGCATCGTCCCTCCCTCCAACTCAATCCTCCCTACTTCCCCCTCCATTCTCCCTACTTTCCCTCCATCCTCCCTACTTCCCCTCCTTCGTCCCAACTTTTCCCTCAATCCTCCCTACTTTCCCCTCCATCCTCCCTACTTCCCCGCCATCGTTCCTTCTTCCCCTCCATCCTCCCTACTTCCCCCTGCATACTCCCTACTTCCCCCTACATCCTCCCTATTTTCCCCTCCATCCTCCCTACCTCCACCTCCATCCTCCCTATTTCCCCCTCCATACTCCCTACTTCCCCCTCCATCCTCCTTTTTTTCCCCTCCATCCTCCCCACTTCCCCCTGCATACTCCCTACTTCCCCCTCCATCCTCCCTATTTTCCCCTCCATCCTCCCTACCTCCACCTCCATCCTCCCTATTTCCCCCTCCATACTCCCTACTTCCCCCTCCATCCTCCCTTTTTTCCCCTCCATCCTCCCTACTTCCCCTCCATCCTCCCTACTTCCACCTCCATCATCCCTACTACCCCCTCCATCCTCCCTACTTCCCCTCCAACCTCCCTACCTCCACCTCCATCCTCCCTATGTTCCCCTCCATCCTCCCTACCTCCACCTCCATCCTCCCTTCTTCCCCTCCATCCTCCCTACTTCGCCTCCATCCTCCCTACCTCCACAACTATCCTCCCTACTTCGCCCTCCATCCTCCCTACTTCCCCTCCAACCTCCCTACTTCCCCTTCTTCCTCCCAACTTCCCCTCTATCCTCCCTACTTTCCATCCATCCTCCCTTTTTCCCCTCCTTCCTCCCTACTTCCCCTCCATCCTCCCTTCTTCCCCTCCTTCCTCTCTACTTCCCCCTCCATACTCCCTTCTTCCCCTCCTTCCTCCCAACTTCCCCCTCCATCCTCCCTATTTTCCCCTCCATCCTCCCTACTTCCCCTCCATCCTCCCTATTTCCCCCCCATCCTCCCTACTTCCCCCTCCATACTGCTTACTTCCCCCTCCATCCTCCCTATTTTCCCCTCTATCCTCCATACTTCCCCTCCTTCGTCCCAACTTTTCCCTCCATCCTCCCTACTTCCCCCTCCATCCTCCCTACTTCCACGCCATCGTCCCTTCTTCCCCTCCTTCCCCCCTACTTCCCCGTCCAAACTCCCTTCTTCCCCTCCTTCCTCCCAACTTACCCCTCCATCCTCCCCATTTCACCCTCCATCCTCCCTACTTCCCCTCCAACCTCCCTACTTCCCCTTCTTCCTCCCAACTTCCCCTCCATCCTTCCTTCTTCCCTGCAATCCTCCCTACTTCCTCCCTACTTCCCCTCATCCTCCCTTCTTCCCCTCCTTCCTCACTACTTCGCCCTCCGTCCTCCCTACTTCCCCTCCAACCTCCCTACTTCCCCTCCATCCTCCCCATTTCACCCTACATCCTCCCAACTTCCCCTCCATCCTCCCTACTTCCCCTCCATCCTCCCTTCTTCCCCTTCTTCCTTCCTACTTCCCCTCCAACCTTCCTTCTTCACCTCCTTCCTCCCTACTTCCACTCCATGCTCCCTACTTCCCCTCTTTCCTCCATTTCACCCTCCATCCTCCCTACTTCCGCTCCATCCTCCCCCCCCCCCTCCTTCCTACTTCCCCCTCCATACTCCCTACTTCCCCTACTTCCCCTACTTCCCCTCCTTCGTCCCAACTTTTCACTCCATCCTCCCTACTTCCCCGTCCATCCTCCCTACTTCCCCTCCATCCTCCCTTCTTCCCCTCGTTCCTCCCAACTTCCCCTCCATCATCCCCATTTCACCCTCCTTCCTCCCAACTTCCCCCTCCATCCTCCCTACTTCCCCCTCAATCCTCCCTTCTTCCCCTCCATCCTCCCTTCTTCCCCTCCTTCCACCCTACTTCCACGCCATCCACCTTTCTTCCCCTCCTTCCTCCCAACTTCCCCTCCATACTCCCTTCTTCCTCTCCTTCCTCCCAACTGCCCCCTCCATCCTCCCTACTTCCCCCTCCATCCTCCCTACTTCCCCCTCCATGCTCCCCATTTCACCCTCGATCCTCCCTACTTCCTCTCCAACATCCCCCTCGACCCTCCCTACTTCCCCTCAATCCTCCCTTCTTCCCCTCCTTCCTCCCTACTTCCCTATCCATACTCCCTTCTTCCTCTCCTTCCTGCCTACTTCCCCCTCCTTCCTCACAACTTCCCCCTCCATCCTCCCTACTTCCCCCTCCATCCACCCTTACTTCCACCTCCATCCTCCCTACTTCCCCTTCTTCGTCCCAACTTCCCCCTCCATCCTCCCAACTTCCCCTGCATCCTCCCTACTTCCCCTCCTTCCTCCCTGCTTCCCCCTCCATCCTCCCTACTTCCCACTCCATACTCGCTACTTACCCCTCCATCCTCCCCATTTATCCCTCCATCCTCTATACTTCCCCTCCAACCTCCCTACTCCCCCTTCTTCCCAACTCTCCCCTCCATTCTCCCTACTTCCACCTCCATACTCCCTACTTCCCCCTCCGTCCTCCCCATTTCACCCTCCATCCTCCCTACTTCCACTCGAACCTCCCTACTTCCCCTTCTTTCTCCCAACTTCCCCTCCATCCTCCCTACTTCCCCTCAATCCTCCCTTCTTCCTCTCCTTCATGCCTACTTCCCCTCCATCCTCCCTTCTTCCCCTCCTTCCTCCGTACTCCCCCCTCCATACTCCCTTCTTTCCCTCCTTCCTCCAAACTTCCCCCTCCATCCTCCCTACTTCCCCCTCCATACTCCCTACTTCCCCTCCAACCTCCCTACTTCCCCTCAATCCTCCCTTCTTCGCCTCCTTCCTCTCTACTTCCCCCTCCATACTCCCTTCTTCCCATCCTTCCTGCCTACTTCCCCATCCTTCCTCACAACTTCCCCCTCCATCCTCTCTGCTTCCCCGTCCATCCACCCTTACTTCCCCCTCTATCCTCCCTACTTTCCCCTCCATCCTCCCTACTTCCCCTCCTTCGTCCCAACTTCTCCCTCCATCCTCCCTACTTCTCTTCCTTACTCCCTACTTCCCTCTCCACCCTCCCTACTTCCCCCTCAATCCTCCCTTCTTCCCCTCCATACTCCCTTCTTTCCCTCCTTCCTCCCAACTTCCCCCTCCATCCTCCCTACTTCCCCCTCCATACTCCCTACTTCCCCCTCCATCCTCCCCATTTCACCCTCCATCCTCCCTACTTCCCCCTCCATCCTCTTTACTTCCACTCCATCCTCCCTACATCTCCCTCTATCCTCTCTACTTCCCCCTCCATCCTCCCTACTTCCCCCTCCATCCTCCCTACTTCCCCCTCCACCCACCCCTACTTCCCCCTCCATCCTCCCTACTTCCCCTCAATACTCCCTCTTCCCCTCCTTCCTCCCAACTTCCCATCCATCCTCCCCATTTCACCCTCCTTCCTCCCATCTTCCCCCTCCATCCTCCCTTCTTCCCTTCTTTCCTCCCTACTTTCCCTCCATCCTCCCAACTTCCCCCTCTATCTTCCCTTCTTCCCCTTCTTCCTGCCTACTTCCTTCTCCATCCTCCCTACTTCCCACTCGATCCTCCCTACATCTCCCTCTATCCTCTCTACTTCCCCCTCCTTCATCCCTACTTCCCCCTCCATCCCCCCTACTTCTCTTCCTTCCTCCCTACTTCCCCTTCTTCCTCCCTACTTCCCACGCTATCCTCCCTACTTCCCCCTCCACCCTCCTCATTTCACCCTCCATCCTCCCTACCTCCAACCTCCCTACTTCCCCTTCTTCCCCCCTACTTCCCCCTCCTTCCTCCCTACTTCCCACGCTGCCCTCCCTACTTCCCCCTCCATCCTCACTACTTCCCCTCCAACCTCCCTACTTCCCCTTCTTCCTCCCAAATTCCCCCTCCTTCCTCCCTACTTCCCCTCCATCCTCCCTACTTCCCCTCCTTCGTCCCAACTTTTCACTCCATCCTCCCTACTTCCCCCTCCATCCTCCCTACTTCCCCCTCCATCCACCCCTACTTCACCCTCCATCCTCCCTACTTCCCCTCAATACTCCCTTCTTCCCTCCTTCCTCCAAACTTCCCATCCATCCTCCCCATTTCATCCTCCTTCCTCCCTACTTCCCCCTCTATCTTCCCTTCTTCCCCTTCTTCCTGCCTACTTCCTTCTCCATACTACCTACTTCCCCCTCCACCCTCCTCATTTCACCCTCCATCGCCCCTACTTCCCCTACAACCTTCCTACGTCCCCTTCTTCCTCCCAACTTCACCACCATCCTCCCTACTTCCCCTTAATCCTCCCTTCTTCCCTTCCTTCATCCTTACTTCCCCTCCACCCTCCCTTCTTCCCCTCCTTCTTTTCTATTTCCCCCTGCATACCCCCTTCTTCCCCTCCTTCCTCCCAACTTCCCCCTCCATCCTCCCTACTTCCCCTCAATCCTCCCTTCTTCCCCTCCATCCTCCCTACTTCCCCTCCATACTCCCTTCTTCCCCTTCTTCCTCCCAACTTCCCCCTCCATCCTCCCTACTTCCACCTCCATACTCCTTACTTCCCCCTCCATCCTCCCTACTTCCCCTTCTTCCTCCCTACATCCCCTCCATCCTCCCTTCTTCCCCTCCTTCCTCCCTACTTCCCCTCCATACTCCCTTCTTCCCCTCCTTCCTCCCAACTTCCCCCTCCATCCTCCCTACTTCCACCTCCATACTCCCTACTTCCCCCTCCATCCTCCCTTCTTCCCCTCCTTCCTCCCTACATCCCCTCCATCCTTCCTTCTTCCCCTCCTTCCTCCCTACTTCCCCTCCATCCTCCCAACTTCCCCTGCAATCTCCCTACTTCCCCTTCTTCCTCCCAACTTCCCCCTCCATCCTCCCTACTTCCCCTCCATCCTCCCTTCTTCCCCTCTTTCCTCCCTACTTCCCCTCCATCATCCCTACTTCCCCTCCTTCGTCCGAACTTTTCACTCCATCCTCCCTACTTCCCCCTCCATCCTCCCTACTTCCCCCTCCATCCACCCCTACTTCCACCTCCATCCTCCCTACTTCCCCTCAATACTCCCTTCTTCCCCTCCTTCCTCCCAACTTCCCATCCATCCTCCCCATTTCACCCTCCTTCCTCCCAACTTCCCCCTCCATCCTCCCTTCTTCCCTTCCTTCCTCCCTACTTTCCCTCCATCCTCCCTACTTCCCCCTCTATCTTCCCTTCTTCCCCTTCTTCCTGCCCACTTCCTTCTCCATACTACCTACTTCCCCCTCCACCCTCCTCATTTCACCCTCCATCCCCCCTACTTCCCCTACAACCTTCCTAAGTCCCCTTCTTCCTCCCAACTTCCCCACCATCCTCCCTCCTTCCCCCTCCATCCTCCCTACTTCCCCTCCATCCTCCCTTCTTCCTCTCCTTCCTCCCTACTTCCCCTCCATCATCCCTACTTCCCCTCCTTCGTCCGAACTTTTCACTCCATCCTCCCTACTTCCCCCTCCATCCTCCCTACTTCCCCCTCCATCCACCCCTACTTCCACCTCCATCCTCCCTACTTCCCTCAATACTCCCTTCTTCCCCTCCTTCCTCCCAACTTCCCATCCATCCTCCCCATTTCACCCTCCTTCCTCCCAACTTCCCCCTCCATCCTCCCTTCTTCCCTTCCTTCCTCCCTACTTTCCCTCCATCCTCCCTACTTCCCCCTCTATCTTCCCTTCTTCCCCTTCTTCCTGCCCACTTCCTTCTCCATACTACCTACTTCCCCCTCCACCCTCCTCATTTCACCCTCCATCCTCCCTACTTCCCCTACAACCTTCCTACGTCCCCTTCTTCCTCCCAACTTCCCCACAAGCCTCCCTCCTTCCCCTCAATCCTCCCTTCTTCCCTTCCTTCCTCCCTACTTCCCCTCCATCGTCCCTTCTTCCCCTCCTTCCTTTCTATTTCCCCCTCCATACCCCCTTCTTCCCCTCCTTCCTCCCAACTTCCCCCTCCATCCTCCCTACTTCCCCCTCCACACTCCCTACTTCCTCCTGCATCCTCCTTATTTTCCCCTCCATCCTCTCTACTTCCCCTCCATCCTCCCTACTTCCCCCTCCATACTCCCTACTTCCCCTCCTTCGTCCCAACTTCCCATCCATCCTCCCCATTTCACCCTTCTTCCTCCCTACTTCCTTCTCCATACTACCTACTTCCCCCTCCACCCTCCTCATTTCACCCTCCATCCTCCCTACTTCCCCTACAACCTTCCTACGTCCCCTTCTTCCTCCCAACTTCCCCACCATCCTCCCTCCTTCCCCTCAATCCTCCCTTCTTCCCCTCCTTCGTCCCAACTTTCCATCCATCCTCCCCATTTCACCCTTCTTCCTCCCTACTTTCTTCTCCATACTACCTACTTCCCCATCCACCCTCCTCATTTCACCCTCCATCCTCACTACTTCCCCTCAATCCTCCCTTCTTCCCCTCCATCCTCCCTACTTCCCCTCCATACTTCCTTCTTCACCTCCATCCTCCCTACTTCCCCCTCATTCCTCCCTTCTTCCCCTCCTTCCTCCCTACATCCCCTCCATCCTCCCTTTTTCCCCTCCTTCCTCCTTACTTCCCCTCCATACTCCCTTCTTCCCCTCCTTCCTCCCAACTTCCCCCTCCGTCCTCCCTAATTCCAACTCCATACTCCCTACTTCCCCCTCCATCCTCCCCGTTTCACCCTCCATCCCCCCTTCTTCCCTTCCTTCCTCCCTACTTTCCCTTCATCCTCCCTACTTCGCCCTCCATCCTCCCTACTTCCCCCTCTATCTTCCCTTCTTCCCCTTCTTCCTCCCTACTTCCTTCTCCATACTGCCTACTTCCCACTCCACCCTCCTCATTTCACCCTCCATCCTCCCTACTTCCCCTCCAACCTCCCAACTTCCCCTTCTTCCTCCGAACTTCCCCTCCATCCGCCCTACTACCCTCCTTCCTCCCTACTTCCCCTCCATCCTCCCTTCTTCCCCTCCTTCCTTTCTATTTCCCCCTCCATACCCCCTTCTTCCCCTCCTTCCTCCCAACTTCCCATCCATCCTCCCTACTTCCCCCTCCATACTCCCTACTTCCTCCTGCATCCTCCCTATTTTCCCCTCCATCCTCTCTACTTCCCCTCCATCCTCCCTACTTCCCCCTCCATACTCCCTACTTCCCCTCCTTCGTCCCAACTTCCTATCCATCCTCCCCATTTCACCCTTCTTCCTCCCTACTTCCTTCTCCATACTACCTACTTCCCCCTCCACCCTCCTCATTTCACCCTCCATCCTCCCTACTTCCCCTACAACCTTCCTACGTCCCCTTCTTCCTCCCAACTTCCCCACCATCCTCCCTCCTTCCCCTCAATCCTCCCTACTTCCCCCTCCATACTCCCTACTTCCTCCTGCATCCTCCCTATTTTCCCCTCCATCCTCTCTACTTCCCCTCCATCCTCCCTACTTCCCCCTCCATACTCCCTACTTCCCCTCCTTCGTCCCAACTTCCCATCCATCCTCCCCATTTCACCCTTCTTCCTCCCTACTTCCTTCTCCATACTACCTACTTCCCCATCCACCCTCCTCATTTCACCCTCCTCATTTCACCCTCCATCCTCCCTACTTCCCCTCAATCCTCCCTTCTTCCCCTCCATCCTCCCTACTTCCCCTCCATACTTCCTTCTTCCCCTCGATCCTCCCTACTTCCCCCTCCTTCCTCCCTTCTTCCCCTCCTTCCTCCCTACATCCCCTCCATCCTCCCTTTTTCCCCTCCTTCCTCCTTACTTCCCCTCCATACTCCCTTCTTCCCCTCCTTCCTCCCAACTTCCCCCTCCATCCTCCCTAATTCCAACTCCATACTCCCTACTTCCCCCTCCATCCTCCCCGTTTCACCCTCCATCCCCCCTTCTTCCCTTCCTTCCTCCCTACTTTCCCTCCATCCTCCCTACTTCGCCCTCCATCCTCCCTACTTCCCCCTCTATCTTCCCTTCTTCCCCTTCTTCCTCCCTACTTCCTTCTCCATACTGCCTACTTCCCACTCCACCCTCCTCATTTCACCCTCCATCCTCCCTACTTCCCCTCCAACCTCCCAACTTCCCCTTCTTCCTCCGAACTTCCCCTCCATCCGCCCTACTACCCTCCTTCCTCCCTACTTCCCGTCCATCCTCCCTTCTTCCCCTCTTTCCTTCCTACTTCCACCTCAATACTCCCTTCTTCCCCTCCTTCCTCCCGACTTCCCCCTCCATCCTCCCTACTTCCCCTCCATACTCCCTACTTCCCCCTCCATAATCCCTACTTCCCGCTCCATCCTCCCTATTTTCCCCTCCATCCTCCCTACCTCCACCTCTATCCTCCCTATTTCCCCCTTCATCCTCCCTACTTCCCCTCCATCCTCCCTACTTCCCCTCCTTCGTCCCAACTTCCCCCTCCATCCTCCCTTCTTCCCTTCCTTCCTCCCTACTTTCTCCCTACTTCCCCTCCATCCTCCCTTCTTCCCCTCCTTTCTCCCTACTTCCCCTCCATCCTCCCTTCTTCCCCTCCTTCCTCGCTACTTCCCCTCCATACTCCCTTCTTCCCCTCCTTCCTCCCAACTTCCGCCTCCATCCTCCCTACTCCCCCTCCATCCTCCCTACTTCCCCTCCTTCGTCACAAATTTTCACTACATCCTCCCTACTTCCCCCCCCCCCCCCCATCCTCCCTACTTCCCCTCCATCCACCCCTACTTCCCCCTCCATCCTCCCTACTTCCCCTCCATCCTCCCTTCTTCCCCTCCTTCCTCCAAACTTCCCATCCATCCTCCCTATTTCACCCTCCTTCCTCCCAACTTCCCCCTCCATTCCCCTTCTTCCCTTCCTTCCTCCCTACTTTCCCTCCATCCTCCCTACTTCGCCCTCCATCCTCCCTACTTCCCCCTCTATCTTCCCTTCTTCACCTTCTTCCTCCCTACTTCCTTCTCCATACTGCCTACTTCCCTCTCCACCCTCCTCATTTCACCCTCCATCTTCCCTACTTCCCCTGCAACCTCCCTACGTCCCCTTCTTCCTCCCAACTTCCCCTCCTTCCTCACAACTTCCCCCTCCATCCTCCCTACTTCCCCCTCCATCCACCCTTACTTCCACCTCCATCCTCCCTACTTCCCCTTCTTCGTCCCAACTTCCCCCTCCATCCTCCCAACTTCCCCTGCATCCTCCCTACTTCCCCTCCTTCCTCCCTGCTTCCCCCTCCATCCTCCCTACTTCCCACTCCATACTCGCTACTTACCCCTCCATCCTCCCCATTTATCCCTCCATCCTCTATACTTCCCCTCCAACCTCCCTACTCCCCCTTCTTCCCAACTCTCCCCTCCATTCTCCCTACTTCCCCCTCCATACTCCCTACTTCCCCCTCCGTCCTCCCCATTTCACCCTCCATCCTCCCTACTTCCACTCGAACCTCCCTACTTCCCCTTCTTTCTCCCAACTTCCCCTCCATCCTCCCTACTTCCCCTCAATCCTCCCTTCTTCCTCTCCTTCATCCCTACTTCCCCTCCATCCTCCCTTCTTCCCCTCCTTCCTCCGTACTCCCCCCTCCATACTCCCTTCTTTCCCTCCTTCCTCCAAACTTCCCCCTCCATCCTCCCTACTTCCCCCTCTATACTCCCTACTTCCCCTCCAACCTCCCTACTTCCCCTCAATCCTCCCTTCTTCGCCTCCTTCCTCTCTACTTCCCCCTCCATACTCCCTTCTTCCCCTCCTTCCTGCCTACTTCCCCATCCTTCCTCACAACTTCCCCCTCCATCCTCCCTGCTTCCCCGTCCATCCACCCTTACTTCCCCCTCCATCCTCCCTACTTCCCCCTCCATCCTCCCTACTTCCCCTCCTTCGTCCCAACTTCTCCCTCCATCCTCCCTACTTCTCTTCCTTACTCCCTACTTCCCTCTCCACCCTCCCTACTTCCCCCTCAATCCTCCCTTCTTCCCCTCCATACTCCCTTCTTTCCCTCCTTCCTCCCAACTTCCCCCTCCATCCTCCCTACTTCCCCCTCCATACTCCCTACTTCCCCCTCCATCCTCCCCATTTCACCCTCCATCCTCCCTACTTCCCCTCCATCCTCCCTTCTTCCCCTCCTTCCTCCAAACTTCCCATCCATCCTCCCTATTTCACCCTCCTTCCTCCCAACTTCCCCCTCCATTCCCCTTCTTCCCTTCCTTCCTCCCTACTTTCCCTCCATCCTCCCTACTTCGCCCTCCATCCTCCCTACTTCCCCCTCTATCTTCCCTTCTTCACCTTCTTCCTCCCTACTTCCTTCTCCATACTGCCTACTTCCCTCTCCACCCTCCTCATTTCACCCTCCATCTTCCCTACTTCCCCTGCAACCTCCCTACGTCCCCTTCTTCCTCCCAACTTCCCCTCCTTCCTCACAACTTCCCCCTCCATCCTCCCTACTTCCCCCTCCATCCACCCTTACTTCCACCTCCATCCTCCCTACTTCCCCTTCTTCGTCCCAACTTCCCCCTCCATCCTCCCAACTTCCCCTGCATCCTCCCTACTTCCCCTCCTTCCTCCCTGCTTCCCCCTCCATCCTCCCTACTTCCCACTCCATACTCGCTACTTACCCCTCCATCCTCCCCATTTATCCCTCCATCCTCTATACTTCCCCTCCAACCTCCCTACTCCCCCTTCTTCCCAACTCTCCCCTCCATTCTCCCTACTTCCCCCTCCATACTCCCTACTTCCCCCTCCGTCCTCCCCATTTCACCCTCCATCCTCCCTACTTCCACTCGAACCTCCCTACTTCCCCTTCTTTCTCCCAACTTCCCCTCCATCCTCCCTACTTCCCCTCAATCCTCAGTACTCCCCCCTCCATACTCCGTACTCCCCCCTCCATACTCCCTTCTTTCCCTCCTTCCTCCAAACTTCCCCCTCCATCCTCCCTACTTCCCCCTCTATACTCCCTACTTCCCCTCCAACCTCCCTACTTCCCCTCAATCCTCCCTTCTTCGCCTCCTTCCTCTCTACTTCCCCCTCCATACTCCCTTCTTCCCCTCCTTCCTGCCTACTTCCCCATCCTTCCTCACAACTTCCCCCTCCATCCTCCCTGCTTCCCCGTCCATCCACCCTTACTTCCCCCTCCATCCTCCCTACTTCCCCCTCCATCCTCCCTACTTCCCCTCCTTCGTCCCAACTTCTCCCTCCATCCTCCCTACTTCTCTTCCTTACTCCCTACTTCCCTCTCCACCCTCCCTACTTCCCCCTCAATCCTCCCTTCTTCCCCTCCATACTCCCTTCTTTCCCTCCTTCCTCCCAACTTCCCCCTCCATCCTCCCTACTTCCCCCTCCATACTCCCTACTTCCCCCTCCATCCTCCCCATTTCACCCTCCATCCTCCCTACTTCCCCTCCATCCTCCCTTCTTCCCCTCCTTCCTCCAAACTTCCCATCCATCCTCCCTATTTCACCCTCCTTCCTCCCAACTTCCCCCTCCATTCCCCTTCTTCCCTTCCTTCCTCCCTACTTTCCCTCCATCCTCCCTACTTCGCCCTCCATCCTCCCTACTTCCCCCTCTATCTTCCCTTCTTCACCTTCTTCCTCCCTACTTCCTTCTCCATACTGCCTACTTCCCTCTCCACCCTCCTCATTTCACCCTCCATCTTCCCTACTTCCCCTGCAACCTCCCTACGTCCCCTTCTTCCTCCCAACTTCCCCTCCTTCCTCACAACTTCCCCCTCCATCCTCCCTACTTCCCCCTCCATCCACCCTTACTTCCACCTCCATCCTCCCTACTTCCCCTTCTTCGTCCCAACTTCCCCCTCCATCCTCCCAACTTCCCCTGCATCCTCCCTACTTCCCCTCCTTCCTCCCTGCTTCCCCCTCCATCCTCCCTACTTCCCACTCCATACTCGCTACTTACCCCTCCATCCTCCCCATTTATCCCTCCATCCTCTATACTTCCCCTCCAACCTCCCTACTCCCCCTTCTTCCCAACTCTCCCCTCCATTCTCCCTACTTCCCCCTCCATACTCCCTACTTCCCCCTCCGTCCTCCCCATTTCACCCTCCATCCTCCCTACTTCCACTCGAACCTCCCTACTTCCCCTTCTTTCTCCCAACTTCCCCTCCATCCTCCCTACTTCCCCTCAATCCTCCCTTCTTCCTCTCCTTCATCCCTACTTCCCCTCCATCCTCCCTTCTTCCCCTCCTTCCTCCGTACTCCCCCCTCCATACTCCCTTCTTTCCCTCCTTCCTCCAAACTTCCCCCTCCATCCTCCCTACTTCCCCCTCTATACTCCCTACTTCCCCTCCAACCTCCCTACTTCCCCTCAATCCTCCCTTCTTCGCCTCCTTCCTCTCTACTTCCCCCTCCATACTCCCTTCTTCCCCTCCTTCCTGCCTACTTCCCCATCCTTCCTCACAACTTCCCCCTCCATCCTCCCTGCTTCCCCGTCCATCCACCCTTACTTCCCCCTCCATCCTCCCTACTTCCCCCTCCATCCTCCCTACTTCCCCTCCTTCGTCCCAACTTCTCCCTCCATCCTCCCTACTTCTCTTCCTTACTCCCTACTTCCCTCTCCACCCTCCCTACTTCCCCCTCAATCCTCCCTTCTTCCCCTCCATACTCCCTTCTTTCCCTCCTTCCTCCCAACTTCCCCCTCCATCCTCCCTACTTCCCCCTCCATACTCCCTACTTCCCCCTCCATCCTCCCCATTTCACCCTCCATCCTCCCTACTTCCCCCTCCATCCTCTTTACTTCCACTCCATCCTCCCTACATCTCCCTCTATCCTCTCTACTTCCCCCTCCATCCTCCCTACTTCCCCCTCCATCCTCCCTACTTCCCCCTCCACCCACCCCTACTTCCCCCTCCATCCTCCCTACTTCCCCTCAATACTCCCTTCTTCCCCTCCTTCCTCCCAACTTCCCATCCATCCTCCCCATTTCACCCTCCTTCCTCCCAACTTCCCACTCCATCCTCCCTTCTTCCCTTCCTTCCTCCCTACTTTCCATCCATCCTCCCTACTTCCCCCTCTATCTTCCCTTCTTCCCCTTCTTCCTGCCCACTTCCTTCTCCATACTACCTACTTCCCCCTCCACCCTCCTCATTTCACCCTCCATCCTCCCTACTTCCCCTACAACCTTCCTACGTCCCCTTCTTCCTCCCAACTTCCCCACAAGCCTCCCTCCTTCCCCTCAATCCTCCCTTCTTCCCTTCCTTCCTCCCTACTTCCCCTCCATCGTCCCTTCTTCCCCTCCTTCCTTTCTATTTCCCCCTCCATACCCCCTTCTTCCCCTCCTTCCTCCCAACTTCCCCCTCCATCCTCCCTACTTCCCCCTCCACACTCCCTACTTCCTCCTGCATCCTCCTTATTTTCCCCTCCATCCTCTCTACTTCCCCTCCATCCTCCCTACTTCCCCCTCCATACTCCCTACTTCCCCTCCTTCGTCCCAACTTCCCATCCATCCTCCCCATTTCACCCTTCTTCCTCCCTACTTCCTTCTCCATACTACCTACTTCCCCCTCCACCCTCCTCATTTCACCCTCCATCCTCCCTACTTCCCCTACAACCTTCCTACGTCCCCTTCTTCCTCCCAACTTCCCCACCATCCTCCCTCCTTCCCCTCAATCCTCCCTTCTTCCCCTCCTTCGTCCCAACTTTCCATCCATCCTCCCCATTTCACCCTTCTTCCTCCCTACTTTCTTCTCCATACTACCTACTTCCCCATCCACCCTCCTCATTTCACCCTCCATCCTCACTACTTCCCCTCAATCCTCCCTTCTTCCCCTCCATCCTCCCTACTTCCCCTCCATACTTCCTTCTTCACCTCCATCCTCCCTACTTCCCCCTCATTCCTCCCTTCTTCCCCTCCTTCCTCCCTACATCCCCTCCATCCTCCCTTTTTCCCCTCCTTCCTCCTTACTTCCCCTCCATACTCCCTTCTTCCCCTCCTTCCTCCCAACTTCCCCCTCCGTCCTCCCTAATTCCAACTCCATACTCCCTACTTCCCCCTCCATCCTCCCCGTTTCACCCTCCATCCCCCCTTCTTCCCTTCCTTCCTCCCTACTTTCCCTTCATCCTCCCTACTTCGCCCTCCATCCTCCCTACTTCCCCCTCTATCTTCCCTTCTTCCCCTTCTTCCTCCCTACTTCCTTCTCCATACTGCCTACTTCCCACTCCACCCTCCTCATTTCACCCTCCATCCTCCCTACTTCCCCTCCAACCTCCCAACTTCCCCTTCTTCCTCCGAACTTCCCCTCCATCCGCCCTACTACCCTCCTTCCTCCCTACTTCCCCTCCATCCTCCCTTCTTCCCCTCCTTCCTTTCTTTTTCCCCCTCCATACCCCCTTCTTCCCCTCCTTCCTCCCAACTTCCCATCCATCCTCCCTACTTCCCCCTCCATACTCCCTACTTCCTCCTGCATCCTCCCTATTTTCCCCTCCATCCTCTCTACTTCCCCTCCATCCTCCCTACTTCCCCCTCCATACTCCCTACTTCCCCTCCTTCGTCCCAACTTCCTATCCATCCTCCCCATTTCACCCTTCTTCCTCCCTACTTCCTTCTCCATACTACCTACTTCCCCCTCCACCCTCCTCATTTCACCCTCCATCCTCCCTACTTCCCCTACAACCTTCCTACGTCCCCTTCTTCCTCCCAACTTCCCCACCATCCTCCCTCCTTCCCCTCAATCCTCCCTACTTCCCCCTCCATACTCCCTACTTCCTCCTGCATCCTCCCTATTTTCCCCTCCATCCTCTCTACTTCCCCTCCATCCTCCCTACTTCCCCCTCCATACTCCCTACTTCCCCTCCTTCGTCCCAACTTCCCATCCATCCTCCCCATTTCACCCTTCTTCCTCCCTACTTCCTTCTCCATACTACCTACTTCCCCATCCACCCTCCTCATTTCACCCTCCTCATTTCACCCTCCATCCTCCCTACTTCCCCTCAATCCTCCCTTCTTCCCCTCCATCCTCCCTACTTCCCCTCCATACTTCCTTCTTCCCCTCGATCATCCCTACTTCCCCCTCCTTCCTCCCTTCTTCCCCTCCTTCCTCCCTACATCCCCTCCATCCTCCCTTTTTCCCCTCCTTCCTCCTTACTTCCCCTCCATACTCCCTTCTTCCCCTCCTTCCTCCCAACTTCCCCCTCCATCCTCCCTAATTCCAACTCCATACTCCCTACTTCCCCCTCCATCCTCCCCGTTTCACCCTCCATCCCCCCTTCTTCCCTTCCTTCCTCCCTACTTTCCCTCCATCCTCCCTACTTCGCCCTCCATCCTCCCTACTTCCCCCTCTATCTTCCCTTCTTCCCCTTCTTCCTCCCTACTTCCTTCTCCATACTGCCTACTTCCCACTCCACCCTCCTCATTTCACCCTCCATCCTCCCTACTTCCCCTCCAACCTCCCAACTTCCCCTTCTTCCTCCGAACTTCCCCTCCATCCGCCCTACTACCCTCCTTCCTCCCTACTTCCCGTCCATCCTCCCTTCTTCCCCTCTTTCCTTCCTACTTCCACCTCCATACTCCCTTCTTCCCCTCCTTCCTCCCGACTTCCCCCTCCATCCTCCCTACTTACCCTCCATACTCCCTACTTCCCCCTCCATAATCCCTACTTCCCGCTCCATCCTCCCTATTTTCCCCTCCATCCTCCCTACCTCCACCTCTATCCTCCCTATTTCCCCCTTCATCCTCCCTACTTCCCCTCCATCCTCCCTACTTCCCCTCCTTCGTCCCAACTTCCCCCTCCATCCTCCCTTCTTCCCTTCCTTCCTCCCTACTTTCTCCCTACTTCCCCTCCATCCTCCCTTCTTCCCCTCCTTTCTCCCTACTTCCCCTCCATCCTCCCTTCTTCCCCTCCTTCCTCGCTACTTCCCCTCCATACTCCCTTCTTCCCCTCCTTCCTCCCAACTTCCGCCTCCATCCTCCCTACTCCCCCTCCATCCTCCCTACTTCCCCTCCTTCGTCACAAATTTTCACTACATCCTCCCTACTTCCCCCCCCCCCCCCCCATCCTCCCTACTTCCCCTCCATCCACCCCTACTTCCCCCTCCATCCTCCCTACTTCCCCTCCATCCTCCCTTCTTCCCCTCCTTCCTCCAAACTTCCCATCCATCCTCCCTATTTCACCCTCCTTCCTCCCAACTTTCCCCTCCATTCCCCTTCTTCCCTTCCTTCCTCCCTACTTTCCCTCCATCCTCCCTACTTCGCCCTCCATCCTCCCTACTTCCCCCTCTATCTTCCCTTCTTCACCTTCTTCCTCCCTACTTCCTTCTCCATACTGCCTACTTCCCTCTCCACCCTCCTCATTTCACCCTCCATCTTCCCTACTTCCCCTGCAACCTCCCTACGTCCCCTTCTTCCTCCCAACTTCCCCTCCTTCCTCACAACTTCCCCCTCCATCCTCCCTACTTCCCCCTCCATCCACCCTTACTTCCACCTCCATCCTCCCTACTTCCCCTTCTTCGTCCCAACTTCCCCCTCCATCCTCCCAACTTCCCCTGCATCCTCCCTACTTCCCCTCCTTCCTCCCTGCTTCCCCCTCCATCCTCCCTACTTCCCACTCCATACTCGCTACTTACCCCTCCATCCTCCCCATTTATCCCTCCATCCTCTATACTTCCCCTCCAACCTCCCTACTCCCCCTTCTTCCCAACTCTCCCCTCCATTCTCCCTACTTCCCCCTCCATACTCCCTACTTCCCCCTCCGTCCTCCCCATTTCACCCTCCATCCTCCCTACTTCCACTCGAACCTCCCTACTTCCCCTTCTTTCTCCCAACTTCCCCTCCATCCTCCCTACTTCCCCTCAATCCTCCCTTCTTCCTCTCCTTCATCCCTACTTCCCCTCCATCCTCCCTTCTTCCCCTCCTTCCTCCGTACTCCCCCCTCCATACTCCCTTCTTTCCCTCCTTCCTCCAAACTTCCCCCTCCATCCTCCCTACTTCCCCCTCTATACTCCCTACTTCCCCTCCAACCTCCCTACTTCCCCTCAATCCTCCCTTCTTCGCCTCCTTCCTCTCTACTTCCCCCTCCATACTCCCTTCTTCCCCTCCTTCCTGCCTACTTCCCCATCCTTCCTCACAACTTCCCCCTCCATCCTCCCTGCTTCCCCGTCCATCCACCCTTACTTCCCCCTCCATCCTCCCTACTTCCCCTCCTTCGTCCCAACTTCTCCCTCCATCCTCCCTACTTCTCTTCCTTACTCCCTACTTCCCTCTCCACCCTCCCTACTTCCCCCTCAATCCTCCCTTCTTCCCCTCCATACTCCCTTCTTTCCCTCCTTCCTCCCAACTTCCCCCTCCATCCTCCCTACTTCCCCCTCCATACTCCCTACTTCCCCCTCCATCCTCCCCATTTCACCCTCCATCCTCCCTACTTCCCCCTCCATCCTCTTTACTTCCACTCCATCCTCCCTACATCTCCCTCTATCCTCTCTACTTCCCCCTCCATCCTCCCTACTTCCCCCTCCATCCTCCCTACTTCCCCCTCCACCCACCCCTACTTCCCCCTCCATCCTCCCTACTTCCCCTCAATACTCCCTTCTTCCCCTCCTTCCTCCCAACTTCCCATCCATCCTCCCCATTTCACCCTCCTTCCTCCCATCTTCCCCCTCCATCCTCCCTTCTTCCCTTCTTTCCTCCCTACTTTCCCTCCATCCTCCCTACTTCCCCCTCTATCTTCCCTTCTTCCCCTTCTTCCTGCCTACTTCCTTCTCCATCCTCCCTACTTCCCACTCGATCCTCCCTACATCTCCCTCTATCCTCTCTACTTCCCCCTCCTTATCCCTACTTCCCCCTCCATCCCCCCTACTTCTCTTCCTTCCTCCCTACTTCCCCTTCTTCCTCCCTACTTCCCACGCTATCCTCCCTACTTCCCCCTCCACCCTCCTCATTTCACCCTCCATCCTCCCTACCTCCAACCTCCCTACTTCCCCTTCTTCCCCCCTACTTCCCCCTCCTTCCTCCCTACTTCCCACGCTACCCTCCCTACTTCCCCCTCCATCCTCACTACTTCCCCTCCAACCTCCCTACTTCCCCTTCTTCCTCCCAAATTCCCCCTCCTTCCTCCCTACTTCCCCTCCATCCTCCCTACTTCCCCTCCTTCGTCCCAACTTTTCACTCCATCCTCCCTACTTCCCCCTCCATCCTCCCTACTTCCCCCTCCATCCACCCCTACTTCACCCTCCATCCTCCCTACTTCCCCTCAATACTCCCTTCTTCCCTCCTTCCTCCAAACTTCCCATCCATCCTCCCCATTTCATCCTCCTTCCTCCCTACTTCCCCCTCTATCTTCCCTTCTTCCCCTTCTTCCTGCCTACTTCCTTCTCCATACTACCTACTTCCCCCTCCACCCTCCTCATTTCACCCTCCATCGTCCCTACTTCCCCTACAACCTTCCTACGTCCCCTTCTTCATCCCAACTTCACCACCATCCTCCCTACTTCCCCTTAATCCTCCCTTCTTCCCTTCCTTCATCCTTACTTCCCCTCCACCCTCCCTTCTTCCCCTCCTTCTTTTCTATTTCCCCCTGCATACCCCCTTCTTCCCCTCCTTCCTCCCAACTTCCCCCTCCATCCTCCCTACTTCCCCTCAATCCTCCCTTCTTCCCCTCCATCCTCCCTACTTCCCCTCCATACTCCCTTCTTCCCCTTCTTCCTCCCAACTTCCCCCTCCATCCTCCCTACTTCCACCTCCATACTCCGTACTTCCCCCTCCATCCTCCCTACTTCCCCTTCTTCCTCCCTACATCCCCTCCATCCTCCCTTCTTCCCCTCCTTCCTCCCTACTTCCCCTCCATACTCCCTTCTTCCCCTCCTTCCTCCCAACTTCCCCCTCCATCCTCCCTACTTCCACCTCCATACTCCCTACTTCCCCCTCCATCCTCCCTTCTTCCCCTCCTTCCTCCCTACATCCCCTCCATCCTTCCTTCTTCCCCTCCTTCCTCCCTACTTCCCCTCCATACTCCCTTCTTCCTCCCAACTTCTCCCTCCATCCTCCCAACTTCCCCTGCAATCTCCCTACTTCCCCTTCTTCCTCCCAACTTCCCCCTCCATCCTCCCTACTTCCCCTCCATCCTCCCTTCTTCCCCTCTTTCCTCCCTACTTCCCCTCCATCATCCCTACTTCCCCTCCTTCGTCCGAACTTTTCACTCCATCCTCCCTACTTCCCCCTCCATCCTCCCTACTTCCCCCTCCATCCACCCCTACTTCCACCTCCATGCTCCCTACTTCCCCTCAATACTCCCTTCTTCCCCTCCTTCCTCCCAACTTCCCATCCATCCTCCCCATTTCACCCTCCTTCCTCCCAACTTCCCCCTCCATCCTCCCTTCTTCCCTTCCTTCCTCCCTACTTTCCCTCCATCCTCCCTACTTCCCCCTCTATCTTCCCTTCTTCCCCTTCTTCCTGCCCACTTCCTTCTCCATACTACCTACTTCCCCCTCCACCCTCCTCATTTCACCCTCCATCCTCCCTACTTCCCCTACAACCTTCCTAAGTCCCCTTCTTCCTCCCAACTTCCCCACCATCCTCCTTCCTTCCCCCTCCATCCTCCCTACTTCCCCTCCATCCTCCCTTCTTCCTCTCCTTCCTCCCTACTTCCCCTCCATCATCCCTACTTCCCCTCCTTCGTCCGAACTTTTCACTCCATCCTCCCTACTTCCCCCTCCATCCTCCCTACTTCCCCCTCCATCCACCCCTACTTCCACCTCCATCCTCCCTACTTCCCCTCAATACTCCCTTCTTCCCCTCCTTCCTCCCAACTTCCCATCCATCCTCCCCATTTCACCCTCCTTCCTCCCAACTTCCCCCTCCATCCTCCCTTCTTCCCTTCCTTCCTCCCTACTTTCCCTCCATCCTCCCTACTTCCCCCTCTATCTTCCCTTCTTCCCCTTCTTCCTGCCCA